>NC_092040.1:71651917-72251917 GCF_003086295.3 Arachis hypogaea | reverse complement strand
TCAAGCACAATTTGGGAGGAAAGTTCAAAAGCATGCTATTCAAGGGAATAAGTGCAAGTTTGTGTGATGAAATCCATTCAATTCTAACAAAAAATCATCATCAAATATGGACCTATCAATTACATAAGAAGGGTAAAACAGTATTTTAGTGCTAAAATCCATTTTTGGAGCCCACTTGGCGAGTGTTTGGGCTGAGCTTGATTGAGATTCACGTGCTAGGAGGCCTTTATAGCATTGAACGCTGGCTAGGGGGTCCTTTTTGGGTGTTGGACACTGGTCTCTTCTCTTTTAGGCATTGGACGCCAGAATAAGGCAGGAGGCTGGCGTTGAACGCTAGTTTTGGGCCTTCAATTTTGATACAAAGTATAGACAATTATATATTTCTATAAAGCCCTGGATATTAGCTTTCCATAGCCATTGACAATGCTCCATTTGGACTTCTTTAGCTCTGGAAAAGCTCTTTCAAGTCCAAGGAGGTCAGATCTGGACAGCATCTTCAGTGCTTTCTTTGCCTCTGAATCAAACTTTTGCTCCAACTCCTCAATTTCAGCCAGAAAATACCTGAAATTGCGTAAAAACACACAAACTCAAAGTAGAATCCAAAAATGTGAATTTTGCACTAAAACTTATGAAAAAATAATGAAACTTAAACAAAACATACTAAAAACTATATGAAATGATGCCAAAAAGCGTATAAAATATCCACTCATCACAACACCAAACTTAAACTGTTGCTTTTCCCCAAGCAACTAAGAACAAAGTAGGATAAAAAGAAGAGTAAGATACACTAAATCTCAAAGTTTTCAGTGAAGCTCATTTTCAATTAGATGAGCGGGACTTAGTAGCTTTTTGCTTCTGAATAGTTTTGGCATCTCACTATCCATTGGAACTCAGAGTGTTGGCATCTCACTCTGAATAGTTTATTTCTTTTTTATTCTTGAACACAACTTTTAGAGTCTGGGCCATGATCCTAAGCACTTTGTTTTCCAGTATTACCACTGGATACATAAATGGCACAGACACTTTACTGGGTGAACCTTTTCGAATTGTGATTCAGCTTTGCTAGAATTCCCAGATAGAGGTGTCCAGAGTTATTAAGCACACTCTTTTTGCTTTGGATCACGACTTTAACAGATCAGTCTCAAGCTTTTCACTTGACACCTTCACACCACACGCATATAGTTAGGGATAGCTTGGTTGAGTGATAAGCGGATAATTTATACGCTTTTTGGCATTGTTTTTAGGTAGTTTTTAGTATGATCTAGTTACTTTTAGGGATGTTTTCATTAGTTTTTATGCTAAATTCATGTTTCTGGACTTTACTATGAGTTTGTGTGTTTTTCTGTGATTTCAGGTATTTTCTGGCTGAAATTGAGGGACCTGAGCAAAACTCCGATAAGAAGGCTGACAAAGGACTGCTGATGTTGTTGGATTCTGACCTCCCAGCACTCGAAATCAATTTTCTGGAGCTACAGAACTCTAAAGGGTAAACTCTCAACGGCGTTGGAAAGTAGACATCCAGGGCTTTCCAGAAAATATATAATACTCCATACTTTATTCAAGATTAGACGACGTAAACTGGTGCTCAACGTCAGTTCCATGCTACATTCTAGAGTCAAACGCCAGAAACACGTCACGAACCAGAGTTGAACGCCAAAAACACGTTACAACTTGGCGTTCAACTCCAAAAGAAGCCTCTGCACGTGTAAAGCTCAAGCTCAGCCCAAGCACACACCAAGTGGGCCTCGGAAGTGGATTTCTGCATCAATTACTTACTTCTGTAAACCCTAGTAGCTAGTCTAGTATAAATAGGACATTTTACTATTGTATTAGACATCTTGGTTCCATATCTGGATTTTTTACATTTGGTTTTTGTTTTGGGGGCTGGCCATTCGGCCATGCTTGAACCTTGATCACTTATGTATTTTCAACGGTGGAGTTTCTACACACCATAGATTAAGGGTGTGGAGCTCTGTTGTACCTCAAGTTTTAATGTAATTACTACTAATTTCTATTCAATTCAATTTATTCCTGTTCTAAGATACCATTCGTACTTCAACCTGATGGATGTGATGACCCATGACACTCATCATAATCCATCCTTATGAACGCGTGCCTAATAACCACCTCCGTTCTACAAGTGAGAGCTAGAGTGTGTATCTCTTGGATTCCTGATGCACGACGCATGGTTGCCCTCGCCTGACAACCGAGCCTTCCATTCCGTGAGATCAGAGTCTTCGTGGTATAAGCTAGAATTGATAGCGGCATTCATGAGAATCTGGAAAGTCTAAACCTTGTCTGTGGTATTCCGAGTAGGATTCTGGGATTGAATGACTGTGACGAGCTTCAAACTCGTGATTGTTGGGCGTGATGACAAATGCAAAAGATTCAATGGATTCTATTCCAACATGATCGAGAACCGACAGATGATTAGTCGTGCCGTGACATAGCATTTAGACCTTTTTCACTGAGAGGATGGGATGTATCCATTGACAACGGTGATGCCCTACATACAGCTTGCCATGGAAAGGAATAAGAAGGATTGAAAGAAAACAGTAGGAAAGTAGAGATTCAACAGGAACAAGCATCTCTATGCACTTATCTGAAATTCTCACCAATGATCTACATAAGTATTTCTATCTTTAATTTCTGTTTATTTATTATTATTAGTCGAAAACTCCATAACCATTTATTATCCGCCTGACTGAGATTTACAAGATGACCATAGCTTGCTTCATACCAACAATCTCTGTGGGATTGACCCTTACTCACGTAAGGTTTATTATTTGGACGACCCAGTACACTTGCTGGTTAGTGATGCGAAGTTGTGAAGAAAGTGTTGAGTTATAAATGCGCATGCCAAGTTGAGTGCCATTGTTAGAGATCACAATTTCGTGCACCATTGAGCCGCTTAGGTCAAGAACTTCTTGTTTTTTTTAGGCCCTCCTAACCATTGATGCTCAAAGCCTTGGATCTTTTTACCTTGCCTTTTGGTTTAAAGGGTTATTTGCTTTTTCTGCTTTGCTTTTTTTTTTTTTTTTGCAAGCATATATATAAGCATATATATATATTTTTTTCTTTTATTGCTTTTTTTGCTTTTTGCTGCTTTTTCTTGCTTCAAGAATCAATTTTTGGATTTTTCAGATTACCAATAATATTTCACTTTCATCGTCATTCTTTCAAGAGCCAACATTCTTAATTCCAATTTCAAATATGCACTCTTCATTCATATATTCAGAAAACAAAAGCAATGCCACCACATCAAAATAGTTGACTTTTCTTATTATAAAACTCGAAATTCATGTAACTCCCAATTCTTTTCAAATAAAATTTTCTTTTAAGTAAGATGAGAGATATATGGAACATTTTATAACTTTAAGTCATAGATGATCATGCAACAAGAACAAGAGAACAGACAATAAAACATAACAGAAAACAAAAAAATAACATAAGAGAAGAGGATTAAGAGAACGAATCCACCTTTGTGATGGCGGCTAGTACTCCTCCTTGAGGATCCAATATAGTGCTTGATCTCTTCAATGTCACGCCTTTGTCTCAGTTGTTCTTCCCTTATAGCCTTTTGATCTTCTCTTATTTCATTGAGGGTGGTGGAATGCTCTTGATGCTCCAACCTCAATTGCTCCATATTAGTGTTCAATTCTCCAAGAGAATTATGCAATTGGTTCTAAATAGCCTTGAGGAGGAAATTACATCCCTTGAGGTATCTCAGGGATCTCATGCTGAGGCGGTTGTACAGGCTCGTGTGCATGCTCTCTAGTTTGCTCCATCATCTTCTTAGTGATAGGCTTGTCCTCATCAATGAAGATGTCTCTCTCTAGGACATTTCCAGCTGAATTGCATAGGTGATAAATGAGGTGAGGGAAAGTTAACCTTGCTTTGATGGAAGGCTTCTCAACTATCTTGTATAATTCTTGAGGTATCACCTCATGAACTTCCACCTCACTCCCAATTATGATGCAATGGATCATGATGGCTCTGTCAATGGTCACTTCTGACCAATTGCTAGTAGGGATCATAGAGCATTGGATAAATTCCAACCATCCTCTAGCTATAGGCTTGAGGTCAAGTCTACTTAGTTGAGTAGGCTTGCCTTGGGAATCCCTTTTCCACTGTGCTCCTTCCACACAGATGTCTGAGAGCACTTGATCTAGTCTTTGATCAAAGTTGACGCTTCTAGTGTAAGGATGTGGGTCTCCTTGCATCAAAGGCAAGTTGAACGCCAACCTCACACTTTTCGAACTAAAGTCCAAGATTCTCCCTTGGACCATGGTGCTCCAATTCTTGGGATTTGGATTAACACTAATGTCATGATTTTTCGTGACTCATGCATTAGCATAGAACTCTTGCACCAATAAGATCCTGACCTCTTGGATGGGATTAGTTGGGACTTCATAACCTCTTCTCCGGATCTCTCTTCGGATTTCTGAATACTCATTCTTCTTAAGCCTATAAGGGACCTCAGGGATCACCTTCTTCTCTATTATTACTTCATAGAAGTTATCTTGGTGGGCTTTGGTGATAAATCTCTCCATCTCCCAAGATTCGGAGGTGGAGGCTATGGCCTTTCCTCTTCTCTTTCTAGAGGATTCTCCAAACTTGGGTGCCATAAGTGGTAATGGAAAGCAAAAAGCAATGCTTTTTCCACACCAAATTTAAGAGCTTTGTTCGTTCTCGAGCAAAAATAAATAAAAGAGAAGAATAGAGTAGAAGAAGAAGAAAATAGAAGAAGAAGGAGGAAGAAAGCAATTCGGTCAAGGGGGCATTGATGTGTATGAAATGTGTGTGTATGAAGGGCTAAAATGAGGGGTATTTATAGGAGTAGGCTAGGGTGGGATTCGATCATGGGTGGGGTAAATGGGAGGAAAATTTGATTTTGAAGTGGGTGGGGGTTGGTGGGAGTTATGATGGTTTTGGGAAAGTGATATGGATGTGATTGAGCTAAGGTTTATAGGGAAGAATGTATGGGGAAGTGTGAAAAAGAAGAGTGAAGCAGTGGGGTAGGTAAAGATGCTGTAAGACCCACGGGTCCTGAGAGGTTAGGGAATTCAGAATCCCTGCCCTCTGCATGGGCGTTAAACTCCTAGCATTATGCTCTTGGCTGGCATTCAACGCCAGCTTTACTGCCATTCGGGGCATTGAACGCCCAGCCAGTGCTCCTTGGCTGGCGTTCAATGCCAGCTATGCTGGCAATTTGGGTGTTGAATGCCCAGCCAATACTCCCTGGATGACGTTCAACACCAGCAAGACACTCCATCCAGAGTGTTTTGTTTTCATTGATATCCTTTCTGTCTCTGTTCTGACTGCTGTACAAAGTCATGAACCTAAAGAAATAACTTATGAAAAACAAATTTAAGGAATTAAAAGAAATAGAAATAACTAATTAGGGTTGGGTTGCCTCCAAACAAGAGCTTCTTTAACGTCATTAGCTTGACGGTTAGCTCCTTACACAGATGGGCTCAGAATTTCTCCCCTTACAGTGAACTTTTTTCCTGTCTTCTCATGAATGAGCTCCACATGCTCTAGAGACAGGACACAATTCACTATATGTGGTATGATTGGCTTTTTGGTGAAGATAACTCTCATGCCAGGTGAGAGGCCTTCAATGGGGACTTTCTTGTCCCTCTACCCGTTAGGTAATTTCTTCTTAGTACCTTTGTTCTCAGTGCTTGTTAATGGCTGCCCAACCTGATACGTAAAAATTAGGATTTCACGTACAACCGGCAAGTATACCGGGTCGTATCAAGTAGTAAGACTCACTAAGAGTGAGGTCGATCCCACGAGGATTGGTAGATTAAGCAACTTTAGTTAAATGGTAGATTTAGGCAAGCAAACATAGTTTTGATTTCATGAGCATTTTGATTTTTTTAAACATAATTGCAAGAATTTAAATGGCAAAGAATGTAAAGAACTAGAATAAAGAAATGAAGTGCAAGTGAATGACAGAAACTTAAATTGCAAGAAACTTAAATAACATCAAAGGTAAATGGCAAGAAATTAAAGGGTGCAGAAATTTAAAGAGCATAAACGTAAATGGCAAGAAGTAGATGAACAGAATGTAAATAACAAGAGTAGTAAATAGACAGAATGTAGAAAGGGATTGGGAATTGGGTAATCAAATAGCTAGAGCAAGAGAAATGAGAGTTAATGATAGAGAGGATCATTAGGGATTAGAGATGTTAGTTTTCATGAATTGATGTTAGTCAAATCCTTCTCAATCATAGGTATAGATCCATGGCAAATGGGTGATTGAATCCCAATCTCTTGGTGATTCAATCTCTCTCAACATAGCCAATTGCCACTCTCGTGATCTAATTGTTCATGAGAAGAGATGAAGATCAATTTTAATCCAGCCACACAATTTCCAAAATCTCAACCAAGGAGAGTTACATCTCACATACTAACCAAGGTATGTTGATTGAGGAAATCATGAGAGGATGAACTCTAAACTGAATTATGTGGCTCATTCATCAAATTCACCACATAATTCATATAGATTAACCCCTCTCTCGATGGTGGTTGAATCTTTGAAGAACAAGAGTTCCCTCTTTAGATCAACCACTAAAATTGAGAAAGAGAAGATGGGTTCACCAATTCATTCCAACCAACAGAGCTCCTCCCCCTAATGAAAGGGGTTTAGTGAATCATAGCTCCAATTTCAACAACAATTGCCATCAATCAAAGTTAAACTAAATTTCAAAGAAAGATGAGGAAGAATAAGTAAATGCTTGAAGATTAAGAAAAAAATCAAGAAGAGAAGTTCCAAAAGTGTTTCCAAATACAAGTGCTAAAAAGAGTAAGAATGACTAAGTGTAAAAAGTAAAGTAAAAGTGTAAAAGTCCAAAAGTCCCCTACAAGTACATCAATCTCTTCTATTTATACTACTCCTAAAACTCTTCAGAGATCTCCAATTTGGGTTATCAATGTGGGCTTTCTCATTGTTGAATTCTTGGCTCAATTGGAAGTGTTGCTAGACTTGGAAGGGAAGAGTTCATTCATCATGTTTCTGGCCCATTGGCTTGGCGTTATTGGCACTAACTCCAGGCCAAATGCACGTTGGCAACGTGCAGGACAATTTCCTGGGCATGAAGTATGAGACTTGGGCGTTGCTAGCCCAAGTTGTTGCCAACAACTTGCTTTTCCTCTTCTTGGCCTTACTTTCATGCTAAATGTAGCCCAGAATTTGAGTGTCAACCTTCAGCTTCAATATGGACTATCATACATCATTGGAAAGCTCTTGATGTCTATTTTCTAATGCCACTGGAATCACCTCAATTGGACTTTCCTAGCTCAAGTTATGGTTCCTCAAAGAAGGTAAGGTCAAGCTGCCAAGTTGTTGCCAAGTTGTTGTGAATAACGCACCCTCAACCCCAAGTTGGCAACGTGCTCGAGCATCACTCTCCCAAGGCAAGGACTTGGGGCTGGCGTTGTTGCAAAACACGCCCCCCTTGTGGCACGTTGGCAACGTGCTCGACCCACACCCCTAGGCCAATCTCTAGCTTTCTTGAATTTCACTTCATGTTCTTGTTTTTAGGGCCTAAAGATGACTCTGGTTTGGCTCCAATCTTGTGCTCCACCATGGACTATTATATATGGTTGGAAAGCTCTGAATGTTAGCTTTCCAACGCAACTGGAAGTACTCAATTTGGATCTCTGTAGCTCAAGATATCTTCCATTGAAGTGGACATGTTCAGGCTGCCTTGTTTTGGCGTTGGCAACGCCCATCCAGCGTTGGCAACGTAAGTGGTGCGCCAATGGGCGTTTAGAACGCTGGTTGGTGCGCCATTGGGCGTTTGGCAGCCTGGTTGGTGCGCCAATGGGCGTTTGGCAGCCTGGTTGGCACCAAAATTTGGTGCCTGGCCAAACTTTCTTGTGTGGCGTTGGCAACGCCATTTTTGAGTTGGCAACGCCAGCTCCTTTTCTTCCATGGCTTCATTTGTTGCTTGGTTGTGTGGCGTTGGCAACGCCCATCTTGAGTTGGCAACGCCAGCTCCTTTTCTTCCAGGGCCAAGCTTGATTGTTTGGCGTTGTTAGCCTGCGTTGTCCTCAAAAACGCCCCTCATCTCTAGGCTGGCAACGTGCTCGAGGCTCCAAATCCAAGGCCAAGTTCCTTGTGTGGGCGTTGGCAACGCCAGCTTCAAGTTGGCAACGCCAACTTTGCTTCTTCCAGGGCCAAGTTCCTTGCTTGTGTCTTGTATGTGGCGTTGGCAACTTGGTTCTAGAGTTGGCAACGCCAACCTTGCTTCCAGGGCTAAGTTTGCTTGCTCATGGCTTGTGTGTGGCGTTGGCAACTTGGTTCTAGAGTTGGCAACGCCAACCTTGCTTCCAGGGCCAAGTTTGCTTGCTTGTGGCTTGTGTGTGGCGTTGGCAACTTGGTTCTAGAGTTGGCAACGCCAACCTTGCTTCCAGGGCCAAGTTTGCTTGCTTGTGGCTTGTGTGTGGCGTTGGCAACGCCAATCCTAAGTTGGCAACGCCAACTTCTTGCCTTGGTTGCCTCCAGGGTTGCCAATCTTGCTTGGTGTGATTGTGTGTGGCGTTGGCAACGCCAATCCTAAGTTGGCAACGCCAACTTCTTGCCTTGGTTGCCTCCAGGGTTGCCAATCTTGCCTTGTGTTGTGGAGTTGGCAACTCCAATCCCAAGTTGGCAACGTGGATTCCAAGTTGGCAACGCCAACTTCTTGCCCAGCTTGCATCCTTCTTGCTTCCATGCTTCCTTGTTTCATCACCTATCATCAACAAAGGAAATAGCTTCAAAGTCTTACCAATTCATGCACCAATTCCATGAGATTCATTCATACTCATTCATATATGCATTCCTTAAAACATTTGCATGAATTTGGCTAGAATTAACATGTTCCTTGATATCATCATGCATGGAAACAAAACTCATAAAAGGACTTGTTTATTTAGAGAAAATGAGTGAAATTAAGCTAAAACTAACTAAACTAACTAACTAATAATGCAAATATGCATTTGCATCACAACACCAAACTTAAAGTATTGCTTGTCCTCAAGCAAAATATAAAGGACTTTGTCACAAGAATTTAAGATGTAAGGCTTGAATGTTCTTCCAGAGAGTAATTTCTCATTGAGCATGTCATCTCCACTTGTGTGGTCATTAATTTATTGTAATTGAACACAATTATTCAACTTTTTCAATTAAAATGCTTGCTTCACTACTAAATTGGTTAACTTCACTAGACTTCTTTCATACCTTAGCACATGATCCTTGAACCAATTTTTTTTGCTTATTTCTTTTTTTCTTCTTTTTTTTTTTTCAATTAAGCTCGAAATCTTGTCTTAAGGCGGCTCTTTAGCATAAGCTTTCAATCAACAATCCCAAACCAGTTGGTTCACGTTGTTAAGTGTTGAGACACTCTTAAAGATTTACTCACTCAAGCCTCTTTCCTTAACACATTCAGTCACAGGCATATAACATTGAAATTTTTGTTTGGATAGTGGTGTCCAGCACCTCTTTGGGTTGCTAAATGTTCTGTTATAGAGCTACTCTTGATTGTGGGTTTTCAATCGATAATCCCGAGTTAGTTAACTCAAGTTACCGGGTGATGAAGCACCCCTCGGATTTACTAGCCCAAGTATATCTCTTAACATCAATCACCACAGACACATATCCAAATTTTGTCATTGATGCCTAGCCTTTCATTCTTTGTACTCTATTTTCTTTATTGTCAAGGTTATTTGTGCTTTTACTGTTAAAGTCTTTGTGATCCTTAACCAAACTAGTCTTGTATAGCAAGCATTCTTTTGAGTTCATTGAACCTTGATTCTTTCACAATAAATATACTAGCACTTTTCCTATGGGACAACATGATCCTTTTTAAACTAGATTTCTCTCTGTTCTTGCTCAAACTACATCTTTTATTCCAATGACAAGTAAAAGTATTAAAGACAAGCAACCATTCCAAATCTGTGAGTGGTGATGCATGGAATGGGCAACATAAAAGACAATGCTTCAAAAAGAAAATGCATCCTAGAAGGTATACCATATTTCAGACATACATCTTCTTTATTTAATGAAACATAAAGAAAACATAGGAACTTCACCACCTTTAGTCTTCATGTCCCTTTTCCTTTGCTTGATTCTCCTTGTTTTCCTTTGCCTTTTGGATCTTCTTTCTTTTTGCTTCTCCTTTCTCCTTGTTGTTGTGTTGCTGCATCTCCTTTTGGATCTTCTTTCTTTTTGCTCCTCCTTTCTCCTTGTTGTTGTGTCGTTGCATTCCCCTTTGGATCTTCTTTTTGCCAAATTCCTGAGCTTATCATTGTCTCCTGTAGCCTCTGTTGATTGAATCTCACCCTTGCTAGTTCTTGCTGTTCAAATATCTTCCGAGCCTCATTAAAACATTTGATTTGTGGGTTGATCAATGGGGGTGTGGAGCAGAGGTAACTAAGCTTTTCTTGGGTGCATATGTCATAGTCAAGTCTGTCCTTGTGCCTGGCTTCCTTGAACATTCTGTTTTCATTGAAATCTCTGTAGAGTGTTTCATGTCTAGCATCCAACCTATGGAGAAGTTCTCTTTGCTGAGCTTGCTCTATCCTTAGTTGAGCTTGTTCTTGTATCACTTTCTCCATGGCTTTTTCATGTTCCATAGCTGAATTGTTGATGGCTTCTTGCATCTTGGCATATTGTTCTTGTTGCAACTCCATCATGTGTTTTTGGTACTCATTTTGTTGGTTCATCCATTGAACTTGAACCCCTCTTTGTTGATCCATCAATTGCCAAAGGTCCCTTTGTTGTTGTGCTTGTTCCTCTTGGCTTCTTTGAATTTGTGAATATTGCCCAGAAATCCCTTCCAAGGCGGCTTGGAGTTGGTTCATGTTCAAGGTGTGGGATTCATCCATTTCTTGAGGCTCCTCCTCTTGTCTTACTTCTTTCCTTTTCTTCCTTCTTGCTAAAGGTTGCCTTTCCAATTGGGTTGTGGTGATGAACTCCAACCTTTCTTTGGTAAGAGGTTTTCCAGTAGAGACCAAATCAGTTTCTTCAAATTCTCCCAGAGGCACTCCAGCTTCTTCACATAGGCGCAGAATAGTACTAGGATATCCTAGCCAGCTGTCCTGTTTGACCTTTTGAGCTATTTCAATGATGTTCTTGGCTATAATGTCTCCAACATTGATTTCCCCTCCTTTCATTATGCAATGGATCATTATAGCTCTATTCACCGTTACCTCAGAGTTATTTGAAGTAGAGATCAATGACCTCCTCACTATGTCATGCCATCCTTTTGCTTGAGGTATGAGATCACCTCTCCGAAGTTTGAGTGGTCGGCCATGTGAATCCAATACCCAATCCGTGCCTACTCTGCATAAGTCACTCACCACATCCACATATCTTGGGTCATTTTCAACCCTTTCTTCATAGCTAGGTCGTTTGAACTGTTTGTGCTTGACCCTTAGCACCCTATTGATGGTGTCCGGGCTAAAATCAACATCCACACCCCTTACATAGCTCATGTATGGTTCTTCATCATCATATTCTCTTATCACATTAGTGAAGAACTCATGGATGAGAAGCATGCTTATTTCTTGAGGTTGGTCACAGAGAAGCTCCCATCCCCTTTTTCTGATTATTTTTTGTATCTCAGGGTATTCATCTTTTTCAAGCTTGAATGGTAGCTCTGGAACAACATCTTTGCTTGACATCCAACTAAAGATCCGCTCATTGTGTTTGGATTTGAATCTTCTTTCATCAAATTCATCTTCTCTCCTCTCTCTTGATGATGAGGCCATTGAGATTCACTTGCAAGGTTGAATCTCCCCAACACCAAACTTAGTTGAATGCTTGTCCTCAAGCACAAGGAAAATGATTGTGAATGAGAGATATGAGGTAAGCATGGTGACTTAGAAAATGATGGTGAAGGAGATTGAGTGTTTCGGTTATGTGAGAAATGTGATGCTTCAAGAGGAGTTTTGTTGGGTACAGATGAGGTTCAAGGTTAGAATTTGTGAAACATGGATAGGTTGGAGGTTGAGTATGAGTTCGGTTAGTGAAGTGAAAGTTGGTGGGTAGAAGAATGAATGATGAATGAATATGGTTGAAGTATTTAAAGTGAAAGTTGGTGGGAAGGTATTTAAGGCTCGGTCATGGCATGCTTCCTTGTGCACAATGCATGTTGATTTCTTTTTCCCCATGCACAAAGTTCAAAATTCATGTGACTACCCTTCCTTATCTATCCGTGATCTTTCTTCAAGATTCCCCATCATTTCTTTCCTTCTTTCATTATATGCTTCCAAGATTCCCCATCACTTCTTTCTTTCTTTCCTGCAACAAAATGCCAAAGGCTTGAGATTCTTAAAGTGATATTAATAGCTAAAAGCTTATGATGATATTCCTATGCAAAATTAACTAAGCTAAAATTAAAAAATTATGAATTGATTCCCTAATCTAATTTTCCTAGCATTAATAATGTAAGTAAAGACACCAAACTTAGTTTGTGACTAAGTGTTCTATGGAATTAATTTCAAAGGTAGCCACATCAAACTTAGTATTTTACCTACATTATATGCTTTTTTCACGTTTTTTTTTTTTTTTTTTTATTTTATAACTAAAGTAGATGACAAAACTTTCATAGCTTAGCATTTTCGTGTATGTATGGACACCAAACTTAGTTTGTGGCTAAGTGTTATAGAACACACATTTGCCATTACTTCAAGATTGGCCACACCAAACTTAGTGCCTTGCATACACCATGTACTAATCTACTTGATCATTATTGGTTACTAAAACATGAAAATAAAAGACTCCCTGTGCATGGGTTGCCTCCCATGAAGCGCTTTGTTTATTGTCCTTAGCTTGACATTGCAACTTCTTTGCTCATGTTAGGAGTTGCACACTCTCTTCCTTGCTCCAAGGGTCACCAAAGTAATGCTTCACCCTATGTCCATTGACTGTGAATGTTTGTTTTGAGGCTTCATCAAGCAATTCAACATAGCCATGAGGTGATACTTTGGTGATGGTGTATGGACCAGTCCATCTAGACCTCAGCTTCCCAGGGAAGATCTTCAATCTTGAATTGAATAATAACACCTTTTGGCCTGGTTCAAATGTTCTTTGAGAGATCCTCTTATCATGCCATCTCTTTGCTCTCTCCTTGTATATTTTGGCATTGTCATATGCTTCCAATCTGAACTCCTCAAGCTCATTGAGTTGTAGCAACCTCTTCTCTCCTGCTGCTTGAGCATCTAGATTTAGAAGTTTGGTGGCCCAGAAAGCCTTATGTTCAAGCTCTACAGGGAGGTGGCATGCCTTTCCATACACCAATTGAAATGGAGATTTTCCTATGGGTGTCTTGAAGGCTGTCCTATATGCCCAAAGTGCATCATCCAGCTTCCTAACCCAATCCTTTCTTGTTGTTCCCACAGTTTTCTCCAAGATCCTTTTTAGCTCTCTGTTGGCAAGTTCAGCTTGTCCATTGGTTTGTGGGTGATATGGGGTAGCTACTTTGTGTGTAACACCATACTTGTGGAGTAAGGAATTGAGTTGCTTGTTGCAAAAGTGGCTTCCCCCATCACTTATAAGCCCTTTGGGTACTCCAAATCTTGTGAAGATGTTCTTCTTGAGGAATTGCAAGACCACGTTGGTATCACATGTGGTGGTGGCTATTGCTTCTACCCATTTGGAGACATACTCTACTGCTACCAGGATGTATTTGAACGTGTAGGATGGAGGAAAAGGTCCCATGAAATCTATTCCCCACAAATCAAAGAGTTCCACTTCCAAAATGAACTTTTGGGGCATCTCATTTTTCTTTGACAAACCCCCTGTTCTTTGGCATTCATTGCATTGGCTCACAAACTCCCTAGCATCCTTGAAGATTGAAGGCCAATAGAAACCACTTTGAAGGACCTTTGCAGCAGTTCTTTCAGCCCCAAAATGACCACCATAGCTAGAGTTGTGACAATGCCATAGTATGTCCTTCATCTCACCTTCTGGCACACATCTTCTTATCATTCCATCTGGGCATCTTTTGAACAAGAATGGTTCGTCCCAAAAGAAGAACCTAGCCTCATGCAACAGCTTCTTAACTTGTTGTCTTGTGTACTCTTGTGGAATGATTCTTCCTGCCTTGTAGTTGGCCATGTCTGCAAACCAAGGGACATGTTGAATCTGCAAGAGATGTTCATCTGGAAACTCTTCATTTATTGATGGAAAGTTGTCTTGGCATTCATCTTGTGGTACCCTTGATAAGTGATCAGCAACTTGATTTTCACTGCCCTTTCTATCTTTGATCTCAATGTCAAACTCTTGTAGGAGTAGCACCCATCTAATTAGCCTTGGTTTGGCATCCTGTTTTGACATAAGATACTTAATGGCAGCATGGTCAGTATACACTAAGACTTTAGATCCAATCAAATATTGTCTAAACTTATCAAAGGCATACACCACGGCTAGTAACTCTTTCTCTGTTGTGGTGTAGTTTCTTTGAGTTTCATTCAATACCTTACTTGCATAGTAGATAACATGAAGCCTCTTTTCCTTCCTCTGCCCCAACACAACACCAATTGCAAGGTTGCTTGCATCACACATGAGTTCAAAGGGTAGTCCCCAAGTTGGGGGTGTGATGATTGGTGCTGTGGTGAGCTTAGCCTTTAGAGTTTCAAAAGCATGTTTACATTCATCATCAAAGATAAAAGGATTGTCTACCACCAGCAAATTGCTTAGTGGCTTTGCTATTTTTGAAAAATCTTTGATGAATCTCCTATAAAATCCAGCATGCCCCAAGAAACTCCTAACAGCTTTCACACTAGTTGGCAAAGGAAGTTTTTCTATAATTTCTACTTTTGCCTTGTCAACCTCTATACCTTTTCTTGAAATTTTATGACCAAGAACAATGCCTTCGGGTACCATGAAATGGCATTTCTCCCAATTCAAGACTAAGTTTGTTTCTTGGCATCTTTTCAAGACTAAGGTAAGATGGTGCAAGCAAGTATTGAAGGAATCACCAAAAACAGAGAAATCATCCATAAAGACCTCAATGAATTTTTCTACCATGTCTGAGAAGATTGATAGCATGCATCTTTGAAAGGTAGCTGGGGCATTGCAAAGTCCAAATGGCATTCTCCTATATGCAAAAACTCCAAAGGGACAAGTGAAGGATGTCTTCTCTTGATCCATGGGGTCAACCACAATCTGGTTATACCCAGAATATCCATCAAGAAAACAATAATAAGCATGGCCAGCCAACCTTTCAAGCATCTGATCAATGAAAGGTAGAGGGAAGTGATCCTTCCGTGTGGCATCATTCAGCCTCCTATAGTCGATGCACATCCTCCATCCTGTCACTGTTCGTGTTGGAATAAGCTCATTCTTCTCATTAACAATGACAGTCATGCCTCCTTTCTTAGGTACTACTTGCACTGGACTAACCCATGGGCTGTCAGATATAGGGTAAATGATCCCAGCCTTGCACAACTTCAGAACTTCCTTTTGAACAACCTCCTTCATTGTGGGATTCAATCTTCTTTGAGGTTGTACCACCGGTTTGGAACCCTCCTCTAAGAGTATCTTGTGCATACATACAGCAGGGCTTATGCCTTTCAAGTCATCAATGGTCCACCCCAACGCCTCTTTGTGAGCTCTCAAAACCACAAGGAGTTTCTCTTCTTCCTCTTCATTCAATGTGGAGTTGATGATCACTGGGAAGCTATCTTTCTCACCAAGAAATGCATATTTAAGATGAGGGGGTAGTGGTTTCAACTCTTGTTGTGGTGCCTCTTCTTTGGTGGCTTCACTTGGTTCCTTTGATGCTTCCAACGTGTTTTCTTCTTGTCCCTTGATGTTATGGACTTCCTCTTGTTTCATTTGATGGTTTGTGTCAAGCACTTCTTCAACCAAAGAATCTACTACATCAACCCTCATGCAACTTTCTTTCTCAACAGGGTGTTGCATTGCTTTGAAGACATTTATGGTCATTTGCTCATCATGCACCCTGAAAATCGTCTCTCCCTTTTCCACATCTATGATTGTTCTAGCTGTAGCCAAAAAGGGTCTACCAAGAATGACTGAATTATTTCCCTCTTCATCCATGTCTAGGACCACAAAATCAGCTGGGAATATGAAGTTTCCCACCTTCACCAAGAGGTTCTCAACTACTCCATTTGGTACTTTGATGGATCTGTCAGCAAGTTGAAGTGACATCCTTGTGGGTTTGAGCTCTTCAATCATCATTTTCTTCATCATGGTAAGTGGCATTAAGTTAATGCTTGCTCCCAGGTCACAAAGTGATTTGTCAACAGCCATGCTCCCAATCGTGCAAGGTATGAGAAAGCTGCCAGGGTCTTTGAGTTTTGGAGGTAACCCTTGTTGAATGATGGCACTACACTCTTGATTGAGAATCACGGTTTCTTTTTCTTGCCAACTTCTCTTCTTGGTGATCAATTCCTTAAGAAACTTTGCATATAATGGCATTTGTTCTAGAGCCTCTGCCAATGGGATGTTGATTTCAAGTTTCTTGAAGATCTCTAAGAACCTTGGGAATTGTTGGTCTTTTGCTCCTTTGTGTATCCTAGTTGGGTATGGAAGCTTGGGTACATAAGCTTTCACTCCTTCATTTTTGTTTTCTTTTTGTGAATTCATACCCTCCTTGCCATCACGGTTGCCTCCTTGACTTGGTGGATTGCCTTGTGGCTTGACAACCTCCTTGCTTTTGTTAGATGTTGAAGCCTTCTCTTCATCTTGCCTCTCCACTGTGTCTTGCTCTTTGGGTTTTGTTGCTTCTTTATTTGAACTTTCACCAACTACCTTGCCACTCCTTAACTGCAGAGCCTTACATTCTTCTCTTGGGTTGGGTATTGTGTCACTTGGAAGAACATTGGTTGGTCTCTCGGCTTGTTTGGCTAGCTGTCCCACTTGTCTCTCAATGTTCTTCATGATGACCTCATGTTCCTTGTGTCCCTTAGCTAAGGCTTGAGTGGTTTGAGCAAGTGCTTGCAAGGTAGCTTCAAGACTTGCAATTCTAGTCTCATGATGGTCAATTGGGGGTATGATGGGGGGTGATTGTTGTTGGAAATTGTTGGGTGGATTAGTGTGGTAATTCTGTGTGTTGGATGTTGGTGCAGAGAAGTTATTTTGGTGGGTTTGTGAGTTATGATGGGGTGGTTGATATGTGTTTTGTGGTTTTCTATATTGGTTAGTGTTGTTGGCATGGTGATTTTGGTTGCTTATGTGACGGTTTTGGTTGTGGTTGCTATTCTTTTGCCAATGATTTTCACCCCACTTAAGATTGGGATGATTTTTCCAAGATGGGTTGTATGTATCTCCATGAAATCATCATGAGAATTTGAAGTATTCTGCATGTATTGAACTTGTTCTTGTGGTTGTTCAACATTGGTCCCTTCACCTTGGTTCCATTCAAGCAATGGTTGATTTGTTGTGTTCACTGCCGTAAGTTGCAAACCATCCATTCTCTTTGTTATCATCTCCATTTGTTGTTGGATTTGTTGGTGCATTAACTTGTTTTGTGCCAAGATAGCATCAACACCTTCAAGCTCCATTACACCTTTCTTTGGGGGCGGATTGTGTTGCCTCTCTGATGAGTAATAGTATTGGTTATTTGCCACAATCTCAATGAGGTCTTGGGCCTCCTCGGCAGTTTTCATCATGTTGAGTGATCCTCCTGATGAGTAATCTAGTCCCTTCCTTGCTTCAAAGCTTAAGCCTTCATAGAAGTTTTGGAGCTTAACCCAATCACTAAACATGTCAGGGGGGCATCTTCTCATTAGTGCTTTATACCTTTCCCAGGCTTCATACAATGACTCCCCTTCCATTTGCCTAAAAGTCTGGACCTCTGTCTTCAACTTGATATCTTTTGAGGTGGGTAGAACTTTGCTAGAAACTTGCCCATCACTTCATTCCAATCATTGAGGCTTTCCTTGGGGAATGATTCTAGCCATTGAGTAGCTTTATCCCTCAAAGAGAACGGAAATAGCAACAACTTGTAACATCTGGATGCACTCCATTTGTCTTCACTGTGTTGCATATCTCAGAAAAACAGAGAGATGTTGATTTGGGTCTTCAAGAGGTCCCCCTCCATAAGAGCAATTGTTCTGTACCAAAGTGATGAGCTGAGGTTTTAGCTCAAAGTTATTGGCCTGAACATTTGGTGTAGCAATACTACTCCCACAATGTCTTGGATCAGGGATAGTAAATGATGATAACACCCTTCTAGCTTGTCCACCATTATTGTTGACCCCTCCAGGAGGGTTTTGCATCTCATCATCCATGACTTGATCTTCTCCCTCTGATTCCTCTGACCCTTCTTCACCAACTATGAACTTTCCTCTTTCTGCTCTCCTTAACCTTCGGCGGGTTCTCTCGTCCTCAATATCACGTCTACTTGTTCCTGACATACACAAACAGAACCAAAATCACAAATGCAACACGCTAAAATTAGATGAAATTGGAGTTAGTGAAACAAAGTATCAAACAGTTAGTGGGCTTAATGAAAACACAAAAGAAAATGCTTAATCTAAACCACCTTTCACTTAATCATTGTCAATCTTTCCAATCCCCGCAACGGCGCCAAAAACTTGATACGTAAAAATTAGATTTCACGTACAACCGGCAAGTATACCGGGTCGTATCAAGTAGTAAGACTCACTAAGAGTGAGGTCGATCCCACGAGGATTGGTAGATTAAGCAACTTTAGTTAAATGGTAGATTTAGTCAAGCAAACATAGTTTTGATTTCATGAGCATTTTGATTTTTAAACATAATTGCAAGAATTTAAATGGCAAAGAATGTAAAGAACTAGAATAAAGAAATGAAGTGCAAGTAAATGACAGAAACTTAAATTGCAAGAAACTTAAATAACATCAAAGGTAAATGGCAAGAATTAAAGGTGCAGAATTTAAAGACATAAAGTAAATGGCAAGAAGTAGATGAACAGAATGTAAATAACAAGAGTAGTAAATAGACAGAATGTAGAAAGGGATTGGGAATTGGGTAATCAAATAGCTAGAGCAAGAGAAATGAGAGTTAATGATAGAGAGGATCATTAGGGATTAGAGATGTTAGTTTTCATGAATTGATGTTAGTCAAATCCTTCTCAATCATGGTATAGATCCATGGCAAATGGGTGATTGAATCCCAATCTCTTGGTGATTCAATCTCTCTCAACATAGCCAATTGCCACTCTCGTGATCTAATTGTTCATGAGAAGAGATGAAGATCAATTTTAATCCAGCCACACAATTTCCAAAATCTCAACCAAGGAGAGTTACATCTCACATACTAACCAAGGTATGTTGATTGAGGAAATCATGAGAGGATGAACTCTAAACTGAATTATGTGGCTCATTCATCAAATTCACCACATAATTCATATAGATTAACCCCTCTCTCGATGGTGGTTGAATCTTTGAAGAACAAGAGTTCCCTCTTTAGATCAACCACTAAAATTGAGAAAGAGAAGATGGGTTCACCAATTCATTCCAACCAACAGAGCTCCTCCCCCTAATGAAAGGGGTTTAGTGAATCATAGCTCCAATTTCAACAACAATTGCCATCAATCAAAGTTAAACTAAATTTCAAAGAAAGATGAAGAAGAATAAGTAAATGCTTGAAGATTAAGAAAAAAATTCAAGAAGAGAAGTTCCAAAAGTGTTTCCAAATACAAGTGCTAAAAAGGTAAAATGACTAAGTGTAAAAAGTAAAGTAAAAGTGTAAAAGTAAAAGTCCCCTACAAGTACATCAATCTCTTCTATTTATACTACTCCTAAAACTCTTCAAGATCTAATTGGGTTATCAATGTGGGCTTCTCATTGTTGAATTCTTGGCTCAATTGGAAGTGTTGCTGACTTGGAAGGGAAGAGTCATTCATCATTTCTGGCCCATTGGGGCGTTATTGGCACTAACTCCAGGCCAAATGCACGTTGGCAACGTGCAGGACAATTTCCTGGGCATGAAGTATGAGACTTGGGCGTTGCTAGCCCAAGTTGTTGCCAACAACTTGCTTTTCCTCTTCTTGGCCTTACTTTCATGCTAAATGTAGCCCAGAATTTGAGTGTCAACCTTCAGCTTCAATATGGACTATCATACATCATTGGAAAGCTCTTGATGTCTATTTTCTAATGCCACTGGAATCACCTCAATTGGACTTTCCTAGCTCAAGTTATGGTTCCTCAAAGAAGGTAAGGTCAAGCTGCCAAGTTGTTGCCAAGTTGTTGTGAATAACGCACCCTCAACCCCAAGTTGGCAACGTGCTCGAGCATCACTCTCCCAAGGCAAGGACTTGGGGCTGGCGTTGTTGCAAAACACGCCCCCCTTGTGGCACGTTGGCAACGTGCTCGACCCACACCCCAGGCCAATCTCTAGCTTTCTTGAATTTCACTTCATGTTCTTGTTTTTAGGGCCTAAAGATGACTCTGGTTTGGCTCCAATCTTGTGCTCCACCATGGACTATTATATATGGTTGGAAAGCTCTGAATGTTAGCTTTCCAACGCAACTGGAAGTACTCAATTTGGATCTCTGTAGCTCAAGATATCTTCCATTGAAGTGGACATGTTCAGGCTGCCTTGTTTTGGCGTTGGCAACGCCCATCCAGCGTTGGCAACGTGAGTGGTGCGCCAATGGGCGTTTAGAACGCTGGTTGGTGCGCCATTGGGCGTTTGGCAGCCTGGTTGGTGCGCCAATGGGCGTTTGGCAGCCTGGTTGGCACCAAAATTTGGTGCCTGGCCAAACTTTCTTGTGTGGCGTTGGCAACGCCATTTTGAGTTGGCAACGCCAGCTCCTTTTCTTCCATGGCTTCATTTGTTGCTTGGTTGTGTGGCGTTGGCAACGCCCATCTTGAGTTGGCAACGCCAGCTCCTTTTCTTCCAGGGCCAAGCTTGATTGTTTGGCGTTGTTAGCCTGCGTTGTCCTCAAAAACGCCCCTCATCTCTAGGCTGGCAACGTGCTCGAGGCTCCAAATCCAGGCCAAGTTCCTTGTGTGGGCGTTGGCAACGCCAGCTTCAAGTTGGCAACGCCAACTTTGCTTCTCCAGGGCCAAGTTCCTTGCTTGTGTCTTGTATGTGGCGTTGGCAACTTGGTTCTAGAGTTGGCAACGCCAACCTTGCTTCCAGGGCCAAGTTTGCTTGCTATGGCTTGTGTGTGGCGTTGGCAACTTGGTTCTAGAGTTGGCAACGCCAACCTTGCTTCCAGGGCCAAGTTTGCTTGCTTGTGGCTTGTGTGTGGCGTTGGCAACTTGGTTCTAGAGTTGGCAACGCCAACCTTGCTTCCAGGGCCAAGTTTGCTTGCTTGTGGCTTGTGTGTGGCGTTGGCAACGCCAATCCTAAGTTGGCAACGCCAACTTCTTGCCTTGGTTGCCTCCAGGGTTGCCAATCTTGCTTGGTGTGATTGTGTGTGGCGTTGGCAACGCCAATCCTAAGTTGGCAACGCCAACTTCTTGCCTTGGTTGCCTCCAGGGCCAATCTTGCCTTGTGTTGTGGAGTTGGCAACTCCAATCCCAAGTTGGCAACGTGGATTCCAAGTTGGCAACGCCAACTTCTTGCCCAGCTTGCATCCTTCTTGCTTCCATGCTTCCTTGTTTCATCACCTATCATCAACAAGGAAATAGCTTCAAAGTCTTACCAATTCAGCAAAATTCATGAGATTCATTCATACTCATTCATATATGCATTCCTTAAATCATTTGCATGAATTTGGCTAGAATTAACATGTTCCTTGATATCATCATGCATGGAAACAAAACTCATAAAAGGACTTGTTTATTTAGAGAAAATGAGTGAATTTAAGCTAAAACTAACTAAACTAACTAACTAATAAGCAAATATGCACTTGCATCACAACACCAAACTTAAAGTATTGCTTGTCCTCAAGCAAAATATAAAGGACTTTGTCACAAGATTTAAGATGTAAGACTTGAATGTTCTTCCAGAGAGTAATTTCTCATTGAGCATGTCATCCTCACTTGTGTGGTCATTAATTTATTGTAATTGAACACAACTATTCAACTTTTTCAATTAAAATGCTTGCTTCACTACTAAATTGGTTAACTTCACTAGACTTCTTTCATACCTTAGCACATGATCCTTGAACCAATTTTTTTTGCTTATTTCTTTTTTCTCTTTTTTTTTTTTTTCAATTAAGCTCGAAATCTTGTCTTAAGGCGGCTCTTTAGCATAAGCTTTCAATCAACAATCCCAAACCAGTTGGTTCAAGTTGTTAAGTGTTGAGACACTCTTAAAGATTTACTCACTCAAGCCTCTTTCCTTAACACATTCAGTCACAGGCATATAACATTGAAATTTTTGTTTGGATAGTGGTGTCCAGCACCTCTTTGGGTTGCTAAATGTTCTGTTATAGAGCTACTCTTGATTGTGGGTTTTCAATCGATAATCCCGAGTTAGTTAACTCAAGTTACCGGGTGATGAAGCACCCCTCGGATTTACTAGCCCAAGTATATCTCTTAACATCAATCACCACAGACACATATCCAAATTTTGTCATTGATGCCTAGCCTTTCATTCTTTGTACTCTATTTTCTTTATTGTCAAGGTTATTTGTGCTTTTACTGTTAAAGTCTTTGTGATCCTTAACCAAACTAGTCTTGTATAGCAAGCATTCTTTTGAGTTCATTGAACCTTGATTCTTTCACAATAAATATACTAGCACTTTTCCTATGGGACAACATGATCCTTTTTAAACTAGATTTCTCTCTGTTCTTGCTCAAACTACATCTTTTATTCCAATGACAAGTAAAAGTATTAAAGACAAGCAACCATTCCAAATCTGTGAGTGGTGATGCATGGAATGGGCAACATAAAAGACAATGCTTCAAAAGAAAATGCATCCTAGAAGGTATACCATATTTCAGACATACATCTTCTTTATTTAATAAACATAAAGAAAACATAGGAACTTCACCACCTTTAGTCTTCATGTCCCTTTTCCTTTGCTTGATTCTCCTTGTTTCCTTTGCCTTTTGGATCTTCTTTCTTTTGCTTCTCCTTTCTCCTTGTTGTTGTGTTGCTGCATCTCCTTTTGGATCTTCTTTCTTTTTGCTCCTCCTTTCTCCTTGTTGTTGTGTCGTTGCATTCCCCTTTGGATCTTCTTTTTGCCAAATTCCTGAGCTTATCATTGTCTCCTGTAGCCTCTGTTGATTGAATCTCACCCTTGCTAGTTCTTGCTGTTCAAATATCTTCCGAGCCTCATTAAAACATTTGATTTGTGGGTTGATCAATGGGGGTGTGGAGCAGAGGTAACTAAGCTTTTCTTGGGTGCATATGTCATAGTCAAGTCTGTCCTTGTGCCTGGCTTCCTTGAACATTCTGTTTTCATTGAAATCTCTGTAGAGTGTTTCATGTCTAGCATCCAACCTATGGAGAAGTTCTCTTTGCTGAGCTTGCTCTATCCTTAGTTGAGCTTGTTCTTGTATCACTTTCTCCATGGCTTTTTCATGTTCCATAGCTGAATTGTTGATGGCTTCTTGCATCTTGGCATATTGTTCTTGTTGCTCATGGCTTGTGTGTGGCGTTGGCAACTTGGTTCTAGAGTTGGCAACGCCAACCTTGCTTCCAGGGCCAAGTTTGCTTGCTTGTGGCTTGTGTGTGGCGTTGGCAACTTGGTTCTAGAGTTGGCAACGCCAACCTTGCTTCCAGGGCCAAGTTTGCTTGCTTGTGGCTTGTGTGTGGCGTTGGCAACGCCAATCCTAAGTTGGCAACGCCAACTTCTTGCCTTGGTTGCCTCCAGGGTTGCCAATCTTGCTTGGTGTGATTGTGTGTGGCGTTGGCAACGCCAATCCTAAGTTGGCAACGCCAACTTCTTGCCTTGGTTGCCTCCAGGGTTGCCAATCTTGCCTTGTGTTGTGGAGTTGGCAACTCCAATCCCAAGTTGGCAACGTGGATTCCAAGTTGGCAACGCCAACTTCTTGCCCAGCTTGCATCCTTCTTGCTTCCATGCTTCCTTGTTTCATCACCTATCATCAACAAAGGAAATAGCTTCAAAGTCTTACCAATTCATGCACCAATTCCATGAGATTCATTCATACTCATTCATATATGCATTCCTTAAAACATTTGCATGAATTTGGCTAGAATTAACATGTTCCTTGATATCATCATGCATGGAAACAAAACTCATAAAAGGACTTGTTTATTTAGAGAAAATGAGTGAAATTAAGCTAAAACTAACTAAACTAACTAACTAATAATGCAAATATGCATTTGCATCACAACCCCAAACTTATAATTGATGTTTGGGGACCTAGTAAATCTCTGCACTGAAAGAAATGGTTGGAACACTAAGTGTTGCACAATTATCTCTCTTTTTCTCAGAGGGAGAGTTGGGGTGAGGCATCTTGAACAAGATGTGATCCTCCCCTAGTTGTAGAATCAGTTCTCCCTTAGCTACATCAATGATAGCATTGGCAGTGGCTAGGAAAGGTCTTCCAAAGATGATGGATTCATTATCATCTTCTCTAGTATTTAAGATTCTGAAATTTGTAGGGATGTAAATGTCTTCAACCTTTACTAATACATCCTCTACTAAGCCATATGCTTTCTTTATTGATTTGTCTGCCATTTCTAGTGAGTTATTTGTGATGCTAGGGCATCTTGGCTAGTTTCACAAGCCATTTTGTGTATGTTTTAGGATAGTTTCATGCATTTTCTTAGGCAATAAGCAAGTATTTGGTTGATTATACATTCATATCTTGATTCAATCAAACATTGTGAATTCTAAACATTTTGATGAGAATAATGCAAGGATTGAATGATGCAATGAATGATACATTATCTTATTGTTAGAGCAAGGCTTTGATGCAAATTGTTTGATTGATTTCAGGAAGAAGAAGTAGATAAGACTCATATTAGTGGCCACGTTAGTGCCACTAACGTGGGCACTAACGTAGGCAAGAGGAAGAGAAGAGCCGTTAGTGGCAACGTTGGTGCCACTAACATACGCGAAGGAAGGCTCAGGGAAGAATGAGCCAAGTTAATGGGCACATTAGTCCCACTAACGTGAGCTATTAACATGAAAGAGAGGCAACTTCGGATGTTAATGGTGAATTTAACACCACTAACGTGATCGAAGAGGAGCTCAAGGGAAGAAAGAGCCACGTTAGTGCCACTAATGTGAGCCATTAATATGGAAGAAGGGAGCCTTGTGACGTTAGTAAGGGTGTTAATGTCACTAACATCTTCGATGGGCTAAAGCAAGGCAAGGAAGCCCACGGTAGTGGCCACGTTAATGCCACTAACATGGGCATTAATGTGGAAGAAAGGGCAAGGCCTGGCATTAGTGGTGACGTTGATGTCACTAACGCCAGTAATGGTGGAGAATGAGTGGTGTTAGTGGCCAGGTTAGTGCCATTAATGCCACCATTAACGTGGGCTTCTAAGGGATTTTGGGACGTTAGTGACCAAGTTGGTGTCACTAACGTCTTCGAGCTAGGATTTGCACATGACATTAATCACACTAATATCCTAACTAATGTGACTACTGCCTCACTCAAACTCTTCCAGCAAACTGAGCAAAGCCCAAGGAGTTTGATAACTACCTCAACTAAGGCCAAGGGCCCACATCAAGATGCTTGCAGACTGGTGCGCGAAATTGTGAACAATACTTTTTCACAACTCTCATAATCCCCGGTCATGAACCCCAAAAACTTGGTAGCTCAATACCATGGCATTACACAACTTTGCACAACTAACCAGCAAGTGCACTGGGTCGTCCAAGTAATAAACCTTATGCGAGTAAGGGTCGATCCCACGGAGATTGTTAGTATGAAGCAAGCTATGGTCATCTTGTAAATCTTAGTCAGGCAAACTCAAATGGATATGGTGATGAACGAAATAAACATAAAGATAAAGATAGAGGTACTTATGTAATTCATTGGTAGGAACTTCAGATAAGCGCATGAAGATGCCTTCCCTTCCGTCTCTCTGCTTTCCTAATGTCTTCATCCAATCCTTCTTACTCCTTTCCACGGCAAGCTTATGTAGGGTTTCACCGTTGTCAGTGGCTACCTCCCATCCTCTCAGTGATTACGTCGCCTATGCTCTGTCACAGCATGGATAATCATCTGTCGGTTCTCGGTCAGGCCGGAATAGAATCCATCAATTCTTTTGCGTCTGTCACTAATGCCCCGCCTGCTAGGAGTTTGAAGCACGTCACAGTCATTCAATCATTGAATCCTACTCAGAATACCACAGACAAGGTTAGACCTTCCGGATTCTCTTGAATGCCGCCATCAGTTCTAGCCTATACCACGAAGACTCTGATCTCACGGAATGGTTGGCTCGGTTGTCAGGCGAGCACTCGGTTGTCAGGCGATCAACCATGCATCGTGCAATCAGGAATCCAAGAGATATTCACCCAATCGAAGGTAGAACAGAGGTGGTTGTCAGTCACATGTTCATAGGTGAGAATGATGATGAGTGTCACGGATCATCACATTCATCAAGTTGAAGAACAAGTGATATCTTAGAACAAGAACAAGCGGAATTGAATGGAAGAACAATAGTAATTGCATTAATACTCGAGGTACAGCAGAGCTCCACACCTTAATCTATGGTGTGTAGAAACTCCACCGTTGAAAATACATAAGTACAGGGTTTAGGCATGGCCGAATGGCCAGCCTCCCAATGATCTAAGATAGCATCAAAACAAAGGTAGCTACCCAGATGTGATCTAAGAACTAGACGTCCAAAGATGAAAATAAAATAGTAAAAGGTCTTACTTATAGAAAACTAGTAGCCTAGGGTGTACAGAGATGAGTAAAAGACATAAAAATCCACTTCCGGGCCCACTTGGTGTGTGCTTGGGCTGAGCAATGAAGCATTTTCGTGTAGAGACTCTTCTTGGAGTTAAACGCCAGCTTTAGTGCCAGTTTGGGCGTTTAACTCCCATTTGGGTGCCAGTTCCGGCGTTTAACGCTGGAAATCTTGAAGGTGACTTTGAACGCCGGTTTGGGCCATCAAATCTTGGGCAAAGTATGGACTATCATATATTGCTGGAAAGCCCAGGATGTCTACTTTCCAACGCCGTTGAGAGCGCGCCAATTGGGCTTCTGTAGCTCCAGAAAAATCCACTTCGAGTGCAGGGAGGTCAGAATCCAACAGCATCTGCAGTCCTTTTTAGTCTCTGAATCAGATTTTTGCTCAGGTCCTTCAATTTCAGCCAGAAAACACCTGAAATCACAGAAAAACACACAAACTCATAGTAAAGTCCAGAAAAGTGAATTTTAACTAAAAACTAATAAAAATATACTAAAAACAAACTAGATCATACCAAAAACATACTAAAAACAATGCCAAAAAGCGTACAAATTATCCGCTCATCACAACACCAAACTTAAATTGTTGCTTGTCCTCAAGCAACTGAAAATCAAATAAGATAAAAAGAAGAGAATATGCAATGATTTCCAAAAACATCTATGAAGATTAGTATTAATTAGGCTTTTAGCTTTTTGCCTCTGAATAGTTTTGGCATCTCACTCTATCCTTTGAAATTCAGAATGATTGGCTTCTTTAGGAACTTAGAATCCAGATAGTGTTATTGATTCTCCTAGTAGAGTATGATGATTCTTGAACATAGCTATTTATTGAGTCTTGGCCGTGGCCCAAAGCACTCTGTCTTCCAGTATTACCACCGGATACATACATGCCACAGACACATAATTGGGTGAACCTTTTCAGATTGTGACTCAGCTTTGCTAAAGTCCCCAACTAGAGGTGTCCAGGGTTCTTAAGCACACTCTTATTGCCTTGGATCACAACTTTATTTTTCTTTCTTTTCTCTCTCTTTTTTTTCGTTTTCTTTTTTTTTTTTGAATAGAAATGCTTTTTCTTGCTTCAAGAATCATTGTAATGATTTTTCAGATCTTCAGTAACATGTCTCCTTTTTCATCATTCTTTCAAGAGCCAACATTCATGAACCACAAATTCAAGATACATATGCACTGTTTAAGCATACATTCAGAAAACAAAAACATTGCCACCACATCAAATTAATTAAACTGTTATAAAATTCAAAATTCATGCAATTCTTTCCTTTTCAATTTAAGCACGTTTTTATTCAAGAAAGGTGATGGATTCATAGGACATTCAAAACGTTAAGGCATAGATACTAAGATACTAATGATCACAAGACACAAACATGGACAAACATAAGCATAAAATTCGAAAAACAGAAGAATAAAGAACAAGGAAATCAAAGAACGGGTCCACCTTAGTGATGGCGGCTCTTTCTTCCTCTTGAAGATCCTATGGAGTGCTTGAGCTCCTCAATGTCTCTTCCTTGTCTTTGTTGCTCCTCTCTCATGAGTCTTTGATCTTCTCTAATCTCATGGAGGATGATGGAGTGTTCTTGATGCTCCACCCTTTTCTTAGTGATGGGCTTGTCCTCATCAATGGGGATGTCTCCCTCTATGTCAACTCCAACTGAATAACAGAGGTGACAAATGAGATGAGGGAAGGCTAACCTTGCTAAGGTAGAGGACTTGTCTGCCACCTTATAGAGTTCTTGGGCTATAACCTCATGAACTTCTATTTCTTCTCCAATCATGATGCTATGGATCATGATAGCCCGGTCTAATGTAACTTCGGACCGGTTGCTAGTGGGAATGATTGAGCGTTGGATGAACTCCAACCATCCTCTAGCCACGGGTTTGAGGTCATGCCTTCTCAATTGAACCGGCTTTCCTCTTGAATCTCTCTTCCATTGGGCGCCCTCTTCACATATGACTGTGAGGACTTGGTCCAACCTTTGATCAAAGTTGACCCTTCTAGTGTAAGGATGTTCATCTCCTTGCATCATAGGCAAGTTGAACGCCACCCTCACACTTTCCGGACTAAAATCCAAGTATTTCCCCCGAACCATAGTAAGATAATTCTTTGGATTCGGGTTCACACTTTGGTCATGGTTCTTGGTGATCCATGCATTGGCATAGAACTCTTGAACCATCAAGATTCCAACTTGTTGAATGGGGTTGGTAAGAACTTCCCAACCTCTTCTTTGGATCTCATGTCGGATCTCCGGATATTCACTCTTTTTGAGTGAAAAAGGGACCTCGGGGATCACCTTCTTCAAGGCCACAACCTCATAGAAGTGGTCTTGATGCACCCTTGAGATGAATCTTTCTATCTCCCATGACTCAGAGGTGGAAGCTTTTGCCTTCCCTTTCCTCTTTCTAGAGGTTTCTCCGGCCTTGGATGCCATATATGGTTATGGAAAAACAAAAAGCAATGCTTTTACCACACCAAACTTAAAATGTTTGCTCGTCCTCGAGCAAAAGAAGAAAGAAGAGAGTAGAAGAAGAAGAAGTGAGGGGAAAGGGAATGGCTTTAATTTTCGGCCAAGAAGGGGAGAAGTGGTGTGTATGTTGTGTGAAAATGAAGGAGTGAAGGAGGGTTTATATAGGAGAGGGGGAGGGGAGGGTTCGGCCATTTGAGGGTGGGTTTGGGAGGGAAAGTGGTTTGAATTTGAATGGTGAGGTAGGTGGGATTTTATGAAAGATGGATCTGAGTGGTGAAGAGAAAGATGGGATTTGATAGGTGAAGGGTTTTTGGGAAGAGGTGTTGAGGTGATTGGTGAATGGGTGAAGAAGAGAGAGAGAGTGGTAGGGTAGGTGGGGATCCTGTGGGGTCCACAGATCCTGAGGTGTCAAGAAAAAGTCATCCCTGCACCAAATGGCAAAAAAAATCACATTTTTAGCCATTTCTGGCATTAAACGCCGGACTGGTGCCCATTTCTGGCGTTTAACGCCAGCTTCTTGCCCCTTTCTGGCGTTTAACGCCAGTCTGGTGCCCCTTTCTGGCGTTAAACGCCCAGAATGGTGCCAGACTGGGCGTTAAACGCCCAACAGCTAACCTCACTGGCGTTTAAATGCCAGTGGGTGCGTCCTCCAGGGTGTGCTGTTTTTCTTCCTGTTTTTCATTCTGTTTTTGCTTTTTTCATTGATTTTGTGACTTCTCATGATCATCAACCTACAAAAAAAAGAAAAAATAACAAAATAAAATAGATAAAATATAACATTGGGTTGCCTCCCAACAAGCGCTTCTTTAATGTCAGTAGCTTGACAGAGGACTCTCATGGAGCCTCACAGATACTCAGCGCCATGTTGGAACCTCCCAACACCAAACTTAGAGTTTGAATGTGGGGGTTCAACACCAAACTTAGAGTTTGGTTGTGGCCTCCCAACACCAAACTTAGAGTTTGACTGTGGGGGCTCTGGTTGGCTCTGTTTTGAGAGAAGCTCTTCATGCTTCCTCTCCATGATGACAGAGGGATATCCTTGAGCCTTAAACACCAAGGATTCTTCATTCACTTGAATGATCAACTCTCCTCTATCAACATCAATCACAGCCTTTGCTGTGGCTAGGACGGGTCTGCCAAGGATGATGGATTCATCCATGCACTTTCCGGTCTCTAGGACTATGAAATCAGTAGGGATGTAATGGTCTTCAACTTTAACCAGAACATCTTCTACAAGTCCATGGGCTTGTTTTCTTGAATTGTCTGCCATCTCTAGTGAGATTTTTGCAGCTTGCATCTCAGAGATCCCTAACTTCTCCATTACAGAGAGAGGCATGAGGTTTACACTTGACCCTAAGTCACACAAGGCCTTCTTGAAGGTCATGGTGCCTATGGTACAAGGTATTGAAAACTTCCCAGGATCCTGTCTCTTTTGAGGCAGTTTCTGCTTAGACAAGTCATCCAGTTCCTTGGTGAGCAAAGGAGGTTCATCCTCCCAAGTCTCATTTCCAAATAACTTGTCATTTAGCTTCATGATTGCTCCAAGGTATTTAGCAACTTGCTCCTCAGTGACATACTCATCCTCTTCAGAGGAAGAATACTCATCAGAGCTCATGAATGGCAGAAGTAAGTCCAATGGAATCTCTATGGTCTGATACGTAAAAATGAGATTTCACGTATAACCGGCAAGTATACCGGGTCGTATCAAGTAATAAAACTCACAAAGAGTGAGGTCGATCCCACGGAGATTGGTAGATTAAGCAACTTTAGTTAAATGGTAGATTTAGTCAAGCAAACATAGTTTTGATTTCATGAGCATTTTGATTTTTGAACATAATTGCAAGAATTTAAATGGCAAAGGATGTAAAGAACTAGAAGAGAGAAATAAAGTGAAAGTAAATAACGGAAACTTAAAATGCAAGAAACTTAAATGACATAAAAGTTAAATTGCAAGGAATTAAAGGTTGCAGAAATTTAAAGAACATAAGAGTAAATAGCAAGAACTAAAGGAACAGAATGTAGATAACAAGAATAGTAAATTGACAGAATGTAGAAGGGAATTGGGTTATGGGTAGTCAAACAACTAGAAGCAAAAGAAATAAGAATTAATGGTGGAGCGGATCATTAGGGATCAGAGATGCAAGTTTTCATGAATTGATGTTAGTCAAGTCCTTCTCAATCATGGGTATAGATCCATGGCAAATGGGTAATTGAATCCCAATCTCTTGGTGATTCAATTTCTCTCAACATAACCAATTGCCACTCTCGTGATCTAGTTGTTCATGAGAAGAGATGAAGCTCAATTCTAATCCAGCCACACAACTCCCATAATCTCAACCAAGGAAAGTTACATCTCACATACCAACCAAGGTGTATTGATTAAGGAAATCATGAAAGGATGAACTCTAAACTGAATTATGTGGCTCATTCCTCAAATTCACCACATAATTCATATAGATTAACCCCTCTCTCGATGGTGGTTGAATCTTTGAAGAACAAGAGTTCCCTCTTTAGATTAACCACTAGAATTGAGGAGGAAAAGATGAGTTCATCAATACATTCAAACAAGCAGAGCTCTTCCCCCTAATGAAAGTGGGGTTTAGTGAGTCATAGCTCCAATTTCAATAACAATTGCCATAAACCAAAATTAAACTAAGTGTAAAGAAAGATGAAGAAGAATAAGGAAATGCTTAAAGCTTCAAAGTGAAGAAGAAAAGTTCCAAGAAGAACCAAAATAGCTCTCCGGGTATCCTCCCGGAAGTGCTAGAGAGTTCTCAAAATAAAAGTGCTAAGAGTCTAAAAAGTCTAAGTGTCAAAAAGTCCCCTCAAAGTACAAACTCAATCTCTATTTATATTAGTCCCAAAACTCTTTCAAAGATCTTTAATTGGGTTAGCAATATGGGCTTCCTCTTTGTTGAATTCTTGGCTCAATTGGAAGAAGTGTTGCTAGACTTGGAAAGGAAGAGTTCATTCATCATGCTTCTGGCCCAATGGCTTGGCGTTTTTGTCAATAACGCTAGCCTTAATGCACGTTGGCAACGTGCATCACATTTTCCTGGGAGTGAACTTTCAGACTTGGGCGTTGCTAGCCCAAGTTGTTGCTAACAACTTGCTCTTCCTCTACTTTCATGCTAAATGTAGCCCAGAATTTGGGTGTCAATCCTCTGCTTCAATATGGACTATTATACATCATTGGAAAGCTCTTGATGTCTTCTTTCCAATGCCATTGGAATCACCTCATTTGGACTTTCCTAGCTCAAGTTATGCTTCCTCAAAGAAGGTAAGGTCAAGCTGCCAAGTTGTTGCCAAAAACGCACCCATTCTCCCACGTTGGCAACGTGCCTAGCCTCCCAAAGCAGAGACATGAGGCTGGCATTGTTGCCAAACACGCCTCCTTGCTAGCACGTTGGCAACGTGCCCGTGCCCCCTCCAGGGCTCATCTCTAGCCTTCAGTTTTACTTGTCACGTTGCCCTCAAACACGCCTTTGGAAGATGGCGTTGGCAACGTGCTCGAGTGCTTCTTCAAGTGAGCTTCCTTGCCACATTTTGCTTGCTGCGTTGCCCTCAAACACGCCTTTGGAAGCTGGCGTTGGCAACGTGCTCGAGCCTTCCTCAAGGCTCTATGCTTGTTGCTTGGCGTTGTCCTTGAACACGCCTATGCTTCCTGGCGTTGGCAACGTGGTTGGCACCCTTCCTGGCATTGGCAATGTGGTTGGCACCCTTCCTGGCGTTGGCAACGTGATTGGCACCCTTCCTGGCATTGGCAACTTGATTGGCACCCTTCCTGGCGTTGGCAACTTGGTTGGCATCCAACACTTGGTACCTAGCCAAGCAACCATTCCTGGCGTTGCCTTAGAACACGCCAATGAAAGTGGCGTTGGCAACGCTCTCGTGTGCCCATAATCCTAGCTTGTATGCGTTGCCAAGGAACACGCCCATGGTTCCTAGCTCAACAACGTGCTCGAGCTCCCCTTTGGTGCCAAAGTTGCTTGCTACGTTGCCAAGGAACACGCCTTCATAACTTGGCGTTGGCAACGTGCATCTCCTTTTCCTGGGCCAAGTTTTCCATTCAGCGTTGTTTGCCTGCGTTGTCCTCAAACACGCCCCTCATCTCTAGGCCAGCAACGTGCTCGAGGCTCTAAACTAGCTCCCCAGGATTGCTTGGCGTTGCTTTGAATAACGCCTATGGTTCTTGAGCCTCAGATTCCCATGGTTCCTCATTGGGGAACTCATTGGAGGCCAGTGGACGTCCACTGAGGCCTTCCTCAGTGGCGTTCACTGCCTCTTCTTCCTCCCAAAATTCGGCCATGTTGATGGCCTTGCACTCTCCTTTTGGATTTTCTTCTGTATTGCTTGGAAGAGTACTAGGAGGGAGTTCAGTAATTTTCTTGCTCAGCTGACCCACTTGTCCTTCCAAATTTCTAATGGAGGACCTTGTTTCAGTCATGAAACTTTGAGTGGTTTTGATTAGATCAGAGACCATGGTTGCTAAGTCAGAGGTATTCTGCTTAGAACTCTCTGTCTGTTGCTGAGAAGATGATGGAAAAGGCTTGCTATTGCTGAACCTGTTTCTTCCACCATTATTGTTATTGAAACCTTGTTGAGGTCTCTGTTGATCCTTCCATGAAAGATTTGGATGATTCCTCCATGAAGGATTATAGGTGTTTCCATAGGGTTCTCCCATGTAATTCACCTCTTCCATTGAAGGGTTCTCAGGATCATAAGCTTCTTCCTCAGATGAAGCTTCCTTAGTACTGCTTGGTGCATTTTGCATTCCAGACAGACTTTGAGAAATCATATTGACTTGTTGGGTCAATATTTTATTCTGAGCCAAAATGGCATTCAGAGTGTCAATCTCAAGAACTCCTTTCTTCTGACTAGTCCCATTGTTCACAGGATTTCTTTCAGAAGTGTACATGAATTGGTTATTTGCAACCATTTCAATCAGTTCTTGAGCTTCAGTAGGCGTCTTCTTCAGATGAAGAGATCCTCCAGAAGAGCTATCCAAAGACATCTTGGATAGTTCAGAGAGACCATCATAGAAAATACCTATGATGCTCCATTCAGAAAGCATATCAGAAGGACACTTTCTGATTAATTGTTTGTATCTTTCCCAAGCTTCATAGAGGGATTCTCCTTCCTTCTGTCTGAAGGTTTGGACTTCCACTCTAAGCTTACTCAATTTTTGAGGTGGAAAGAACTTTGCCAAGAAGGCATTGACTAGCTTTTCCCAAGAGTCCAGACTTTCTTTAGGTTGAGAGTCCAACCATGTCCTAGCTCTGTCTCTTACAGCAAAAGGGAATAGCATAAGTCTGTAGACCTCAGGGTCAACCCCATTAGTCTTGACTGTGTCACAGATTTGCAAGAACTCAGCTAAAAACTGATGAGGATCTTCCAATGGAAGTCCATGGAACTTGCAATTCTGTTGCATTAGAGAAACTAGTTGAGGCTTAAGCTCAAAGTTGTTTGCTCTAATGGCAGGGATAGAGATGCTTCTCCCATAGAAATCGGGAGTAGGTGCAGTGAAGTCACCCAGCACCTTCCTTGCATTGTTGTCATTGTTGTTTTCGGCTGCCATGTGTTCGTTTTCTTTGAAGAATTCGGTCAGGTCCTCTAAAGAGAGTTGTGCTTTGGCTTCTCTTAGCTTTCTCTTCAAGGTCCTTTCAGGTTCAGGATCAGCTTCAACAAGAATGCCTTTATCTTTGCTCCTGCTCATATGAAAGAGAAGAGAACAAGAAAATGTGGAATCCTCTATGTCACAGTATAGAGATTCCTTTAGGTGTCAGAGGAAAAGAAGAGTAGAAGACAGAAGTAGAAAATTCGAACTTATCAAAGGAGATGGAGTTCGAATTTTGCATCAAGGGATAATGTTAGTCCATAAATAGAAGGATATGAGAAGAAGGGAAGTGATTTTCGAAAATTAAGTAAAAAATTTGAAAACATTTTTGAAAAACATTACTTAATTTTCGAAAATGAAAGTGGGAAAGAAATAAAATGATTTTTTTTGAAAAAGATTTTGAAATTAGAAATCAAGAAGATTTGATTGAAAATTATTTTGAAAAAGATGTGGTTAAGAAAATATGATTAGTTTTAAAAAGATGTGATTGAGAAGATATGATTTGAAAAACATTTTAAAAAGATTTGATTTTGAAGATTAAAAACTTGACTAACAGGAAAAGATATGATTCAAACATTAAACCTTTCTCAACAGAAAAGGCAACATACTTGAAATGTTGAATCAAATCGTTAATTGATAGTAAGTATCTTTGAAAACGGAAAGAAATTGATTTTGAAAATATATGATTGAAAAGATATAATTTGAAAAAGATTTGATTTTGAAAAACTTTAAAAACTTGAAAAAAAATTGCATTGAAAAACAGAATCTTCCCCCTTGTGCCATCCTGGCGTTAAACGCCCAGAATGGTGCACATTCTGGCGTTTAACGCCCAAAACTATACCCTTTTGGGTGTTAAACGCCCAACCAGGTACCCTGGCTGGCGTTTAAACGCCAGTCTATCCTTCTTCACTGGGCGTTTTGAACGCCCAGCTTTTTCTGTGTAATTCCTCTGCTGTATGTTCTGAATCTTCAATTCTCTGTATCATTGACTTGAGAAGACACAAATTAAAAATATTTTTGGATTTTTTTAATAATAAGGAAAAATCAAAATGCAACAAGAATTAAACAACAATGCATGCAAGACACCAAACTTAGCAGTTTGTATACTGCTGACACTAACAAAATGAAAATGCATATGAGACACACAAAACACTCAAGTCAATAGAATTCAAAGATCAGAGTAAGAAAATCATCAAGAATTACTTGAAGATCCTTAAGGACACATGAATGAATGCATGCAATTGACACTAAACTTAAGATGAGACACTAGACTTAAACAAGAAATTTTTTGTTTTTATGATTTTTTTGATTTTTTTGTGTTTTTCGAAAATTAAGTGAAAAAAAAGATATCAAAATTCTTAATGAGAATTCCAGGAATCAGTGCAATGCTAGTCTAAGACTCCGGTCCAGGAATTAGACATGGCTTCACAGCCAGCCAAGCTTTCAAAGAAAGCTTCGGTCCAAAACACTAGACATGGCCAAAGGCCAGCCAAGCCTTAGCAGATCACTGCTCCAAAAGCAAGATTGATAAAAAATCAACAAGCTCTTGTGGTGATAAGTTGAAACCTCGGTCCAATGAGATTAGACATGGCTTCTCAGCCAGCCAGATCTCAACAAATCATCATGAAACTCTAGAATTCATCTTCAAGAATTTCGAAAAAAAAATACCTAATCTAAGCAACAAGATGAACCTTCAGTTGTCCAAACTAAACAATCCCCGGCAACGGCGCCAAAAACTTGGTGCTGTTGCCGGATCTTGGCACTGATGTTACCGGACCAAAAGCTTGCTCAAAACTTGAACAATCCCCGGCAACGGCGCCAAAAACTTGGTGCGCAAAATTATGAACAATACTTGTTCACAACTCACATAATCCCCGGTCATGAACCCCAAAAACTTGGTAGCTCAATACCATGGCATTACACAACTTCGCACAACTAACCAGCAAGTGCACTGGGTCGTCCAAGTAATAAACCTTACGCGAGTAAGGGTCGATCCCACGGAGATTGTTAGTATGAAGCATGCTATGGTCATCTTGTAAATCTTAGTCAGGCAAACTCAAATGGATATGGTGATGAACGAAATAAACATAAAGATAAAGATAGAGGTACTTATGTAATTCATTGGTAGGAACTTCAGATAAGCGCATGAAGATGCCTTCCCTTCCGTCTCTCTGCTTTCCTAATGTCTTCATCCAATCCTTCTTACTCCTTTCCATGGCAAGCTTATGTAGGGTTTCACCGTTGTCAGTGGCTACCTCCCATCCTCTCAGTGATTACGTCGCCTATGCTCTGTCACAGCATGGATAATCATCTGTCGGTTCTCGGTCAGGCCGGAATAGAATCCATCAATTCTTTTGCGTATGTCACTAACGCCCCGCCTGCTAGGAGTTTGAAGCACGTCACAGTCATTCAATCATTGAATCCTACTCAGAATACCACAGACAAGGTTAGACCTTCCGGATTCTCTTGAATGCCGCCATCAGTTCTAGCCTATACCACGAAGACTCTGATCTCACGGAATGGTTGGCTCGGTTGTCAGGCGAGCACTCGGTTGTCAGGCGATCAACCATGCATCGTGCAATCAGGAATCCAAGAGATATTCACCCAATCGAAGGTAGAACAGAGGTAGTTGTCAGTCACATGTTCATAGGTGAGAATGATGATGAGTGTCACGGATCATCACATTCATCAAGTTGAAGAACAAGTGATATCTTAGAACAAGAACAAGCGGAATTGAATGGAAGAACAATAGTAATTGCATTAATACTCGAGGTACAGCAGAGCTCCACACCTTAATCTATGGTGTGTAGAAACTCCACCGTTGAAAATACATAAGTACAGGGTTTAGGCATGGCCGAATGGCCAGCCTCCCAATGATCTAAGATAGCATCAAAACAAAGGTAGCTACCCAGATGTGATCTAAGAACTAGACGTCCAAAGATGAAAATACAATAGTAAAAGGTCCTACTTATAGAAAACTAGTAGCCTAGGGTGTACAGAGATGAGTAAAAGACATAAAAATCCACTTCCGGGCCCACTTGGTGTGTGCTTGGGCTGAGCAATGAAGCATTTTCGTGTAGAGACTCTTCTTGGAGTTAAACGCCAGCTTTAGTGCCAGTTTGGGCGTTTAACTCCCATTTGGGTGCCAGTTCCGGCGTTTAACGCTGGAAATCTTGAATGTGACTTTGAACGCCGGTTTGAGCCATCAAATCTTGGGCAAAGTATCGACTATCATATATTGCTGGAAAGCCCAGGATGTCTACTTTCCAACGCCGTTGAGAGCGCGCCAATTGGGCTTTTGTAGCTCCAGAAAAATCCACTTCGAGTGCAGGGAGGTCAGAATCCAACAGCATCTGCAGTCCTTTTTAGTCTCTGAATCAGATTTTTGCTCAGGTCCTTCAATTTCAGCCAGAAAATACCTGAAATCACAGAAAAACACACAAACTCATAGTAAAGTCCAGAAAAGTGAATTTTAACTAAAAACTAATAAAAATATACTAAAAACTAACTAGATCATACCAAAAACATACTAAAAACAATGGCAAAAAGCGTACAAATTATCCGCTCATCACAGACTCAACTGAGGATCAGAGAAGTAGTATATATAGAAGTAGTTTTGAACTAGAAAGGGGATTGGGACTTGGGGAATCTAGGATTGTAAACACTCAGAATTTACTTTTCTCTGTACTTAATTTACTTTCAATGAACTTTGCATTTCCATTTTCCATTCCCAGAGCTATGATCAACTAAACTACACTTCATTGGGGGAGGGAGCTCTATTGTAATTCAATGGATCAATAATAGTTCTTATTGTTCTTCTATTCATTCTCTTTGATTTGCTTGAAAGCTTTGGATCTTCATCTAATTAAGCAATTGTCTCGGAAGAGAAATTGCTCATACTTGGATTTCCTCTGAGCCTTGGAAGAGGAATGAGAAAATTATCCTAGAAATGCTTTCTCATGTTGGACTAGGTTAGGGGTTGGACGGATATAGTGACATATAATCCTCCCAATACTTTGATCTAAAAAAACAGTGGTATAATCAGTGATCGTACTTCATCTCTTTCCATGAGCAATTAGATTATGGAATTGGGCAATTGTTCAAGCTTAGAGAGATTGAATTGCCCAGGAATTGGGATTTAATCACTTAAGATTGCTATGAGATCAATGAGTTGCATGGATTGAGGAAGAGATGAGAATGAACTTGATCTGGAGAATGCAACATCTCCTAAACCCAATAAGCGTCCCCATTCTTATGTTCCTATTCTCCATATTCTGTTGTTTACTTTGATGTTCATCATCCCTGCTCCCATTTACTTTTCTGCAATTTACTTCCTGTGATTTACTTTATGCTATTTACAGTCAGCCATTTACTCTTCCGTCATTTGTATTTCTTGTTATTTACATTTCCCGCCATTTAAATCTCTACAAATCGCAACTCAAATCTGCTTAGTTCAACTACAACGTTCCGCTTATTAAGGTTTCTCAACCAATCAATCCCTGTGGGATTCAACCTCACTCTACTGTGAGTTTTTACTTGACGACAATTTGGTATACTTGCCGAAGGGAATTTGTAGAGATACAGATTTCATGCATAAAGTTTATGGCACCGTTGCCGGCGATTGATTTTGCATTGACAATGATTAAATCGGAGGATAACTAGATTGAACACTTTTCTTTTCTTTTGTTGATTAGTTTAATTTCAGTTTGTTTACTTTCATTCTCAACAATTAGTTGTTTTTCCTTGTTTATTTGCATTCTTGCACACTAATCCACTAACTGTTTGATAAATTGCACCAATCTCTCTAACCACAATCTTAACAAGAGTGATTCCTTCACTTGTTTTCTTGTGTTTGTTTTGCTGTGTGTATGACAGGTAGAAGAAGAGGAGCTACACCCTCTTTTGAATCTGAACCTGAGAGGACCTTCCTTAGATTGAGAAGGAAAACCAGAGGTAAAGGAATATTTGGCGAGAAAGAGGTGGAAGAAGATCTAGATGTTACCATGGAGGAAGAAGTACACAATCATTTTGGAGAGGGTGCTGGCAATTATGTAGTGCAGGAGAGAAGAGTTTTTGGCTCTTTCATCAACCCAAACCCAGGGAATTGTGGAAGTAGCATCCTAAAACCAACCATACATGCCAACAACTTTGAGCTAAAACCACAACTCATCACCCTGGTTCGAAATAATTATTCATTTGGAAGAAGTGCACAAGAAGATCCCAACCAACATCTAACCACATTCCTGAGAATTTGTGACACTATGAAAGCCAACGGTGTTCATTCTGATGCCTATAGATTGCTTTTGTTCCCCTTCTCTCTTAGGGACAAAACATCTAAGTGGTTGGAGTCCTATCCAAAGGAGAGTCTTACTATCTGGGAGGATGTTGTCAACAAGTTTCTAACAAATTTTTACCCTCCAAAGAGGATAATCAAGTTGAGAACGGAGGTGCAAACCTTCATGCAGTTAGATGGAGAAACCTTATATGAAGCCTGGAAAAGGTATAAGGAGCTAACAAGAAGATGTCCACCTGATATGTTCAAGGAGTGGGTGCAGCTGCACATATTCTATGAAGGTCTTTCTAGAGAAGCAAAGAAAGCCCTGGACCACTCATCAGGAAGCTCTCTCAATACCAAAAAGACCATAGAAGAGGCCATAGATATCATTGAAATAGTGGCTAATAATGAGTATTTCTATACCTCAGAAAGGAGCACCAATAGAGGAGTGATGGATTTGAGCCATATGGATGCATTGCTAGCCTAGAACAAGTTGATTACCAACCAATTGGAAGAACTCACCAAGCAAATGGAGAGAAACCAGGTTGCAGCAGTCAACACTCAACCACCTGCTCAAGAAAGGCTGAACACAGAGGAAGGATGTGATCGGGAACAAGCTAATTATGTTGGAAACTCATCAAGACAGCCCTATGATCCACACTCTAAAATCTACAGTCCTAGTTGGAAGAACCACCCAAACTTTGGGTGGAAAAACCAGCAAACTCAAACTCAAGACCATAGACCTCAAAACTCCAACCAGTACAACAATTCTACTTACCAACACTCCAACCAAAGACCATATCAAGCCCAACATAACACTTCTTTCCAGCCTTTATATCAAGCACAAAATGGCCACCCTCAACCTCCACTTTCCAACCTACCATTACAATCATCAGCTGAGGATAGAATCTCCCGGATCGAGACCTTTCTTGAAGAACTTTGCAAGGAATCTAAGGAAAACAAGGCTTTCAAGGAGGAGGTGACACCCAATATACAAAATCAAGGAGCTGCCATCAAGAAGCTTGAATCCCAAGTAGGATACCTTTCATAGCAAATTCCCAAACCAATAGACAGCTTCCCAAGTGACATAGAGAACAATCCAAGAGGAGAAACAAGGAATCTGAAATGGGAAGAATATAAGGCAATCACTCTAAGGAGTGAAGATATCTTGGAAGAAGAAGCTATCAGGCCAACAGAGCACAACAAAAGGTTCCCAAAGGAGAAATTGGAAGGGACAAAACAAGGAAACGATCCTGCACAAAGGAAGGATCCTATGGAGAAGGAAGTTTTGAAACCTTATATGCCAAAAGCACCATTCCCTCAAAGGCTAAAGGGTGGTGGGAAAGAGAAGAAGTATTCTAGGTTTCTAGACACATTTAAGTCTCTTCATATCAACATTCCTTTCATTGAAGCCCTCCAACAAATGCCATCGTATATCAAATGCATGAAGGAGTTGTTAACCAAGAAGAGTCCCTTGAAGGGTGGACAAACAATAGTGACGACTAAAGAGTGCAGTGCCCTTATCCAGAAGTACTTACCTACAAAGAAGAAAAACCCAGGGAGCTTCCATATCCCTTATGTTATAGGAGATACAAGGATTGACAGAGGGTTTTGTGATCTTGGAGCCAGCACAAATCTAATGTCGGTGGCCCTCATGAGGAAGCTACAAATCAATGACTTGAAACCAACAAACATAATTCTTCAGTTGGCTGATAAGACCTAGAAACAAGCACTAGTTGTGGTAGAAAATGTGCTGGTGAAGGTAGGGAGGTACTTGGTGCCAGGGCTTCATGGCTTGTTTTTCTATGCTTTTTCACCTTTAATTTTGACTAATCATGCTTAATTATTTAGTATTTTTGTGCTTAAATCATAGATTACTTTCATCTCTTTAAGCTGATCCATTTTGCAGAAATTGGTGGAAAAAGAAAGTAAAAAGCACAAAACAAGCATGAAGAAAGAAAAAAGTTTAAAGGAGAAGCAGAGAAGGGCTAAGGAAGAAGGAGAGAAAGTAACATTAGAGCCAAAGTTGGCCTCCAACTTTGCCTCAAACTACCAAATTCAAGGAGCATAGTTGGAGCTGAAGTTGGCCTCCAACTTTGACTCAAACTTGCCCAAGAAAAAAAGGAAAGCAACATTTTTGACGTGCCAACGTTGGAGGGAACGTTGGTGAACTAACGTACCCCCAACGTCTACGATAAAAAGCTAAAAATTTGAGTTGGAAAAGTGCAACGATGCGTACGCGTCGATGACGCGTATGCGTGGACGCGCAGTTTAGCCTGTCACACGAATGCTTGAGCGACGCACACGCACAAAATTCAGTATGACGCATACGCGTGGGTGAGGCGTATGCATGACTAGGCAAACGTTGGACTCCAACGTTAAGTCAAACCTTGCTGGCTGCGCCCATAAATTCTTCTTTTAAAGTAATATTTGACTCAAACATTGATCACCAACGTTCTCTCCAAATTCAATACAAATGAGCACCCTTGCAAAGAATGCACTTCTCAAGAAAGCAAGCCCACAATTGTCAAACCAATCAAGGCCATAACAATCATCTAGAATAGTTAATTTGATTGTAATGCTATTTGATTGTACCCGAAATATCCATCCAGGAAACAACAAAAAGCATGACCTACTAGTCTTTCTAGCAATTGGTCAATGAAGGGTAAAGGAAAGTGATCTTTCCTGGTGGTGTCATTGAGTCTTCTGTAGTCAATGCACATACGCCACCCTGTAACTATTATTTTTGGAATCAGCTCATTCTTTTCATTGTGAACCACTATCATTCCTCCCTTCTTATGAACAATCTGGACAGGACTGACCCAAGAGCTATCAGAAATGGGATAAATAATCCTAGCCTCAAAGAGCTTAGTGACTTCCTTCTGCACTACTTCCTTCATAGCCGGATTCAATCACCTCTGTAGTTCTACCACTGGTTTGGCATTATCCTCCAGTAGAATTTTATGCATGCATCAGGCCGGGCTAATGTCCTTAAGGTCACTTATAGTCCACCCAAGGGCGGTCCTATATGTTTTAAGCACTTGAATTAGTGCTTCTTCTTCTTGCAACTCTAATGCAGAGCTTATGATTATAGGATAGGTATCTCCCTCTCCCAGAAATGCATATTTCGGAGAGGAAGGTAATGGCTTAAGCTTAAGCTTTGGAGGCTTCTCCTTTAGCTCAGAGGGTTCTAGAGTTTCCTCTGAATCAGGCTGAGTATCATCAAGGATCTCATTTAGTCTTTCCTTTAAGCTTTCGGCCATGTTGACCTCTTCCACCGGGGAATCAATGAGATCAATGCTCATGCATTCCTCAGGAATGTCTGGATGCTGCATAGCCTTGACAGCATTCAGTACAAACTCTTTCTCATTGACTCTTAGGGTTACTTCCCCTTTTTCAACATTAATGAGGGTCCATCTTGTAACTAGGAAGGGTCTCCCTAGAATAAGAGATGCACTCTTGTGCCCTTCCATGTCCAACACCAAAAAGTCAGTGGGAAAGGCAAGGGGCCCAACCCTGACAATCATGACTTCTGTTACTCCTGATGGTATCTTAATAGAACCATCAGCAAGTTGAAGGTATATGCGGGTTGGTTAACTTCATCAGTAAAACAAAGCTTCCTTATTAAAGAAGTAGGTATTAGGTTAATGCTGGCCCCAAGATCACAGAGAGCTGTCCTTGTACAAGCATCACCCAGAGTTCATGGTATCATAAAGCTTCCAAGATCTTTAAGCTTCTCTGGTAAGCCATTCTGAATGATTGCACTCCACTCTTGAGTGAGGAAAAATGTTTCTGTCTCTCTCCAATCCTTCTTATGACTTAAGATTTCCTTCATGAATTTTGCATAAGAAGGAATCTATTCAAGAGCCTCTATAAAAGGAATCTTGATCTCTAATGTTCTGAGATATTCCACAAAGCAGGCAAACTATTTATCCTTTTCCTCTTGACAGAGTTTCTGAGGGTATGGAATCTTAGGCTTGTACTCATCAATCATGATTGATGAAGGCCGAATGCCATTTGTGCTAGAAGGGGGATTACTAGCTTGCTTAGGAGGGTTGTTATTAGTATGTGATTTTCCTTCTGTGCTTGGGCATTCAACGCCCTTGTTGCTATCCCCTTTCTTGGGCGTTTGAACACCCATTCTCTGCCCTTTCCTGGAGTTCAATGCTAGGAGTGATACCTCCTTGGGCATTTGAATGCCCAGTCTCCACCCTTTCCTGGCGTTCAATGCCAAGAGGGATACCTCTCTGGGCGTTTAAATGCCCAGAATTACCTTGTTCAGAGACCTGGTTATCCTCTATGGGCTTTTCGTTCTTATTGTACTGAGGTTCGGTGCTTAAGGTTTTCCCACTCCTCAGTTGAATAGCCTAACATTCATCTGTTATCTGCTTAGATAACTGCTACCTTGTTTGACTCAATTGGGCTTCTACATTCCTATTAGAAGCTTGAGTTTCTCGCAGAGCCTCTTGTAGTTCTAGCAGTTACTGGGCAAGGGCATGCAGTTGCTGAGTCAATGAGCTATCCTGCTCTGGAGGGTTAGGTTTAGCATCTACTACCTTAACCTTTCCTTTTATAGAGGCCTCATGAGATGAGTATAGATGCTGATTAGTGGCAACTGTCTCAATAAGCTCTTGAGTCTCTCCAATGGTATTTCTCATGTGTGCGGAACCACCTGCAGAGTGTTCCAAAGACATTCTAGCCATGTCTGAAAGCCCATAGTTGAAGATGTCCAACTGTACCCATTCTGAAAACATTTCAGTGGGACATTTTCATAGCATCCTCCTATACCTCTCCCAGCCATCATAAAGAGATTCACTATCTTCTTGTTTCAAGTCTAGGATGTCCAGCCTCAGCTGGGTCATCTTTCTTGGGGGAAAGTATTTATTTAAAAACTTATCCACTAACTGTTTCCAAGTTTTTAAACTAGCTTTAGGCTGGTTATCCAACCACCTTTTTGCTTGATCCTTTACATCAAAAGGAAAAAGCAATAATCTGTAGACATCTTGGTCTACTCCCTCACTGTGTATTATGTCAGCAATATTTAAGAAATCTGCCACGAATTCTGTAGGTTCTTCCTGAGAAAGTCTAGAATACTGGCAGTTTTGCTATACTAGAGTAATAAGTTGAGGGTTCAACTCAAAGGTGCTAGCTTTGATGTGAGGTATGCTAATTCTTCTTCCATAGAAGTCAGTAGTGGAATTTGTATAAGATCCTAGAGTTCTTCTGAACTCTTCATTCCCACTTGGGTTCATGATTAAGAAAGGTAGAAGATGAAGAAGGAAGAAGATAGAAGGAGTAGAAGAAGAGATAGAAGTAGAGAAGATAAATAATAATTAAAATATTTTTATTTTTATTTTTATTTATAAATTTAAATCAAAATTAAAATTAATTAATTTAAAAGAAATAAAAGTTCGAAAAAGAAGAAAGAGAGGTGGAAGAGAAGTTTTCGTAAATTGAGAGATAGAGGAGTTAGTTAGGAAGTTTTGAAAAAGATGAAAGAGAAGATAAATAACTAATTAAAAAGAGATTTGAATTTAAGATTTGAAATTTGAATTTTAAATTTTGAATTTTGAAATTTCAACTTTGAAATTTTAAATTTTTGAAGATTGAAAAAGATAAGATAGTATTTTGAAAAAGATATGATTTTTGATAAGTGTATGATTTTTTTTTTTTTTGAAAAGCTTTGATTTTTGAAAATTGACAACAAAGATAAGATAAGATAAAAATATTGAAATTAAAATCTGAATTTTTATTTTAAAATTTCGAAAATTAAGTAAAAAGATAAAAAAAGATATTTTTTATTTTTGAATTTAATGATGAAAGTGAAAAACAAGTAAAAGACACAAGACTTAGAATTTTTAGATCTAGCACCCCTTGTTTTCGAAAATTTTTGGAGGGAAACACTAAGGGACACCAAACTTAAAAATTTTAAGATCAAACACAAAAAGACTCAAGAACACTTTGAAGACTAACAAGAACACAATGAACAAAATTTAAGAAATTTAAAGAACACAAGAACATAAAAAGGACACTAAACTTAAAATTTTTAGAAAACTGAAAAGAAATTTACAAAAATTAAAGAAAAACAACAAGAAAATACCAAACTTAAAAATTGAAACAAGATTTAATAAATACAAAGACTCAAAGGACACGAAAATTTACCAAGAACATAAACAAAAAGACTCAAACTAAGAACAAAGATTAAACAAAGAAAATAAAAATATTTTTGAAAAACTTTTTTATTTTTTTCAAAAAAATAGAGAAGAAGAAAATAAATAAATAAAAAATAAAAGACTCAAGAAGAACACAAATAAAGACTCAATTAAAATAAAAAGACTCAATTAGGAATGATAAAGAAAAGAAAATAAAAATTATCTGATCTAGGGAGCAAGACAATCCGTCAGTTTTCCCAAACTCAACAATCCCCGGCAACGACGCCAAAAACTTGGTGTATGCGAATCCCCACACTTTCCCACTGTTGTACCAGCAAGTGCACTGGGTCATCCAAGTAATACCTGAGCGAGTTAGGGTCGATCCCACGAGGATTGTGGCTTGACGCAAGCTATGGTTATCTTGTAGGTCTTAGTCAGGCAGATTAGAAGGATTTGACATGTTTAATGTTGTATAAATTACTTTTTATATCAAATAGAGTCTGTAATGGAAATAGAGAAAAGGAGTAATTAAAACTCAGAAGTTGTGTAAACTATGAAAAGAGAATAGTTAAGGTTTGGAGTTACTTTGTCTTTCTGAATCAATTTTGGTAATACTGTCTTCTTTACTTGTGAGTGATCTTCTTCTATGACAGGCTGTATATGATCAAAGCCATTGCCCGTGGTCATTGATCTTATCGCCATTGCCCGTGGTCATTCAATCTGACGAAGGGTGAAGCTCTAGCAGTTCATTCTCTTGGCAATCCTACTCAAAATGCCACAGACAAGGTCGAATTTTCTGGATCAGAGAATGCTGCTTCTTTGGATTCTAGCCTATACCATGGAGACCCTAATTTCCTCCAAAATTAGCTGAACTAGTGTCTCGAGAAGTCCCCAATGAAATCGTGGATTAGTCGTCTGAGAGATGAATAAACATAGCCGTTGGTTCGTGCTTTCCAGCCACGTATTCACACGAACCCAAGTAGACGACGGTGTTTGTCAGGCACGTTCGTCTTAGTGTGATGAACAGAGCTGACTGTTCGATCATCCTATTCACCACGATGAAGATCGGATATACATCTTAGAGATAAATCAAACAAGGATCGAAGAAGAAACAATAATACTTTTATTAATTCATAGGACTCAGCAGGGCTCCTTCCCTCAACCTGGGAGGTTTAGAAACTCATAATAATGTGAAATACAATGGTAAAATGTCTGTGATTGTAAAAGTGATTCCAAAAGTCCTGAATAACATGAATTAAATCACTTAAATACTAAACTAATGACTAGTAAGGGTAGAACAGTCTTTTTAGTGCTAAAATCTATTTCTGGGGCCCACTTGAGAAGTGTTTGGGCTGAGCTTTACTGAGATCCACGTGCTATGAGGTCTTTTGGGCATGAAACGCCAGCAGGGGGGTCCTTTATGGGCGTTTGGACGCTGGGTTTTACTCCTTGGGTGCTGGACGCCAAAAAGGGGGTAGGAAGCTGGCGTTGGACGCCAGTTTTGGGCCTTCTAATCCGAAACAACGTATAAACTATTATATATTGCTGGAAAGCTCTGAAAGTTCGCTTTCCATAGCCATTGAGAACGCTCTATTTGAACTTCTATAGCTCCAGAAAATCTCTTCCGATTGCATAGAGGTCAGATTTGGACAGTATCTGCAGTGCTTTCTCTGTCTCTGAATCAGACTTTTGCTCCAGCTCCTCAATTTCAGTCTGAAAATACCTGGAATGGTACAAAAATACACAAACTCAAAGTGGAATTCAAAAGATGTGAGTTTAATACTAAAACCTATAAAAACTTAATAAAAACTATATAAAACATATTAAAAACTACATGAAAACTATGCCAAAAAGCGTTTAAAATGTCCGCTCATTGATAAACAAAATTTTGTATGTCGATATAGAATTTAATAGTGAATACAATCATGAGTATAGTCTAATCGACAATTAAATCTCGCATCAAACAATTCTACAATCTACAAGTGAGAGTATTAATCTCCCGAGTCGTCCTCCCTTGGAATTACTATAGAATGCATGTTATTGATTAGGAAGCTTTTGTTGTGTTTTTTAAGATTGATGTACTGTTCAAGCTAACAAAAGTGGATAACAAACAATCAATATTAAAGGACTTGGCCAAGGGTTAACATTGAAAATCCTATCACTATAGTTTCCTTCAATGATGATAACAATTAAGTCTTGCTCCACTTAGTTGACCTCTAATTGTAGAGGAGATTCAAGTGAAAGTGACTAGCTTGAGTCACAAGTCATAGCTTCACCCCAAGGGAATCTAGCTTTAGTACATCCCAAGCCAATTAGCAATCCTTAATTCTCAATCAACAATTGACATCCACTATTCAAGTTTCCTAATGGTTCAAACCCTAAGCCAAGTGAAAAACTTTTACTCCATAACTAGTGTTGGCATTTTATCAAATATTTGGTGAGTATTCATAAGAGGCATTATGAAATTGGAACGAAGAATTGAAATGAAGAGATCTAAATCACACAATAATCTACAATTGAACAATTACAAGTAATGGATATGAAAGTACCTCAATTCACTAGTTCCAAATCCAAGTAACAAAGTCAAAGCTAGATCCAAAGTGAGAGGATCAAAGAACACAAATTGAGAATAGGAGAAGAGTAGAAACTACTAATTGCATCAAAATAAAAGTGTATTACAATGGATCTCACCAAGAAAATCAAAGGAGAATTGTAGTGGAGAATGTGGAGAATGAAATCCTAGAAAGAGGTTGGAGATTCTCTCTCTACCCAAAATGTAACCAACTCTAGGAAAATATCTAAGAACATGTAAAATGAGTCAAACGTCCCTTAACCCTTCAATCTTTGGCCTTCTTAAGCTTTTCCCAACAGGGTCTCTAACTGCCTCCACGCTCTGGTCACGTGCTTTCATAAAAAATCATGTGTGAGCATCGGCACGTACACGTACAGCACGCGCACGCGCCCCTAGAACGATCGCAATCCACGCACAGGTGTAAAGCGCGCGGGCACGTCCATCAGGATTATAGTCCAGCCGCTAAACGTGCCGGTTTGTAGCTTGGCTCCTGGCTTTGGCTCCTGGCGGCTTGAATCTGCGCGGACACGACATGTGCGCGCGCGCATCGCTGCTAAAGTTTCCAAAGCTCAATTTTCCATGCTCCTTTCCTTTATGCATGCTCCCATTCTCTCCTTTCCTTTATGCATGCTCCCATCCTCCCATTTTCATATGAATAAGTGCATAGGATCATTGATAAAAACCCTCGAAATTAGTACAAGATAAACCCTAAAAATGGGGTTTATCAACCTCCCCACACTTAGATTGTAGCATGTCCTCATTCTTAGAGAAAAGTAAAAGACCAAAGCATCACAAAGGCAAGAGATTCATAATATGCAATCTAGTTACATGAGTGCTACTAAGATGGGTGCTACTATCCACTTGGTTAAGAGCAACTCGATCTTCCTAAGATACATCCAAGCATATAGGGCAAGATGGTAGGCAATGCACGAAACTTACCAATTTTAATCATCAAAGTAAGATATGCGCAACTTGCATGAAGAATGCGTGTGAGAGCCGGGAACAAGGGTTAGAGCTTTGAACCCTCACCGGAAGTGGTTGCACTCTATCCGCTCAGTGTATCGGGTTAATCACTCAATGCTCCCTTATTTCATGCTTTTCCAAAATTTGTTCTTCCTCTAACAATCAACAATTGTTGCATGCATGTGCACATGTATCATGAGGTCTTTCCTAGGTTGTAATGGGGCTAGGGTCAAGGTGGTGTTATATATTTGGCTAAGTGGGCTAAAAATTGGATCCTTTGATTAACCTAAACTTCCCACCTAACCTATATAATACCCTATACAATTGTACACTAGTCTAGCTACCATTCCTCACTTTTTCACATACTCATGCATTCCCTTTTCATTTCGCAACACTCATGCATTGATTCTTTATTGAGTTTTACTTTGGGGCATTTTGTCCCCCTTTTTTTCTTTCTTTTCTATTTTTTCCTTCTTTTCTCTCCTTTCTTTTTCTTTTGTTTTTCTTATTTTTCTTCTTTCATTCTTTCTTTCAGGACTATCAATGCATAAGGTCTTACATTTAATTAACGCACGAGTATGTACCCGATTCCCAAATATAGAGATATAAAACGAAAACATCCTTTTTTCTCAACCGATGTCCCACCCTGTTTCGCCACTCTTTGAAAGATGCTCACACATACTAGCCTAAGCTAATCAAAGATCCATATAGGGACATTCATGATTTTACGCTTCTTGGCTTGTAATGTGCTAGGAATGAGAATGAGTGGGTTAAGCGTAGGCTCAAAGTTGGTTACAAGGGTTGTTCATATGGTAAGGCTATTTTGGGTAGTGGCTAAGTGAATTGATGGCCCCAATCATATACATGCATTCACACATATAACAATGGACATATAGAGTCAAACAAAGTAAGGATCACAAGAAGGCTATAAGTGAAACAAGAAGGAAGATAAGTGACTATAAGATGTAGCCACGCAACAAGGCTCAAAACTCACTTGCTTGTGTTCTTAACTCGAAATCCATGTTCCAAAGTAGAATCTTCGAACAAGCTTAGCATCAAAAGTTTTTTTTTTCAAATTGGTAAGGTTGCCCTAAAATTTTAGTTTCCTAGGAGAGAATTCATTACTCCAACCAAGTGGACTTATCATGCAAATGGTGTCAAAGAAAACCTAATCATGTAACCTATCCTAACTAACAAAGAGATTCAAAAGTTTATTCGGGTGTTACCTACAAAGATCGGTCGGCCGACCTCCCTACACTTAAAACTTAGCACGGTCCTCCGTGCTATAAGTGATGTGCAGTGGGTTGCTGGATCTGGAATGTCCTTCATCTCCTTCATCAATGCTGTCTTCGCTGGAGGTTGCAGTGGTCGTGGAGAAATCCGGTTCCTCCATAGGTGGGGTGACAACACTTAAAAGCTTCTTCACGTGAGCATATCGGCGTTGGTTTCGCCGCTCATAACGGTCCAACTTCCTGTGAAGGTCTTCAAGGCGTTGGTTGGATGATTTTGGTAGTGTGGATGAAGTAGTAGGGTTACAAGTGGGAATGGCCATGCCAAGGTCCTCGGTACCCACCGGGGATTTGATGCACCGTTTCGTCGGAACAACATCACCTTCGGCCGGGATTAAGGCCCTCCAGTCCTTGGTCTTGCGGTGAACACCGGCCGTTGCGACTAATTTGGTTACCATGGCGGGAAAGGGCAAGTTTTCCTTTACATGAATACGGCCCAAAGCTTGTCGAATGGCATGCGGGATGTCAACTGGTTTCTCGGTTAAGATGCACCAAACCAATAAGGCAAGCTCGGCGGTAATGGATGACTTATGGGTGCTTGGAAGCACGTAGTGAGCTAGGATTTGTGCCCATGCCGTGGCTTCTTGAGTGAGGTAACGGGCATCGATGCCCTTAGGCATTTGCTTTATAGTCCCTCGAATCCAAGAGGCTTCGAGTATGGCTATTACTCAAAGAATCGCATTCCAATCGAACCCACATTCACAGCGTGCCGACAAAACTTCTTGATAAGCATCATACCCGTCTGCTAATGGCCCGGTCTTAAGCACTCTTTGGATGGCTTCCATCATGATCGGGACTTGCTTTCGGTGCTCAAAAATTGATGTGAGAAGGGGTGAGTGGTTGTTGGAGTAAAACTCCACCACCCAGGATAAGTTGGCTTCCTTTTGTTGTCTCATTAGAAACCTCCATTGCCTCCGCTCAATGCGGGGCATCACCATCGGAGCGATGTGAGCCGGAAGGACTAGAAGGGGCTCCGGGTGATAGTTTCGCTTGGTCATTATGGGGTAGATGAGTTCGCAGTAGCGGTTTGGAAACTTGTTTGAGTCCTTTGGAGGATTGTCCTTCTCTAATGCATCAATATTGGCGGTGTTCCTTGCCTTCTTCAGGAGGGGCTTGGCCTTAGGCTCTTGGTGCTTTCTATTGGCAGTTGGTTTCTTGGGGGCTTCCCCTTGTCCTTCTTGATGACCATCCTGTGAAAGTGAAAAGGGGAGAAACATCAAACCCAAAGAAACACAAATAAATGAGAAGCATGCAAGTAGGATATTATGCCATAAGGGAATAAGTGTCTTTACTACATGACAGCTGCAACATGTAACCAAGACAATATTTGTAAACAAGGCATATCACTAGCATGTGATGAAAGGGAAGTATAAGCATGCAAGTAAGAGGCATGAGAAGCGTACACCCAGACATCAATAATGGAAGGCAAGTCATAATGAGGTGGGCAAGCAGAAATGTGAAATGTGAAGAATGCATAAAGGAAAATCCAAGTTAGTAGAGAAGAGCACTAATTGGAAAGCAATGAGTCAAAATGAGCTCAAAAGGTCATGTGTGCTTTTCATCAAACACTTGGCGTGCATTCTTTTTGTAATGAGCAAATGAAGGGAATGGGGCAATGTAATATCCCACAAAGCAAGATTAGTCATCATAGTGCGCCACAATTGCAATGAAATCCAGCATAACAAGTAATCCAGCAATGCAAAAGAAGTCATGACCCACAACATCCATAAAGAGGTAGAAAAGCAAAAACAAAAACAAATAAGCAATAAAGAGTGAAAAGGAAGAGAAGCTACTTAAAAGAGAACAAAATTAACTAACTAAGGAAGGGAGAAGAGATAAGCAAACAAGGAGGAGAGTAGGTAAGAGTACCTTGGGAGGGAAAAAGGTAATAGAGGTATAGGTGAGAGAGGAGTAGAAGAAAGGTGGACAAATAGAAGAGAGAGAAAATATGGGGGTCGCCGGAGGCGGGCGGTTGCCGGAGGTGGCTGAGAGGGGGGTTGAATGGTATAGATGAGAGGATTTGAAGAAAGGAGATGGAAAATGGTAGAAGGGGTGAGAGGTTCCAACATGGGTGCGCTAGTTTATTTCTCACGTCGCAAGATCGACGCGTGCGCGCACTGTACGCGCTCGCGCAGGTCGGCAGGGGCAGGAAGGGCGCGCGCGCGCCAGGTGCGTGCACGCATGAAAGTGGTTGTGATAGTATCACAATGTTAGCCCAGGAGTTGCACAATTCTCTGGACTTTGTACCAAAGGTTGGCTGCAAGAGTGGTGGCGCGCTCACGTGCAGGGTGCGGACACGCGGAGGCTGTGGTGATCAAATTGGCGCGCGTGGCATGTGCGCGGGCGCGGCAGTGGTGTTGTGCCTCTAGCACAAAGCGGGCCTAGGTTTGGCACAACTCTCTGGAAAATGAACCAGAGGTGCGGCAGGGCAATCGGCGCTGGCGCGGCATGTGCGCTCACGCATCGATTCACGAGGTGGCAGATCGGTGCGTTCGCTCCAAGTGTGCGCACGCGCAAAGGGGGTTGGGCGCGGGGCATGAAGTTAGCTTGGAGTTGGCGCAACTCTCGGGTCCTTTGCCTGGGAATTGCGGCAGTAATTCGGTGCGGACGCGGCATGTGCGTGGTCACGCGCATTTTGTTTTGAGCATATGGACGCGCTGGCGCACGGTGCGCGTCAGTGCGAATTAAGTTATGCTGGGGGCCTAACGTTGGCGCGAGAGCGGCCCAACTCTCTGGAAAATGTATGGGCCTGCATCCGTGCTATGGACGCGTGCGCGCACCGCGTGCGCTCATGTCTCTACCACCTTTTTTTTAGAATGAAGAATGCACATCTCATCACAAATTCAGTAGGTAGCTAGCCAAAGGCCAAAAACACCTAAGACTTCATGTAAGACCTAGAAATGGGGTGTTTTCTACCATTCACGTAATCCATAGTGCACACTTCTATGAACAATAAAATCAAGTCTAACTAAACAAGTCAAAGACTAAGCAATCACAAATCAAAGAAGTGTTCGATGGCTATATGCAAAGAGGGCAAAAGATAGATCTCACCATGGTGGGGTGTCTCCCACCTAGCACTTTTGTTTAACGTCCTTAAGTTGGACTTCCACTAGCTCAATGCTCTTTGTTAAGAGGTACATATTCCAAACGGAATACCTCATTCTCCTTGGTGCTCTTCCTTTGCTCACCATGATACAATTTGAGACGGTGCCCATTTACCTTGAAAATATCCGGACTTGAGGGGTGGCGCAAATGGTAAACTCTATAAGGTTCCGCTTTCTCTACTTGATAGGGTCTCTTCCATCTCAATCTTAGCTTTCCAAGCAACAATCTCAACCTTGAATTGTAAAGGAGGACTAGTTCACCGGGTCTAAATTCCCTTCTCCTAATGTTCTTATCATGGATGGCTTTCATCTTTTCTTTGTAAAGCCTAGAGTTGTCATAGGCCTCTAATCTCAAACATTCTAATTCCACCAATTGAAGCTTTCTTTCAATTTCGGCCCCACCCAAATTTAGATTGCATTCCTTGACGGCCCAATATGTTTTGTGTTTAATTTCTACCGGTAAGTGGCAAGCTTTACCATACACCAACCGAAAGGGACTCATGCCAATCGGTGTTTTTTATGCCGTTCGGTATGCCCAAAGTGCGTCGGTAAGCTTGGCACTCCAATCTTTTCTACTAGGCTTCACAATCCTTTCCAATACATGCTTGATTTTCCGATTGGAAACATCAACTTGGCCGTTCGTTTGGGGGTGATAGGCCGTGGCAACTTTATGTATGATGTCGTACTTCTTCAAGAGTCCTTCTATTCTTTTGTTGCGAAAGTGTGAACCATAGTCGCTCACAATTGCTCGCGGTGACCCAAAGTGACAAATTATATTATTCCTCACAAAAGAGAGAACTACATTAGCATCATTCGTCCGGGTGGGTATTGCTTCCACCCATTTGGACACGTAATCGACGGCTAGTAGAATGTAGAAAAAACCATTAGAGTTTGGGAATGGCCCCATGAAGTCGATACCCCATACATCAAAGATTTCACAAAAAAACATGTTTTGTTAGAGGATTTCATCCTTCTTAGAGATATTACCAAATCTAAGGCATTGAGAACAAGATTTCCAATAAAGAGAAGAGTCTTTAAGAAAAGTTGGCCACCAAAATCCACAATCAAGGACTTTTCTTGCCGTCCTTTGAGGTCCATAATGTCCACCTCCTTCGGAGGAATGGCAAGTGTCCAAGATTGCTTGGAATTCGATTTGGGGGATGCACCTTCGGACTACTTGGCCCGCTCCACATCTCCAAAAGGTAGGGATCATCCCATACATAATATTTGGATTCGCGTTTTAGCTTATCCCTTTTATGCTTGGAGAGGTTAGGAGGGAAGGTACGCGAAACCAAGTAGTTTGCCGTTGGGGCATACCAAGGAATAACTTCCGAGATTGAATGCAAGCCCAGGGAAAAGAATCATTGATAGGAGTGGCATCACCGGTGGTGTGTTCAAGGCGACTTAAGTGATCCGCCACTAGGTTTTGCGAACCACTCCTATCTTTGATTTCCAAATCAAACTCTTGTAACAATAAAACCCATCTAATCAATCTCGGTTTGGATTCCTTCTTAGCTAACAAATATTTTAACGCCGCATGATCCGAGTACACTACTACCTTAGAACCAAGAAGATAGGCTCGGAATTTATCCAAAGCAAAAACAATAGCCAAGACTTCCTTCTCGGTAGTAGTGTAATTGGATTGGGCTCCATCTAGTGTTTTTGATGCATAGGCTATGACATATGGATTCTTACCCTCGCGTTGTGCTAACGTGGCTCCCACCGCATAGTTTGAAGCATCGCACATTATTTCGAACGGCCGACTCCAATCCGGCCCTCTCACGATAGGAGCTTGTGTCAATGCCACTTTAAGCTTGTCGAAAGCTTCCATGCTCTCCTTGCTTAGATCAAACTCAATGTCCTTTTGCAAAAGTCGAGATAGAGGCAATGCTACATTGCTAAAGTCCTTGATAAATCTTCGGTAACATCCTGCATGTCCAAGGAACAAACGGACTTCCCTCTCAGAGGAGGGGTAAGGCAAGCTAAAGATAACATTGATTTTTGCCGGATCTACAGAAATACCTTCTTTGGAAACAATATGTCCTAAAACAATGCCTTGCCTAACCATGAAATGGAACTTTTCAAAATTTAAGACAAGGTTTCATTTAGTACATCTATCCAAAATTTTTCAAGATTATCCAAGTAATGATCAAAAGAGTCACCATACACGCTGAAATTGTCCATGAAAACTTCCATCCATTGCTCTAGAAAATTCTCAAATATGCTCATCATGCACCTTTGGAAAGTTGCCGATGCATTGCATAAGCCGAATGGCATACGCTTAAAGGCATAAGTTCCAAAGGGGCAAGTAAATGTTGTTTTTTCTTGGTCTTCTAGATCAATGTGTATTTGGAAGTACCCCGAATAACCATCTAGAAAACAATAATGAGATTTACCGGCTAATCGATCAAGCATTTGGTCGATGAACGGTAGTGGGAAATGATCTTTTCTAGTGGCCGTATTCAACCTTCAGTAGTCGATGCATACCCTCCAAGAGTTTTGCACCCTTGTTGCTATAAGTTCCCCACTCTCATTCTTGATTATGGTCACCCCGGATTTCTTTGGCACTACTTGGACCGGGCTCACCCATTCACTATCCGAAATGGGGTAGATGATGTCCGCTTCTAGTAGTCGAGTGACCTCTTTTTTCATAACCTCTAGAATGGTAGGGTTAAGTCGCCTTTGAGGTTGTCTGATGAGCGGATAATTTATACGCTTTTTGGCATTGTTTTTAGGTAGTTTTTAGAAGGATCTAGTTACCTTTAGGGATGTTTTCATTCGTTTTTATGCTAAATTCACATTTCTGGACTTTACTATGAGTTTGTGTGTTTTTCTATAATTTCAGATATTTTCTGGCTAAAATTGAGGGGACCTGAGCAAAACTCTGATAAGGAGGCTGACAAAGGACTGCTGATGCTGTTGGATTCTGACCTCCCTCCACTTGAAATAGATTTTCTGGAGCTACAGAACTCCAAATGGTGCGCTCTCAATGGCGTTGAAAAGTAGACATCCAGCGCTTTTCAGCAATATATAATAGTCCATACTTTATTTGAGATTAGATGATATAAACTGGCACTCAACGCCAGTTCCATGCTGCATTCTGGAGTCAAACGCCAGAAACACATCACGAACCAAAGTTGAACGCCAAAAACACGTTACAACTTGGCGTTCAACTCCAAAAGAAACCTCTGCACGTGTAAAGATCAAGCTCAGCCCAAGCACACCCCAAGTGGGCCCCGAAAGTGGATTTCTGCATCAATTACTTACTTTTGTAAACCCTAGTAGCTAGTCTAGTATAAATAGAACATTTTACTATTTTATTTGACATCTTGGTTCCATATCTGGATTTTTTACATCTTGGTTTTTGTTTTGGGGGCTGGCTATTTGGCCATGCCTGAACCTTGATCACTTATGGATTTTCAACGGTGGAGTTTCTACACACCATAGATTAAGGGTGTGGAGCTCTGCTGTACCTCAAGTTTTAATGCAATTACTACTATTTTCTATCCAATTCAATTTATTCCTGTTCTAAAATACCATTCGTACTTCAACCTGATAGATGTGATGATCCGCGACACTCATCATAATCCATCCTTATGAACGCGTGCCTGACAACCACCTCTGTTCTACAAGCGAGAGCTAGAGTGTGTATCTCTTGGATTCCTAATGCACGACGCATGGTTGCCCTCGCCTAACAACCGAGCCTTCCATTCCCTGAGATTAGAGTCTTTGTGGTATAAGCTAGAATTGATGGCGGCATTCATGAGGATCCGGAAAGTCTAAACCTTGTCTGTGGTATTCCGAGTAGGATTCTGGGATTGAATGACTGTGACGAGCTTCAAATTCGCGATTGTTGGGCGTGATGACAAATGCAAAAGAATCAATGGATTCTATTTCGACACGATCGAGAACCAACAGATGATTAGCCTGCCGTGACAGAGCATTTGGACCTTTTTCACTGAGAGGATGGGATGTAGCCATTGACAACGGTGATGCCCTACATACAGCTTGCCATGGAAAGGAATAAGAAGGATTGAAGTAAGGTAGTAGAAAAGCAGAGATCCAACAGGGACAAAGCATCTCCACACACTTATCTGAAATTCTCACCAATGATCTACATAAGTTTTTCTATCCTTATTTTCTGTTTATTTATTATTATTATTCGAAAACTCTATCACCATTTATTATCCGCCTGACTGAGATTTACAAGATGACCATAGCTTGCTTCATACCAACAATCTCTGTGGGATTGACCGTTACTCACGTAAGGTTTATTACTTGGATGACCCGGTACACTTGCTGGTTAGTGATGCAAAGTTGTGAAAGAAAGTGTTGAGTTAGTAGATGCGCATACTAAGTTGAATGCCATTGTTGATGATCACAATTTCGTGCACTAAATTTTTGGCGCCATTGTCGGGGATTGTTCGAGTTTGGACAACTAACGGTTCATCTTGTTGCTCAGATTAGGTAATTCTTTTATTTTCTTTTCAAAATATTTTCAAAAAAATTACATATTTTTCAAAATATTTTTCAAAATGTTCTCACCTGTTTTCAAAATTTTTTCAAAATTTTTAAGAATGAATTCTAGAGTTTCATGAAGCATGTTGAAATCTGGCTGGCTGTAAAGCCATGTCTAATTCTTTTGAACTGAGGCTTCCAAACCATCAGCATAGAGGCAAGTTAATTGAAATATCAGTTGTTGTATGCCTGATTTATATCCTAAAGCTGGCTGGCTATTAAGCCATGTCCAACCCTTGGATTGGAGCTTTAGGCCAATATTGAAAGATTCCTGGAATTCTTATTAAAAATTTTGAGTTTCTTATTTTCTTTTTCCTATATTTTTTCAAAAAATAAAATAAAATAAAATACAAAAAAATTAATAAAATCATAAAAACTAAAAATAGTGTTTCTTGTTTGAGTCTAGAGTCAAGTCACAAGTTTGGTGTCAATTGTATGCTTTAATTTTTTTTAAAAAATAATTTTCAAAAATTGCATGCATGCATAATGTTCTTCATGATCTTCAAGTTGTTCTTGATGAATTTTCTTGTTTGATCTTCATAATTTCTTATTTTGTGTTGTATGGTGTTTTTCATATACATTCTTGCATTCATAGTGTCTAAACATGAAAAATTTCTAAGTTTGGTGTCTTGCATGTTGTTTTTTGTTGAAAATTTTTTAAAAATAAGTTCTTGATGTTCATCATGATCTTCAAATTATTCTTGGTGTTCATGTTGACATTCATAGTGTTCTTGCATGCATAATGTGTTTTGATATAAAATTTCCATGCATTGAGTCTTTTTGTTGTTTTTCTCTCTTATCATTAAAATTCAAAAATCAAAAAAATATCTTTTCCTTATTTCTCTCAAAATTTCAAAAATTTGAGTTGACTTAATCAAAAATTTTTAAAACTTAGCTATTTCTTATAAGTCAAGTCAAATTTTCAATTTTAAAAATCTTATCTTTTCAAAACTTTTTCAAAAATCAATTCTTTTTCATTTTTCGTACAATTTTTCGAAAATTTTTAATTTGAATTTTAAAATCTTTTTCTTATCTTTAATTCATAATTTTCAAAGGCTTTACTAACAATTAATGTGATTGATTCAAAAATTTGAAGTTTGTTACTTTCTTGTTAAGAAAGGTTCAATCTTTAAATTCTAGAATCTTATCTTTTAGTTTCTTGTTAGTCAAGTAATTAATTTTAATTTCAAAAATTAAATCTTTTTCAATCATATCTTTTAAAATTATCTTTTTTTTTAAATTTTATCTTTTTCAAAAATTTGATTTCAAAATATCTTTTCTTATCTTCTTATCTTTTCAAAATTGATTTTCAAATCTTTTTCAACTAACTAATTAACTTTTGTTATTTTTTATCTTTTTCAAAACCACCTAACTAATTTTCCCTCTCAATTTTTCGAAAATATCTCACCCATTTTTCAAAATTCTTTTTAATTAACTAATTGTTTTAAATTTTTAATTTCAATTTTAATTCTTCCTTTAATTTTCAAAAATCACTAACCCTTTTTCAAAATTAATTTTCAAACTCTCTCCCCCTCATCTTCTTCTATTTATTTATTTATTTACTAACACTTCTCTTCATCTCAAGAATCTGAACCTATCCTCACCCTTGTGTTTGGATTCTTACCTTTTCCTTCCTCTATTCCCTTCTTCTTCTACTAACATAAAGGAATCTCTACACTTTGACATAAAGGATTCCTCTTCTTCTTCTGTTCTCTTCTCTTTCATATGAGTAGGAACAAGGAGAAAGGCATTCTTGTTGAAGCTGACCCTGAACCTGAAAGGACTCTGAAGAGGAAACTAAGAGAAGCTAAATTACAACAATCCAGAGACAACCTTACTGAAATTTTCGGAGAAGAAAAGGATATGGCAGTCGAACCTAACAATAATAATGCAAGGAGGATGCTTGGTGATTATACTACACCTACTTCCAAATTTGATGGAAGAAGCATCGCAATTCCTGCCATTGGAGCAAACAATTTTGAGCTAAAACCTCAACTAGTTGCTCTAATGCAACAGAACTGCAAGTTTGATGGACTTCCATCAGAAGATCCCTACCAGTTATTAATTGAGTTCATGCAGATCTATGAGACTGTTAAGACTAATGGAGTAAATCCTGAAGTCTACATGCTCATGCTTTTTCCTTTTGTTGTAAGAGACAGAGCTAGAACATGGTTGGACTCACAACCTAAAGAGAGCCTAGACTCTTGGAATAAGCTAGTCACGGCCTTCTTGGTTAAGTTCTTTCCTCCTCAAAAGCTGAGCAAGCTTAGAGGGAATGTTCAGACCTTCAAGCAAAAAGCTGGTAAATCCCTCTATGAAGCTTGGGAAAGATACAAGCAGATGACCAAAAAGTATCCTTCTGACATGTTTTCAGAGTGGACCATGATAGATATATTCTATTATGGTCTATCTGAGTTCTCTAAGATGACTAGACCATTCTGCAGGTGGATCCATTCACCTAAAGAAAATGCCTGCAGAAGCTCAGGAACTTATTAAAATGGTTGCAAATAACCAATTCATGTACACTTCTGAGAGGAATTCCGTGAATAATGGGATGCCTCAGAGGAAGGGAGTTCTTGAAATTGATACTCTGAATGTCATATTGGCTCAGAATAAAATATTGACTCAGCAAGTCAACATGATTTCTCAAAGTCTGAATGGATGGCAAAATGCATCCAACAGTACTAACGAGGCATCTTCTGAAGAAGAAGCTTATGATCCTGAGAACCCTGTAATGGTAGAGGTAAATTACATGGGTGAACCTTATAGAAACACCTATAATTCATCATGGAGAAATCATCCAAATTTCTCATGGAAGGATCAACAAAAGCCTCAACAAGGCTTTAATAATGGTGGAAGAAATAGGCTCAACAATAGCAAGCCTTTTCCATCATCTTCTCAGCAACAGACAGAGAATTCTGAGCAGAGCTCCTCTAACTTAGCAAACATAGTCTCTGATCTGTCTAAGGCCACTTTAAGTTTCATGAGTGAAACAAGGTCCTCCATCAGAAATTTGGAGGCACAAGTAGGCCAGCTGAGTAAGAAAGTCACTGAAACTCCTCCTAGTACTCTCCCAAGCAATACTGAAGAGAATCCAAAAGGAGAGTGCAAGGCTATTGACATAATCAACATGGCTGAACCTATAGAGGAAGGAGAGGACATGAATCCCAATGAGGAAGACCTCATGGGACGTCTCTCAAGCAAGAAAGAGTTCCCTATTGAAGACATAAAGGAATCTGAAGGTCATATAGAGACCATAGAGATCCCATTAAATCTCCTTCTGCCATTCATGAGCTCTGAAGACTATTCTTCCTCTGAAGAGGAAGAAGATGTAACTGGAGAGCAAGTTGCTCAATATCTAGGAGCTATCATAAAGCTGAATGCCAAGTTGTTTGGTAATGAGACTTGGGAAGGTGAACCTCCCTTGCTCATTAGTGAACTAGATACATGGGTTCAGCAAACTTTACCTCAAAATAGACAAGATCCTGGTAAATTCTTAATACCCTGTACCATAGGCACCATGACCTTTGACAAGGCTCTGTGTGACCTAGGGTCAGGCATAAATCTTATGCCACTCTCTGTAATAGAGAAGCTAGGGATCATTGAGGTACAGTCTGCCATATTCTCATTACAAATGGCAAACAAGTCAGTAAGACAAGCTTATGAATTGGTAGAGGACGTGTTAGTAAAGGTTGAAGGCCTTTACATCCCTGCTGATTTCATAATCTTAGACACTATGAAGGAGGAGGATGAATACATCATCCTTGGAAGACCTTTCCTAGCCACAGTAGGAGTTGTGATAGATGTTAACAGAGGAGAATTAGTCCTTCAATTGAATGGGGACTACCTTGTGTTTAAGACCCAAGGGTGTTCTTCTGTATACATGGAGAGGAAGCAAGAAAAGCTTCTCTCAGTACACAGTCAAACAAAGCCCTTACAACCAAACTCTAAGTTTGGTGTTGGGAGGCAACAGCCAAACTCTAAGTTTGGTGTTGAATCCCTACATCCAAACTCTAAGTTTGGTGTTGGGAGTCTACAACATTGACCTGATCACCTGTGAGGCTCCATGAGAGCCCACTGTTAAGCTAGTGACATTAAAGGAGCGCTTATTGGGAGGCAACCCAATTTTTATTTACCTAATTTTATTTTTATTTCATTTTTCTTTTATGTTTTATTAGGTTCAAGATCATGTGGAGTCACAAAAAAATTACAAAAATTAAAAACAGAATAAAAAATAGCAGAAGAAATAGCACACCCTGGAGGAAGAGCTTTCTGGCGTTTAAACGCCAGTAAGGAGCATCTGGCTGGCATTCAACGCCAGAACAGAGCATGGATATGGCGTTGAATGCTAGAAACAAGCAACATCCTGGCATTTAACGCCAGAAACAAGCATGGAACTGGCGTTCAACGCCAGAAACATGCTGTAGATGGGTGTTGAACGCCCAAAGCAAGCATGAAGCTGGCGTTCAACGCCAGAAACAAGAATCAATCTGGCGTTAAAAGCCAGGATTGCATGCAGAGGGCATTTTACACGCCTCATTGGTGCAAGGATGTAAATCCTTGACACCTCAGGATCTGTGGACCCCACAAGATCATCTCAGAATCTGTGGACCGCACAGGATCCCCACCTACCTCAACTCACCTTCTCTCCTCGTCACACAATCCAATAACACTCTTCCATAAAAACCCTTCACCAATCACCTCAATCTCTCTTCCCCATCACCTCTTCACCACGCACATCCATCTACCCTTCCCCATAAACCCCACCTACCTTCAAAATTCAAAATCTCTTTCCCACCCAAACCCACCCTACATGGCTGAACCTACCCCCTCTCCCCTCACTATATAAAGCCCTCTATCCTTCCTCATTTTCACACACCACAACCCTCTCTTCTTCACCTTGGCTGAACCTACACACCTCCACCTTTCATCCATATTTTCTTCTTCTTCTTCTCTTCTTTCTTCGTTTGCTGGAGGACGAGCAACAATTCTAAGTTTGGTGTGGTAAAAGCACAGCTTTTTTGTTTTTCCATAACCACTGATGGCACCTAAGGCTGGAGAAACCTCTAGAAAAGGGAAAGAGAAGACAAAAGCTTCCACCTCCGAGTCATGGGAGATGGAGAGATTCATCTCCAAAACCCATCAAGACCACTTTTATGATGTTGTGGCCAAGAAAAAGGTGATCCCTGAGGCCCCTTTCAAGCTCAAGAAAAATGAGTATCCGGAGATCCGACATGAGATCCAAAGAAGAGGTTGGAAAGTTCTGACCAACCCCATTCAACAAGTTAGAATCCTAATGGTTCAAGAGTTATATGCCAATGCATGGATCACTAGGAACCATGATCAAAGTATGAACCCAAACCTAAAGAATTATCTTACAATGGTTTGGGGAAAATACTTAGATTTTAGTCTGAAAAATGTGAGGTTGGCATTAAACTTGCCCATGATGCAAGGAGATGAACGCCCCTACACTAGAAGGGTCAACTTTGATCAAAGGTTGGACCAAGTCCTCATGGACATATGTGTGGAAGGAGCTCAATGGAAAAGAGACTCAAGAGGCAAGCCGGTTCAATTGAAAAGACTGGACCTTAAGCCTGTGGCTAGAGGATGGTTGGAGTTCATCCAACGCTCCATCATCCCTACTGGATCTGAAGTTACTGTGGATCGGGCCATCATGATCTATAGCATCATGATTGGAGAGGAAGTAGAAGTTCATGAAGTCATCTCTCTTGAATTCTACAAAATAGCCGAAACGCCCTCCACCATGTCAAGGCTAGATTTTCCTCATCTTATTTGCCATCTATGTTACTCAGCGGGAGTTATCATAGAAGGAGACATCCCTATTGAGGAGGATAAGCCCATCACTAAGAAAAGGATGGAGCAAACAAGAGAGGCCATCCACGAATCTCAAGAGATGCATGAGGAAGCTCATCATCAAGAAATCCCGGAGATGCCTCAAGGGATGCACTTTCCTCCCGACAACTATTGGGAACAACTCAACACTTCTCTAGAAGATTTGAGTTACAATATGGATCAATTAAGGGTGGAACATCAAGAGCACTCCATCATTCTCCATGAAATTAGAGAAGATCAAAGAGCAATGAGGGAGGAGCAACAAAGGTAAGGAAGAGAAATAGAAGAGCTTAAGGACATCATTGGTCCTTCAAGAAGAAGACGCCACTAAGGTGGACTCACTCCTTGTTCTTAATTCTCTGTTTTTCGATTTTATGCTATATGTTTGTCTATGTTTGTGTCTTTATTACATGATCATTAGTATTTAGCAACTATGTCTTAAGGCTATGAATAATTCCATGAATCCTTCACCTCTCTTACATGAGTTTCGAATTTATCCTTGAATTTAGTTTAATTATATTGATGTGGTGACAATACTTTTTGTTTTTTGAATGAATGCTTGAACAGTGCATATTTTTTGATCTTGTTGTTTATAAATGTTAAAATTGTTGGCTCTTGAAAGAATGATGAACAAAGAGAAATGTTATTGATAATCTGAAAAATCATGAAATTGATTCTTGAAGCAAGAAAAAACAGTGAAAAAGCAAGGGCTTGCGAAAAAAAAAAGTGGCAAAAAAATTAGAAAGAAAAAGAAAAAGCAAGCAGAAAAAGCCAAGAGCCCTTAAAACCAAAAGGCAAGGGTAAAAAGTATCCAAGGCTTTGAGCATCAATGGATAAGAGGGCCCAAGGAAATAAAATCCAGGCCTAAGCGGCTAAATCAAGTTGTCCCTAACCATGTGCTTGTGGCATGAAGGTCTAAGTGAAAAGCTTGAGATTGAGTGGTTAAAGTCGTGATCCAAACAAAAAGAGTGTGCTTAAGAGCTCTGGACACCTCTAACTGGGGACTCTAGCAAAGTTGAGTCACAATCTGAAAAGGTTCACCCAGTCATGTGTTTGTGGCATTTATGTATCCGGTGGTAATACTGGAAAACAAAGTGCTTAGGGCCACGGCCAAGACTCATAAAAGTAGCTGTGTTCAAGAATCAACATACTTAACTAGGAGAATCAATAACACTATCTGAAATTCTAAGTTCCCATAAGATGCCAATCATTCTAAACTTCAAGGGAAAAAGTGAGATGCCAAAACTGTTCAGAAGCAAAAAGCTACAAGTCCTGCTCATCTAATTAGAACTAATATTCATTGATATTTTGAGATTTATAGTATATTCTCTTCTTTTTATCCTATTTGATTTTTAGTTGCTTAGGGACAAGCAACAATTTAAGTTTGGTGTTGTGATAAGCGGATAATTTATACGCTTTTTGGCATTATTTTTTGGTAGTTTTTAGTAGGATTTAGTTACTTTTAGGGATGTTTTCATTATTTTTTATGCTAAATTCACATTTCTAGACTTTACTATAAGTTTGTGTATTTTTCTGTAATTTCAGGTATTTTCTGGCTGAAATTGAGGGACCTGAGCAAAACTCTGATAAGGAGGCTGACAAAGGACTGCTGATGCTGTTGGATTCTGACCTCCCTGCACTCGAAATGAATTTTCTGGAGCTACAGAACTTTAAATGGAACGCTCTCAATGGCGTTGGAAAGTAGACATCCAGAGCTTTCTAGCAATATATAATAATTTATACTTTATTTGAGATTAGACGACGTAAACTGGCGCTCAACGCCAGTTCCATGCTGCATTCTGGAGTCAAACGCCAGAAACACCTCACGAACCAGAGTTGAATGCCAAAAACACGTTACAACTTGGAGTTCAACTCCAAAAGAAGCCTCTGTATGCGTAAAGCTCTAGCTCAGCCGAAGCAGACACCAAGTGGGCCCCGGAAGTAGATTTCTGCATCAATTACTTACTTCTGTAAACCCTAGTAGCTAGTCTAGTATAAATTGGACATTTTACTATTGTATTTGACATCTTGGTTCCATATCTGGATTTTTTACATCTTGGTTTTTGTTTTGGGGGCTAGCCATTCGGCCATGCCTGAACTTTGATCACTTATGTATTTTCAACGGTGGAGTTTCTACACACCATAGATTAAGGGTGTGGAGCTCTGCTGTACCTCAAGTTTTAATGCTGTTACTAATATTTTATATCCAATTCAATTTATTCCTGTTCTAAGATACCATTCGTACTTCAACCTAATGGATGTGATGATCCGTGACACTCATCATAATCCATCCTTATGAACGCATGTCTGACAACCACCTTCGTTCTACAAGCGAGAGCTAGAGTGTGTATCTCTTGGATTCCTGATGCACGACACATGGTTGCCCTCGCCTGACAGTCGAGCCTTCCATTCCGTGAGATCAGAGTCTTCATGGTATAAGCTAGAATTGATGGCGGCATTCATGAGGATCCGGAAAGTCTGAACCTTGTCTGTGGTATTCCGAGTAGGATTCTGGGATTGAATGACTGTGACGAGCTTCAAACTTGCGATTGTTAGGCGTGATGACAAACTCAAAAGAATCAATGGATTCTATTCCGACATAATCGAGAACTGACAAATGATTAGCCATGCCGTGACAGAGCATTTGGACCTTTTTCACTAAGAGGTTGGGATGTAGCCATTGACAACGGTGATGCCCTACTGGTGCACGAAATTGTAATCATCAATGGTGCCATCAACATGGTATGCTCAATTGCAATCTCAACTCTTTATCACAAATTCACACAACTAACCAACAAGTGCACTGGGTCGTCCAAGTAATAAACCTTACGCGAGTAAGGGTCGATCCCACGGAGATTGTTGGTATGAAGCAAGCTATGGTCATCTTGTAAATCTCAGTCAGGCAGATTCAAATGGTTATAGATGATTTATGAATAAAGCATAAAATAAAGATAGAGATACTTATGTAATTCATTGATGAGAATTTCAGATAAGTGTATGGAGATGCTCTGTCCCTTTCGTCTCTCTGCTTTCCTACTGTCTTCATCCAATCCTTCTTACTCCTTTCCATGGTAAGCTGTATGTTGGGCATCACCATTGTCAGTGGCTACAATCTCGTCCTCTCAGTGAAAATGTTAAACGCGCTCTCGTCACAGTCATTCAATCCTTGAATCCTACTCAGAATACCACAGACAAGGTTTAGACCTTCCGGATTCTCTTGAATGCCGCCATCAATTCTAGCTTATACCACGAAGATTCCGATTAAGAAATCCAAGAGATAAACATTCAAGCCTTGTTTGGTTGTAAAACAGTAGTGGTTGTCAAGCACGCGTTCATAAGTGAGAATGATGATGAGCGTCACATAATCATCACATTCATCATGTTCTTGGGTGCGAATGAATATCTTAGAACAAGAATGAGCTGAATTGAGTAGAAGAACAATAGTAATTGCATTAATACTCGAGGTACAGCAGAGCTCCACACCTTAATCTATGGTGTGTAGAAACTCCACCGTTGAAAATACATAAGAACAAGGTTTAGGCATGGCCGAATGGCCAGCCTCCCAAAGAGGGTTCAATCATAAAAACATGATCGAAAGATCTCTCTAATACAATAGCAAAAGATCCTATTTGTAGAGAACTAGTAGCTTAGGGTTTACAAAGATGAGTAAATGACATAAAAATCCACTTCCGGGCCCACTTGGTGTTTTCTTGGGCTGAGAATTAAAGCTTTCATGTGTAGAGACTTTTCTTGGAGTTAAACGCCAGCTTTTGTGCCAGTTTGGGCGTTTAACTCCCATTCTTATGCCAGTTCCGGTGTTAAACGCCAGAATTCTTGAGCTGACTTAGAACGCCTTTTTGGGCCATTAAATATCGGGCAAAGTATAGACTATTATACACTGCTGGAAAGCCCAGGATGTCTAATTTCCAACGCAATTAAGAGTGCGCCAATTGGGTTTCTGTAGCTCCAGAAAATCCACTTCGAGTGCATGGAGGTCAGAATCCAACAGCATCTGCAGTCCTTTTCAGCCTCTGAATCAGATTTTTGCGCAAGTCCCTCAATTTCAGCCAGAAAATACCTGAAATCCTAGAAAAACACACAAACTCATAGTAAAGTCTAGAAAAGTGAATTTTAACTAAAAACTAATAAAAATATACTAAAAACTAACTAAAACATACTAAAAACATACTAAAAACATACTAAAAACAATGCCAAAAAGCGTATAAATTATCCGCTCGTCACCTACATACAGCTTTCCATGGAAAGGAATAAGAAGGATTGAAGGAAGGCAGTAGGAAAGCAGAGATCTAACAGGGACAAAGCATCTCCAGACACTTATCTGAAATTCTCACCAATGATCTACATAAGTTTTTTTATCTTTATTTTCTGTTTATTTATTATTATTATTCGAAAACTCTATCACCATTTATTATCTGCCTGACTGAGATTTACAAGATGACCATAGCTTGCTTCATACCCACAATCTCTGTGGGATCGACCCTTACTCACGTAAGGTTTATTACTTGGACGACCTAGTACACTTGCTGGTTAGTGATGCGAAGTTCTAAAAGAAAGTGCTGAGTTAGTAGATGCGCATACCAAGTTGAATACCATTGTTGATGATCACAATTTCGTGCACCATTGTTGAACAGGTCTAGCTCCTTCTTCGAGGAATATTTGGTGCTCGCATACTTGGGGGCTTATTCCCACTAGATCCGCCAAGCTCCACCCTATGGCCCTTTTGTTCTTCCTCAAGATACACAGCAACTTTTCTTCTTATTAAGGATGTAGTTCCCTTGCAATGATCACGGGAAACTTGTGGGCTTCATCAAGATATGAGTACTTTAGGTGGGGTGGTAATGGCTTTAATTCTACCTTTTGGTCTTGACTTGAGGTTTGAACTTCCAGATGATCCGGATGGGGGTAATGCGTTCGCTTCACTTGGATTTTCACTTATGTCTTCAATCATATGCTTCTCATCTAACTTCGCAAGATGTACTTCGGCCACAATGTTGTCAATTGGGTCACACCGGAATAGAAAATGATTCTCCGGTGGGTGTTTCATTGCTTCTTCTAGGCTAAAACTCACGACTCTCCCATCTATTTCAAACGAGTAGGTTCCCGAGTAGGCATCTAACTTGAACTTAGAGGTCCTCAAAAATGGTCTCCCAAGTAGGATAGATGATGCCCTCTCGGACTCGCTTGATGACATCTCAAGAAAGTAAAAATCAATTAGAAACACCAACCCTTTTATATTTACCAATACATCTTCCACAACATCTGTCACGGTTATTATGCTCTTGTCTACCAAAACAAATCTTGCCGTCGACCTCTTCAATGGTGGCAGCCTCAATATACGGTAGACGGAAAGAGGCATAATGCTAACGCATGTACCGAGATCACACATACAATCTAGAAATTGAACCCCATCTACGGTGCAAGTGACCATGCACGGGCCCGAATCATCACACTTCTCGGGTAATGCTCCCATTAAAGTGGAAATAGAACTCCCTAATGGAATAGTTTCTAACTCAAGAATTCTATCCTTGTTCATGCATAAATCCTTAAGGAATTTTGCATATTTAGGAACTTGATGGATAGCATCAAAAAGGGGGATGGTTACCTCAACTTTCTTGAACATCTCCACCATTTTGGGGTCAAGTTCCATACGCTTCCTAGCTTTCTTTGCAAGTGTAGGAAATAGGATTGGTTGGTCAATTTCTTCTTCCACGGCTCCCTTATTCTTGGGGGCCTCACTTGTTGGTTGAGTCTCTTCATCCTCAACTATGACTTGTGCTTTCTCCTCCTCTTCTATTTCTTCTATCTCGATTCCTTCCTCCTCTTGAGTGATTATGATCGGACTTGGGTCCTTTACCTTCCTCTCTTTCAATTGAGTCCCGGATCTCAAGGTAATAGCATTAATGTCACCTTCGGGATTGGGTTGAGGTTGAGAGGGAATGGCACTAGAATTCGGAGCTTGAGGAGCAGAATTAGAGGATGGGTCCATGCGTGCAAGAAGAGCTTGTAGAGTAGATGTAAGACCGGTGAGGCCGGAAGTAAGTGTGGTTTGAAGCTCTTTTTGGCCTTGGAGAATGGTCCGGAGTGTATCATCTTGATTGGGAGAAGTAGAAGGGTATGTGATTTGAGGGGCTTGTGATTGGTTGGGTTGAGGTGGTGGTCGTTGATGTGGTGGTTGATAGGTTTGGTAGTTTCTTCCTTGGTTTTGTTGGTTGTATGGTTGGTTTTGGGAGTATGGTCGGTTTTGTGAGTTGTTGTTGTTCCATCTTTGATTGCCTCCATTGTTGTTGTTGTCCCTACCTCCTTGTTGATAATTGTCCCTCCATTGGTTGGAGTTGTCCCTCTAATTTTGATTAGAATTTCCACCCCCTTGATTGTAGTTTCCTCCTTGTTGAGGATACCCTTGGTTGAAATTGCCGCCTTGTTGGTAGTATCTGATGATTGGATTTTTGACGGTATAGAATTTCACAAATGAATTCTCGTTGCAAGTATAGTTTCCAAACCAATCAAAAATTCTTTCATACAAAAGATTGTTTGTCACAAGTAACAAACCCCTAATTTTATAAACCGAAGTATTCAAACCTCGGGTCGTTCTCCCTAGGAATTACAATAAAGTGCCTTGTTATTGGTTAGAAATGTGTTTTGGGGTTTTGGATAAGAAGCATGAAAAGTAAATGGCAATGAAAATAAACTAACAACTATAAAAGGCTCTTGGCAAGGTATGAAAATTAGAAGTCCTATCCTAGTTATCCTTCTCAATTGTGATGAGAATTGTTCATTGCTACCACTTAGTTAACCCTTACTAAATAAAGGAAAGTCAAGTGGATGAATTGACTTGAGCCACAAGTCCTAGCCAACTCCCAAGAAAAGACTAGCTTTAGTGCACTCCAAACTAATTAGCAATCTCTCCAATTACCAATCAATAAAGGAATTAGATAACTCAAGTGTCACTAATTACTCTACCTAGTCCAAGAGGAACAAAATCTAACTAATAGCTATAAGAGACATTTTATCAAACACATAGAGTGCAATACAAGTAAACACATGAATTTGTAAGAATTAAGGAGAGATCTAACTACAAAGGCAAGAGATCAACAATATAAAAGCAAAGAAGAACAATTATTATGAATTACCTCTTATTGAATTAGAAGAAAATGGAAGGAACAATAGTAGATCTACAACAAAGTATAAGAATAACATAAAGGAAATTACAATAAAGGAATGGAAGAAGAAGGAATGTAACAACAAGGAATTGAGAAGATAGAAGTTGAAGAAGATGAATTAAAATATAGATCTAAGAACTAAACCTAATCCTAATCCTAATCCTAGAGAGAAGTGAGAGCTTCTCTCTCTAGAAACTACTTCTAACTACTAAACTAAGCTAATGATCAAAAGTATGAAAAGTATCCCCATTCCCCCTTCAATCCTTGGTTTAAATAGCATCAGAAATGAGTTGGATTGGGCCCACAAGGCTTCTAAAATCGCTGGCCACGTTTTGCTTTAAGTGAACCAGGTGGCAGCAACGGTGCGTGCGCGTACTATGCGCGTGCGCGCCACCATACGTGTAGCAACTATGGCAAATCTTATATCGTTTCGAAGCCCCGGATGTTAGCTTTCTAACCCTACTAGACCCGCATCATTTGGACCTCTGTAGCTCAAGTTATGGTCATTTAAGTGCAAAGAGGTCGGCTTGACAGCTTTCTGGTTCTTTCATTTCTTCATGAGTTCTCCAACTTTTCATGCTTCTTTCTTCATTCCCTTGATCCAATCTTTGCCTCCTAAACCTTAAATCACTTAACAAACATATCAAGGCATCTAATGGAATCAAGGAGAATTAGATTTAGCTATTTTAAGTCCTAAAAAGCATGTTTTCACTCTTAAGCACAATTAAAGGAGAAGTTATAAAACCATGCTATTTCATTGAATAAATGTGGGTAAAAAGTCATAAAATCCCTTAAATCAAGCACAAGATAAACCCTACAAATGGGGTTTATCAGTATCCTTGATTCGGGCGGTCGTAAAAGTTGTGGGTAGCCGCCAAGGTGTTGTCTTCTTGAATACTTGGGCACTCGTCCGTGTAGTGGGAATAGCAAGAACAAATGCCACACACTTTTTGGGGGACCAATTGTTGACTATATTGTTGAGAGGGTGGTGGAGGGTGTTGTTGATGAGGTTGTTGTTGACCCAATTGGAGTTGCTTTAGGATGTTTGTCATCTCGCCCAAGGATTTGGCAAGAGCAGTGGCCTCGCTACTAGAGGATACTTCGTTCACGGCCTTTGGGCGGTTGATTCTCCATCTAGCATGTTGGTTGGACTTGGCCAAGTCGCCAATGAGTTTCCATGCTTCCTCTACCGCCTTATATTTAGACAAAGAACCATTGCTAGAGGAATCCAAAAGAGTCCTATCTTGTTCTCACATCCCTTGGCATATGTAGCCGAGCAACACTTGAGTATCAATCATGTGGTTGGGGCATGCGTCAAGAAGTTTGCGAAACCGCTCCCAATACTCACATAGGGGTTCCGTTTCACCTTGCACAATGCATGAGATCTCCTTCCTTAGCTTGTCCATCTTTTCTGGGCACAAGAATTTTTTTAAGAACCCTCTTTTAAGCAAGTCCCAATCAGAAATAACATCACTAGGTAGAGTGTAAAACCACCCTTTAGCTTTATCCTCAAGAGAGAATGGGAAAGCAAACAACCATACGGCCACTTCATCGGATCCTTCCCGCCTAGTTGTTGAGCATATACTATGAAAATCCTTGAGGTGTCGAACAGGATCTTGTGCGGGAAGTCCATGAAACTTAGGTAGGGGGTGAATCAAAGCAGTCTTGAGTTCAAAATTCGCGTTCAAGTTTGGATGAAGCACATGAACGGGTTGAAGAACATAGTCCGGTGCACCCGTGGTGCACGAAATTGTAATGCCAATATCAAAATCAAGATTTCTTACAACCTCGCACAACTAACCAGCAAGTAAACTGGGTCGTCCAAGTATTACCTTACGTGAGTAAGGGTCGAATCCCACGTAGATTGTTGGCTTGAAGCAAGCTATGATTATTTTATTATTCTTAGTCAGGATATCAATTATAATTATCAGCTTGAATTACGAAAAATAAAAGAGCATAAAATAAATAATTGTTACTTAATAATGGAGAATATGTTGGAGTTTTGGAGATGCTTTGTCCTCTGAATCTCTGCAACATACTGCTTTCTTACTTTCAGAATTTGCAAGGCTCCTTCCATGGCAAGCTATATATAGGGTGTCACTGTTGTCAATGGCTACTTTCCATCCTCTCAGTGAAAACGGTCCAAATGCTCTGTCACAGCATGGCTAATCAGCTGTTGGTTCTCGATCATGTCGGAATAGAATCCATTGATTCTTTTGCGTTTGTCATCACACCCAAGACTCGCGAGTTTGAAGCTCGTCACAATCATCCAATCCCAGAATCCTACTCGGAATACCACAGACAAGGTTTAGACTTTCCGGATTCTCATGAATGCCACCATCAATTCCAGCTTATACCACGAAGATTCTGATTAAGGAATCTAAGAGATACTCATTCAATCTGATGTAGAACGGAGGTGGTTGTCAGGCACACGTTCCTGGGGTGAGGAAGGTGATGAGTGTCATGGATCATCACCTCCTTCATAGTGAAGCGTGAATGAACATCTTAGATAGGAACAAGCATATTCGAATGGGAAACAGAAATAATTGCATTAATTCATCGAGATGCTGCAGAGCTCCTCACCCCCAACAATGGGGTTTAGAGACTCATGCTGCCAAAAGGTATAAATTTCAGATCTAAAAAATGTCATGAGATGCAAAATAAGTCTCTAAAAGTTGTTTAAATACTAAACTAGTAACCTAGGTTTACAAAAAATGAGTAAACTAAGATAATTGGTGCAGAAATTCACTTCTGGGGCCCACTTGGAGTGTGATGGGACTGAGACTTAAGCTTCTCACGTGCCTGGGCTGTTTCTGGAGTTGAACGCCACGTTGTAACGTGTTTTTGGCGTCGAACTCCAACTTGTAACCTGTTTTCGGCGCTGGACGCCAGACTGCAACATGGAACGTGTTTTTGCTTCTGAACATTTTTGGCATCTCACTTTATCCTTTGAATTTCAGAATGATTGGCATCCATAGGAACTTAGAATTCAGATAGTATTATTGATTCTCCTAGTTTAGTATGTTGATTCTTGAACACAGCTACTTTATGAGTCTTGGCCGTGGCCCTAAGCACTTTGTTTTCCAGTATTACCACCGGATACATAAATGCCAGAGACACATAACTGGGTGAACCTTTTCAGATTGTGACTTAGCTTTGCTAAAGTCCCCAATTAGAGGTGTCCAGAGTTCTTAAGCACACTCTTTTGCTTTGGATCACGACTTTAACCACTCAGTCTCAAGTTTTTCACTTGGACCTGCATGCCACAAGCACATGGTTAGGGACAGCTTGATTTAGCCGCTTAGGCCTGGATTTATTTCCTTGGGCCCTCCTATCCATTGATGGTTAAAGCCTTGGAACCTTTTCACCCTTGCCTTTTGGTTTAAAGGGCTATTGGCTTTTTCTACCTCTTTTGCTTCCCCCCCCACCTTTTTTTTCACTGCTTTTTCTTGCTTCAAGAATCAATTTCATGATTTTTCAGATCAGCAATAATATTTCTCTTATTCATCATTCTTTCAAGAGCCAACAATTTTAACATTCATAAAATTCAATATAAAAAATATGCAATGTTCAAGCATTCATTCAGAAGATAAAAAGTATTGCCACCATATATAGATAATTAGAATTTTCCTTATTAAAAACTCAAAAAAAATTATTGCCTCTTTATTCTAAAAATCTACTATTTTATTCATATTTGATGATAATGAGAAAAATAAATTATAGCTTAATTGGAGATAAAATCAAAATAGAGATATTAATTACTACTACTAATATATAACTTCTAAGGTAAATTCATAAGAAGAACAATTATCACAGAGTTAAGGCAAAGATTAGGACTCAACAACCTTTATTTTAGGAAGTGGATGTTCCTCTAGTCTGTGGGGTGCTTGGTCCTTCAAGAGATAATTTCTGACGCTTTAGTTCCTTCAAGTTACATCCTTGCTCTTCATGTTCCCTTAGGTGCCATGATCTTGATGAGTTTTAGCTCAGTGATCAGGGCAAATCACACCAAACTTAGAGGTTTGCTTGTTCTCAAGCAAAAGAAAGGAAAGGAGTGGAATAGAAGGAGAGGCAATTTCGAAATTCAAAAGATATGATGAGTTGAAGAAGATTTGAAAAAGAGTTGGATTGGATTGGAAAAAGATTTGTGTTTATGGATTAAGATACATTTGATATATATTTTTTTAAAAAGGATTTTAGAAATTAGGATTAAAATTTTTGGAATTGAAGGATGAGAGTTTGTAACATGTTTATGCAAGAAATCATGAATTGAAACATAAAAAATTAAAAAATTGAAGTAAAAATGAATTTACCTCCTCACCACCATCCTGGCGTTAAACGCCCAAACGCTGCATGTTTTGGGCATTTAACGCCCATGTGCAGCTTCTCCTGGGCGTTCAACGCCCAGCTGTTGCTTCTTTCTGGCGTTGAACGCCAGGAAGTCCTTTGTCACTGGGCATTTTTCTGAACGCCCAGGACGCTGCAAATTTGGCGTTGAACGCCCAGAAGATGCTTCTTTCTGGCGTTCAATGCCCAGAAGATGCTCCTTTCTGGCGTTTAACGCCCAGATAGCTATCATTACTGGCGTTGAACGCCTAGTAGGTGCTTCTTTTGGGCGTTCAACGCCCAAAACATCTTTTACTAGCTTTTTCGCACCAGTGAGCTTCCTTTTTTGCTGTTTTATCCTCTGATTCCTTCTGTAACTTTGTCAACTTAAGCAGTTGCTATTTTACCTTGAAGATACTTGACATATACCTGTAAAAATTAATTAATTAACAAATAAGCTTTGTAAATGGATGGGTTGCCTCCCAGCAAGCGCTTCTTTATTGTCTTTAGCTGGACTATTACTGAACTTTATTTAAGTCTCAGTTTTGAGTATTCTTGCTCAAAATTGCTTTCAAGATAATGTTTGACTCTCTGTCTATTAACAATGAACTTTTTGTTAGAATCATTATCCTGGAGCTCTACGTATCCATATGGTGACACACTTGTAATCACATATGGTCCTTTCCACCGGGATTTCAATTTTTTGGGGAATAATCTGAGCCTAGAATTAAATAGCAGAACTTTCTGCCCTGGCTCAAAGACTCTGGATGACAATTTCTTATCATGCCATCTTTTTGCTTTCTCTTTGTAAATTTTTGCATTCTCGAAAGCATTGAGTCTAAATTCTTCTAGCTCATTTAACTGGAGCAATCATTTTTCTCCAGCTAACTTGGCATCAAGGTTTAGGAATCTGGTTGCCCAGTAGGCCTTATGTTCCAGTTCCACTCGCAAGTGACATGCCTTTCCATACACAAGCTGGTATAGAGAGGTCCCTATAGGGGTCTTGAATGCTGTTCTGTATGCCCACAGAGCATCATCTAAGCTTCTTGCCCAATCCCTTCTATGGCTAATCACAGTCCGTTCTAGGATTCTTTTAAGTTCTCTATTAGAGACTTCAGCTTGCCCATTTGTCTGTGGATGATATGGAGTGGCCACCCTGTGGCTAACTCCGTATCGAACCAAAGCAGAGTAAAGTTGTTTATTGCAGAAAGGAGTGCCCCCATCACTGATTAGTACTCTAGGGATACCAAATCTGCTGAAGATGTGTTTCTGGAGGAATTTTAGCACTGTCTTAGTATCATTAGTGGGTGTTGCTATAGCTTCTACCCATTTGGATACATAATCCACTGCCACCAGAATATAAGTGTTTGAGTATGATGGTGGGAATGGTCCCATGAATTCAATACCCTATACATCAAATAACTCAATCTCCAAGATCCCTTGTTGAGGCATGGCATAACTGTGAGGCAGATTGCCAGATCATTGGCAACTGTCATAATTAAGTACAAATACTCGGGAGTCTTTATAGAGAGTAGGCCAGTAGAAGCCACATTGGAGGACTCTTGTGGCTGTTCGCTCACTTCCAAAATGTCCTCCATACTGTGATCCATGGCAGTGCCAGATGATCTTCTGTGCTTCTTCTTTAGGCACACATCTACGGATTACTCCATCTGCACATCTCTTGAAGAGATATGGTTCATCCCAAAGATAGTATTTTGCATCCGTGATTAATTTCTTTGATTGCCGCCTACTATATTCTTTGGGTATGAACCTCACTGCCTTGTAGTTTGCAATGTCTGCAAACCATGGCACTTCTTGGATGGCAAAGAGTTGTTCATCCGGAAAGTTTTCAGAGATCTCAGTAAGAGGGAGGGACGCCCCTTCTACTGGTTCTATTCGGGACAAGTGATCTGCTACTTGGTTTTCTGTCCCTTTTCTGTCTCTTATTTCTATATCAAACTCTTGCAGAAGCAACACCCATCTGATGAGTCTGGGTTTTAAATCTTACTTTGTGAGTAGATATTTAAGAGCAGCATGGTCAGTGTACACAATCACTTTTGATCCTACTAAATAGGATCTAAACTTGTCAATGGCATAAACCACTACAAGTAGCTCTTTTTCTGTGGTTGTGTAGTTCTTCTGTGCGTCATTTAGAACACAATTGGCATAATAAATGACGTGCAAAAGCTTTTCATGCCTTTGTCCCAACACTGCACCAATGGCATGGTCACTGGCATCACACATTAATTCAAAAGGTAATGTCCAGTCTGGTGCAGAGATGACTGGCGCTGTGACCAGCTTAGCTTTCAGAGTCTCAAACGCCTGCAGACACGCCTTATCAAAGATAAATGGCGTGTCAGCAGCTAGCAGATTACGTAGAGGTTTGGCAATTTTTGAAAAATCCCTTATAAACCTCCTATAAAATCCTGCATACCCCAGAAAGCTTCTGATTGCCTTAACATTGGCTGGTGGTGGTAATTTTTCAATTACCTCAACCTTAGCTTGATCCACTTTTATTCCCTTGTTCGAAATTTTGTGTCCAAGGACAATTCCTTCAGTCACCATAAAATGACATTTCTCCCAGTTTAAAACCAGGTTAGTCTCTTGGCACCTCTTTATAATAAGTGCTAGATGGTCAAGACAGGAGCTGAATGAGTCTCCAAATACTAAAAAGTCATCCATGAAGACTTCCAGAAATTTGTTCACCATATCAAAGAAAATTGAGAGCATGCACCTTTGAAAGGTTACAGGTGCATTGCACAGACCAAATGGCATCCTTCTGTATGCAAATACTCCAGATGGACATGTGAATGCTGTTCTCTCTTGATCTTGGGGATCTACTGCAATTTTATTATAACCTGAATATCCATCCAGGAAGCAGTAGTATTCATGACCTGCTAGTCTTTCTAGCATCTGGTCCATGAATGGTAAAGGAAAATGATCCTTTCTGGTAGCTGTATTGAGCCTTCTATAATCAATACACATACGCCACCCTGTAACTGTTCTTGTAGGAATCAGTTCAATTTTTTTCATTATGGACCACTGTCATGCTGCCTTTCTTAGGGACAACTTGGATAAGGCTTACCCAGGGGCTATCAGAAATGGGATAAATAATCTCAGCCTCTAGTAATTTAGTGACCTCCTTTTGCACCACCTCCTTCATGGCTGGATTCAGCCGCCTTTGTGGTTGAACCACTGGCTTACCGTCACCCTCCAATAAAATCTTGTGCATGCATCTGGCTGGGCTAATGCCCTTAAGATCACTAATAGACCACCCAAGAGCTGTCTTGTGTGTCTTTAGCACTTGAATTAATGCTTCCTCTTCCTGTGGCTATAAGGTAGAGCTTATGATTATAGGAAAGGTATCATCTTCTCCCAGAAATGCATATTTCAGGGATGGTGGTAATGGTTTGAGCTCGGGTTTAGGAGGATTCTCCTCTTCCTGAGGGATTTTTAGAGGTTCTATTATTCTCTCTAATTCCTCCATATCAGGCTGAACATCTTTAAAGATATCCTCCAGCTCTGATTCGAGACTCTCAGCCATATTGACTTCTTTTACCAGAGAGTCAATAATATCAACGCTCATGCAGTCATTTTGGGTGTCTGGATACTGCATGGCTTTGACAACATTCAACTTGAACTCATCCTCATTGACTCTTAGGGTTACTTCCCCTTTTTGAACATCAATGAGGGTTCGGCCAGTTGCTAGAAAAGGTCTTCCCATAATGAGAGTTGCACTCTTATGCTCCTCCATTTCCAGCACCACAAAGTCAGTGGAAAAGGCAAATGGCCCAACCTTGACAATCATGTCTTCAATCACGCCTGATGGGTATTTAATGGAGCCATCAGCAAGTTGGAGACATATCCGGGTTGGTTTAACTTCATCAGTCAACCCAAGCTTTTTGATAGTAGCTGCAGGTATTAGGTTAATACTTGCCCCAAGATCACATAGAGCTTGCTTGGTACAAGTACCTTCTAATGTGCATGGCATCATAAAGCTTCCCAGATCTTTAAGCTTCTCAGGTAAGCTTTTCAGAATGACTGCACTGCATTCTTCAGTGAGGTAAACTTTTTCAGTTTCCCTCCAATCCTTCTTATGACTTAAGATCTCTTTCATGAACTTAGCATAAGAGGGTATTTGCTCAAGTTCCTCTGTAAATGGAATCTTTATTTCAAGAGTCCTGAGATAGTCTGCAAAGCGGGCAAATTGCTTATCCTGTTCCACTTGGCAGAGTTTCTGAGGATAAGGCATTTTGGCTTTGTATTCCTCAACCTTAGTTGCTGCAGATTTATTGCCTACAGATGTGGGTTGAGAAGCCTTTTTAGATGGGTTATTATCAGCACTTGTATGTGTCTGATCCCCCACTGGCATTTGAATGCCAGGGGTGGAAGCTGGAGTGGTGTTAGACGCCAACTCCTTACTTGTTTCTGGCGTCTGAATGCCAGAACTGTGCTCCCTTTGAGCGTTCAACGCCAAATCATTGCTTGTTTCTAGTGTTGGATGCCAGAACTGAGCATGGTTTGGGCGTTCAACGCCAGCTTTCCACCCATTCTCTGGCGTTTGAGCGCCAGAATTATTCCTCTCTGGGCTCTTACTGTCCTCAGAGGGATTTTGGGTAGTTTGCTCATTTCTTGGCTTCCTGCTGTCTTGAAGTGAGGTAATTAATGTTTTCCCACTTCTTAATTGAACTGCTTAGCACTCTTCTGTTATTTGTTTTGATAATTGATGTTCTGATTACTTCAATTGCACTTCCATATTCATATTAGCCATTCTTGTTTCTTGTAATATCTCTTTGAATTCGGCTAACTATTTTGTTAGAAAATCCAATTGCTGGTTGAATTCTGTAACTTGTTCTGCATGACTCATTTTAGCAGTTACTGTTTTAGCCTCTTCTTTCATGGAAGGTTCACTGCTTAGGTACAGATGCTGATTTTTGGCAACTGTATCAATGAGCTCTTGAGCTTCTTCTATTGTCTTTCTCATGTGTATAGATCCACCAGCTGAGTGGTCTAGAGAAATTTGAGCTCTTTCTGTAAGCCCATAGTAGAAGATGTCTAGCTGGACCCACTCTGAAAACATGTCAAAGGGGCATTTTCTTAGCATCTCTCTGTATCTCTCCCAGGCATCATAAAGGGATTCATTATCTCCTTGTTTGAAGCCTGGAATGCTTAGCCTTAGCTGTGTCATCTGTTTTGGAGAAAAATAGTGATTCAGGAATTTTTCTAACAACTGTTTCCATGTCCTTATGCTATCCTTAGGTTGGTTATTTAACCACCTCTTAGCTTGGTCTTTTACAGCAAATGGGAACAGTAATAGCCTGTAGACATCCTGATCTACCTCCTTATCATGTACTGTGTTAGCAATTTGTAAAAACTGTGCCAGAAACTCTGTAGGTTCTTCCTGTGGAAGACCGAAATACTGGCAACTTTGCTGCACCATGATAATGAGCTGAGGATTCAACTCAAAACTACTGACTTTGATGGAGGGTATACAGATACTACTCCCATATGAAGCAGTAGTGGGGTTAGCATATGACCCCAGAGTCCTTCTGGACTGTTCATTTCCATTTAGGTCCATGATGGAGAAAGGGAGATGACTTGGATTTCTTTTATTATTAAAAATTTCGAAATAATAATAATAAAATAAAATAAAGACGACAATAAAAATTAATAAAAATAAAATAAAATAAAAAGAGAATTTAAAAATATTTTATGAAGATTTTCGAAAAAGTGAGGAGAGAGAAATTGGTTAGGATATTTTGAAAAAGATAAGAAATAAACAAAAAGTTAATTAGTTAGTTGAAAAAGATTTGAAAATCAACTTTTGAAAAGATAAGAAGATAAGAAGATATTTTGAAATCAAATTTTTGAAAAAGATATGATTTAAAAGGATATGATATAAAAGATATGAGAAAAAGATATGATTAAAAAAAGATTTAATCTTTAAAATTAAAATTAATTTCTTGACTAACAAGAAACTAAAAGATATGATTCTAGAATTTAATGATTGAACCTTTCTTAACAAAAAAGTAACAAACTTCAAAATTTTTGAATCAATCACATTACTTGTTAGATAAATTTTTTAAAATTTGAAATAAAATTAAGAATAAGATTTTGAAAAATAGTTTTAAATAATTTTCGAAAATAATAAAAAGAAAAAGAAAAAATTTGATTTTGAAAAAGATTTTGAAAAGATAAGATTTTTTAAAATTGAAATCTTGACTTGACTTACAAGAAACAACTAATTTTTTTTTTGAAAATTAAAATCTTAAAAGGGATAAGATTTGAAAAATTTTGAAATTGAAATCTGAATTTTTATAAAAAAAATTCAAAAATATAGCTTAAAAAGTAGTTAGAAAAGATATTTTTTGAATTTTGAATTTTTTTTATGAAAGAGAAAAATACACAAAAGACACAAGACTCAAAATTTTTAGATCTAATGCTCCTTGTTTTCGAAAATTTTGGAGAGAAAACACCAAGGAACACCAAACTTAAATATTTTAAGATCAAAACATAAAGAAGACTCAAGAACACTTTGAAGATTCACAAGAACACCAAGAACAAAAGAAAGAACACCAAACTTAAAATTTTTGGGAAAACTAAAATAAATTGTCGAAAATTATAAAAAGATTAACAAGAAAATACCAAACTTAAAGTTTGGCACAAGAATTAATCAAAAAAAAATTATTTTTGAAAAAATTTTAAAAAGAAGATACCCAATTGCCAAGATCATAAGCCAATGCTCTAGTCAACTGAGCTATAAATGTAACATGTTTTAAAGAGGTATTATTTTTATAGATAAAAAAAAAATTTTTTGAAAACTAATGTTTTGAAAAAGCACAAGAAAAACAAGAAAAGACACAGAGCAAGACAAACCAAAGATCAAACAAGAAAAATTGACAAGAACAATTTGAAGATCAAGGAAAAACAAAGAACACTAATTCGAAAATTTTAATGGGAAAATATAAAATATGCAATTGACACCAAACTTAGAATAAGACACTAATTCACGAAAAATTAAAAATTAATAGGGACAAGTAATATTTTCGAAAAATTTTTGAAGAGAAATTAAAGGACTCAAGTTTAATGACTCTATAGCATCAATACTATATTCCTAATCTAAGCAACAAAATAAACCTTTAGTTGTTCAAACTCAAACAATCCCCGACAACGGCGCCAAAAACTTGGTGCACGAAATTGTAATGCCAATATCAAAATCAAGATTTCTTACAACCTCGCACAACTAACCAGCAAGTGCACTGGGTCATCCAAGTAATACCTTACGTGAGTAAGGGTCGAATCCCACGGAGATTGTTGGCTTGAAGCAAGCTATGGTTATTTTATTATTCTTAATCAGGATATCAATTATAATTATCAGCTTGAATTACAAAAAATAAAAGAGCATAAAATAAATAATTGTTACTTAATAATGGAGAATATGTTGGAGTTTTGGAGATGCTTTGTCCTCTGAATCTCTGCAATATACTGCTTTCTTACTTTCAGAATTTGCAAGGTTCTTTCCATGGCAAGCTATATGTAGTGTGTCACCGTTGTCAATGGCTACTTCCCATCCTCTCAGTGAAAACGGTCCAAATGCTCTGTCACAGCACGGCTAATCATCTGTTGGTTCTCGATCATGTCGGAATAGAATCCATTGATTCTTTTGCGTTCGTCATCATGCCCAACACTCGCGAGTTTGAAGCTCGTCACAGTCATCCAATCCCAGAATCCTACTCGGAATACCACAAACAAGGTTTAGACTTTCCGGATTCTCATGAATGCCGCCATCAATTCCAGCTTATACCACGAAGATTCTGATTAAGGAATCTAAGAGATACTCATTCAATCTGATGTAGAACAGAGGTGGTTGTCAGGCGCACGTTCTTGGGATGAGGAAGGTGATGAGTGTCATGGATCATCACCTCCTTCATAGTGAAGCGTGAATGAACATCTTAGATAGGAACAAGCATATTTGAATGGGAAATAGAAATAATTTCATTAATTCATCGAGATGCTGCAGAGCTCCTCACCCCCAACAATGGGGTTTAGAGACTCATGCTGCCAAAAGGTACAAATTTCAGATCTAAAAAATGTCATGAGATGCAAAATAAGTCTCTAAAAGTTGTTTAAATACTAAACTAGTAACCTAGGTTTACAGAAAATGAGTAAACTAAGATAATTGGTGCAGAAATCCACTTCTGGGGCCCACTTGGTGTGTGCTGGGGCTGAGACTTAAGCTTCTCACGTGCCTGGGCTGTTTCTGGAGTTGAACGCCAGGTTGTAACGTGTTTTTGGTGTCGAACTCCAACTTGTAACCTGTTTCTGGCGCTGGACGCCAGACTGCAGCATGGAACTGGAGTTGAACGCCAGTTTACATCATCTATCTTCGCGCAAAGTATGAACTATTATATATTGCTGGAAAGCCCTGGATGTCTACTTTCCAACCCAATTGAGAGCGCGCCAATTGGACTCCTATAGCTCCAAAAAATCTATTCCGAGTATAGGGAGGTCAGATTCCAACAACATCAGCAGTCCTTTTTCAACCTGAATCAGATTTTTGCTCAGCTCCCTCAATTTCAGCTAGAAAATACCTGAAATCACAGAAAAATACACAAACTCATAGTAAAGTCCAGAAATATGATTTTTGCTTAAAAACTAATAAAAATCTACTAAAAACTAACTAAAACATACTAAAATCTACATGAAATTACCCCCAAAAAGCGTATAAAATATCTGCTCATCAACCCGCTTCCTTGAGAGTAACTCTCCTTGGAGCGGCCACGGGGTCAGCACCTAGATCAAAAGAAGAATTATTAGTAGTGTTAACGGATGGATGGCTAGTGCCTACTTCGAATGACGGTTCGGGATTCACTTCAGGTAAGGTTGGTGAATTAGTAGGAACCTTTTCACCTTCCCCAAAGGTTAACCGCCTCCAAGCTTGCCTAATGTGGAGCAAATTTCTTTCGATTTCCGGATCAAATGGGGCTAAGCTCGGATTCGGTTGTGAACGCGTCATGCAATGAAGGGAGTGTAAAGCTAATGGCAACAAGTGGAATTAGACAAAGATCAATCCTATGTCAATCGAACAAAAAAGCAATCAAGAAAAAATACAAGTATGTACATATACACACGGCGCCATTTTGATAAACGAAATTTTGTATTTCGATATAGAATTTAATAGTGAATACAATCGTGAGTATAGTCTAATCGACACTCAAATCTCGCATCAAACAATTCTACAAGCTACAATCGAGAGTATTAATCTCCCGAGTCGTCCTCCCTTGGAATTACTATAGAATGCATGTTATTGATTAGGAAGCTTTTGTTGTGTTTTTGAAGATTGATGTACTAGTTCAAACTAGCAAAAGTGGATAACAAACAATCAATATTAAAGGACTTGGCCAAGGGTTAACATTGAAAATCCTATCACTATAGTTTCCTTCAATGATGATAACAATTAAGTCTTGCTCCACTTAGTTGACCTCTAATTGTAGAGGAGATTCAAGTGAAAGTGTCTAGCATGAGTCATAAGTCCTAGCTTCACCCCAAGGGAATCTAGCTTTAGTGCATCCCAACCCAATTAGTAATCCTTAATTCTCAATCAACAATTGACATCCACTATTCAAGTTTCCTAATGGTTCAAACCCTAAGCCAAGTGAAAAACTTTTACTCCATAACTAGTTTTGGCATTTTATCAAACATTTGGTGAGCATTCATAAGAGGCATTATGAAATTAGAACGAAGAATTGAAATGAAGAGATCTAAATCACACAATAATCTACAATTGAACAATTACAAGTAATGGATATGAAAGTACCTCAATTCACTAGTTTCAAATCCAACTAACAAAGGCAAAGCTAGATCCAAAGTGAGAGGATCAAAGAACACAAATTGAGAATAGGAGAAGAGTAGAAACTACTAATTGCATCAAAATAAAAGTGTATTACAATGGATCTCACCAAGAAAATCAAAGGAGAATTGTAGTGGAGAATATGGAGAATGAAATCCTAGAGAGAGGTTCGAGGTTCTCTCTCTACCCAAAATGTAACCAACTCTAGGAAAATATCTAAGAACATGTAAAATGAGTCAAAAGTCCCTTAACCCTTCAATCTTTGGCCTTTTTAAGCTTTTCCCGCCAAAGCTCTTCCCCAAAACAGGTTCTCTAACTGCCTCCACGCTCTGGTCACGTGCTTTCTTAAAAAATCATGTGTGACAGTCTAGTATAAATAAAAGTTCAGTCTAATTTAAATATTAATAATTTTTAATATCTAAAAAGTAAGTAACAATATTAAAAAAATCTGAAAAAGATATTATTACTAATATTTTTAATTAAATAAAAATTTTCAAATCTCATAAAATGAATTCTTTTTCTTCTTGTGGCAGTCTTTTTTTATTCATTTGGTATTAATTCTCTCTGTTTCAACTGCTACAATTAAGAGATCTTTTTCAACTATGAATATTGTAAAAATAACTTAGAAGCAAAATAAAAGATGAATTTCTTGCTAATTGTCTTTTAATTATGTTGAAAAGAAAATTACTGAAAAATTTGACACAAATTCTATTATCGGTGAATTTTATGATACGAAGATTCGACCACTTCGTTAATAAAAAGTATACCCATAATTTTTTTTTTACTTTAAAATATATTCTCTGTCGGTATATTTTTGTACTACATCTTATATTATATAATTTTTAATATTATATGTGTTTTTGCCCCATAATATCATTTAATGGGCTTATATGAAAAATTTCATAGAACATGCTTTAAGTACTTAATATATAACAATGTGTTTAAGAGATCTTGAGCAGGAGATATGTAAAGTAGACTGAGTTGTTTAAATATTTTTCCTTATGTGATTGAACAAGGTAGTAATGAAAATATAATTACTAATAAGTTACCTTAAAGGTAAGATCTAATCATCACTACTATTACTCTTAAGTTGTTAGGATTTCAATATATGAAAATTTTTATATAGTTGACCCAGATTTTAGTTTAACATATGTTATTTGTCCATATAGAGGTTTAAATGGCATAATAGAATTAAAAAAATCTCATATATATTATTTATATATTTTTGTAAACCTTAAAGATATAAGAGTGTTGAAATAACTTATTCTAAACGCATTGTGCGTAAAAAAGTTGAATCTCAAATTTTTTCACATGTATTACGAATCTTTTTCTTATTCTTACTTATGCTTAGATTGCTATTTCTATAGATTTTGTGGTTGACTTGCTTAGAATTAGAAAACATATAACACAAAATAATAAAAATAATATTAAAAATAGTAATGTAATAATAATAACAATTATTATTATTATTATTATTATTATTATTATTATTATTATTATTATTATTATTATTATTGTTGTTGTTGATAGTAGTAATATTGTTAATCTTATTATTGGCTATCTAAAGTTGTTTCCGTTTTTTGGAAAATGAATTTATTGTTAAAAAAAAAATTAAGAGTGTAAAGTATATGTTTAAAAGCTTTTAAAACATATTGCCACGCTTTTAAAACGTTCCAAAATATATGTTTTGAGTACTCTTTAAAAACGTGCCAATAGGGGGAAGATATGGCTACACTTTTTAAACGTGCCAATAGGGTAAACATATAACTACACTTTTTAAGCGTGCTGAAAGCTGAAACAATGGCCACTCTTTTGAAGCGTGCCAGGTTTGTGGGATGTGGCCACGTTTTAGTAGGAGTAACAAATGGAAATGGATCCTCTCCATTTTTTCTAACACTTGAGAGAATAAAGTATGATTTCTCACCTTTAATTCTATAAGTGGGACCAAAATTAAATAGGAGAGAGAGAATAATGAAGGGTGAGATCCTCCACTGGACATCATCCAATTTTTTTTCCACTGGAGAGGATCCACTACCGTAACAAATCTACTATTCTACTACATAATTTTATATGATCTGCCTAATTAAAGAGAAGAATAGAAGGAATAAAGACAGTAGAATGAGAAGGACAGCAAGAGGAATGGCGAGCTGGCTAACACAACAACGAACCAGTGAGATAGATGGCAGCGTGATGGAGGTTAGGGTTTTTTGGGTGCGATGAAGGGTTGGGTTCCAGAAGGTTGGGTTCCAGAAGATGAAGATGAGGCTGGGTTCCGGTGATGAAGATGACGATGGACGCCGAAGGAAGCTGCTAGGTTCGAGAGTGAAGATGAAGTAACGGCGCAATAGGGTTTGAAAGGGAATTTTAGGGTTTGAAAGGCAATTCTTTAACTTTGTTGTAACTTTTATCAAAACCAAAGAAACCAAGAAATTCAAATGATAACATTTAAAGTTTTAAGTCATACTTTGATATCAAATTTAGTTTAATTATGAATATTGAGTTTACATTAAATACTTTTGATTCTAAATTATAATTTGTTGTATTTTTTAAGAATATTAAATAACTAATTTTTAATACAATGTACAAACTATAAAATTAATCAAATTATCTTAAACTAATTTTGTTAAGTATAATTTGGTAACATAAAAATTAGGTGTACTCTAACAAAGTTATGTGATTTAAAAATAAACAAATTATAAAAAAAATACACATTTTGTAATGAAAAAAAAAAGATACTGGAAAAAGAAGAAAAAAATATTGAATGGTGAAAAAAGTAAAATCACAAATCATCTTAAAATTTAGGATTAAAAATAAGTTAAGTGTGAAAATTTGAAAACTTATTATTTAGAGTTAAAATTTGAAAACTTAGGAAAAAAAAGTTTAAGTGTGAAAAAAAAAGTGAAAAACTAAATTTTAGGGGAGTGAACTCTATTGGCACGTTTTTCTAAGGTGCCAAAATAAACACACTATAGCCACGCTTATAAAGTGTGCTGATTTCTTTCTATGGCTACGCTTTTTAAGCGTGGCAAAAAACCGGGTGGTCAAATTTTTAATCAGTGGCCACCCACTGTAAAAGCGTGCTGATTTTTCTCTGTTGCCATGCTTTTCAAACGTGGCAGTAAAAAAGCGTGGCCAAATTTCAAGTAAGTGGATACCCTTGTAAAAGCGTGCCGATTTTTTTTATGGCAACGCTTTTCAAGCGTGACAAAAAATAGTGTGGGCAAATTACAAATCAGTGGCCACCCTCGTAAAAGCGTGGCCATAAACCACTTTTCGGCACGCTTTAAAAGCGTGACAATAAAAAAGTTTCTTGTAGTGTAGACTTCGTGCCGTATTGTAAACATAAGAATTAGCTTTAGGGAAGTGAGAAGATGGAAAATAATAAAATAGAATAATAGTTAATTTCAGTCAAATTAATGTGTCACACAGAGAATATTTATGGTTATTTAGGTTGCATTTGTTTATAAATGCAAAACATTAAGACAAAGACATTAAAAAATATAGAATCATAGTTGACAAACAAAATATAAAGATAGGCAAATTTCTATCTAACTTAAATAAGTTACATCTGTAATTAATTTTATCAATTTAAATATTTAGTTACAACATCGTGTTTATAACAAAAAGAAATTTGTATCTAAGTATATTTATCTGATAAAAAAAAGATTTAATTATTTTATTTTTAATATTATATAAATTAATTTGTTCTGTTAACAATTTTGATGCGAAATACATCTTTTAATGATTAACCACCCTTAACAGTTTGTTTTAGTAATTTCCTCTACTTATTTATCCCTTTCTTTTCTCTCCCCTTTGTTGGCTTTTAATTTCGCAATTGGAGAACAGAAAAATTCTAGAGAAACATCCTTAAAATGTATGCAACTAACGGTTGAAAATGAAAAATAAAAAGCCAACTTTTTAATGCATTTTCACATGCACTTATTTATATTGTCAACCAAACAATGATTCAAGAATGACTGAATGAGTGCTATTCATTTCTTGCATCTTTCCTGTTGTCTTCCCATTGCTAGTTGTTATAACATTCAGCATTTTGTATTAATCTTGTTATGAAACCACTCATCCCAGAAGTTGAACCTGATGGGAGAAGGCAACATTAATAGTTATATCTCTAACATTATCCTTCAAACAAAAGCTTCTTTTTGGGTTTGTTTGATTTTGCATAGGACTTCTTTTCTCTTTTATTTGCCTTATGCTATTTTTTCATTTTTGGAGTTCACCAAGAATCGAACTCTTGACCTTTCGAACATAGATCTCTGATACCATGAAAAGAGATTTGGTAGGTTCTTGTGAGAGAAAGAGAGAGAGAAGAGAGAGAGAGAGAGTATTCGAGAAGAGAGGATATTTGTGATTGAATACCCAATAATTTTTACACCAGAATTTGGTTTATATACAGCTGTGATAAGCTTCTCTTTTACAACAGACTTGACTTCACTCCCAGCGTGACACTACTCACTAACAGACTTTTAACTTGTCTAACTAACTCCAGCTTAACGCTTTTGACTATTACTTACTCTCTATACTTTCAAACCTTTTCAAGGAAACTCTATTCTACTAATCCTTGTCAAAATTTTGTATTTTCTCCTACCTCCTATAATTACTGTTTGGAAATTTTCTTATGATTTTTTTAAACTAAATTTATGCATCTTTGCTAAACGAAAAAAGGTTATGATCATGGCTAAACTGTATATAGTTCCACCATTTTTTATTTCCGAATTGAGCTTGTGTTATGGCTTTTGCTGTACGGATCAAGAGCAATCTTCACATATAATTTTGAATTTTTGATCCTCAAAATAAGAATACTCTTTAGCTATCTTCACATATAATTTTAGTATATTTCCAAATAACGTATGATTATCTGTATCCTATCCACCTCAATATAAAGCACGAACATAAGTAAAGGAATTAATGCTTATTTGGATTACTGGTATGGAATTTGTACATGATTTGCAAGCATCACAAGTGGTTTAAAATAATCAAAAGGAAGCTATGTGAAACATTGATGCTGCATGGTGCATCCACCAATTGCCAGAAAAACCAGAGGTTGCAATGTAAGGGAAATACACTTTCATTCTTCATTATCAAGTTAGTAACTATATATATTAAAAACAAAATTGCATAAATAAGAATCTGGGTGGGTGAAGGTGATGAACTCTTGGAACTAAAGATGAACCTGATTTTCTTTTCTAAGTTGCAAACAGTGAGACCATCATGGCCAACAATAACACAATGAGGAATTGCAAGGATAAAAAAGGGCTTTGGGATGATGCTCTTTACAACTTTTATTTAAAAAGAAAAAACTATACCACACAACTCCAAACACCTTCTGAAGAGAGACCAACACAAAGGGCCAAAAGAAAAAAAAAAAGGACTTTTATATCCACAAAAAAGAGAGAAAATATGCAGGATTCTATGGATAAACACTTTGTCACAAACAAACTTACACCTCTGCAAAGGGGTCCATCCTAACTGTTCAAGTCGGAATTTTTAAGCTTTGAGGCAGCCTGCTTATCCAAAAACCAGACCAGCTTCCCCATGGTCGGTTGGACCATTCTTGCCGGTATCAAGGAGCCATCAGGTCCAACTTCTTCTATTGCCAAGTGTAAGGCATCCGCTTTACCCTCACCTGTGACCACCACAGCTACATTGGATGCGGAATTGATAACAGGCAAGGTGAATGTGATTCTTTCAGGTGGGGGTTTGGGGGAGTCCGTAATGAAAGTTACCCATTCTTCCCTCTCATCAAGGGCCGGGTGATTTGGAAATAACGAGGCAATATGGCCGTCTGCCCCCAATCCGAGAAGAATGAGATCAAACTTGGGGCAGTCGTTAATCTCGGACACGCTGACCACATGGGTTTTCACTAACTGTCGGATGACAAACTCGTAATTGTCAGCTGCTTCTTCTGCTGACACAGAATCATTGATGGAATGAACATGACTGGGTACAATAGGGACCTGTCGGCATAACAGGCAGATGTCAAAGGAAGGATAAATCAATCGGAACTATACCATTTTGAATTTGTCAAACTCAACATTTAAATATCAAACAAGAAAAAAATCAAGTGATATATTCTAGCAGCAAGGAATCTATCCAGAAGCATCTCATGTAATTTATAGATGAACAAAAACCTATAAGGAACCAAAGAGACTGGCAGATTATTTTTACCAATAAATGACCCCAAAATTGGAAGCTAATTCATGGTTGCTAACGATTCAAATATACAAGGCAATTCAAATTATCCAATTATAACGTATATTCATCATTCAATTGACAGCCATCCATCAAAAAGTATCATAAAGCATAAAGAATAACTGAATCATCCAGCTATGAAAATTTTTCACTAGATCCCAGTTATATATATATATATAGGGATAAACACTCTATACTGCTATTTAACCTGAAACAAAAGAACAATTTTCTGGAATTTGCAATCTAATGACCAAACATGCAGAATGCATATAACTTCCTCTATCTCTCAGTATGTAATGACCATCAAGAGATGTCTCATGTCTGTCTATAAAGTCTAGATGCCTAGAAAGCTTCAATTCAAAGTGCCATCTCATCTAAAAAATATAACACACATCTCTCAATTTATAGGAGAATGCAAGAAACAAAAGTAAAATTAGGACATTAAATGAATTTCAGCAACTTATGGCACAAAGTAAATGTAAACTGGGGAATGATATACAAAAATGCAACTCAATTGTGCTTCCCCTTTCCGGGAATCATATTTGCTGTAATTTATCACACCAGAAGAGAAAACCCTATGTTGTAGGTTCACAAGCTTTTGCTTTTGGGAGCTCACAATGCTACTGAAGTACAACCTTCAAGCATAATTTTGATGTGGTACAGTTCTCAGCACTGCTAAGACCTTAACTCCCAGTCCTGAAAGCAGACTTGAAAACCAACATTTGTAACTTCTATCAACAGGAAATAGGGAAAAAAATTGGAATTGAAGGGAAAAATGCTGTGTCTGTGTAGTGAGAGCATAGAAAATTGTTGGATAAAATAAGCCTACAATTGGAAGTTTTCTTATGATGCAATCATAAATCTTGTTAGGACTGCGAGTCCCAAGAAAACAGCTATAACTTTGCAGGAACTTAATGTTTCTGAGAGTTAATAACCCTACACTTGAGAAAAGGATCTTCCAGTAGCTTTTGGTTTGGGTCCCATAAACCAAAGACTGGTTTATCAACTAACAATTATACTTGTCTTGTGGTCTCTACTTAAATCGTTAGGAAATCAAGTGATGCTTCAGAAACAATATTGAGAAGTTAGTCCCTGTTCATTTTCTGTTGATACTGACAATATGAACGAAAGCGTGCTTGCAGACAAAGGCTCTAACTGAGGAATTTTACTGTGTTTGCTGTCAATAGATTCAATAAGAATTTGAGCCTCCAATAGAACTCTATTAAAGTAAACAGAAACAACACAACAGCCAACAGAACTATAGGAATTCCTTGAATCAATTCTCTGAAAAGATTATCAAAAGCTCACCAATTCAGGTAAACAAAGAAGAAATGGAAGAAAGGGATATGGCCGGAATTAGGTAACAAGCTAGAGCACAGAGAGTGCTCTCAGCAGTCCAGATCTGAATCCTTTCCTGAAACTGAAAAATGTAAGGGCAAGTCAGAAATGCCACTCCTTCCTCCCTCCACTCAAAACTACTCTAGCGGAAATTAGCCTCAATCTTCCCAATGTTTTCCAACTAGTCTATTCCCAATCAAAAATGCTATTTGTAGTTTGTACAATAAAATTAGCCACCAAAGTTAGCCATCATTTGTGAACAAATACATATGTTAAGTCATTTTTAAGTGCATTTTGTATTTCAATGTGCATTCTACACTGTGGCTGATTTTAGTGTACACACCTAGCATGGTTGACTCCCAATACTACAGTCATTCCCATATAGTCTAAATTATAAAATGTGATCGTGGCTCCACTTCTCCCTGCCTCTGAAACATAAGTCCTTCCAATTCTTCTCTTGCAATTCAGCCTAAGACAGCCTGCCTAGGGAATTCCCATTCTTGTCAGTACCCGAATTCTCAACTGTTCCCCTTTGGAATTGGACTTGGCTCTCCCATCACTGAGACCACTTTAGCGCCTTCCCTTCCATGGAAAGCATCGCCAGTTTAACATGTTCCAGTCACACTACATTCACCTGGAAATACCTCTCCATCTTCAATTTAGGGCTGGCAACCCCCATATTTTCTCTTTCTTCTTTGTAAATTTTCTTCCTCCAATATTTGCTAAATCCCTTAATTGGCTTTCCTACCATTGACATCCTATCAGCTTCACCAGATTGTGGTTTATGAGGTAGTATTCCTTTTGCCTCATATGTACAAGTTGACTGGACAAGAAGATAAGAGAAAAGTCTGTTTATGAGGAAAACAAAACAGAAAGCTTAAGAAACAAGTGTCTAACACTACGACGAAACACACCAACTTAAGTCATTGATCTTAATCTTCTAGCATCCTAACTTCAACTTGAAAACAATTGATCAGACATCCATAAATCTCAGTTGGACACGCCCTAGTATTCAACTTGCCAAATACCAAGTCGAGGTGCAACTGAACTGTATTAATCTCCTAGTTCTGTGTTTTGCATAGCGCCAGTTAGCTCAGCCAGCTTTCTAGCACTTACAGCACCAAATATTACTAACTAAAAACTCCAAATCATTAAATGTTTATAATGGTACTTAAAAAGAACCAACAACAAAGGATCCCAGTGATTGTCGCTAGCCAATATCAATCTTTACAGGTAAGAGAATTTCCCCTGCTTATAAATAGGGGCCTAGCTTCTCCCTGCTTATAAAATTCACCTATACAAGCAGAATATATAGGAAAGACTACCGTACTAGTTTGAATACAATGATCACTATTCATAGATTAACCACCATCACCAGTGTGAAGAAAATTCACCATAACTTTACAGGTTACAACAGCCTAAAGTTACATGAACAAATACATATATGATGAACCCTGTGTCTCTTTCCCCGTGCCCTGACCACTAAAGGAAATGGAAATAAAAGTACAAAAAAGACATTAGAACTGGACTACTATGTCTGGATCAAAATTCTATGTCTTGAAAGGGTGAATACAAATATTACCTCTTGCAACCATTCAGCTTACAAATCAGAATAAATGCTAAATATCGATAAAGTAAATAGTAAAAGTGACATCGAGTTTACAAATTTTCATGATGCAGCCCTAAAAGTACTTTGCATTGACTGCAAAAGAAAAGGGAAATAAAAAGAAGGCACCTTAACAACAAGATACACATGACCATGACAATTTTGAGGAAGTTTTTTTTAAAACATGCTCAACACTAGAATATCTATTGAAAATAAAGCACTTTGTCTTCTAATCTGATGATATTGTTGCTTTTTTCTCTTATAGAGCAGCCAGGAAACAAGTCAAAACAGCAACGAACAGTTTAATACTCGAGAAATAAGTAAATTTATTACTCCAAATTATTCCAAGAGAAATTTGTTCTTCATGGGAAATAGATAAAGCAATGAGAAACAGGAGATGTTTGAATTGAGGCCAAAACCTTGGACAAAAGGCCATCCTTGGCAAGCTTATAATTGCTATCAGCATGGTTTCTCGCCACGACGCGCTCATCAGCCCAGAAGATATACCATTTCGACCAGTCCACTGTCTTGTTGTAAGGAACTTCGCAAAGTTTTCTGTCAGCAACCATAACTCTTAAATGATAATACTAATCATGAAAGCAAAAGAAGAACATATGGCAAAGATAAGATACAGATACCCCATTAAGCCAATGAGAGAACCACCAGATAAAGCAATGGCAAAGAATCCGCGCTCCTTCACTGACACATCTGATAATTCAGCAATATAGTCTGCCAAATCGGTCTTCAGCTCATCCATACTCTCATGAATCCTCAAATCCCCTCTGTCCTTCTGAACACCAGATAAAGCCATGTTTTCAAAGTGTCTAGGAGCTCTACTTTATACCAACAGGAATAAAAGGGTGAATAAGAAAACACAATTAAATAAATAAAAAGCAAAACAAAGTTAATCAAATATAGATTATCACATAATTTTAGTATTTTATTTAACTAAATCACTTAAATGTCAATCCGATAACAATTAATAATAATAATCATCATCATAATCATCAGCATCATCATCTATAAGCTAAGGCATTTATATGATTAAACCCTTAAAATTCAATTCAGCATGTTAAGTCTATAATCAGCAAAATGAGCTCATTTCAGCAAAAAGGTCTCATACATAACAGAAACTTCCAGAGATCGATGCCATAATAATAATAATAATAATAATAATAATAATAATAATAATAATAATAATAATAATAATAATAAATAAATAAATAAATAAATAAATAAATAAGGGGAACAAGCACACACTGAAAGACTGAAGAATAAATCCACGGAAAAACAGACCCGGATAATTCACGGTGTTTGCGTCACATATAATCTCAGCAGCATAATAAAAATAGTAGAAAAGAAGGTCAATGGTAGTCTCAGGAAGCTTGAGATTACTGAAACTGCATCACACAAAGGAATCGCCGATGCTTTTGAGAACCACATAGAAAGTAAGAAAATGCTTACCAAGAAAAACAGAAAGGGTGACACACAGAGAAGAAGAAACTGAATAACGTTGAAGATGGGTATTAGCACCAAGTGTTTATTTATAGTGTAATCAATATGCACTATTAACTCTTATTTATTTGCTAAACGTGCATAAAGGTAACAAAAAGTATAATTAGTTTGAGAAAGTATAGGGAGCAATGACCTAGGCGTACAATGTGTAGAATGAAGGTTTAGAAAGTATTAGAGATATGATTATTAGTGTTACATTATCCTATCAGGTTACGCTTTTGGAATGAGTGATTTTAGGACATGGTATTAGAGTTTCAGATCCGGAAGGTCAAGAGTTCGAACCTTGGTGAACCCAAAATTAGCTTTTTATAACATGAGATGTTTATTATCCCTGGTATCCGGATGGTTATTTTGGATAGTATAGGTGATGTTCATTTTATTCATAAACCAAAGATTTAGCCCACTGTACACATTGTACGTTTAGGCCATTGGCTCCCTAGCACTACTCAATTAGTTTAAATGGTAAATTACTTGTAATCTAATTAAGAAGCCTTGGGATTAAATTTTGAAAAAAAGCAAAGAAGAATATTTCTGTGAGTTGTTTTTTTTTTTTTTGAAAATAAATAGCTCAACACAATATATTGGAGTAGTCAAACAGAAAATAAATTAACCAAAATAAAAGAAACACAAGACATGAAAAGAAGCCCCTTGTTATCTCCGGCATGGCCATCAATAACTAAAGGGGTCCACACCTCTCCATTCATTGTAACTCAACACAGTCATGTGAGTGCTTTCTTCAACACCTTTGCTTGTATTCTGAAAAATCCTTCTATTCCTTTCCAACCAGATGTTCGAAACAATCGCACAGAAGCATCTCAAACGTTGCTCTCTATCCTCCCTCCTCTTTGGCCCCTCTATCCAACACAAAAAATGTTCTCTCATGGAACCTGAAATAGACCATTGTTGGCCAATCATGGATAACCAAGCATTCCACACCTACCAGGCAAATTCACAGCATAGAAACAAGTGGTGCACATGTTCCACATCTTTATTACATAATACATAGATTTTATCTTCCTGGTTGATGATCCCTAGCCGGCTTAACTGTGCTTTTGTATTCACCTTGCCTATCAGGACAAATCAGGGAAAAAGCTCTACTCTAAGTGGAACTAACCCTTTCCAGATGGTCTTTGCGAAGCTGTAGCTTGTCACCTCCTTTGGAAGTATCGCCTCCTGCAAAACCTGAACAAATGAGTTAGTTGAATAAACTCCTTGTCTATCATATTTCCACACCACCCTGTCCTCTCTGTTATGTACTAGTTTGATAGGGCTCAATGTCTCATGTAATTGACCCAGTAGCCCCCAACTCCCATTGAAAGAGCTCTCTCCTCCATTGGAAGTTCCAAATCCATTCTAACCCGTCCCAAAACCCACAATCCCCTATAACCGATCCACATTGGTTTGAAACAGAGAAGAGTTTGGGAAACTGCTCTTTTAGAGGCCCATCAAGCAACCATATATCCTCCCAAAATCGTGTACGCCGCCCATCACCAATCTCCATAGTCAAGCCTGTAACCATCTTATCCCTTATATGGTTATTCTGTATTTGTAACTGGCAGATATCCTTCCACGGTCCTCCTCTTGTAGGTAGCATCTGTGTTGACACCAGCTCATTGGGATTCAAATTATAGCAGGAACAAACCACCTTCTTCCACAGCGGGCAATCCTCCTTAGCGAACCGCCACTACCACTTAAACAACATAGCTGTATTACGGATCATAGGGGCCTGCACCACTTCCTATCTTACTAATGCTATTCCATTACTACCATCATCCTTACTCCACAGGAACCTTCTTTGTAGGGAAATCAATTTTGCAGCCACCGCTCTTGGCATCTTGAACAAACTCAGATAATACACAAGCAAACTTTTTAAGACTGATTTAATTAGAACCAACTTCCTAGCTTTATTCAGAACTTTAGCTTTCCACAAACTCAGCTTCTCTTCCACTTTGTATATTATAGGCTTCCAGGTCTTCACCAACCTCAGATTTGCACCCAAGGGAATACCCAGATATTTGACTGGTAAGACTCATTCTTACACCCCAACAACTGGCACATATTTTGGATCCACTGTTCGTCACAATTTATCGGACTCAAGCTCGACTTGTCAAAATTAATATTGAACCCTGACATCAACTCAAAGTATCTCAGTAGCCTCTTGTAATTCTTGATAGTTTCCTCCTCTGGCGAACAGAACAGAATTGTGTCATCAGCAAACTGAAGATGTGACAGCGGTATACTATCTCTCCCAATCAACAATGGTGATATTCGTCCATTCCTGACTGCCTCTCCCACCATTCGATGTAGGACATCCACAACCAGTACAAATAAGAACGGAGAGAGCGGGTCACCTTGTCCCAGGCCTCTTTCCATCTTGAACGGCTTGGATGGAGACCCATTTATCAAGAGCGACATAGATGCAGTGGTCACACACTCCATAACCCACGATGTCCATTTCTGGCCAAACCCCATCTTTTGTAAGACAATCTCCACAAAGCTCCACTTGAATCTAACATATGCTTTTTGGAAATCTAGCTTGATTATTGCTGCCTCCTTTTTTCTCACTTTAAGCCAGTTTACCGTTTCACATTCAATGAGTGCTCTATCATGTAGTTTTCGGCCCTTTACAAATGCACTCTGAGTTTTTCCCACTAATACTGGCATCACTAATCGCATCCTCCTAACCAAAACCTTAGAGATAACCTTGTAAATGCACCCAACCATACTGATAGGATGCAGATCTTTAATCTCTCTTACCCTAATGAACTTAGGTGCCAACGCCACCCAAGTGATGTTGCAATCTGACGGCAGCCTTGACGACTGAAAGAATCCCATCACTGCAACCATGAATTCTGACCCAATCTCACTCCAACACCTCTTAATAAAATTCATGTTGTACCCATCATAACCTGGTGCCTTAGAAGACTCACAATCCCACACAACTTCTCTGATCTCATCAGCTGTTAGCAACGCCTCTAAATTTACAGAGTCTTCCTGCTCTATCCTACTCACCAGACCATCTCTGAAGGCCATCATAGGAGAATTATCCCGATGATATAAATCATTGTAGTATTCCTTGATAGCAAGTTTTATTCTGGCTTGATTCCTGACCAGCCTGCCATTGATTGAAAGTGTGTCAATCCTATTATTCCTCCTTCTTGCTGAAGCTATGTTGTGAAAGTATCTTGTATTTTTGTCCATCTCATTTGCTTGCCGAGACCGAGACATCTGTTTCCAATAGATTTCCTTTCTGACATACCACCTCTCACAGTAGGTAACCAGGGCCTTCCTTCTAGCATCCATCGTTCCATCATACACCCCATTACTTACCAGGTCATCATTCTTCTTAATTTCTTCCTCAAACTTCGTAATCTTCTTGTCCATATCCCCAAAATTAGCTTTATGCCAATTCCTTAATGGAATCGTCAGAGCCTTCAACTTGTCTGTGAACTGCATCTCCCCTAAACCTCTCCACTCCTCCTTCACCAAGTTGAGAAAGCCTTCATGAGTAAACCATGAATCTAGACTCCAGAACGGCCTTGGACACCCCCTCTGCTTCATGTATTCTAACATTAAAGGACGGTGATCTGATAAACCCCTTGGTCTACCGCGTATCCTAGTCTCGGGAAACTCTTCTAACCACTCCACGCTAACCAAAGCTCTATCTATACGACAGCAAGAACGTCTTCGAAACCATGTGAACTTGCGATCTGTGAGCGGCAGATCCACTAGATCCATATCCTGTAACCAACTCTTGAATTCTTCCGCCGATCTAGGTAGTTAATCAGTACCTTACTTTTCATCCACATGCACTATTCCATTAAAGTCTCCTATATAGCAACTAGGGACCTGACATAACCCAGCCATGTAACTCAGCTCTTTCCACATCTGAAGCTTCACCTCCCAATTATGTGCACCATAGACCAAGAAAATAGCACAATTGAAATTATTCTTTACCAAGACCCCTTCAACACACAACCATCTCTCCCCCTTATAACAATTATTCATTTTAAATACAGATTCATCCCACATTAGCAAGAGTCCACCCGTTGCACCATCAGAGCCTACAAAATCCCACCCTGCACCCTCTCGACCCCAAATTCTTGCAACATCAAATCTGGTCACTACTTGCTTTTTGGTCTCAATCAACCCCAGCATGTCTAATCTATTTTTTTCCTTTAATTCTTTCACCATTCTTATCTTACCATCACTCCTTAACTCCCTAACATTCCAAGAGTTAAAAATCATTTAAAATTCTTTTGACACACCTGTTTTTATGTTTGGGTCTGCACCGTCTCAGTTTTTCGTTTTGCTTTGCCAGTTTTCTTTTGCTGTGAGTTGTATATAATGATATATTTTACGTAGTCTTAATATTTAAAATGGTTTGGTTTTTGAAATTTGACTCCCGATCTAATTTAGTCCTCTAATTTTTAATTGAACTAAATTGTATCTTAAAATTTTAAGGCATGACTCAAGTGGTCTTTCCCTCTATTTTCATCACCGAAAAAATAATGTGACACGATTGAACGATGTCATTTTGCTATTCGAGCCTAAACTATGTCGTTTTACTGTTCTTTCATTACACAAACGGTCTCTCCTCTTCAATTTCATCCCTAAATCTCCTGTGCTTTCTCTCTAACCTTGTTACACAAACCTCAAGTAATCATTCTTCTTCTTCCTCCTCTTCAATATTTAATTTTTTTTGTTGTCTGAAAAGGAAACTAAAAGCAGAAAAAAATCCTTTTAGAAAGAGCAAAACTCAATTTGCCATATTCATATAAAAGCAACAACTCAATTCACCATAATCATATAAAAATAACAACAAATCAACATATTATAATCTAATCATTGAAACAAAAAAAATCAAAAAACATACTTGATAATGTGAAGGCAGAATGCGGGAGAAGAAAGGGAGACCAAGCACAGTGATACAAAGGCTGGTAAGTGGGAGGCAGCAGCGACGCGAGCAACAATGCGAGCCTTGTCGAATGAGGACACGGCGACGATGATGAAAGACACACAGTGGCACAGGAGTAAGGAGACGCGACATGTAACGATCTAATTTCTAACATGTCATGATCACACTAGAAACTAAGCGTCACTAACTTATCTTACTTATTATCTAATATTTATTATATGAGCTTGTTTCGTTATTAGAGCGTGGTTATTTTGCCGAAAATTTTTTTTCTTGAAAACATTCGGTTTGGTAAGCAAAAATATTCAAAGATAAAATCACAAATAAAACAGAATCTGAACTTTCATGTACAAACATTAAATGTTGATTAACATCATTAGGAGTAGCTAGCTATTAACTATTTACTTATATATATGACATCCCCTAGTCCCTCTAAACTACAAAGGCAAGGGAAAAAAACACTCTAGGTCTTCAAAACCCGGGCTAAGCTAAACGTCATCAAAATGCATGATATCATCCATCACCCTTCCGCACAATGATACATTATTACTCGGCCGCCGGTGCTCCATATGAAGGGAGAAGGAAAGGGGATAAAAACTTAGGGGTTCTTAGTAAGGTTGGAGTTGTTAGTTAAGTTCATTAATTCTTTATTATTACCAAATAACCGTACTTGAACATAAAAACAAGAAATAGTAGATAAATAAAAATATAGAAAAATAGTAAACAAACAAAAAATACAGAATATAGAATACAACAAAAAAAGCACATGCACGTACAAAATATACATCAAGGAATATATGTGGCAAACAAGTATGATGTATGTCTGTCTTATGCATGCCATAAACTCACGTATTCGTTTACACCCTATAACCCGACATTACTTGTGCACAAGTCTCAAATATGGCTTTTCAGTTGCATCAGTTTCATACAAGTTATATGACTGAAGTCACATCAGGTTACTTTTAATCATTTTTCAATAGATATGCGTACCCTGGATAGTAGTTCTTAGTCTGTGGGCATCCCTACTATACAATCGGCACCAAGGCCTGATGAACATTTACCTTTCAGTTTTTCTTTTCTAAAAATCCTTTTCAATTCTTTCTCTGTTCCTTTTTCGTTAATCATTTCATTCAATTTTCAGTTCTCATTACTATAACTCCTTTTAGTTTCTCTTTTTCTGTTATTCTTTTCTCTCAATTACATTCTTCGATATCCATTTTTCTGTCCTTTATTCTCATTTGTTATTATTCTTTCTCTATTTTCTATTATAATTTTAATCAATCTTTCTCTCCTACACTTGCCTAACTTAGGTCTTTTAGGGCTTAGCCCACTTTTGATATTCTTGTTTCATTTTTCTCTTGTATTAATGTCTTCCCTTGATATTCCTAATCTTTCTTTAGTACTATAACCAATTATAGACCTCTTCTCAAGCTTTTTTCTAAATGTTTTATGAAGAAGTCCCTAGAGTTTAAACTAGTAAATTATCTTTCTACGTCTGTTATTATAATTACTGTTATATTCTTAAATTTTATGGCACTTACCTCAATCTTTACTTACTTTTTTTTTACATTTTTTTCATTTCTAAATATTACCCTTACATCTTACGTGTAATCTCAAAATTTTAATTAGTTATAATTTAGTTCATAAACTTTACTTAATTATGCTTTAACTATCCAATTTTTTCTACTAATTACACTAACTCTTTTGCATTTAAATTAGTCACATTTTAATTCTACTAAAAAATATATTCTTCTCTTATTATTAAAAAAATTTCAAGGCGTGAATCAATTTGACCCCTCTGTCCGTTTATGTCACTGAAAAGATGACTTGGGATGATTAAACGACATCATTTTAGTTCCTTTGGTACACATACTGAACCCTTTCATCTTCCTCTTTTTAATTTGATCGGAAAACCCTCTCTTTCTCTCTCTTTCACCACCGTTCACTATCATCACTCTTCTTATAAGAACCGTATTAACTCCTTTAATAAAATAATAATTTAGTTGCCCAAAATAGGTTTAAAAATATAGAGGTGTTTTTTTTAAATAAAAATGTGAAATTTGAATTCAATGAATTTTTCTTAGTGGAAAAATGAATCTTTTGCAAAAACTTTTTTAAAAATGCATACCAATGCTTAAGCTGGTAGTACCGGCAGTACTGGCTCTAGTTTGTTCGGTACTACGTATTGAGAAAAATAAGGCTATGAAAATTGAATTTATTATTTTGAAAGGACAAAAATAATTTTGAATTGAAAACCGGACACTAATTCTAAAGGTTTTGGCCAAAAGTTGGGCCAAACGGACCTAAAACGCAAACAAATTGGATTGGGTCCAAGTTGGGCTCAAGTCCAACATATATAAGCACAACTAATGATCATTTCAGCTTATTTCTAGCCCTAAAACAAGATAGGGGCGCGGTTCATTGTGAAGAGAGAAGAGAAGAGAAGTTACTATTTATCTCCTCCTTCATTTGGCCATAACTTGAGCTATGAAAATCCGATTGACGAGCCATTTAGGGCCACGTGAAGCTCTCGTTGAGCTCTTCATTTATAGCTAGAAAAAGTGGTAAGATTTTCTAAATCCATTCTCCATTTTCTATCCCTAATAGTTTTGCATTTTTTGTTCTAGTTCTTGAGTAGATTTTGTGATCTTGTTTGTTTAGGGGTGATCTAGTATTGGAATATTATTAGGTTTTATCCCTAATATCATTGGGTAAGGTATGTATCTTCTATCTATTGTGGTTTCATATTTTGGGTTAGCCCTAGTGATATTTTTTCATGTTATATAATGTTAGATTGGGGATAGGATTGAATTAGTTGTTGATAATTGTTGGATTGATGATGTATGATGATTTTGATGAATATGATATTTTTGATGAATTATGAATGGAATTGTTGATGTTGGGTAATGAATATAAATGATTAAATGGGTATTGATCATGTGGATGATAATTGTGATATATGATGGTGATGCTATGGTAGTGATGTGATGATGTTGTAAATTGATGAAGGATGTATATGAGGAATTAGATTGTATAATTTGTTGGTATAGAAATATTGAATTGGGATTATGGATTTGTGTTGAATTATAGTGGAAAGATTGATTGAAATAGGTGTGAAAGTGATGGAAGTACAATAGAATGGTAAAGTATAGTATGTGGTAGTATTTTGTGATGAAATTGAGTATGTTTTAGTTTGGTTTGGTTTGGAATTTGGAAACTAGAGAACTTTGATATTTTTGTGTAAAATTTGATTTTTTGTGAACTTTGATAGATCATAACTTGAGCCCCAGACATTGAAATTGAATGATTTTTATTTTGAATTTAAGATGATTTTAAGAGCTTTAAAAATGATATAAAATTTGAAGAAAATGAAGTATTGTAGAGGAAGTTATGAGCGTTTGAAGTTTGGTATAAAAATTTTATTTCTGTAGCTTTAAAATTTTTTGAAGTTTATTACAGCATATGGACACTCATTTTTTTTAATGTGTGCGTATGCACGGCAGGGGGTGTACGTACAAGGGTTCTGTAGCTTTCCAAACTTCTTTAACTTCTTATTAAGGCTTGTGGCTAGTAATTAGGCCCTAAGACTAGTATGTATGGGTTTATGATTTGAGATTAGTAAATTTATGTGAGTTTAGAAGAGGGTGACTTAAGCCTGGTATGTCAGTTGGATGGAATTGTCTTTTGAGCTGATGGGAGCAGGGTGGATAATGAACTTGTGATGTTGAGGATGGATGATGAGTTTAAAGCTTGGAAATGAATGATTATGGCTAATGAGATTGAGTATGTGATTTTGATGTACTTTGCTCTCCATCCTAGGGGCTGTGGCAGTCTCCTGCCTATGTTCAGATGTGAGGACTGTGGCAGTCTCCCACTCACGTGACATGCATTGATTTGGTAAGTCACTATGCTCCTCGGGCAAGGGTTGTGGTAGTGTCCCACTTGTCGAGGTAGCGGTGCCGGCATAAGGTCTATAACAGTCTCCCATTTACGTTGAGATGTAAGGGTTGAAGCTGGGCTTCCCACTCACATTTTCTCTCTGGTTGCAAGGTGGTAGGGCACTATCCCACGGAATCATACGGCATCCAGAGGAAGGTGGTAGGACACTCTCCCTCGGAATGTTACCCTCTGATGGAGAAGGTAGTAGGGCACTCATCCCTCGAAATTATTCCTCCAGAGTATGCACAGTAGAGATACTAATCCGAGAGTTACCGACTGGATTTTGCGATAGGATTGGCATTATAACCGATAAGTGATATCACGACCAATAGAACAGGCATTCATCATATGCATTTTCTATCTGTTTGGATGCTTTGACAAAATGTGTTATGCCTAACTGAATTCACATGCTTATCTGCTATTTGCCTTAATTGCTGTATATGTATATTACATGTGATTTACTTGTTTGCATTATTTGTATCTGCTAGGATTTAGGAGACCCGGTGGGCGGTGGTGATGGGATCGCACGGAGGGTAGGTTGGCGAAGGCTGTGGGACAGCAGTGATTAGTTTATTTAGAAATCCTCTAAGTTAGAATACCCTAATTATGGTTTATATTTTATATTTTGTTAAGCTTGAATATTTGTGTCGATGTGAAGTTCTAGGATTGCCTTTGGCGTCCCGAAACCTTACATCTTATATATTGGACACAGTTACCATACTGAAAACCTTCGGTTCTCATTCCATATGTCGTTGTTGGTTTTTCAGATGCAGGTCGTAACTCACCTTGGTGAGTTGCAAGATGGTGACAGAGGGGAGGATCTTATACTCTCTTTTATATTTTGATTATTTTGTTGTAGTACTTTCTTTGACCTTTTTATCTTAGAGGCTTGATTTGAGAGATAAGTTGTATAAGCTGTGTTAAACTTCCAAAACTCTTTTGTATTTTAGTTTGACTAGCCGGTCTAAACTCCGCAGGCTGTTACTAGTCCTTTTTTTGGTATATCATACTTCTACACACACACACACACACACACACACACACATATGTATATCTTTTTAATTTAATTATTACCTTGTGTATCATGGAGCTATCTACAAGGTTTCATATATATATTATGTATATATCTTGTCCGTGCATACGCTTTTAGTCAATCGTGTGAATTCTTCGCGTTTTGTAATTCCGCTTTATGCGACTTTGTGCTTTATTCGTTTATCGGGTTTCTAGTTATATAAATTCTTGGATATATATTATATATTATAAGCTTTAGAACTGTCGTGGCACTTTGTTATCCTTTGTTTTATAGCTAGAGGTAAGGTTTAGGGTAACGGGGTGTTACACCTCTCGCCAAATCCACCATATTGTGTGCTCACGAGTCACATCTCGCCTCTCCTCCGTCTCGCCTCCCGCTCACTCTCTCACACAGTCACATGCACAAAGTTGCCACTGCCCACTGCACGGTTGCTTCCACATCACTGTCTCCTCTGTGTCTCTTCCCGGCTCCTGTGCATCTCTAGCACTGTGTCGTTGCCTCCATCTGTGGCTTGCCTTCACTGTGTCATCGTGTAATAACCCATATTTTCAACAACAGATTTCTTAAGCTCCATACGTTAGGATTCGCAAAATCCGAGTGACGCGGTTAAATTTAGCTTGACGAGCTGATTTTGAATATGCATAAAAATAAATAATAACAATTTATGGTAATAATAATATTTTATTTAATAATAATACTTTTAGATAATAATATTTTAGCATATTAATATTTTATTATAATGATATTTTGTTAATTTATTTTGATGATTCACCCTTATAACTCTCACGGTTCTTCACATTTCTAGCCACCTCTTATTTTCCTTTTTCTTCTTCATACATAATCTCGAGAACTATCTCTTTCTTTTTCTTCTTCGTACATGATGTTAAGAAAAAGAATGAGAGATAAAAGTTGAAGCTTGATAGTCAGTTAGTTTTCTGAGGCTCGACCGTTTAATCCAAAAACTTCAACAAAGATTTGAAACCGGTTAAAGTGTTCGTTTCTTCCTCTTCTCTACAAACTATTAGTTATGACAAGTTGAGAATTTTTATTTTGAACATACGATTCATTTATTCTTCTGTATATCATGGTTTAAATATCACTTTGACAAAAACTAGGAAGCATGTGAGTTAAATATCAACAGAAGATTCGATTTCTATGAGCTAATTTTGAGAGGTAAGGTTTGGTAAATTAAACATGAATGAAATGTGTTTTGTTGCTTGATTGTTGATTAAAACCATATTTGGTTGATGTTTTAATATTTTTCAAAAGCACAAAAAGAACATGGATGCCAGACTTGACACCAGGGGTGCCCGGCGTCCCTTTTTGGGGTACTTTGGGTGTCGGGCGTGAGAACATGTGCGCTCGGTACCCAACTAAAATAAACCAAAGGCGCCGGTCCTAGCCCAGCCCAATAAGGGCCGGAAGTCCATTCGGAAAATTATCAACCTGACGGTTCCCCAACCCGTATGAGGTAAAGTGACCCACCCATCACACCAACTCTTGGGAAAGAAATGGAGAGCTGGTAAAAGCTTCTAGGTGAATGGGCCCAAACAAAGGGGCTCACTCGAGTACAAGGTAAGAAAGGGGAGGGACTTACCCCTCCCCCAAGATACGTCATCATTTTATCCTAATTAGCCACCTCATCGTAGGACACTTACTTTAGCATCGGAATGTGCTTGCAGGTGGCCCCATCTACTGACTCACCGACAATCGTGGCCCCACTTCCTCGTCATGCCCATGTCCAGTTCTTGATTCTCATAATCCTACCGTTGTTCACACTTAGCCGTACAACTGACCGTCCATCCTAACGAGCAACCGAACATTGGCGCCGTCTGTGAGGACCTGACGCGAGCGGAGAATGGAGCTTATCCCTCATCTCGAGAAGTTACAAGAGGAGAAACGTGATACCGGGCATTCGGAGGGCTGCCTTAGGAGTAGAGTTAGTTCGGGAATGTCCCGAGAACACCGCTCACCAAGGCGACTCCCATGCTCGATCTCCAAAAAAGTGCCAATTTGGTGTTATTGGCGGTGACAGCTCTCAAATCATGTAGAAACTTAGGCAAAGAGTCTAAAACCTGGTGAGGGAACTGGCTGCGAGAGATCACCACAATCCCACACATAGTCAGGACTCTCGCTTATGTTCAGGGGCTCGTTCGAGCCTTTCATGCACCCGATCCTCGTCAAATAGATCAGAAGAGCATCAACACAGCACCAAGAGGGATGTGGGATACGATTGTACTGATGCTCACTCTCTCACCTACACTCATGGTAGATCGGGAGGCCGTGGGAAACAAAAGGGAGATCGGATGAAGAGATATTGAGATCCCATCATAATGGGAGCCATTCCTTTCCCTTCATCCATCCTCAATGTCTTGCCATCGAAGAACTTTGACAAGCCAACAGACATGAGATATAACGAAACTAAGGACAAACAAGAACATTTGACGGCTTTTAAGGCCAAAATGAACTTGGAAGGTGTGGGTGACGGTGTTATATGCTGTGCAGTTCCCGTGACCCTGGCGGGACCAGCAATTCATTGGTTCAATTCCCTTTCGAAAGAGTCCATCACGGCCTTTGCGGACATCACGCAAAAGTTTTCAGCACAGTTTACCACCCGAATCGCCAAAGCAAAACACCCAATTAACCTGATAGGAGTAATCTAACATGTCTGTGAGCCAACGAGAAAATACCTAGACCAATTTAATGATGAATATATGGAAATTGATGGTCTCACGGACTCGGTGGCCAGTTTGTGCCTCATTAATGGTCTAGTAAATGAGGCTTTCAGAAAGCACCTAACCACCAGTCCAGTTTAGATGATACAGAAGATAACAAATATGACAAGGGGTACATCAACGACGTCAGCTAAGTGGTAGCTGCTGATCAGGGCCAAAAGTAGGTTTGGAATTTCACGAAATAGAATTTCTTCGTTGCAAGCATAGTCCAAACCAACAATTGACCAACATCAAAGTTTAGAATAAAGGATTGTTACAATTCAAATCAAATAATCGAGAGTATTTAAACTCTCGGGTCGTTCTCCCTAAGAATTACAATGAAGTGCTCAATTATTGGCTTTGAGGAACTGGGGGTTTGATAGCAAGAGGCAAGTAATGTAAATAGCAAGAAATTAAAGAAACTAACAATGACTAAATATCAAAAGTAATCAAAGGCAATTAATCAAGAAAAGGAAATTTAAGTGCTAAAGAAACCTCTTCGCAAGGAGTGAGAGTTAAGGTTACCTATCCTAGCCATTGACCACAAATATATGATGATTATGAAGAGTCAATCTTACTTAGTCAACCCTAACATCGAGGATAAGTCAAATAGGCATAATTGATCTCAATCCACAAGTCCTAGCCAACTCACTAATTAACTTAGTGAAAGACTAGCGTTAATGGAAACCAAACCAACTAACTACCCTAATATATCAATCAAGAATGGACATCAATGACACAAGGTCACCTAAGTCCTCAATTCCAAGCCAAGAGTGGGAAAAAAATTATACTAAAACTAAGCCAAGCATTTTATCAAACACTTGGTGTATATGAAAATAAAATTATATTAAATTGAACTAATAATAAATTCTAAAACTACCAAAAGCAAGAAAATAACAATAACAACTCAATTAAATAAGAATAAACAAAGAAACATTAAATTGTATTAATAGAAATATAAAATCAACAAAGGTTCATAAACATAAAAGTGATCAAATGAAAGAAATAGCATGTAAAACTAAGAGAGCAAAGAGGAAATAACAAGAAATTGCAAGGAAAACTAAATTAAAGCAAGTATCAAAACCTAAATTAAAGAGAAATTTAACTAATCTACCCTGAATTCGAGAGAGAAGAGAGAGCTTCTCTTTCTAGAAATGACCCAAAACATGTCTAAAACTAAACCTAATTGCTTTCCTCTTGTTCCCTCTTGAATTAGGCTTGAAATAGCTCAGAAAACGAGTTGGATTGGGTTTTGGAGGTCCAAAAATTGCTACCAGCATTTTGCATTTAATGAAGTCATGTGCCAGGACTTGTGCGTACGCCCAGGTTTGTGCATACACACACTTGCTGATTTTTACTTGCGCGTACGCACGCATCATTGTGCGTACGCATGACTGCGCGAACTTCCAAACATGCGTACACACGCATCACTGTGCATAGGCACACTTACTGAAAAGCTCCAAAGTCTATTTCTTCATGAATTCTCTACTTTTGCATGCTTTCTCTTCACTCCTTTAATCCTCATTTGCCTTATAAGCCTGAAATCACTCAACAAGCACATCAAGGAATCGAATGGAATTAAAGTGAATAAAATTTAGCAATTTAAAGGCCAAAAAAGTATGTTTTTACTTTCAAGCACAATTTAGAAAGAAATCATGAAACCATGCTATTTCAATGAATAAATGTGAGAAAAGTCAATAAAATCCACTCAATTGAAGCATATAAATACCATAAAATGTGGATTCATCACATCCCCACACGTAAACAATAGCATGTCCTCATACTATACATCAAGAAAGATACGAGAACGGGGTACCAATATTTATTCAATGCAAGTAAACTACCTATATTCAATCTATCTAAATGCATGTAACTACTTAGTTAAAATAAATTAATTTCCAAAAATACATATATGAACACAAGGGCTAAAACAATCACAATCAAATAAAAACCACAATTGAATTGAGTTATTTAAAATAATTTAACAACTTGCAAGAAAAGAGATGATCAAATGTGGAAATATGTAATTGAGCAATTGAACCCCTTGCCGGATGTGTATATGCTCTAATCGCTTAAGTGTATAGGGTTGATCAACTCAATTCTCCTCTAATCATGCTTTCTAAGATTTGTTTTCATCTGACAATCAACAATTATTCAATGCATTCATACAAGTTTCATGAGGACTTTTCATGGTTGTAATGGGGCTATGGTCAAGGTAAGGTTATATATGATCAAGTGAGCCTGAAATTTGAATCCTTGATTAACTTAAGCTCTCACCTAATACACATAACAACTTATACAATTCAAATGCAAACCTAACTACCCATTATTCACTTTTTCACAAACACATGCATTCTTTTCAATCACATCCCATATGCATTTTTATTACTTTTCTTTGGGGCTAACATTTGTCCCCTTTTTATTACTTTCAATTTCTCTTTTTCTTTTCCTTTGTTTTAATTTTCTTTTTTCTTTTCTTTTTTCTTTTTTTTTCAAAGTAAAATATATACAAAAGTATTAATGCATATGGCTTAAATTTTAATGCATCAGTAAGTAACCAATTCCCAAGATCTTCAACAAAAATACAAAGAAATACTTTTATCTCTACCAATGTTTTCAAACTTCCCCACACTTGAATGATACACACTCTCACTTGATAGTGTGTAAAAATAAAACTCACACAACTGAACCGGCAAGTGCACCGGGTTGTCCAAGTAATACCTCAGGTGAGTGAGAGTCAAATCCCACGAGGATTGTTGGATTGAGCAAGCTGTGGTTATCCTGCAGATCTTAGTCAGGCAAATAGAAAGTTGATTGTTGTTCTTGTAGGCGCATAAACAAAACAATAATGAAAGCAATAAAGAGTTGACGTAGAAACAATAGTAGGAAATCAGTTAAGGCCTCGGAGATGCTTGTTCTTCCGGATTAATACTTCTTACTGACTACTTTAACAATGAGTGATTCATTCAATGGCAAGGCTGTAAGTGATTAAGCCAGGGGTAGTGGTCATTAATCTCCTCTGTCCAAACCAAACACCAGCCCTGATAGTTCAATCTGGAAGAGGGTGAAGCTCACGTAATTCAATCTCTGGTGATCCTACTCAAAATACCACAAACAAGGTTAGATCTTCTGGACCGGAGAATAATGCTCAGTATTCTAGCCTTAAAGCCATAGGGACCTCAATTACCCATGACAACGAGATTTCATGTCACATATCCCAATTAGCCCAAATAACTTGTTGGAACCTATGATGTACTCTCGAGCTGTAGCTCAATAATATCCGGGTCAGGACTCGTAAAGAACTCATGTAGAATAAGGGGTCATAGTTTCATTCTACCCCAGATTCATTAGATGAAGAATGAAAAATACATCATAGAATGGAATCAAACATATATTAGAGTAGAAAAGTCATAATATTAATCCATAGGAATGAGCAGAGCTCCTATCCTTAACTTAGGAGACTAGTCGCTCATACTGTACAAAAAATAAAATCAAAAGGTTTGAATGTGCAAAAGTCCTCAACAAGGGTGATCCTTGTTCTATTTATACTAATACTTAGACCTAAAAAGATATTAATAATAATTAGAAATTACAAAAATGAAATAGACTAAGCTAAAGGTGCGAAAATCCACTTATGGGCGCACTTGGTGAGTGTTTGGGTTGAGCTTGGCGTCCAACTTTGGTGAGTGGGTGTTGAACGCCTACTAGGGAGTGTCCATGCTACTTCCTTGCTCCCAGGGTGGTGTTTTGATGAGCGGATAATTTATACGCTTTTTGACATTGTTTTTAGGTAGTTTTTAGTAAGTTCAAGCTACTTTTAGGGATGTTTTCATTAGTTTTTATGTTAAATTCACATTTCTGGACTTTACTATGAGTTTGTGTGTTTTTCTGTGATTTCAGGTAATTTCTGGCTGAAATTGAGGGACTTGAGCAAGACTCTGAAAAAGGCTGACAAAAGGACTGCTGATGCTGTTGGAATCTGACCTCCCTGCACTCAAAATGAATTTTCTAGAGCTATAGAACTCCACATAGCGCTCTCTCAATGGCGTTGGAAAGTAGACATACAGAGCTTTCCAGCAATATATAATAGTCCATACTTTATTCGGAAATTGACGACGAAACTTGGCGTTGAACGCCAAGTACATGCTGCTGTCTGGAGTTAAACGCCAGAAACACGTCATGATCCGGAGTTGAACGCCCAAAACACGTCATAACTTGGAGTTCAACTCTAATAAACGCCTCAGCTCGTGGATAGATCAAGCTCAGCCCAAACATACACCAAGTGGGCCCCGGAAGTGGATTTATGCATCAATTACTTACTCATGTAAATCCTAGGAGCTAGTTTATTATAAATAGAACTTTTTACTATCATAATCTCATCCTGGATTGTATTTTGAATCCTGTGATCACGTTTTTGGGGCTGGCCATTCGGCCATGCCTGAACCTTTCACTTATGTATTTTCAACGATGGAGTTTCTGCACACCATAGATTAAGGGTGTGGAGCTCTGCTGTACTTCAAGTTTCAATACAACTACTATTACTTTCTATTCAATTCTCTTTTATTCTTATTCCAAGATATACGTTGCACTTCAACTTGATGAATGTGATGATCCGTGACACTCATCATCATTCTCACCCATGAACGCGCGTGACTGACAACCACTTCCGTTCTACCTTAGGCCGGGCGCATATCTCTTAGATTCCCCAACAGAATCTTCGTGGTATAAGCTAGATAGATGGCGGCATTCATGAGGATCCGGAAAGTCTAAACCTTGTCTATGGTATTCCGAGTAGGATTCTGGGATTGAATGACTGTGACGAGCTTCAAACTCCTGAAGGCTGGGCGTGATGACAAACGCAAAAGAATCAAAGGATTCTATTCCAACCTGATTGAGAACCGACAGATGATTAGCCGTGCTGTGACAGAGCATAGGAACATTTTCACTGAGAGGATGGGATGTAGCCATTGACAACGGTGATGCCCTACATACAGCTTGCCATGGAAAGGGGTAAGAAGGATTGGATGAATGTAATAAGAAAGTAGAGATTCAAAAGGCGCACAACATCTCCATATGCCTATCTGAAATTTCCACTATTGATTTACATAAGTATCTCTATCCATTTTATTTTCTGTTTATTTTTATTAATCATATTTGATTTTCTAAATTCCATAATTTTATCCTCCTGACTGGGATTTACAAGATGACCATAGCTTGCTTCATACCAACAATCTCTGTGGGATCGACCCTTACTCACGTAAGGTATTACTTGGACGACCCAGTACACTTGCTGGTTAGTTGAACGGAGTTGTGTCCACACATAAGTGCCATAATAATGATTCCATACAACAACAAAGAATACTACATTGATGTGATCACAGTTTCGTCCACCAAGTTTTTGGCGCCATTGCCGGGGATTGTTCGAGTATGGACAACTGACGGTTCATCTTTTTGCTCAGATTAGGTAATTTTCTTTTCAAAAAGTTTTCTAAAATCTTTCAAAAATATTTTTTTTATTATTTTCGTTTTTTTAATATAATTTTCGAAAAAAATAATAAAAATACTAAAAAATCATAAAATCATAAAAAACCAAAAATATTTTGTGTTTCTTGTTTGAGTCTTGAGTCAATTTTTAAGTTTGGTGTCAATTGCATGCTTTAAAAATTTTTCTTGCATTTTTTTCGAAAATTCCATGCATTCATAGTGTTCTTCATGATCTTCAAGTTGTTCTTGGTAAGTCTTCTTGTTTGATCTTGATGTTTTCTTGTTTTGTGTTGTTTGTTGTTTTTCATGTGCATTTTTCGTTTGTTAGAGACCATGCATTAAAGATTTCTAAGTTTGGTGTCTTGCATGTTTTCTTTGCATCAAAAATTTTCAAAAATATGTTCTTGATGTTCATCATGATCTTCAAAGTGTTCTTGGTGTTCATCTTGACATTCATAGTGTTCTTGCATGCATTTTGTGTTTTGATCCAAAATTTTTATGTTTTGGGTCATGTTTGTGTTTTTCTCTCTCCTCATTAAAAATTCAAAAATCAAAAAAATATCTTTTCCTTATTTCCCTCCAAATTTTTGAAAATTTGAGTTGACTTAGTCAAAAATTTTCAAAATTAGTTGTTTCTTACAAGTCAAGTCAAATTTTCAATTTTAAAAAAAAATCTTATCTTTTCAAAATCTTTTTCAAAAATCATATCTTTTTTATTTTTTTTATTATTTTCAAAAAAATTCCAAAAATCTTTTTCAAAATCTTTTTCTTATCTTTTATATCTAATTTTCGAAAATTAGCTAACAATTAATGTGATTGGTTCAAAAATTTGAAGTTTGTTACTTTCTTGATAAGAAAGGTTCAATCTTTAAATTCTAGAATCTTATCTTGTAGTTTCTTGTTAGTTAAGTCATTTTAAAATTAAATCTTTTTCAAAATATCTTTTTCTTAAAAATCTTATCTTTTTATCTTATCTTTTTCAAAATTTTATCTTTTTCAAAAATTTGATTTCAAAAAATATCTTATCTATCTTCTTATCTTCTTATCTTTTTAAAATTAAAATTTCAAATCTTTTTCAATCAACTAACTAACTTTTTGTTTGCTTCTTATCTTTTTCAAAACCAACTAACTACTTCTCCCTCTCCAATTTCGAAAATATCTCATCCTTTTTCAAAATTCTTTTTAATTAATTTAATTATTTTTAATTTAAATTTAATCTTATTTCTTATCCAATTTTCGAAATTACTAACTCCTTTTTTTTTAAAATTTTTTTTTTTCGAAATTCACTATCCCTTCTCCTCTTCTATTTATTTAATTATTTACTAACACTTCTCTTCACCTCTCTTCATCTAAATATCCGAACCCATTCTTCTTCACTCTCCTCTCCTTTCTTCTTCTACTAACATAAAGGAATCTCTATACTGTGACATAGAGGATTCCTCTTTCTTTTCATGTTTTCTTCTCTTTCATATGAGCAGGAATAAGGACAAAAGCACTCCATCATTCTCCATGAAATAAGAGAAGATCAAAAAGCAATGAGGGAGGAGCAACAAAGGCAAGGAAGGGACATAGAAGAGCTTAAGAACATCATTGGTCCTTCAAGAAGAAGACGCCACTAAGGTGGACTCATTCCTTGTTCTTATTTCTCTGTTTTTCGGTTTTTTATGTTATATGTCTATTTATGTTTTGTGTCTTTATTACATGATCATTAGTAGTTAATAACTATGCCTTAAAGTTATGAATAAATCCATTAATCCTTCACCTCTCTTAAATGAAAAATGTTTTAATTCAAAAGAACAAGAAGTACATGAATTTCGAATTTATCCTCGAATTTAGTTTAATTATATTGATGTGGTGACAATACTTTTGTTTTCTGAATGAATGCTTGAACAGTGCATGTCTTTTGATCTTGTTGTTTATGAATGTTAAAATTGTTGGCTCTTGAAAGAATGATGAACAAGGAGAAATGTTATTGACAATCTGAAAAATCATGAAATTGATTCTTGAAGCAAGAAAAAGCAGTGAATAGCAAAAGCTTGCGAAAAAAAAAGTGGCGAAAAAAATAGAAAGAAAAAGAAAAAGCAAGCAGAAAAAGCCAATAGCCCTTAAAACCAAAAGGCAAGGGTAAAAAGGATCCAAGGCTTTGAGCATCAATGGATAGGAGGGCCAAAGGAAATAAAATCCAGGCCTAAGCGGCTACATCAAGCTGTCCCTAACCATGTGCTTGTGGCATGTAGGTCCAGGTGAAAAGCTTGAGACTGAGTGGTTAAAGTCGTGATCCAAAGCAAAAAAGAGTGTGCTTAAGAGCTCTGGACACCACTAACTGGGGACTCTAGCAAAGCTGAGTCACAATCTGAAAAGGTTCACCCAGTTATGTGTCTGTGGCATTTATGTATCCGGTGGTAATACTGGAAAACAAAGTGCTTAGGGCCACGGCCAAGACTCATTAGTAGCTGTGTTCAAGAATCAACATGCTTAACTAGGAAAGTCAATAACACTATCCAAAATTCTAAGTTCCTAGAGAAGCCAATCATTCTAAACTTCAAAGGAAAAAGTGAGATGCCAAAACTATTCAGAAGCAAAAAGCTACAAGTCCCGCTCATCTAATTAGAATTAATATTCATTGATAATTTGGAATTTATAGTATATTCTCTTCTTTTTATCCTAATTGATTTTTAGTTGCTTGGGGACAAGCAACAATTTAAGTTTGGTGTTGTGATGAGCGGATAATTTATACGCTTTTTGACATTGTTTTTAGGTAGTTTTTAGTAAGTTCAAGCTACTTTTAGGGATGTTTTCATTAGTTTTTATGTTAAATTCACATTTCTGGACTTTACTATGAGTTTGTGTGTTTTTCTGTGATTTCAGGTAATTTCTGGCTGAAATTGAGGGACTTGAGCAAGACTCTGAAAAAGGCTGACAAAAGGACTGCTGATGCTGTTGGAATCTGACCTCCCTGCACTCAAAATGAATTTTCTGGAGCTATAGAACTCCAAATGGCGCTCCCTCAACGGCGTTGGAAAGTCGACATCCAGAGCTTTCCAGCAATATATAATAGTCCATACTTTATTCGGAAATTGACGACGTAACTTGGCGTTGAACGCCAAGTACATGCTGCTGTCTGGAGTTAAACGCCAGAAACACGTCATGATCCGGAGTTGAACGCCCAAAACACGTCATAACTTGGAGTTCAACTCTAATAAAAGCATCAGCTCGTGGATAGATCAAGCTCAGCCCAAACATACACCAAGTGGGCCCCGGAAGTGGATTTATGCATCAATTACTTACTCATGTAAACCCTAGGAGCTAGTTTATTATAAAAAGAACTTTTTACTATCATAATCTCATCCTGGATTGTATTTTGAATCCTGTGATCACGTTTTTGGGGCTGGCCATTCGGCCATGCCTGAACCTTTCACTTATGTATTTTCAACGGTGGAGTTTCTGCACACGATAGATTAAGGGTGTGGAGCTCTGCTGTACTTCAAGTTTCAATACAACTACTATTACTTTCTATTCAATTCTCTTTTATTCTTATTCCAAGATATACTTTGCACTTCAACTTGATGAATGTGATGATCCGTGACACTCATCATCATTCTCACCCATGAACGTGCGTGACTGACAACCACTTCCGTTCTACCTTAGGCCGGGCGCATATCTCTTAGATTCCCCAACAGAATCTTCGTGGTATAAGCTAGATAGATGGCGGCATTCATGAGGATCCGGAAAGTCTAAACCTTATCTATGGTATTCCGAGTAGGATTCTGGGATTGAATGACTGTGACGAGCTTCAAACTCCTGAAGGCTGGGCGTGATGACAAACGCAAAAGAATCAAAGGATTCTATTCCAACCTGATTGAGAACCGACAGATGATTAGCCGTGCTGTGACAGAGCATAGGAACATTTTCACTGAGAGGATGGGATGTAGCCATTGACAACAGTGATGCCCTACATACAGCTTGCCATGGAAAGGAGTAAGAAGGATTGGATGAATGTAATAAGAAAGTAGAGATTCAAAAGGAGCACAACATCTCCATACGCCTATCTGAAATTTCCACTATTGATTTACATAAGTATCTCTATCCATTTTATTTTCTGTTTATTTTTATTAATCATATTTGATTTTCTAAATTCCATAATTTTATCCTTCTAACTGGGATTTACAAGATGACCATAGCTTGCTTCATACCAACAATCTCTGTGGGATCGACCCTTACTCACGTAAGGTATTACTTGGACGACCCAGTACACTTGCTGGTTAGTTGAACGGAGTTGTGTCCACACATAAGTGCCATAATAATGATTCCATACAACAACAAAGAATACTACATTGATGTGATCACAATTTCGTCCACCATGTTTAATGCTGGGTTTGGGCGTTCAACACTGGCTTTAGTCCTCCTTAGGCGTTGAACGCGAGAAAGGGGATAAGTTGGGCGTTCAATGCCCGTTTTGGGCAGTCCTTTCCAAAGAGAAGTATAAACAATTATATATTTCTAAAAAGCTCTAAACGTTAGCTTTTCAACTCCATTGAGAACGTATCAATTGAACCTCTGTAGCTCAAGATATGCTCATTGGAATGCATGGAGGTCAGGATTTGACAACATCTGTTGTCCTTTCTTTACCTCTGAATCAGACTTTGCCAAAACTTGCCAATTTCACTCAAAAATCACCTAAAATCATAGGAAAACCACAAAAACTCAAAGTAGAATCCAAAAGTTATTTTTTCACTAAAATCTACTAAATATAATAAAAAATTATGAAATATGCTCAAAAACACTAAGAAAATGGTTCTAAAAAGGGTATAAAATATCCGCTGATTATAACTCCAAACTTAAATTATTGCTTGTCCTCATGCAACCAAAAATAAGATAGGACAAATGGAAGAGAAAAATTGATGAGATAATATTTGTTGGTATAGAATTTCACAATAAATTCTCGTTGCAAGTATAGTTTCTAAACCAACAAAGAATGCTTTCATACAAAAAAATTGTTTGTTACAAGTAACAAACCCCTAATAAAACTAATAACCGAAGTATTTAAACCTGGGATCGTCTCTCAAGGAATTGCAGGGTAGTGTTCTTGTTATTAGTTAGGAAGTATGTTTTGGGGTTTTGAATAAGAAACAAGAAAAGTAAATTACAAAGTAAATAAACTAACAATTAAGAAACTCTTGGCAAGGTATGAGAACTAGAAGTCCTATCCTCATTATCCTCCTCAATTGTGACAAGGATTGTCCATTGGGAATGAAGGAAAGTCAAGTGGATAAATCAATTTGATTCCTCAAGTCCTAGTCAACTCCTAAGGAAAGACTAGAGTTGGTGGAATTCAAATCAATTAGCAACTTTCAATTATTAATCAACAAAGGAGTTTGATAACTCAAGAGTCTCCAATTACTCAACACAATCCAGGAGGAGAAAAATCTACTCTAGCATCCTTCCAAGCATTTTGTCAAACACATGGAAGGCATAAAAAGAAAGCAAGATGAAATTGCAAGAAAGGTAGATCTACAACTACTAATTGCAAGAAATTAATAACAACAATTCAAATCAACAATAAAGGAACATGAAACATAAATTGCATTAAAATAGAAAAAGAAGAAACAAAAGTGCATCAACAACAAGTGAACAATTACAATAATGAAATACAAAACTAGAGAGAGGTAAGGTAGAAGAACAAGAAATTGTAAAGGAAAAGTAAATCAAAACATGAATTAAACCTATATCTAAGAAATCCTAATTCTAGAGAGAAGAGAGAGCTTATCTCTCTAGAAACTATCCTAAAGTATTCCTTCCAAAATTCAATTATGACTTCCCCCCGTTGACTCCTCTTGATTTCTGCATATAATAGGCTCAGAGATGAGTTGGATTTGGGCCTGGAAAGCCCAGAATTCGCCCCCAGCGAATTCACTTTAATGAAGTCACGTGCGAGCATCGACGCATAGGCGTGGGTCATGCGTACGCGTCGCTTGACATTTTGCTATCCACGCGTACACGTCATGTATGCGTACGTGTTGCCATACGACTCCATATCCACGCGTGTGCATCTGCTGCGCGTGTGCGTTGATCTCAGCATCCCAAATCCTTGTTTCTTCATGGATTCTCCACTATGCATGCTTTTCTCTTCACTTATTCCATCCAATACTTGTCCTATGAACCTGAGATCACTCAACAAACACATCAAGGCATCGAATGGAATTAAGGTGAATCAAAATCACCAATTTAACGGGCTAAAAAGCATGTTTTCACACTTAAGCACAAATAAAGGAGAAAAATCAAAACCATGCTATTTCATTGGATAAATGTGAGAAAAGGTAATAAATATCCTAAAATAAGCACAAGATAAACCACCAAATTGGAGTTTATCAACCTCCCCACACTGAAACCAAGCATGTCCTCATGCTTAAATCAAGAGAGAAATAAAGGGTACTATCATTTATTCAATGTAAACTATCTACATGCAATCTATCTATATGCGATCTATCTAGATGAATGCAACTACTTGGGCAAAATAAATCAATTTCCAAGAGAATATATATAAGCACAAGGGCTAAAGCAATAACAATCACATTGATGAACGGATAATTTATACGCTTTTTGGCATTGTTTTTAGGTAGTTTTTAGTAGGATCTAGCTACTTTTAGGGATGTTTTCTTTATTTTTTATGCTAAATTCACATTTCTGGACTTTACTATGAGTTTGTGTGTTTTTCTATGATTTCAGGTATTTTCTACCTGAAATTGAGGGACCTGAGCAAAACTCTGATAAAAGGCTGACAAAGGACTGCTGATGCTGTTGGAATCTGACCTCCCTGCACTCGAAATGAATTTTCTGGTGCTACAGAACTCCAAATGGCACGCTCTCAACGGCGTTGGAAAGTATACATCTAGAGCTTTCCAGAAATATATAATAGTCCATACTTTATTCGAGATTTGACGACGTAAACTGGCGCTTAACGCCAGTTCCATGCTGCATTCTGGAGTCAAACGCTAGAAACACGTCACAAACCAGAGTTGAACGCCAAAAACACGTTACAACTTGGCGTTCAACTCCAAAAGAAGCCTCAGCTTGTGTAACGATCAAGCTCAGCCCAAAAACACACCAAGTGGGCCCCGGAAGTGGATTAATGCATCAATTACTTACTTCTGTAATCCCTAGTAGCTAGTTTAGTATAAATAGAACTTTTTACTAGTGTATTAGTAATCTTGGACTATCTAGTTCTTTTGACCATTCGGTCTTTCATGGGGGCTGGCCATTCGGCCATGCCTGGACCTTCATCACTTATGTATTTTCAACGATGGAGTTTCTACACACCATAGATTAAGGGTGTGGAGCTCTGCTGTACCTCAAGTTTTAATGCAATTACTACTATTTTCTATTCAATTTGATTTATTCTTGTTCTAAGATACCATTCGTACTTCAACCTGATGGATGTGATGATCCGTGACACTCATCATCATCCATCCTTATGAACGCGTGCCTGACAACCACTTCTGTTCTACAAGCGAGAGCTAGAGTGCGTATCTATTGGATTCCTGATGCACGACGCATGGTTGCCCCTCGCCTGACAACCGAGACTTCCATTCCGTGAGATCAGAGTCTTCGTGGTATAAGCTAGAATTGATGGCGGCATTCATGAGAATCCGGAAAGTCTAAACCTTGTCTGTGGTATTCCGAGTAGGATTCTGGGATTGAATGACTGTGACGAGCTTCAAACTTGCGATTGTTGGGCGTGATGACAAACACAAAAGAATCAATGGATTCTATTCCGACATGATCGAGAACCGACAGATGATTAGCCGTGCCGTGACAGAGCATTTGGACCTTTTTCACTGAGAGGATGGGATGTAGCCATTGACAACGGTGATGCCCTACATAGAAAGGAGTGACAAAGATTGGATAAAAGCAGTAGGAAAGTAGAGATTCAGAAGGAACACAGCACCTCCATACACTTTTCTGAAATTCCCACCATTGAATTACATGAGTAACTCTATCTTTATTTTCTGTTTATTTATTATTAATATTCGAAAACCCAATAATCAATTATTATTCGCCTGACTGAGATTTACAAGATGACCGTAGCTTGCTTCATACCAACAATCTCTGTGGGATCCACCCTTACTCACGTAAGGTATTACTTGGACGACCCAGTACACTTGCTGGTTAGTTGAGCGAAGTTGTGAAGTTATGTTTAGACCATGGTATTGAGCACCAAGCTTTTGGAGCCATTACTGGGGCAATCAATTTCGAACAACAATTTAAGTATGAATCACGATTTCGTCCAGCAAGTTTTTGGCGCCGTTGCCGGGGATTGTTGAGTTTGGACGACTGATGGTTCATCTTGTTGCTCAGATTAGGTAATTTTCTTTTTCAAAAAGTTTTCAAAAATTTTTCAAAAATTTTTCTTTGTTTTGGTTTTTTTTTCAAAAAATTATTTTCGAAAAAATATATAAATTATTCTGTGATTTCAGAGTTTTCAAGAATGAATCCTAGAGTTTCATATAACATGTTTTAGCTTGGCTGGTTATTAAGCCATGTCTAATTCCAGGGATTTTGATTGAGGACTATGAATTCATTACTTCCTTTTTCCAAAATATGTTTTCGAAAAATTTATTAAGAAAATACAAAAAAAATCATAAAATCATAAAAACCAAAAATATTTTGTGTTTCTTGTTTGAGTCTAGTGTCAATTTTTAAGTTTGGTGTCAATTGCATGCTTTAAAAATTTTTATTGCATTTTTCGAAAATTCATGCATTCATAGTGTTCTTCATGATCTTCAAGTTGTTCTTGGTAAGTCTTCTTATTTGATCTTGACGTTTTCTTGTTTTGTGTCTTTTATTGTTTTTCATGTGCATTTTTGCATTCATATTGTCTAAACATTAAAGATTTCTAAGTTTGGTGTCTTGCATGTTTTCTTTGCATCAAAAATTTTTTCAAAAATATGTTCTTGATGTTCATCATGATCTTCAAAGTGTTCTTGGTGTTCATCTTGACATTCATAGTGTTCTTGCATGCATCATGTGTTTTGATCCAAAATTTTCATGTTTTGGGTCATTTTTATGTTTTTCGCTCTCATCATTAAAAATTCAAAAAATAAAAAATATCTTTTCCTTAATTTTCTCATAATTTTTAAAAAATTTGAGTTGACTTAGTCAAACAATTTTTTAAAATTAGTTGTTTCTTACAAGTCAAGTCAAATTTTCAATTTTAAAAATCTTATCTTTTCAAAACTTTTTCAAAAAAATCTAATCTTTTTCATTTTCATCTTATGATTTTCGAAAATTTAAAAACTTTTTTTTCAAAATCTTTTTCTTATCTTTATTTCAAAATTGAAAACTTTACTAACAATTAATGTGGTTGATTTAAAAATTTGAAGTTTGTTACTTTCTTGTTAAGAAATGTTTAATCTTTAACTTCTAGAATCTTATCTTTTAGTTTCTTGTTAGTCAAGTAATCAAATTTAATTTTAAAAATTAAATCTTTTTCAACCATATCTTTTTAATGATATCTTTTTATCATATCTTTTTAAAATTATATCTTTTTCAAAAATTTGATTTTAAAACATCTTATCTAACTTCTTATCTTCTTATCTTTTCAAATTTGATTTTAATATCTTTTTCAACTAACTAATTAACTTTTTGTTTGTCTCTTATCTTTTTCAAAACCACCTAACTACTTTTCCCTCTCTAATTTTCAAAAATATCTCACCCCTTTTTCAAAATTCTTTTTAATTAACTAATTGTTTTAAATTTTAATTTTAATTTTAATTCTTCCTTTAATTTTCGAAAATCACTAACTCCTTTTCAAAATTTATTTTCAAAAATCACTCTCTCTCATATTATTCTATTTATTTATTCATTTACTAACACTTTTCTTCACCTCTCTTCATCTTAAATCACTGCCTCTATCCTCACCCTTGTGTTTGGATTCTCCTTTCTTTATTCCCTTCTTCTTCTACTAACATAAAGGAATCTCTATACTGTGACATAGAGGATTCCTCTTCCTTCTACGTTCTCTTCTCTTTCATATGAGTAGGAACAAGGAAAAAGGCATTCTTGTTAAAGCTGATCCTGAACCTGAAAGGATTCTGAAAAGAAAACTAAGAGAAGCTAAATTACAACAATCCAGAGACAACCTTACTGAAATTTTCAAACAAGAAAAGGAGATGGTAGCCGAACCCAAAAATAATAATGCAAGGAGGATGCTTGGTGATTATACTAAACCTACGTCCAAATTTGATGGAAGAAGCATCTCAATTCCTGCCATTGGAGCAAACAATTTTGAGCTGAAACCTCAACTAGTTGCTCTGATGCAACAGAACTGTAAGTTTCATGGACTTTCATCAGAAGATCCTAACCGATTTCTAACTGAGTTTTTGTAGATCTGTGAGACTGTTAGGACTAATGGAGTAGATCCTGAAGTCTACTGGCTCGTGCTTTTCCCTTTTGCTGTAAGAGACAAAGCTAGAACATAGTTGGACTCACAACCTAAAGATAGCCTGGACTCTTGGGATAATTTGGTCACGGCCTTCTTGGGTAAATTCTTTCCTCCTCAAAAGCTGAGCAAGATTAGAGTGGATGTTCAGACCTTCAAGCAAAAAGATGGTGAATCCTTTTATGAAGCTTGGGAAAGATACAAGCATATGACAAAAAAGTGTCCTTCTGACATGTTTTCAGAATGGACCATAATATATATATTCTATTATGGTCTATCTGAGTTTTCCAAGATGTCATTGGACCATTCTGCAGGTGGATCCATTCACCTAAAGAAAATGCTTGCAGAAGCTCAGGAACTTATTGACATGGTTGCAAATAACCAATTCATGTACACATTTGAGAGGAATTCCGTGAATAATGGGACGCCTCAGAGGAAGGGAGTTCTTGAAATTGATGCTCTGAATGCCATATTGGCTCAGAACAAAATGTTGACTCAGCAAGTCAACATGATTTCTCAAAGTCTGAATGAATGGCAAAATGCATCCAACAGTACTAAAGAGGCATCTTCTGAAGAAAAAGCTTATAATCCTGAGAACCCTACAATGGCAGAGGTAAATTACATGGGTGAACCTTATGGAAACACCTATAATTCATCATGGAGAAATCATCCAAATTTCTCATGGAAGGATCAACAAAAGCCTCAACAAGGCTTTAATAATGGTGGAAGAAATAGGCTTAGTAATATCAAGCCTTATCCATCATCTTCTCAGCAACAGACAAAGAATTCTGACCAGAGCACCTCTAATTTAGCAAACTTAGTCTCTGATCTGTCTAAGGCCACTTTAAGTTTCATGAGTGAGACAAGATCCTCCATCAGAAATTTGGAGGCACAAGTGGGCCAGCTGAGTAAGAAAGTCACTGAAACTCCTCCTAGTACTCTCCCAAGCAATACTGAAGAGAATCCAAAAAGAGAGTGTAAGGCCATTGATATAGTCAATATGGCCGAATGCAAGGAGGAAGGGGAGGACGTGAATCCCAATGAGGAAGACCTCATGGGACGTCTCCCAACCAATAAGGAGTTCTCTATTAAGGACCCAAAGGAATCTGAGGCTCATATAGAGACCATAGAGTTTCCATTAAACCTCCTTCTGCCATTCATGAATTTTGAAGACTATTCTTCCTCTAAAGAGGATGAAGATGTAATTGGAGAGTAAGTTGCTCAATATCTAGGAGCTATCATGAAGCTGAATGCCAAGTTGTTTGGTAATGAGACTTGGGAAGTTGAACCTCCCTTGCTCATTAGTGAACTAGATACATGGGTTCAGCAAACTTTACCTCAAAAGAGACAAGATCCTGGTAAATTCTTAATACCCTGTACCATAGGCACCATGACCTTTGACAAGGCTCTATGTGACCTAGGGTCAGGCATAAATCTTATGCCACTCTCTGTAATGGAGAAGCTAGGGATCATTGAGGTACAGCCTACCATATTCTCATTACAGATGGCAGACAAGTCAGTGAGACAAGCTTATGGATTAGTAGAGGACGTGTTAGTAAAGGTTGAGGGCCTTTACATCCCTGCTGATTTCATAATCTTAGACACTAGGAAGGAGGAAGTGAATGCATCATCTTGGGAAGAACTTTTCTAGCCACAGTAGGAGCTGTGATAGATGTTAACAGAGGAGAATCAGTCCTTCAATTGAATGGGGACTACCTTGTATTCAAAACCCAAGGTTATCCTTCTATAAACATGGAAAAGAGACACGATAAGCTTCTCTCAATACAGAGTCAAACAAAGCCCCCATATTCAAACTCTAAGTTTGGTGTTGGGAGGCCACAACCAAACTCTAAGTTTGGTGTTGAAAAGCCCTCACATTCAAACTCTAAGTTTGGTGTTGGGAGGCCCTCATCATGATCTGAACATCTGTGAGTCTCCATAAGAGCCCACTGTCAAGCTAGTGACATTAAATGAACGCTTATTGGGAGGCAACCCAATTTTTATTTATCTAATTTTATTTTTATTTTATTGTTCTTTTGTGTTTTATTAGGTTCATGATCATGTGGAGTCACGAAAAAAAATACTAAAATTAAAAACAGAATCAAAAATAGCAGAAGAAAAATCATACCCTAGAGGAAGGACTTACTGGCGTTCAAACGCCAGTAAGGAGCATCTGGCTGGTGTTCAACGCTAGAACAGAGCATGGATCTGGCGTTGAATGCCAAAAACAAGCAACATCCTAGCGTTCAAATGCCAGGAATACACCCTGAGGAAAGCTGGCACTGAACGCTAGAAACAAGCATGGAATTGGCGTTCAACGCCAGAAACATGCTGCAATTGGGCGTTGAACGCCCAAATTGAGCATCACTTCGGCGTTTAAACGCCAAATTTTATGCAAAGGCATTCTACATGCCAAATTGGTGCAGGGATGTAAATCTTTGATACCCCAGGATCTGTGGACCCTACAGGATCATCTCAGGATCTGTGGACCCCACAGGATCCCGACCTACCTCCACTTACCTTCCCTCCTCATACTCCTATAACACCCTTTCCCAAAAACCCTTCACCAATCACTTCAATCTCTATTCCCTATCACCTCTTCACCACTCACATCCATCCATTCTTTCCTATAAACCCCACTTACCTTCAAAATTCAAAATTTCTTTCCCAACCAAACCTACCCTAAATAGCCGAACCTACTCCCTCTCCCCCTCACTATATAAACCCCTCCATTCTTCTTCATTTTCACACAACACAACCCTCTCTTCTCCTTCTTGGCTGAATACACCGCTCCCACTCTCCTCCATATTTTCTTCTTCTTCTTCTTCTTCTCTTCTTTCTTCTCTTGCTCGAGGGCGAGCAATTTTCTAAGTTTGGTGTGGTAAAAGTATATCTTTTTATTTTTCCATAACCATTGATGGCACCTAAGGCCGGAGAATCCTCTAGAAAAAGGAAAGGGAAGACAAAAACTTCCACCTCCGAGTCTTGGGAGAGGGAGAGATTCATCTCCAAAGCCCATCATGACCACTTCTATGATGTTGTGGCCATGAAGAAGGTATCCCTGAGGTCTCTTTCAAGCTCAATAAAAATGAGTATCCAAAAATCTGACATGAGATTTAAAGAAGAGGTTGGAAAGTTCTGACTAACCCCATGCAACAAGTTGGAATCTTAATGGTTCAAGAGTTTTATGCTAATGCATGGATCACTAGGAACCATGATCAAAGTATGAACCCGAATCCAAAGAACTATCTTACAATGGTTCGGGGGAAATACTTATATTTTAGTTTGAAAAATGTGAGGTTGGCATTCAACTTGCCCATGATGCAAGGAGATGAACGCCCCTACACTAGAAGGGTCAACTTTGATCAAAGGTTGGACCAAGTCCTCATGGACATATGTGTGGAAGGAGCTCAATAGAAAAGAGACTCAAGAGGCAAGCCAGTTCAATTGAGAAGTCTGGACCGTAAGCCTGTGGCTAGAGGATGGTTGGAGTTCATCCAACACTCCATCATCCCTACTAGCAACCGATCCAAAGTTACTGTGGATCGGGCCATCATAATTCATAGCATCATGAATGGAGAGGAAGTAGAAGTTCATGAAGTCATCTCCCTTGAATTCTACAAAATAGCTGAAAAGCCCTCCACCATGGCAAGGCTAGCTTTTCCTCATCTTATTTGTCATCTATGTTACTCAGCTGGAGTTATCATAGAAGGAGACATCTCTGATGTGTGGAAAGCGATCCAACACAAAACTCACCGACAAGTGTACCGGGTCGCATCAAGTAATAATAACTCACATGAGTGAGGTCGATCCCACAGGGATTGAAGGATTGAGCAATTTTAGTTTAGTGGTTGATTTAGTCAAGAGAATCAAGTTTTGGTTGAGTGGGTTGTATTTAACAGAAGATAAATTGCTTGGAATGTAAAGGGAGAGGGAGAATTTGCAGTAAATTAAAGAACAGGAAAATAAACTTGCTGAATCTTAAAGAATAAGAAAGTAAATGACTGAAACTTAAAGTGCAAGAAATGTAAATTGCAGAAACTTAAAGTGCAAGAAATGTAAATTGCTTGAATATAAAAGGGGTTTGAGGACTGGGATTGCAGAATCTAAACAAAGAGAAATTGAATTGCCACAATTAATAGAGCAGAAATTGAATTGGAAGCAATGAGGATTCAAATAGAAATTAAAGTGCAGCAAGGTTCACAGAAGAACCAAAAGTAAATTGGGATCTCAGGGTTCAAGAGACTAGGTAGCAGAGCCTAGATCTCAATTACCTTCCTAGATCCAAGTTCTCAAAGCAATTGACAAGAAATTTAAGAAGAAACAGTAAAGAGAATGTGAATGGATTCAATTATGCAGAAAAGAAACTAAAGAGTTCTTGAGTGGAGATTGAGACAGAATTTCCTCAATTCTTAACACCCAAGAATCAAAACAAGGAAATTAAAAAGACCCAAGCAAGAACGAGGAAGAAGAGAGATCAATTCTCCTCCCTAATTCTCTGAAATCTCAGTGAAGACACCAAGAGAAGTTCCAAAGTGCAAAAATAAAATTCAAAGCTCAAAGAAAGTGCAAAATTCAAAAGCAAAGCAAAAGGTAAGGTCCTAATTACATCAAACTAGCTCCTATTTATACACTTTCTATTCTTGGATTTTGGGATTTGGATGGGCTTTTGATTTGGTGAAGAAATGAATTGAATTGGAATTTTAATTGAATTTTCGGCCAAAAAATAATAGCTCCCAGGAGGCTGCCCTGCCCTTGTGGAGGGCAGGGCAGGATTTGGTGCGTGTTGGTGCTTGCTTGGTGCAGCTTGGTGCGGCTTGGTGCGGGCTGGTGCGGTCTTGGTGCGCAGAACGCTGCCCTACCCTCGCGGAGGGCAGGGCAGGAAAAATTGGTGCGCCAGAAATGTGCCGCGGTGCATGCTGATGCTGCCAGAATCATGCCATGGTGCGCCAGAATGGTGCCTTGGTGCACAGGATGCTGCCATGCCCTCGCGGAGGGCAGGGCAGAAAAAGTTGGTGCTGCCAGGATCGTGCTGTGGTGCGCGCTGGTGCTGCCAGGACAGTGATTTGGTGCGCCAGAAATGTCCTTTGGTGCGCCAGATTCATGCACCAACAAAATGCTGCCCTGCCCTCCGCGAGGGCAGGGCAGTGTTTCCAAAATGAAGTCCCGCGTTCGAATCCGGGCAGAAACACACGCTCATTCATTTTCCTTGGTTTCTTGGCACGGTAATGGAACTTAGTTCCTTGCTTCCTCATGGTCCCGTGTTCAACTCTTGTGGCAAGCATCATAGGCATTTTTCCTTTGATTTTCTTCCTTGGTGAGCCCGATACTGCCCTTGTGGAGGGCAGGGCAACATTTTCTTCTTCTTGATTCCAAGGCACAAATTTGTGCTCTGCCCTTGTAGTGGGCAGGGCAGAGTTGCCTTCTTTGCCTTGTTCCCTTATGTTGCCCTCCTAGAGGGCAGTGTGCCCTTGTGAAGGGCAATGCTTGCCTCCCCCATTGCATGCGGCACACTTTTCCTTCCTTTGACCACGCTTCCTTCTCCTTGGGTCACGCTTTCTTAGGCCACGCTTTTCTCTTTTATTCTTTTCTTCACCTGAAATAAACCAAAACAACCACTCCAAGTATCACTGAATTCATAAGGCTTATAAATCAATTAAAATTCAATTAAAATTAGCTTAAACCTCATGAGTTAACATTAATTTCATGGTGGTTGCTTGATTTAAAGAAGTTATGCATTTTCACTCCAAATCACTTACTTAGGAAGCAAGAAAGTGCATAAAGACTAACAAAACAAGTGAAATTAGCTTGAAAAATGGGTATATGATGACTTGTCATCAATCTCCATTGTGGAGGATAAGCCCATCACTAGAAAAAGGATGGAGCAAACAAGTGAGCCCATTCATGGATCCCAAGAGACTCATGAGGAAGCTCATCACCAAGAAATCCCGGAGATGCCTCAAGGGATGCACTTTCCTCCCAATAACTATTGGGAACAACTCAACACTTCTCTAGAATATTTGAGTTACAATGTGGGTCAATTAAGGGTGGAACATCAAGAGCACTCCATCATTCTTCATGAAATTAGAGAAGATCAAAGAGCAATGAGGGAGGAGCAACAAAGGCAAAGAAGAGACATAGAAGTGCTAAAGGACATCATTGGTCCTTCAAGAAAAAGACGCCACTAAGGTGGACTCAATTCTTGTTCTTATTTCTCTGTTTTTCAATTTTTATGCTATATGTTTATTGACGTGGCAGAAATTGGCGAGTTAAAAATTTATTAATAGGGACACGTTGCAAGTACAGTCCTTAACCAACCGAAAATCCGCTTATCAATTTAAAAGGGGTTGTCACAATATTGAAAATTAAAATATTGGGAGTAGGAATCCTAGGTCGTCTCCCAACGAGTTGCAGAGAGATGTGCTATTCCATCAATCGGGTGTTTTCAAAAATGGTTGAGTTGATAAATAGAAATTTAAATTAGAGAATTTAATTAATTTTAAATAAAAGCCTTGACTGGGGGTAGATTAGTTGGAAGCCCTATTCTTGTTGGAATACTCTCAAGATTAATTAATAATTGGAAGTTACTCTGCTTAGTTAACCCTCACTAGGTAATGGAAAGTCAAGTAAGTTGGAAATCTGTTTCTAATCATAAGTCCTAATCCTCTCCCTTGGGAAGGACTAGAGTTAATGATCAGAGGGTGATTCAACAATAAACCCAATTATAATTTCTCTCTTGGGTAGCTCAACTCAAGGGTTCCTTTCAATCATCCCCCAATCAAGTCACGGGACTACTCACTCATCATAATTATAAACTTCGCAGAATCAATGGTAAAAATAAAAGAAGACATGGTAAATAATAATAAAAGGATTAATTGAAAATAAAAATAGTCTATATTAATAACTTGTAGAAATAATCCAATGTCAACTCTAGAGGGATTAAGAATATGGAAGAATAAATATAAAGAGTAAATAACAAAATAAGATGACTAGTACCGGAGGTAGACTCTTCTCAAAAGCTAAAGCCAAAATCTTCCAATCCTAATTATGAATGCTCAAGTGAGTCAAAAACCTAGGGGAGGAGTAAATCCAGATCTAAAACTAAAAATTATGCAGAATGAATTGTGTCCCTCATTTCTGCATGTTTCTTGACTCTAATTTGTAATTCCGGGCCGAAAACAGGGTTGAAATCCAGCCCAGAAACTCTGCCAGTGACTTCTAAAATTCTACAGATCGCACACGTCACACGGATGCGTCATTCGGCGTTTTGCTTTTCCATGCGGGCGCGTCGTGCATGCCTCCGCATCGCTTCTATTTTTCCAATCCGCGCGTCTGCGTCACTCATGCGGCCGCGTCACTGTGATTTTCTCTCTTCCGCGCAGTCGCGTCGCTGACGCGTACGCGTCACTTCTCGCTGGTCATCTCCTCAATTTCTTGTATTCCTTCCATTTTTGCAAGCTTCCTTCCCAATCTCCCATTCATTCATGCCCTATAAAGCCTGAAACACTTAACACACAGATCACAACATCGAATGGAACAAAGGAGGATTAAAATACCTAATTAAAGGTTTCCAGGAAGTAAGTTTTCAATCATGTAATAATTTTAGGAAGGAAATATAAATGCATGCTAATTATATGAATAAGTGGGTAAAGACCATGATAAAACCACACAATTAAACACATTGTAAACCATAAAATAGTGGTTTATCAACCTCCCCACACTTAAACATTAGCATGTCCTCATGCTTAGTTGAAGGAGATAGAATAAATGAGTAGGAACATGTAAAAACTCATGCAATGCAATGCAACCTATATATGTGAGTGCAACTATATGATTCTTGTCTACTTGATCAAGAATAAATAAGCTCTTCAAACAATTACAAATCAAGTTTCACTAATTCAATTCTCATTCAGTAAGAACAGATAAAAATGCAAGAAGGTAGCTCATAAAAGCGGGGAACATAGAATTTTAACCATTGAACCCTCACTGATGATGTATATATACTCTAATCTCTCTAGTGTATAGGGTAATCACTCTATCCTTCTCTAATCATGCTCTCTAAATTTTGTTCTTTTCCTAATCAATCAACAACATTTAATATACCAATGCAACATCATGAGGTCTTTTCAAGGTTGTAATGGGGCCATGGTAAAAGTAAGGATACATATATGGTTAAGCGAGATTATAAATTGAATCTTTAATTAACTCAAACTCTAACATAACCTATGTATTTTATATAACTATCGAGTTCGTACCTAGCTACCCAGAATCTTTTTTTCACATTCCATACTCATATATCAACTGTTTATTTTAATTTTATCATACATGCATTAATCTTTGGATTCTTAACTCAGCATTGGGGTAATTTTTGTCCCCTTATTTTTTTATTGGTAAATTTTTTTTAAAACATAGCTTATCAATGCACATGGATTTTTGATTTTCATAGTTTCACATGAGTAGGTGTCCAAATTCCCATTATATTATCATGACATATCCCCTTATTATCTTTTGTTCCCACAATTTCCCATACTTAATTAGCACACACAATTCTATCTTAAGCTAACCAAAGATTCAAATTGGGGTATATAATTGTTTTTCCGCTTAAGGCTAGTAATGTGGTAAATTATAGAACAAATGGGATTTAAAGGCTCAAAGTGGCTAACAAAGGTAATTGAAAGGGTAGGCTTAATTTGGATAAGTGAGCTAAACAATTAATGGCCTCAATTATATGTAGCATATAAATATATTAAACATTGGACATATAAGATGGAACAAAATATAGGTTACAATCATAGAGAAGTAAACACACAAGAATAAAACAAATATGGTTAAATAATGTAACCATGCATAAAGGCTCAAATCTCACAGATTGTGTGTTCTTTAGCTTTAAAATTCATGTTCCAAATACAGCTTCAAGCAAATTTAACATAGAAATTTTAATTAAAATTAGTGAAATTTTTGTTCCAAAAAATAGAGTCTTAGAAAAAACTTATTGTCTTTTCAATCAAGTAGAACATGCATGCAACTAATCTACTATTATGCAATTTATCCTATTCTAAAAGAAAAACTAACTAAATATCCTAATTTATTGGTGTTTAGGGAAGAAAAATTACCTCCGGACGTCAGGTACTGACCGACCTCCCCACACTTAAGGATTTGCACTGTCCTCGGTGCCATCTGTCAGGAATAGTGGTGGGCTGGTGGTAGTGTCTCCACAGTCGGGACCGTCGTGGCTCCCTGTGCTGGTGAAAGAAGTGGAGTCCGGAGTGCCTGGATCGTTATTGGGTCTGTGATTGCCTGTAAGTAGCTCCTTGAGGTATTTGAAACGGCGGTGGTTGCGGCGTTCTCAGAGCTTTGCTTTCTTTTCTTGTTGGTCCAACCGCTTCAATTTTTGATGCAGCAGCTAACTAGTAGATGGTGGAGGAACTGCAGCATCCTCGGTGGACTGGCTGGTAGTGGCAAGTGGTTGTCTGAGATATCTCCCGTTAGGGACATACTGATCATCCCGTGGAAGAATGGCTTTGGTGTCTCCAGCTCTGTAGGATACTCTAGCTGCTGAGATAAGATCAGAGACCAAGGCGAGGAAAGGTAGGTTGCCTGCGATCTGCACGTGTTCCATAGCATTCCGGATAAGTCTCGGTAAATTTAGAGGCTTGTCTGTGAGGATGTACCATAGTAGAACGGCTATATCTGCGGTGAAGGAGGACTCATGAGTACTCGGAAAGACGTAATGGGACATAATCTGTGCCCATACGTGAGCCTCTAAGGTAAGTGCGGAAGCCGAGATTCCCTTAGGATGGGAACGATGGTATCCGAAGATCCATTTGCTGCTAGGTTGAGCGATAACTCTGAGAACAGCGTCCCAATCAAGGTGTACGCCTGGCGGTTGATGGCGGCTTTCTGAAAAGCGTCCAATCCTTCTGGATCAGGGGGAAGATCCAAGGCTTGCTGAATGGCTTCTTCTGTAATGGGAACTTGCTTCTAGCGTAAATAAACGGACTGCAGAGTCGGCAGGTGGAAGTTGGAGTAGAACTCAACAACCCAAGAAAGATTAACCTGTCATGGCTGTCTCTGTAAGAATCCCCATTGTCTTTGTGCAATTTGTGGCTCAACAAATTCAGCAATACAAGGCGGAAGGATAAGAAGGTGTTCATTGTTGTAATTTCGAGCTGCTAGAATAGGAAACATCTGCTCACAGTAGCGATTTGGAAATCGTGCAGTGTCCTTTGCTGGGAAGGCTCTCTCCTTTTCATCAACCTTGATAATCCTTTTAATTCTTTTTGTTGAGGGCTTGACTGCAGTTGAAGAAGGCTCTACCACTAATGCTCTCTTCATTCCTTTCCTTGCTGTGGTGATGCACGAAAAACTTGTCTCTCAACAAATCTCCCTTCGGCAAGTATACCGAATTGTCGTCAAGTAAAACTCACAATAGAGTGAGGTCGAATCCCACAGAGATTAACGGATTAAGCAATCAATGGTTGATTGATTATCCTAGTTAGACGAATCAGATTGGAGTGATAAGGAACAAGGAAATGTAAATGGCATAAAAGTAAAGAAAGCAATAAAGTGCAGAAAAGTAAAATGGCAAGAAAAGTAAATGTAAGAACTAAAAATAAAATGAACATTGGGATCAAGAGATATTGCAATCCTCCGGATCAAGTTCATTCTCATCTTCTTCCTCAATCAATGCATTCATTGATCTCCTTGGCAATCTTAAGTGATTGGATTATAATTCCTTGGTAATTCAATCTCTCAAATCTTGATTAATAGCCAATTCCTTGGTCAATTGCTCATGAGAAGAGATGAAGTATGATCACTGATTATACCACATGCATTCCCAAATCAAGTGTTGGTAGGATTATAGTCACATATCCATCCAAACCCAATTTGTTCCAGCATGAGAAAGCATTTCTAGCATGATCTCTTCATTCCTCTTCCAAGGTTCAGAAGAGATCCAAGTATGAATAGTTTCTTTTCCAAGATAACTACCCAATTGGATGAAGATTGAAAGCTTTCTAGTAAAATCAAGAGAAAAGATAGAAGAAGAAGAATGAAAACTAATATTGATCCATCAAATTGCAGCAGAGCTCCCTAACCCAATGAAAGGGGTTTAGTTGTTCATAGCTCTGGAAAATGAAAACAAAGATGGAGAATACATTATGAAATTAAAACTAGAAGTTCAGAGAAAGTAAAATACAGAGAGTAGTTCTATGCGTAAGGCTCCTAAAGTTTTCCAACCCCCAATCTAATTCAAAGCTACTCCTATATATACTACTCTTCTGATCTTCTAGTTGGCTCTTCAAGTCTTGGGTATGGGCCTCTGGATCTTGAGTTTGAAGCAGTTATCCGCTTTATTGGGCTTAGCTTTGCTTGCAGAGAGAAAATGTGAAGTAGGCAGGGACTTTGGCTCAGGACGTTAGTGGTGTCAACGTTAAGTGAAAGTGTGGGTTCGAGAACGTTATTGACAATCACCTTTTTCACTAACGTTCCTAACCCAAATATGATCACGTCGACTTCAACGTTAGTGGCACTAACGTGACCACTAACGTTGCCTCTTGGCCCTTCGCATACGTTATTGGGACTTACCTTTCCCAATAACGTGGTGAGTCACCCCTTCTCCTTACGTTAGAGTCCACGTTAACTAGGTTAACGTGGCTTTTAACGTAGCAATGCCAATTCTTCGAGAGCGTTAGTGACACTTACCTTTGTCACTAACGTTCCAATGTGCCCCTACTTCCTACGTTAGAGTCCACGTTAACTAAGTTAACGTGGCTTCTAACGTAGTCATGCTGGCCATCTCCAACATTAGTGACAAAGGTGAGTGTCACTAACGTTGGCTAATCATCTCTTTATCCACGTTAGCTTCCACGTTAACAAAGTTAACGTGGGAGTTAACGTTGCTCATGGTGGCTCTTGGTGGTTCACCCCAACGTTAGTGACAAAGGTAAGTGTCACTAACGTTGGCGATCAATTGCTCTCTCCACGTTAGCTTCCACGTTAACTAAGTTTACGTGAGAGTTAACGTGGCTCATGGAGGCTTGGCCAACGTAAGTGACAAAGGTGAATGTCACTAACGTTGGCTTCTCTTTTGCTTTCCAATGTTAGAGTCCACGTTAACTAAGTTAACGTGGCAACTAACGTGGCCAATTATGAGCTTGGTCCAACGTTAGTGACAAAGGAGAGTGTCACTAACGTTGGCCTTGTTGTCTTCTTCCACGTTAGAGTTCACGTTAACTTAGTTAACGTGACTCTTAACGTGGGTTGTGATGGCTTCAAGGGCGTTATTGGCGATTACCTTTCTCACTAACTTTGGAAGCTAGCTCCCATTCCACGTTAGAGGTCACGTTAATGCTAACGTAGTTCTTCTTTGCTTCCTTTGTCCTGAAATCAAGCAGCAAAGTGCATCAAAGTTCTAATCCAAGTCATGAGACATGCATCATCCAATTTGTCATATAATTCATGCAAATTTCTTATGAAATCATGTAAAATGCACAATGTATGCTTGAAACAGGATGTAAGTGAATATCTACCCAAAACTAGCTTATTTCTTAAGAAAATGCATGAAACTACCTTAAAAACAATAAAGAAAGGTCAGTGAAACTGGCCAAAATGCCCTGGCATCATGTGGGTTTAGGGGTAGCTTTCTCTTTGCCTTTCTTGGTGGCCATTCTGAAAAAAAAGGAAGAGAAAGTAAGTTAAATCTAAAGAGATAGAGCAAGGGAGAGGGTTGAGTGAGTGATAGTCAATGCACGGTAAAGATGAATGCAGGGAACACATGGTCATGACAACATGTGAAAAGTTCATCAAAGGGAAAAAAATAAGTGCAGTAAGGGGTAAGTAGATGCAAGATGTTTATTGGCATGCTGGCAAGGGCATGAGTAGCATAGATCAAGCATCACTTCGTAATAAACTATCACGTTTGTATTGACAATTATATTCAATTAAAAAAATAGTAAAGGGAATTTGTGAAAAGCAAGCATTGAATAGTAGGATAGAATAATATAGAAAAGTGCGTGATGTCATATGGGCTTTTTCATAAACACATAGAATGCATGGTAAATAATCCAATGAAAATAATAAATTGAACATGCAAGCAACCTTTTAAAAATATAATTGCCAAACAATTTTGCAACAATTTACAATGACCAAATAAATTTCCAACACCAATAAAAAGAAAAAGAAAACATATGCAATGAAGGTAGAAAGAAAGAGAAGGAAAGAAGAAAACATAAATAAAGAAGAAGAATAGAAAAGTAAGGAGGGAAGAAGAAAAGAAAAAAAACTTGATAATAGTGGGAAGAGAGAGAGAAAGTAGAAAGTGAGAAGGAGGGAAGAAGGAAGAAGGGGGAAGAAAGAAAGAAGGAGGGAAAAGAAAAAGTAGGATTTGGGGAAGAGAAAGATAAGATATTTGGCAAATTAGGATAAGCTGTGCGGCGCAAGCGACGCGGACGCGTGGTTGACGCGTTCGTGCGAATGCGCATTAAGTGAATCGACGTGGACGCGTCGGTCATGCGGTCGCGTGACATATGTTATGCTACTGGCGCGAGGGCAGCCGCGCGCTCGCACAACTTTCTGTTCGAATTTTATTTTTGCCAAATTTTGGGTGACGCGATCGCGTTGGTCACGCGATCGCGTGAGTGGCCATTAGAAGGATATGACGCGGACGCGTGAGCCATGCGTCCGCGTGGGAAGAATTTGTCCGTTCAGCACCGATCCAGCACCACTTTAGCACAACTTTCGGTTGTGCACCCATTTTACGTCGAATTCCAGGGCACGCGGCCGCGTGAGTGATGCGGACGCGTGGGAGGCCAATTTTCGCACTTGACGCGGACGCGTCAGCGACGCGGTCGTGTGTGATGATTTGTGCCAAAGGCACTCCTCCAGCCACGCTCTTGCGTGTCTCTCTGTTCACTTTCTTATATTCTCGGATCCACCTGCGACGCGGATGCGTCAATGGTGTGGTCGCATCGTGTAAAGATTTTTTTTATGCAAATACAGTATGCAGATGAGGTGCAAGATAAAGGCAGAGAATGAGAAGAGTTATAGATGAGGGAAGAGAATGAGAAGAAGAGGAACGATCATACCGTGGTGGGTTGTCTCCCACCTAGCACTTTGCTTTAACGTCCTTAAGTTGGACGCTTCAGTAGCTCAGGTTTTAGTTGCGAGTGGATCCTCTAGGAGGAAGATATCTAACTCCTTGTTTTTCGTCCCCTTCTCACCATGGTAGAGCTACAAACGGTGTCCATTAACCTTGATGAGTTCAGTGCTTGAAGGTTGACTTAGATGGAAAACTCCGTACGGCTCAGCCCGCTCGACTCTATATGGACCTTCCCACCTTGATCACAGTTTGCCTAGCATGAGCCTCAGTCTAGTGTTGTAAAGAAGGACTAAATCCCCAGGTTGGAACTCCTTTCTCTTGATGTGTTGATGATGTACAACCTTCATTTTTTCCTTGTACAGTCTTGAGTTATCATAAGCTTCTAGGCGAAGGCTCTCCAATTCTTGCAGTTGCAACTTCCTTTCAGCACTGACTTTCTCAAATCCCATGTTGCATTCCTTTACTGCCCAAAAAGCTTTGTGCTCCACCTCAACTGGAAGGTGACAAGCCTTTCCATGGACTAAGCGAAAAGGACTCATCCCAATGGGTGTCTTGTATGCTGTTCTGTATGCCCAGAGTGCATCTTGTAGTCTAGTGCTCCAGTCTCTTCTATGAGGTTTGACTATCTTCTGTAAAATACGCTTTATCTCTCTATTAGACACCTCGGCTTGCCCATTAGTCTGAGGATGGTAGGCTGTTGCTATTTTATGAATGATCCCATGCTTCTTCAGTAATCCTATTAGTCTCCTGTTACAAAAATGGGTGCCTTGATCGCTCACGATTGCTCGTGGTGATCCAAAGCGACAAATAATGTGGTTTCTAACAAAGGAAACAACAGTGTTAGCATCATCAGTACGGGTAAGAATCGCTTCCACCCATTTAGAAACATAGTCTACAGCTAACAATATATAGAGGTGGCCATTAGAATTTGGAAATGGACCCATGAAGTCAATGCCCCAAACATCAAAAATTTCACAGAAAAAGCATAATTTGTTGAGGCATTTCATCCCTCTGGGATATATTACCAAACCTTTGGCATGGGGGACAAGATTTACAAAATTCAGCAGCATCTTTAAAAAGGGTGGGCCACCAGAATCCACAGTCTAAGATTTTTCTAGCTGTTCTTTGAGGGCCAAAATGTCCTCCACTCTCAGATGAGTGAACAGGCCTCTAAAATTGGCTGGAATTCTGATTGAGGCACACACCTTCTAATTACCTGGTCAGCGCCACATCTCCATAAATATGGGTAATCCCATATATAATATTTAGACTCACTTTTCAGCTTGTCTCTTTGGTGCTTAGTAAAGTGTGGAGGAAAAGTGCGGCTAACTAGATAATTAGCTACAGGTGCATACCAAGGGATTACCTCAGATACTGCTTGTAGGTTATCAAATGGAAAATTATTAGCTATAGGAGTGCAGTCATCCTTAATGTGTTCAAGGCGACTCAAATGGTCTGCCACTAGATTCTGGTTACCACTCCTATCCTTTATTTCTAAATCAAATTCTTGTAGTAGCAGTATCCAACGTATAAGCCTTGGTTTGGATTCCTTTCTAGCTAATAAATACTTTAGAGCTGCGTGGTCTGAGTACACTGCTACCTTCGTACCAAGTAAATAGGCTCAGAATTTATCCAGAACAAAAACAATAGCAAGAAGCTCTTTCTCAGTAGTAGTGTAATTGGACTGAGCGGCGTCTAAAGTTTTAGACGCATAAGCAATAATAAAAGGGTCCTTACCTTCACGTTGAGCCAGCGCTGCTCTTACTGCATGGTTGGAAGCATCACACAAGATTTCAAATGGATGGCTCCAGTCCAGTCCTCTCATAATTGGAGCTCGAGTCAGGGCGGTATTCAGCTTATCAAATGCTTGTTTGCAATCCTCACTGAACTCGAACTCGATATCCTTCTGCAGTAACTTGGATAGGGGAAGTGCTACCTTACTAAAGTCCCTAATGAATCTTTGGTAAAAACCTGCATGGCCAAGGAACGAACGGAATTCCCTCACAGAAGAGGGGTAAGACAAACTAGAAATAACATCCACCTTTGCTGGATCTACAGAAATGCCAGTATTAGATACAACATGTCCCAGTACGATTCCTTGTTTAACCATAAAATGACATTTTTTAAAATTCAATACAAGGTTTGTACTGACACATCTATCTAATACTCTAGATAACCTATCCAAGCAAAGGTCAAAAGAATCACCATAAACGCTAAAATCATCCATAAAAACCTCTATACAGTCCTCAATAAGATCAGAGAAAAAAATCATCATGCACCTTTGGAAAGTAGGTGGTGCATTGCACAAGCCAAAGGGCATTCTCTTGTAAGCATAAGTCCCAAAAGGACAGGTAAAGGTAGTCTTTTCCTGATTCTCAGGAGCTATATGAATCTGGAAATAGCTTGTGTAACCATCTAAAAAGCAATAATATGATTTACCTGACAGGCGATCCAGCATTTGATCAATGAATGGAAGAGGGTAGTGATCCTTACGAGTAGCTTGGTTGAGATGCCTGTAATCAATGCAGACCCTCCAGGCGTTATGTACTTTGGTTGCTATGAGCTCTCCATGCTCATTCTTCATTGTAGTGACTCCAGACTTCTTAGGCACCACTTGCACTGGGCTCTGACAAACCCCAATTTGACGGTTTGTTGTGTATTGAATTTAGAGTATTTTGATAACCTTTTGTCACATTTAGCCTATGAATTAGCATGGTTTTGTTATCTCTCCCATATTTGTGCTTAAGTGTAAAAACATGCTTTTTAAGCCTTATTATTGCTGAATTCTAATTTCTCTTTGATTCCATAAGATGCCTTGATGTGTTTGCTAGTAATCTCAGGATGAAATAGGCTAGACATGGATCAAAGGAAGCAAGGAAGGAAGCATGCAAGTGGAGAGAAGCACTAAAAGCCAAAGAGCTGATCCAGGCCGTGCACGCGTACGCGCACAAGGCGCTCGCGCGCACATTGCGAAACAGTCCAAGGACGCGCACGCGTACCATGCGCGCACGCGCCGATGCTGGCACATGACTTCATTTATGTAACACGTGCCTGGCGATTTTGGAGAGGTTTCAGCAACCAACTTTGGCGCCAAAATGCACATAAAAGCCAAGGATTGAAGGGGATTGACAACACATGTTCATACACACATACACACACACTAGGATTAGTTTTAGTTTAGTTTTCTAGAGAGAGAAGCTCTCACTTCTCTCTAGAATTAGAATTAGGATTAGGTTTAGGTTAATCTCTCTTCTTAGATCTAGGTTTAATTCATGCTTTGATTCAATTTTCCCTTGTCAATTCTCAATCTTCTCATCTCTCTCTCTTTCTAGTTATGTGTTTCTATAATTGTAGTTCTTCATTTTGTTTTGGATAGATTGTTGTTCTTTAGTTTCATTTCAATAATGCAATTTGAGGTAATTCATGATAATTGTGATTTCCTTGATTGTTGTGTTAAGTCTTTGAAATAATTGTTGTTAGATTTTGTTCTTGTTGTTGATTTACTATGTTTTCCTTTTATGCCTTCCAAGTGTTTGATGAAATGCTTGGTTGGATTTTAGAGTAGGATTTTATACTCTTGGCTTGGAAAGGTAACTTAGGACCTCTTGAGTTACTAATGTCCAAGAGATTGATGATTGGGAGCCATTGACTCTAGTTCTCACTAATTGAATTAGTGGAGAGTTAGGACTTATGGACTAGGATTGATATAGCTCATTTGACTTTCCTTTACTACTAGTTAGAGGATGATTTAATGAGATTAATCCTTGCCAATTCTCATATTGTGGTTAGTGATTAGGATAGAGATCCTTGACCACCAACCCTTGCCAAGACCTTTTTAGCCCTTAGTTTACTTTCTTGCCATTTATCTTTCATGCTTCATATCAAAACCCCAAAATAACTCACAACCAATAACAAGACACTCTATTGTAATTCCTAGGGAGAACGACCCGAGGTCCAATACTTCGGTTTATAAATTTAGGGGTTTGTACTAGTGATAAACAACTTTTTGTACGAAAGGATTATTGTTTGGTTTAGAGACTATACTTTACAACGAGATTTCATTAGTGAAATTCTAAACCGTCAAAAATCTATTCGTCAAAATGGCGCCGTTGCCGGGGAATGCAATGGTGTTGTGTTATTGGTTGTTGTACATATGTAAATAGTGTAAATATCTTGCTTCTTGCTTTATTTGCTAGTGTAGACTTTCATTTTCCCTTTCCACCATGAATTCTCACTTTGGCTATGAGCTTGGTTCTAATTGTGTTGTAGGTAATGAGAGCTTCAATGAGGAGGTGTATCAAGGATGGAACAATCAAAGGTGGGAGGAGCCATATGCATATGATCACTCTTCATGGCAACAACCTCCACCAATGCACTATGTGGAAGAGTCATCCTATGATGCATACCAACCCAATGGCTATGGTGAACTACCTTGTGATTTTCAAGAACCACCACCATATGCCTATGAACCATATCCTCAACATGAGCCGCAACCATTCTCACAAGCCTCTCCATACCAAGCACCTTCCTATGATCCATATCCATCATATGACCAACCATCCATATCATATTTTTATGACCATTATGAGCAAGAACCTTTTGAACCACCACAACCCTATCAAGATCACTACAAAGAACCACCTCAATACACACCATCTCCACAACCTTACCAAGAAGAACCACCTTCCTATTATGAACCCTCTCTCCAAAATGATGATCCTTCTTACCCACCACAAGCGCCAATAAACGATTCTCTCACTTTGTTACTTCAAGGACAAGAAGCCATGAAGCGGGATACACTTGAGTTTGTGACCAACTTGACCAAGGTAGTGTCCACCTTAGCCTACCGATGTTTGAACGCTCAAGGTACTCCCATGATCCCATGCGAGAAGTCAAAAGAAGAACAAAGCATGAAGGAGAAATTGGAAGATTCGGTGGGGGATGGAGGATACCATTTTGTGTTGGAACAATTGGAGGAGCCTATGATCATTGAAGAAAAGGAAGAAGTGGTTGAAGACCTAGGAGATGTTGAAAGTCCATGGGAATGTAGCATCATAGAACATTTTTCCAAGAAGTTTGAAATTGATGTTGAGGAGGGTGCGCAACCTCCAAGGCATACCAACATTGAAGACTCGGAAGAAGCTTATCAAGAGATGGATTCAATCATGGATGAATTCCTATCTACAATCGAATCCTCTCCCATTGGACATGAAGACAAAAATGGTATGGTGTATATTGAAATTGAAGAATATGAAGAGGTTGATCAAGAGATGAATTCATTCATCGATGAATTCCTGTCCAAAGTTGAATCACCGCCCATGACACAATATGTCAACACCAAGCCATGTAACAAAAGGGAAAAGGTTAAACTTGAAGAAGCTTATGAAGAGGTGGAAACAATCAAAGAGGAGCACCAAGAGGTAGATCTTGTATTGTCTAAGTGTGGGGAAGCCCTCTTCCCCAAGCCACCATCCAACACAACATTTAAGTGGGTAAAGTCTCTATCCATAAGCTTTAATTTCTCACTTGAATATGGTTTGATTGAAAATGATGGTCAACTTAGAACTCTTTGTGGAATTAAAAGTAAGAATGAGTTGTGTAGCGGTTGGAAAGTAGGTGTTAGGTTCATTAAGGTCAAGACCTCAAGGTATAGGGATGATGTTGGGAGAAGGATCACTTTGTATGGATCTAGGAGGAAGCATTGTTGGAGTACAGAGAATTCCGTGTATCCACCACATTTATATCAACCACCCATCCGACAAAATCATGGAACTCAACTAACGGACGGATGCGAAAATAAGATATGGGATCCCGGTTCGATATGTGAAGACCAAATATGGGGACTCGTATTTTGGGTAGAAATCTGCCCAAGCTCAATAAAAATGGTTGGGAATTCTGTCAACCAATTGAGGAGCATGGATCCTTGGAGATTCAAGGATGAGTACAAACATAAGCCACCATGACAAAGAGCTTCTCAAATGTCCAACTTAAGGACTTAAACTAAAAGTGCTAGGTGGGAGACACCCCACCATGGTAAACTCTTTCCAAATCTTTTACATTCATTTAATAAGTGATTTGAGTTACCATTGTAGGTAGATGTTTCATACAAATTTGTTTGTACAATTTAATTGTTAGCTTAGTTATATGCATGTTGTGTTTAGTAGTAGATGCATAATGTCAAAATTGCATTTTTGTGAATTGTATGATAGATGAGTGAATAAGAGTTGTGAACACTAAGGGGAGCACCAGAAATTTGTCTCTGATAAAAAAAAAAAAAGGGGGGGGGGAATAGACGCGAGCGCACCATGTACGCGCACGCGTCCTCCTGTGGATGCACCACGAGCCAAACACCCGAGAGTTGGGCCTCCCTTGGGCAAATATCACGCCTCCAGCCCAACTCGACCCACGCGGACGCGCACAACGTGCGCGCGCGCCGTTTCTAATAGCGTAAACATGCACGCGGACACGCACATGCCGCGTCCGCGCCGATTCGCTGCTGCAGGTCTTTGAGCCAAACTCCAGAGAGTTGAGCCGTCCCTGGGCTAGCTTTAGGCCCCAGGCTCAACTCAACCTGCGCGAGCGCGCACATCGCGCCAACGCGCCGAATCATACCTCAACAATGTACGCGGAAGCGCACCTGCCGCGTGCGCGCCGATCTGATGGTGCAACTTCCGGGCCATTCTCCAGAGAGTTAGGCCTGCCTTGGGCCAACTCTATGCCTCTAGCCCAACCTCATGCACGCGTGCGTGCAATGTACGCGCACGCGTACCTTCCTATATTTCTCATCCACGCGTAAGCGCAGTGTACGCGCACGCGTAGGTTCCGAGTTTTCTTCATAGACGCGGACGCGCAAGGTGCGCGCGCGCGTCGATTCAAAATTTGGTATAACCCTAATGCGCGACGCATCCTGCGCAGTCGCGCACTCACCCCCTCAACCCCCATCATCTTCTTCCTTCTCTCAACCTCCAACGCCCGCCACAGCAGCGCCATTAACCACCACCGTGACCACCACTGTTCACCCACAACCCTCTTTCTCCCATTCTCTCACTCCCTCCCTCCTCTTCACCAACTCAGTCTCATCTCTCTCCTCCTCTGTCTCACCGCCGAACACTCACCGCCACCACCTCATCTTCGCCGCCGGCAGCCCATCTCACTCTCTCTCCTCCCGCTCTATCCCCTCTCACTCTTTCTCTCTCTCATTCATTCCCTCGGTTCCTCACTCCTCCGGCAGAACCACCATTCACCGCCGCTGCTGGTCTTTCCGACCACCATTCACGGCGGCGCAGTTCTTGGGCTCATCTCTTTCTCATTTTCCCTTCCATTACTGTTTCCCCCGCTCCCAGGTTCCTGCTCCGTTTCTGTATTCTTTTCTGTTTTCTTTTTACTGCTTCATGTATGCTAGTTAGTAAATTGCATGTTAGTTAGTTTCAATTCAAACTTTGCATGTTAGGTTAGATAGAAATAACTGCGGTTAGGTAGCTAGGGCTGGATAGAGGATTCTAGGCTTGATAAGTGCTCCGTATGTGCTTATGTGCTATCTGTTTATTTGAAGTTGTATGCTGCTCTTGGACTGATTTTGTGCATCTCATGCTGCCTGATTAATATACCATTGTTGCTGTACTTACTTGATGTTGTTCTCTACGCTAATTGTGCTAATTTGTTCTCCGGGAACGTCCAATTTTAAGCCAGAATGCTGCCCGATTTTCAAGGAAATTAATTCATTTTGGTCTTTAATTCAATTTTGGGCAACATTCCGTCCCTCTTTGACTTCCCCGATTTACATTTCTCATTGTGAACTTGAACCACAACTTTTCTTTTCATTTTGCATAAATATCATCATATTCTAATCCATTTTTCTAACCTCATTAATTTCTTTAACCATCTAACTTCTGCTTACTCTTTAACAATTCTTTCAAAATTATGATGATATTCTTGCATTGTGAATATGAGTTGCTATTTTTAATGGAACTTGCTTCTTTGGTTCATTTGTTCACTTTTGCAACATCAAGGTTGTTTCTTTTTGTCATTTGTCTCCTGAACATGCTTTATTTGTTAATTGCTAAATGTCTTATATATCCTATCATATTTTTCAGGATGTCTGACAAAGGCAAAGCCATAGCCACTACCTCCAAAAAGAGAAAACACTCTACCCCTTCTCTTCCTTCCACATATAAGAATTATGCCAAGAACCCTTTAAATGATGTGGACAAAGAGAATCAGCAGTTACCTTCAACCAATCCTGAAAAATTCCCGAATCTCTACTGTGAGCTCCGGTTTTCTAAATATCGGACTACAAAGCTCAACATTGAGAAGAAGCTACTTCTCCCAATGGATGTGAGACGTTCCATTTCCGGTCGGATCATTGATTTGGGCATTGACTTTGTTGACCGAGATTTGGGGGATATCAATGTTTCTTGGGTGAAGGAATTCTACTGTAACTTCTTCCGTCCGACATTAGATTCGGTTCAGGTGAGGGGTAGGGAAATTATGATCACTGAGACTGCCATTGAGGAGGCACTACAGTGCAGGCATGTCTCGGATGAGTTGTGTGCCCATCAGCAGGCTGAGTTAGCCATACACAGTATGACCTTCGATTACGAGGCACTCAGGACTGTTATTGGGATACCAGAGGCTACTTGGGTTATGGATGCCAACAATACCAAGCCGAAAGGGATGTTGTTTACTCATTTGACTAGAGAGGCCAAGACTTGGCAGATGATCTTTGCCTGCTATGTCCTTCCCACCACCCATTTTTCTGAGATTCCTATGGAGATGCTTCTACTGATTGGGTGTGTTATGGAGGGGAAGGAAGTCTCCTTCCCTAGACTGATCAGACAGTGTATGTGGCGGGCGCATATTCGTGGCCTACTCCCATTTCCTACTTTGGTCACGAGTATGGCGGCCCTAGCCGAGGTGCCATGGTTGGATGATGATGTGCGACCCCCGCCCCCTGATGATGATGACAAGGAGGTTACTATTCCTTGGGGAGGTTGGGTGCACGAGAGGCCAGTTGCTAGACGCCGATCTCGGGCCAGAGCTCCCGTGGGGACACCTTCACCTTCTGCCCCTACAGCTGCCCCATCATCCTCTACAGCTGCAGCTCCTTCATCATCCACTGATCCACCAGCAGCACCCGAGCCTACATATCTCCTAGTCCAGCGCCTTTTCCGATTTTTAGAGCGCGAGAAGCGCCATATCAGACGCCGTTTGGATCGGATAGATCAGATGTTTGTGGCACAGGGCCTTGAGCTACCCCCTCTTCCCGACTCTCCAGCTTCTGATGATCAGGATCATTAGGAGGAGGTCGCGGAGGCGCCGGTTCAGCAGCATTCCCCTACCCCTACAGAGCCACTGGAGATTCATGAGGAGCCGGTCCCACAGTCAGAGCCTGAGCCTATCGTTGTACCTCCCACTGATCCTCCGGTTTAGCATCGAGGACGATGCTTGGTTTTAAGTGTGGGGAGGATACCGGTAGCATTATTTGGGAACCGGTGAACTTTTTCAGCCTAGTTATCCTATTTTGCACATTTTGTATATAGTTGGATGCATTTTTAGTTGCTTTGGGATACTTTTATTGCTTATTTTGGATTTTAGTTATTTTGATACTTTTGGATATTTTAGATATTTTGGATATTTCAGCCTAGTTTTCCTTATGCATTTGCTTATCTTTGTTCTTAGTTTGTGGTTGTGATTAGAGATCATACTTTTAGTTACCCTTTTTGCATGATAAAAAAAAAATTGATTTTAATTGAAAAAGGAAAGGGTGAACTAAGAAAATTTTTGAATTTTTCAATCACAACAATGCTTATTCAAATAGTGAAAGTTTCCAAGAAGTTTAAATATAGGACATCAACCCAATTGATTGAAAGAAATTTTTTGGTAAGACTTGCTTGAATTTCATACTTTGTGAAGCATGTATTGAATTAAGAACACAAGCTTGTGAGACTTGAGCCTATTGATGTGGTTACATTTTATAACCACTTATTTTCCATTCTTGTGTGAAATTGCTCTCTTTCTATGATTGTAATCCTTGATTTGCTTGATTTTATATGTCCATTTATTTCTTGTATTTATGCATTTATATGATTGAGGCCATTACTTCATTAGCCACTTACCCAAATAGCCAACCCTTTATTCTCCATTGTTAGCCAATTTTGAGCCTATGCTTAACCAACTTATTCTCAAGTTAGCTCATTACAAGCCTAAGGCGGAAAACCAATGAAAAGCCCTTGTTTGGATCTTTGATTAGCCTAGGCTAGTGAGAGTGTTTATTATTCAAAGTTGGTGAGGCTTGGGAACATTGGATGAGATAAAAGGGGTAGTACACTTTCATGTTTAGGAATTGGGTACATACTCATGTATTGATTAAATGAATAAACCTTATGCATTGATGCTTTTGTATATAGTTTGACAAAAGAAAAAAAAAGAGAAATAAAAGTGAAAATGAGAAAAATAAAAGGAAACAAAAGAAAAAAAAAGAAAAAAAAAGAAGAAAAAAAGAAAGAAAAATAATAAAAAGGGGACAAAATGCCCCAAAGTGAAGTCAATAAAAAGAAATCAATGCATAAGTGTTATGAATTAAATAAGGATGCATGAATATGTAAGAAAAAGTGAAGAATGGGTAGTTAGAGTAGTTTGAATTTGTATAGGTCATTATATAGGTTAGGTGGGAAGGTCTATGCTAATCAAAGATTCAAATATTAGCCCACTTAACCATAAATGATCCTACCTTGACCCTAACCCCATTACAACCTAAATGAAAGACCTCATGATGAGTGTATGCATGCATTGAATAAATGTTGATTGTTAGAAGAAAATCAAATTTTGGAAAGCTTGATTAGAAGAGAATTGAGTGAATTGACCCTTAAACACTTGAGTGAATAGAGCGGATACACATATCCGGTGAGGGTTCAAAAGTTCAATCACATGTGTTCACCTATATTATCTATATTCTTGCAAGTTTAAATTCTTTTTGATGATTCAATACAATTGTGGTTGGAATTAATTCCTATTGCCTAGCTCTTGTGCTTACACATGCTCTCTTGGCAATTTGATGTGTTTGAACTAAGCATTTACATTTGCTCTAGGTAGTTGCATTTAGATAGGACTCATATAGTTTAGTTGCATTCATTAAATGTCATCACCTTTAATTCCTTCTTATTTTAGCATGAGGACATGCTAAGGCTTAAGTGTGGGGAGGTTGACAAACCCCAATTTGACGGTTTGTTGTGTATTGAATTTAGAGTTTTTGATAACCTTTTGTCACATTTAGCCTATGAATTAGCATGGTTTTGTTATCTCTCCCATATTTGTGCTTAAGTGTAAAAACATGCTTTTTAAGCCTTATTATTGATGAATTCTAATTTCTCTTTGATTCCATAAGATGCCTTGATGTGTTTGCTAGTAATCTCAGGATGAAATAGGCTAGACATGGATCAAAGGAAGCAAGGAAGGAAGCATGCAAGTGGAGAGAAGCACTAAAAGCCAAAGAGCTGATCCAGGCCGTGCACGCGTACGCGCACAAGGCGCTCGCGCGCACATTGCGAAACAGTCCAAGGACGCGCACGCGTACCATGTGCGCACGCGCCGATGCTGGCACATGACTTCATTTATGTAACACGTGCCTGGCGATTTTGGAGAGGTTTCAGCAACCAACTTTGGCGCCAAAATGCACATAAAAGCCAAGGATTGAAGGGGATTGACAACACATGTTCATACACACATACACACATACTAGGATTAGTTTTAGTTTAGTTTTCTAGAGAGAGAAGCTCTCACTTCTCTCTAGAATTAGAATTAGGATTAGGTTTAGGTTAATCTCTCTTCTTAGATCTAGGTTTAATTCATGCTTTGATTCAATTTTCCCTTGTCAATTCTCAATCTTCTCATCTCTCTCTCTTTCTAGTTATGTGTTTCTATAATTGTAGTTCTTCATTTTGTTTTGGATAGATTGTTGTTCTTTAGTTTCATTTCAATAATGCAATTTGAGGTAATTCATGATAATTGTGATTTCCTTGATTGTTGTGTTAAGTCTTTGAAATAATTGTTGTTAGATTTTGTTCTTGTTGTTGATTTACTATGTTTTCCTTTTATGCCTTCCAAGTGTTTGATGAAATGCTTGGTTGGATTTTAGAGTAGGATTTTATACTCTTGGCTTGGAAAGGTAACTTAGGACCTCTTGAGTTACTAATGTCCAAGAGATTGATGATTGGGAGCCATTGACTCTAGTTCTCACTAATTGAATTAGTGGAGAGTTAGGACTTATGGACTAGGATTGATATAGCTCATTTGACTTTCCTTTACTACTAGTTAGAGGATGATTTAATGAGATTAATCCTTGCCAATTCTCATATTGTGGTTAGTGATTAGGATAGAGATCCTTGACCACCAACCCTTGCCAAGACCTTTTTAGCCCTTAGTTTACTTTCTTGCCATTTATCTTTCATGCTTCATATCAAAACCCCAAAATAACTCACAACCAATAACAAGACACTCTATTGTAATTCCTAGGGAGAACGACCCGAGGTTCAATACTTTGGTTTATAAATTTTAGGGGTTTGTACTAGTGACAAACAACTTTTTGTACGAAAGGATTATTGTTTGGTTTAGAGACTATACTTTACAACGAGATTTCATTAGCGAAATTCTAAACCGTCAAAAATCTATTCGTCAGGCTCACCCATTCACTGTCTGAGATGGGATAGATAATACTTGCCTATAATAGTCTGGTCACTTCCTTCTTGACAACCTCTAAAATAGTGGGGTCCAGTCTTCTTTGGGATTGACGAACAGGTCTTGCTCCTTCTTCTAAAAATATCCTGTGCTCACAAACTTGAGGGTTGATGCCTACTATGTCTGCTAAACTCCACCCAATTGCTTTCTTGTGCTTCCTCAGCACACTAAGTAACTACTCTTCCTGCTGAGAAGTGAGGTCCTGTGCAATGATGACTGGAAACTTCTGCTTGTCCTCGAGGTAAGCATATTTGAGGTGTGGAAGGAGGGGTTTCAATTCTAACTTCTGTTCATGGTCTGGCTCTGGATTTTCTGGAACTGGTGGCAGTGGTAGAGTACCTGCATTGTCCTCGGAATTCCCCACACTTGGACCTTGTCCTATGTACTTATCTTCAAACTCTTCCTGGTGAACTTCAGCTACGGTTTCATCTATGATGTCACACTAGAAGATAGAACGGTCTTCTGAAGGGTGCTTCATAACTCCATTCAGATTGAAGCTTACTACTCGGCCGTCTATTTCAAAAGAGTATGTGCCTACAAAAGCATCTAATTTGAATTTCGAGGTCTTCAAGAAAGGTCTTCCGAGTAGGATTGATGATGGCTTCTCTGAGTCATTTTGGGGCATCTTCAGGATGTAAAAATCAATGTGGAAAGTGAGACCTTTGATACCCAGTAATACATCTTCAGCAACTCCAACCACTGTAATAATACTTTTATCTGCTAACACAAAATGAGCTGCCGACCTTTTTAAGGGAGGGAGCCTCAAAACATCATATACAGATAAAGGCATTATACTAACACATGCTCCTAAATCACACATGCAGTCAGAAAATATCACACCTCCAATGGTACAGTTAACCATGCATGGACCTGGATCACTACATTTTTCAGGTATATTTTCCATTAAAGCAGATATAGAACTTCCTAAAGGAATAGTTTTTAATTCATTCATTTTGTCTTTATGTATGTACAAATCTTTTAGAAACTTTGCATATTTAGGTACCTGTTGAATAACATCAAAAAGGGGAACAGTTACCTCAACCTTCTTGAATATTTCTACCATTTTGGGATCAGGTTCCAACTGCTTCCTGGGCTTCCTTGCAAGTTGTGGAAATGGAATAGGAACGGTGTCCTCTATAGTGTCTGCGCTCTTTGGTGCTTCTTTTTTGTGATTTGGCGTCTTCTCCTTCAGCCATGTCTTGCATGCTCTTCTCTTCTTCAACATCTTCTATTTTCACTACCTCTTCAGCTGAGGCGTGTTCAGGTGGGTTTGGCTCTTCCTGATTCCTCTCTTGTAATGTGGTTTCGGACCTTAGGGTGATGGCATTAATACCATCCTTTGGGTTGGGTAATGGTTGAGAGGGGAGTCCACCAGAGCTTGAGGACTGGTTGTTGGAGTTGGTCAGTGATCCAACCTGTGAGACAAGGGTTTGTAAAGTAGAAGTCAAAACATTCAGAGTTGCATTAAAATTATTTTCCATAGCCTATTATCTCTGATCAATGGTTTGTAGTAACTCATCATCAGGGGATGAAGAGGGATAAGTGATCTGAGAGGTTTGCTAAGAATTTTGAGGTTGTCTTAGATGAGGTGCTCTGTAGGCCTGATTCTGATTCTGCTGCCTGAAGTTGTTATTGCTTTTCCACCTCTGATTTCCATTGTTATCTCTGCCTCCTCTGTTATGATTGTCCCTCCAACCCTAGTTAGAATTGTCTCTCCAGCCTTGGTTAGAGTTATCCTACCATCCTTGGTTATAGTTGCCACCTAGATTGTACCCTTGATTGGGGCGGTCATGAAAGTTATGAGTGGCTGCTACAGTGTTGTCTTCCGGTTGGAGTTGCGGGCACTCATCGGTATAGTGACTGTAATCTGCACAGATTCTGCATACTCTTTGTGGAACCAACTGTTAGCTGTGCTGTGGTGGAGAAGGCTGAACTTGCTGAGGCTGTTGTTGATTCAGTTGCATCTGCTTCAGCATGTTAGTCATTTCACATAAGCTCTGAGCTATAGCAGCAGTCTCTTTACTAGTGGATACCTCTGCAACAGCTCTTGACCGACTTTGTTTCTGCCTGTGATTCCTAGTAGAGTCAGCTAAGTCACTGATCAATTGCCATGCTTCTTCCATAGTCTTGTACTTTTTCATAGAACCATTGCTAGCACCTTCCAATGTGGTCCTATCTTGAGATTTCAAACCCTGTGTAAAGTAGCCGAGCAACACTATCTTGTCAATCATATGATGGGGGCATACTTCTCGAAGATTATTGAAGTGTTCCAAGTATTCGTAGAGGGTCTCAGATTCATCCTGAACTATCATAGACATGTCCTTCCTCAGCTTATCGGTAACTTCAGCTGGAAAGAATTTCTCCAGAAACTCTCTCCTAAGTGTATCCCAGTTGGAAACAGTTGTTCTGGGTTGAGTGTAGTACCACTCTCTTGCCTTTCCCTCCAGAGAAAACGGGAAGGCTTTCAACAGAATGGAGATTTCATCAGTGCCATCACGCTTAACAGTAGAACAAGAAGTCTGGAAATCCCTAAGGTTCTTGATAGGCTCTTGAGCAGGTAAGCCATGAAACTTGGGCATCAAGTTGAGTAGCAAGGACTTTATTTCGAATTCCACAGCCACTGCTGGGTGGTGTGCCTGAAATAGTTGGAGTGTAAAATCAGGGGCTTCTTCCTCCTAGATAGTGACTCTTCTGGGTGCTGCCATGTCACCTGCAAGTAAATGAACTGGATCAGTAGAGAGGGAGCTTGCTTCTTCCTTAAATGACATTTCAGGTTCGTCCTTAGAGAGGACTCGCCGACACTGAGCTTGCCTTATACGTGAAAGAGTTCTTTCAATCTCAGGGTCAAATACTAGCAAGCTTGGATCAGGTAGTGAACGCGTCATTTAACGAAAGAAACGTACAGCTCATAGTGACAGAATAAACAGAAAAATTACAATTAAAATAAATACCAATCAATAAATTAGCACACTGTTGCAACTCCCTGGCAACGACGCCAAAAATTGACGTGGCAGAAATTGGCGAGTTAAGAATTTATTAATAGGGACACGTTGCAAGTACAGTCCTTAACCAACCAAAAATCCACTTATCAATTTAAAAGGGGTTGTCACAATATTGAAAATTAAAATACTGGGAGTAGGAATCCCAAGTCGTCTCCCAACGAGTTGCAGAGAGATGTGCTATTCCATCAATCGAGTGTTTTCAAAAATGGTTGAGTTGATAAACAGAAATTTAAATTAGAGAATTTAATTAATTTTAAATAAAAGCCTTGACTGAGGGTAGATTAGTTGGAAGCCCTATTCTTGTTGGAATACTCTCAAGATTAATTAATAATTGGAAGTTACTCTGCTTAGTTAACCCTCACTAGGTAAAGGAAAGTCAAGCAAGTTGGAAATCTGTTTCTAATCATAAGTCCTAATCCTCTCCCTTGGGAAGGACTAGAGTTAATGATCAGAGGGTGATTCAACAATAAACCCAATTATAATTTCTCTCTTGGGTAGTTCAACTCAAGGGTTCCTTTCAATCATCCCCCAATCAAGTCACGGGACTACTCACTCATCATAATTATAAACTTTGCAGAATCAATGGTAAAAATAAAAGAAGACATGGTAAATAATAATAAAAGGATTAATTGAAAATAAAAATAGTCTATATTAATAACTTGTAGAAATAATCCAATGTCAACTCTAGAGGGATTAAGAATATGGAAGAATAAATATAAAGAGTAAATAACAAAATAAGATGACTAGTACCGGAGGTAGACTCTTCTGAAAAGCTAACGCCAAAATCTTCCAATCCTAATTATGAATGCTCAAGTGAGTCAAAAACCTAGGGGAGGAGTAAATCCAGATTTAAAACTAAAAATTACGCAGAATGAATTGTGTCCCTCATTTCTGCATGTTCCCTGACTCTAATCTGTAATTCCAGGCCAAAAACTGGGTTGAAATCCGGCCCAGAAACTCTGCAAGCGACTTCTGAAATTCTACAGATCGTGCACGTCACGCGGACGTGTCATTCGGCGTTTTGCTTTTCCATGCGGGCGCGTCGTCCATGCCTCCGCGTCGCTTCTATTTTTCCAATCCGCGCGTTCGCGTCACTCATGCGGCCGCGTCACTGCAATTTTCTCTCTTCCGTGCAGTCGCGTCGCCGACGCGTATGCGTCACTTCTCGCTGGTCATCTCCTCAATTTCTTGTATTCCTTCCATTTTTGCAAGCTTCCTTCCCAATTTCCCATTCATTCATGCCCTATAAAGTCTGAAACACTTAACACACAGATCACAGCATCGAATGGAACAAAGGAGGATTAAAATACCTAATTAAAGGTCTTCAGGAAGTAAGTTTTCAATCACGTAATAATTTTAGGAAGGAAATATAAATGCATGCTAATTATATGAATAAGTGGGTAAAAACCATGATAAAACCACACAATTAAACACATTTAAACCATAAAATAGTGGCTTATCATTTATCTATGTTTTGTGTCTTTATTACATGATCATTAGTATTTAGTAACTATGTGTTAAGGCTATGAATAATTCCATTAATCCTTCACCTCTCTTAAATGAAAAATGTTTCTAATTCAAAAGAACACATGAATTTCGAAAATTGTCCTTGAATTTAGTTTAATTATATTGATGTGGTGTGATGCTTTTGGATATTTTTAGATGTTTTAGATGATAGATTCCATACTTTTAGTTGAATTTTTCTTTATACATTTTTGCATATCTTCTTTTGTATATCTTTCTTTTTAGTTTGTGGTTGTGATTTGGAATTGTTAAAACTTAGTCACCTTTTTTGCATAAGAAATTGTTTTAAGTGAAAAAAAAGAAAAAAGGGTAAACTAAGGAAAATTTTTGAGATTTTTTCAATCACAACAATGCTTAGTCAAACATTGAGATTTTTCAAGGAATTTAATTATAGGGCACCAACCCAATTGATTGAAGAAAATTTTTGGTGAAACTTGCTTGAATTCTTACCTTGTGAAGCATGTATTGAATTAAGAACACAAGCTTGTGAGACTTGAGCCTATTGATGTGGTTACATTTTATAACCACTTATTTTCCATTCTTGTGTGAAATTGTTCTCTATCTATGATTGTGATCCTTGATTTGCTTGGTTCTATATGTCCATTTATTTCTTGTATTCATGCATTTGTATGATTGAGGCCATTACTTCATTAGCCCACTTACCCAAATAGCCTACCTTTTACTCTCCATTGTTTGCCAATTTTGCGCCTATGCTTAACTAACTTGTTCTCATTTTAGCACACTACAAGCCCAAGGCGGAAAACCAATGAAAGTCCCTGTTTGGAACTTTGATTAGCCTAGACGAGTGAGAGTGTTTATTATTCAAAGTTGGTGAGGCTTGGGAACATTGGATAAGATAAAAAAGGGTAGTACACTTTCATATTTAGGAATTGGGAACATATTCATGACTTGATTGAATGTATAAGACCTTATGCAACTGATGTCCTTGCACAAAGTATAAAAAGAAAAGAAAAAAAGGGGATTTTTAATTAATAAAAGGGGACAAAATGCCCCAAAGTGAAGTCAATAAAAAAGGAATCAATGCATAAGTGTTATGAATCAAGGAATAGAATGCATGAACATGTAAGGAAAAAAAGTGAAGAATGGGTAGTTAGAATAGTTTGAATTTGTATAGGTCATTATATAGGTTAGGTGGGAAAGTCTATGCTAATCCAAGATCTAAACTCTAGTCCACTTAACCATAAATGATCCTACCTTGACCCTAACCCCATTACAACCTAAATGAAAGACCTCATGATGAGTGTATGCATGCATTGAATGAGTGTTGATTGGTAGAAGAAAATCAATTTTTGGAAAGCATGATTAGAAGAGAATTGAGTGAATTAACCCTTAAACACTTGAGTGAATAGAGCGGATACACATCTAGTGAGGGTTCAAAAGTTCAATCACATGTGTTCACTCATATTATCTATATTCTTGCAAGTTTGAACTCTTCTTGATGATTCAATACAATTGTGGTTTGGACTTAATTCCTATTGCCCTAGCTCTTGTGCTTACACATGTTCTCTTGGGAATTGATTTGTTTGAACTAAGCATTTGCATTTCCTTTAGGTAGTTGCATTTAGATAGGACTCATATAGTTTAGTTGCATTCAATAAATGTCATACCCCTTAGTTCCTTCTTATTTTAGCATGAGGACATGCTAAGGTTTAAGTGTGGGGAGGTTGATAAACCCTATTTTTAGGGTTTATCTTGTATTGAATTTAGAGTATTTTGATGACCTTTTCTCACATTTAACCTATGAATTAGCATGGTTTTGTTACCTCTCCCGTATTTGTGCTTAAGTGTAAAAACATGCCTTTTAAGCCTTGTTTTGATGAATTCTAATTCCTCTTTGATTCCATAAGATGCCTTGATATGTTTGCTAGTAATCTCAGGTTGAAATAGGCTAGACATGGATCAAAGGAGCAAGGAAGGAAGCATGCAAGTGGAGAGAAGCACAAAAGACAAAGAATTGATCTCGGCCAAGCACGCGCACGCGCATAAGGTGCCCGCGCGCACATTGCAGAATCGGCCAGGGACGCGCACGCGTCAAAGCCCGCACATGACTTCATTAAAGCAACATGTGCCTGGTGATTTGGAAGGGTTTCTGAACCCATTTTGGCGCCAATCACTGATAGAAAGGAATAAAAGGATCAAGGATTGAGGGGAAGGCAATCATTCTAGCATATAGCATAATTAGGATTAGTTTAAAGCTAGTTTTAGAGAGAGAAGCTCTCACTTCTCTCTAGAATTAGGATTAGGTTTAGGTTAATCTCTCTTCTTAGATCTAGGTTTAATTCATGCTTGAATTCACTTTTCCTTCATCAAGTCTTAATCTTCTCCTCTTCCTCTTTCTAGTTATGTGCTTTAATAATTGTAATCCTTCATTTTGTTTTGGATAGATTGTTGTTCATTTGTTTTCTTTCAATAATGCAATTTGAGGTAATTCATGATAATTGTGATTTCCTTGATTGTTGTTGTTAATTCTTTACATTTGATTGTTGTTTGATTTTATTCTTGTTGTTGATTTACTATGCTTTCCTTTTATGCCTTCCAAGTGTTTGATGAAATGCTTGGTTGGATTTTAGAGTAGAATTTTATGTTCTTGGCTTGGAAAGGTAACTTAGGAACTCTTGAGTTACTAATGTCCAAGTAATTGATGATTGGGATCCATTGACTCTAGTTCTCACTAATTGAATTAGTGGAGAGTTAGGACTTATGGACTAGGATTGATATAGCTCATTTGACTTTCCTTTGCTACTAGTTAGAGGATGATTTAATGAGATTAATTCTTGCCAATTCTCATATTGTGGTTAGTGATTAGGATAGAGATCCTTGACCACCAACCCTTGCCAAGATCATTTTAGGCCTTAGTTTACTTTCTTGTCATTTATCTTTCATGCTTCTTATCAAAACCCCAAAATAACTCACAACTAATAACAAGACACTTTTGTAATTCCTAGGGAGAACGACCCGAGGTTCAATACTTTGGTTTATAAATTTTAGGGGTTTGTACTAGTGACAAACAATCTTTTGTATGAAAGGATTATTGTTGGTTTAGAAACTATACTTTACAACGAGATTTCATTAGTGAAATTCTAAACCGTCAAAAATCAAATCGTCAAAAAAATTTGGGTGATGCGTGCGTGTGGATTGGCCGAAAAGCTTGGGTCACGCATACGCATAGGGGACGTGTACGCGTGGGTTAGTGCTCTGTTTTTCAAAATTTTCTATATTTTTCCACCAATCCAAGCACTCTAAACCCCCCAAACAACTACCAAAACACCATAAATCCTTATTTATCATGCTGAACTACCAATTAAACATAAATAACCAAACAAAACATGAAATTAAACTAATTTTATCAATATTTACAAAAGGGAAAATGAAAATATTTTACCATGGTGGGGTGTCTCCGACCAAGCACTTTTCTTTATTGTCCTTAAGTTGGACTTATGGGGCGCTCCCATTAAGGTGGTTTGTTCTTGAATTCATCCTTGAACATCCACCAATGCTTGGACTTCCAATAAGCTTTATTCTTCAAAGATAATAACTCAAAGCCTTGATGGAGTTCTTCACAAACCATGGGCTCCCAATGTCAATCCTCATCATGTAATCTGGGATCCCACACTTTGTTTTCACACCCATCTTCAAGTTGATCCTCAGGATTCCATCTGGGTGGCCTGATGGTGCACGGAATCGTGATACACAACTTCGTGCAGCTGACCAGCAAGTGCACTGGGTCGTCCAAGTAATACCTTACGTGAGTAAGGGTCGATCCCATGGAGATTGTCGGCTTAAAGCAAGCTATGGTCATCTTTTAAATCTCAGTCAGGCTGATTCAAATGGTTATGGGGTTTTGATAATTAAAAGAACGAAATAGAACATTGAATAAGATAGAAATACTTATGCAATTCATTGGTGGGAATTTCAGATAAGCTTATAAAGATGCTTTGTTCCCTCTGAGCCTCTGCTTTCCTATTGCCTTCATCCAATCATTCATACTCCTTTCCATGGCAAGCTGTATGTAGGTGGATCACCATTGTCAATGGCTACCATCCATCCTCTCAGTGAAAATGGTCCTCTACGGGTTCTCGTATGGCTAATCAGCTATCAGTTCTCGATCGTGTCAGAATAAGATCCATTGATCCTTTTGTGCACTGTCACTGCGCCCCACAGTCACGAGTTTAAAGCGCGTCACAGTCATCCCATCCCAGATTCTACTCGGAATACCACAGACAAGGTTTAGACTTTTCGGATCTCAAAAATTCTGCCAATTGATTCTAGCTTATACCACGAAGACTCTGATCACACAGAATGGAAGCTCTGTTGTCAGGAGAGGCAACCATGCATCGTGAACCAGGAGGCCAAGAGATACACACTCAAGCTCTCGCAGATAGAACAGAGGTGGTTGTCAGGCACGCGTTCATAAGGGAGGATGATAATGAGTGTCACAGATCATCACATCCATCAGGTTGAAGTACGAGTGAATATCTTAGAACAAAAATAAGCTTGAATTGAATAGAAGAACAATAGTACTTTGCATTAATTCATGAGGAGCAGCAGAGCTCCACACCTTAATCTATGATGTGTAGAAACTCCACCGTTGAAAATACATAAGAACAAGGTCTAGACATGGCCGAATGGCCATGCCTCCAAAATAACATGAAACAATCGAAAAAGGGTTCAAAGACCTAATCCCAAGTTTGGGCGTTTAACTCCAGCTTTTATGCCAGTTCTGGCGTTTAACGCCAAAAAAGGGTCTCTGACCGGTGTTTTGGCGCCAATTTGGGCCATCAAATATCGAGCAAAGTATGGACTATTATACATTACTGGAAAGCCCAAGATGTCTACTTTATAACGCAATAGATAGCGCGCCAATTGGGCTTTTGTAGCTCCAGAAAATCCACTTCGAGTACAGGGAGGTCAGAATCCAACAGCATCTTCAGTCCTTTTTCAGCCTCTGAATCAGATTTTTGCTCAGGTCCCTCAATTTCAGCCAGAAAATACCTGAAATCATAGAAAAATACATAAACTCAGAGTAAAGTCCAGAAATGTGAATTTTGCATAAAAACTAATAATTATATACTAAAAACTAACTATATCATACTAAAGACTACCTAAAAACAATGCCAAAAAGCATATAAATTATCCGCTCATCACAACAACAAACTTAAAGTGTTGCTTGTCCCCAAGCAAATGAAAAAAAAAATAGGATAAAAAGAATAGAATATACAATGAATCTCACAATATCAATGAAACTTAGTCCCAATTAGATGAGCGGGGTTAGTAGCTTTTTTGCCTCTGAACAGTTTTGGCATCTCACTTTATCATTTGAAATTCAGAATAATTGGCATCTATAGGAACTCAGAATTTAGCTAGTGTTATTGATTCTCCTAGTTCAGTATATTGATTCTTGAACACAGCTACTGTATGAGTCTTGGCCGTCACCCTAAGCACTTTGTTTTCCAGTATTACCACCGGATACATAAATGCCACAGACACATAACTGGGTGAACCTTTTCAGATTGTGACTCAGCTTTGCTAAAGTCCCCAGTTAGAGGTGTCCAGAGTTCTTAAGCACACTCTTTCTGCTTTGGATCACGACTTTAACCACTCAGTCTCAAGCTTTTCACTTGGACCTTCATGACACAAGCACATGGTTAAGGACAGCTTGATTTAGCCGCTTAGGCCAGGATTTTATTCCTTTGGGCCCTCCTATCCATTAATGCTCAAAGCCTTGGATCCTTTTTACCCTTGTCTTTTGGTTCAATGGGCTATTGGCTTTTTCTTCTTGCTTTTTCTTTTTCTTTCTTTTTTTTCCTTTTCACTACTTTTTCTTGCTTCAACAATCAATTTTATGATTTTTTAGATTATCAACAATATTTCTCTTTGTTCATCATTCTTTCAAGAGCCAACAATTTTAACATTCATAAACTTCACTATCAAAAATATGCACTATTCAAGCATTCATTCAGAAAATAAAAAGTATTGCCACCACATCAAAAAAATTAAACTAATTTCAAGATAAAATTTGAAATCCAAGTACTTCTTGTTCTTTTGTAATTTAGCACATTTTCATTTAAGAGAGGTGAAGGATTCATGGAATTATTCACAGCTATAAGGCATAGACACTAGACACTAATGAACATGTAATGAAGATACAAACATAGATGACATATAAGGCATAAAAATAAAAAAGCAGAAAGATAAGAACAAGGAAATTAAACAATGGGTCCACCTTAGTGATGGCGGCTAGTTCTTCTTGAAGATCCAATGGAACGCCTGAGCTCCTCTATGTCTCTTCCTTGCCTTTGTTGCTCTTCCCTCATGGCTATTTGATCCTCTCTAATTTCATGGAGAATAATGGAGTGCACTTGGTGCTCCATCCTTAGTTGCTCCATATTGGAACCTAAATCTCCCAAAGAGGTGTTGAGTTACTCCCAATAGTTGTGTGGAGGAAAATACATCCCTTGAGGTATCTCAGGGATTTCTTGATGAAGGACTTCCTCATGCTCTTGTTGAGGTCCATCCTCTTTTTAGTGATGGGCTTGTCCTTTTCAATGAGGATGTCTTCCTCTATGATAATTCCAGCTAAATTATATTAGTGACAGATGAGATGAGGAAAGGCTAACCTTGCTAAAGTGGAAGGTTTGTCAGCAACCTTGTATAGTTCTAGAGGTATGATCTCATGAACTTACACTTTCTCTCCAATCATGATACTACGGATCGTGATGGCCTGATGCCAAGGCATCTTAGGCTAGTTTGTTAGCCTAAGATGCCTTGGCATCACAACACCAAACTTAATACTTGCTTGTCCCTAAGCAAGTCCTGAGTTATTTGAGAAGAAAGTATGAAACAGAAAGCAATTACATTGGCTATATTAGCAAGCATTTGAAGTTCATCAGAAGGGTTTTATGCAGAAAGTTGCAGCATCACTTTTTCATTCTTATCAGGTAAGATTATCACTTTTTCATTGCATCCATCAAACACTGCTATGGCCTCTTGTTATTCTTATGTCCTTGGCACTTTTTCCTTCTTTGTTTTTCTTTTTCTTAGAGCTCCTTTGCTCCTTGTTTGCTCAGTGTCATGTGTTGCACAAGCCTTTGGCATTTTCTTTTTCTTAGCAGTGCACTACACATATCCACTACAGGCATTTTAGTTCACATTTCTTCTTGAGACATTGGTGCCCAGCACCTCTTTGTGTGACTAAATGTTTTGTATTTAGGTTGCTCTTGATAATGGACATTTGGTTGATAATCCCGGGTTAGTTAACCCAAGTTACCAAGTGTTGAAACACTCCTCAGGACCTATTCATCCAAGCATATCCTTAATACATAAACACCACAGGCATTTGTCTCAGAAGTTCAAACCATTGGTGCCTAGCTTATTTTCTCAATTTTTTTTTGCTTTTTGGTTGCCCTTTTTCAGTGGCTTTTTCTTCTTCTTTTTCTTTCTTTTTCATGGCCAAAGACATTTATTCATCAAGATCCATAGACAGTATTCAAACTTCTACACAAAAATGATAATTCTACACTCAATTTCCAGTGATCTGACTAAACAATCAAGCATGCATACCACCACTTAATTCTACTTGATTTGTCACTAATTGAGCCAAGTTACTTTTGTTCAAACTTTTCTTTTATTTTTGGAAACAGAACAAGCATGGCAAGCATTTGTTTAAGAAGGTGAAGTTATATCCAAACATCTAGGCATTCACTTTATTCAAAGCAGTAAACCAACACTCATACTAAAAACTTCACATTCCAGAAAGATTCAACAATTACAGTTTAAACCAGAACAAGCATGCTTTTGTTTGCCTTTTTAAAGAATGGTCAAGGAACAACACCACCTTGTGAAATTTCTTGTTTTCTCTTTGTTGCCAGGGAACAATTTGATTTCTCCTTCTTCTCCTAGTTGTTGCTTCATGTTCTTTCTAAGATCCTTGTTTCCTTTCCTGCAAAGAGTGATGAAGTTGCTTGCTTCTCAAGCACTTGCGTGGTTAGCTCAACTATGTATGGGCAAGTGTCTGAGTCTTAAGTTGGTGTGTGAACACCAAACTTAGTCTCCTACTTACTCCTCTGCTCTTTGAATCCTTGAATTCTCCTTGGAATGAAGTTGTTGCTAAGGATTTTAAGCATTTCTGTGATTGCTTAGAATGGTTGTTCCTTTCATATAATTCAAAGGTTGTTGTGTTCAGTTGATCTGTATGGTGGAACACCAAACTTAGAGTCACACATTCCCCTTTGAATTATTGATCCACGAATTCATTGTTTAGTGTGAAACACCAAACTTAATTCTTTGCAATGCACAGAAACTACTTCACCTTTTTATTGAAACAAATAAAAGAAACAGCAAAGGAGTATTACCTCAGGTTGGGTTGCCTCCCAACAAGCGCTTCTTTAACGTCACTAGCTTGATGGTCAGCCCTTGTTAGGGTGGATTGTAGTGCTTGATGTCCTCTCCTCTCACTATGAAAACGTCCCCATTTGATTCCTTCATGATTTCCAAATGTTCCATAGAAAGAACTTTCCTGATTGTGAACACTTGAGGGAGCTGGGAAGGAATGGTTTTGAGGCCAGGTGGGATTGGCAGATAATGACTTGATATCACTTTATCTCCCGGAGAGAAACCTTCAGTGGGAATTTTCTTGTTTCTCCACCCTCTTGGCAATTTCTTTACAATTCTTCCCTCTCTCTTGAGGATTTCTTCATTGACCCTTATGCCAGGGGATCCTTCTGATCTGTTTCTATTGATTCTTGTGGCTTTAACTCTTGCAATTCTTGTTTGCCTTCCAAGGACTGTTTCAGAGTTTCAGCTGCTGGATTGCTTTCCTCCAAACACAGATGGCTACTATCATCCTTAGGCTTTTCAGGTTCTGGTTCAGGCTCAGATGCAGGTTTGAAAACATGGAAAATGAGCTGTTCATCATGTACTCTCAAAATTAGCTCTCCTTGTTCTATATCTATGAGCGCTCTAGCAGTGGTTAGAAATGGCCTTCCCAGAATGATAGGGTGTAAGTAGCTTTCCTCCATGTCCAAAATGACAAAGTTTGTGGGGAAGAAATAATTTCCCACTTTCACCAGCACATTCTCAACTACCCCTTCAGCTTGCTTTTGAGTTTTGTCAGCCAGTTGTATGATTACATCAGTGGATCTCACCTCATTCAGTTGTAGCCTCTTCATAAGAGTCAGAGGCATCACATTTATGCTAGCTCCTAGATCACAGAATCCTCTGTCAATTTTTGTTTCCCCTATGATGCAGGGGATATGAAAACTTCCTGGGTCTGTTTTCTTAGAGACTATGTCCTTCTTGATGAGGGCACTGCATTCTTTGTTCATTATTACAGTTTGTCCTCCCTTCAAAACTCTTTTCTTGCTCAGCAATTCCTTCAAATACTTGATATGTGTAGGCATCTGCTGGAGAATCTCAAGAAAGGGAATATTGATATGGAGAGACTTAAATGTCTCTAAAAACCTTGAATATGTTTTCTCTTTTTCACCTCCTCCTAACCTCTGAGGAAATGGTGCTTTTGGTTGGTATGTTTCCAGCATGCCTTTATTTTGCAGTTCCTTGGCTTGCTCAGTTTCACTTTCCTGCTTAGCTTCTTCCACACCTTCCTTCAAGATTTCTGGCTCCTGTTCTGAGGGTCTGATTCCTTCTTCTTCTGAGACTTCCTTCAATATGGTGATGGCCTTGCATTCTTCCCATCTCACTCCCTTTTGTTCCCCTTTAGGATTCTTTTCTGTGTCACTAGGGAACACTGCAGTTGACTTGGGGGCCTGTTGAGATAGCTCTCCTACTCGAGACTCCATCCTCTTGAGTTTTTCACCATGGTTCCTTAAGGTAGATCTCACATTATCCCTAAAGCTTTTCAACTCACTTATGTCCTGACCCATGTTTGCAAGCATTCCTTCTATCCTGTTTAATTGATCTTGAAATTGTTGGTTCGGATTAGGTTGGGCAGGTTAATTATTTTGGCCATGATATGGTGGTTGGGAGTAAGTGTTTTGTATGGCTTGGTATGATCTTTGGTTGGAGTTTTGGTATGTGGAATTATTATGTTGGTTGGGGTTGTAAGGTTTGTGGTTTTGTGGTTGGGTTTGCTGGTTTCCCCACCCAAAGTTTGGGTGGTTTTTCCAGCCTAGGTTGTAAGTGTTGGAATGTGGATCATATGGTTGCCTTTGTTGATTTCCCACATAGTTGGCCTCTTCCCAATCACCTCCTTCAGTGCTTACTTCCTCTTGATCTTGTGTGTGTATTGCAGCCACTTGATTTGTTTCTAATTTCCTGGTGAGCTCTGCTAGTTGCTTGGCAAACACCTTGTTTTGGGCTAGAATTGTATCAACATGGTTCAGCTCCATGACTCCCTTAGTGTTGTGTCTCTCTGAAGCATAGTAGTACTCATTCTCAGCCACTGTCTCAATCACTTCAATGGCTTCTTCCACAGTCTTTTTCCTGTTCAATGAACCTCCTGATGAATGGTCTACAGCCTTCCTTGATTCATAAGAAAGTCCATCATAGAAAATATGCAATTGCACCCAGTCATGGAACATGTCTGGTGGGCATTTCCTTGTCAAATCCTTGAACCTCTCCCATGCCTCGTAGAGAGTTTCACCATCTTGTTGTCTAAAAGTCTGAACCTCAGATCGAAGCCTATTGACCTTTTGTGGGGGGTAGAAACGTGCCAGAAACTTGCTTTCCACCTCATCCCAGGTTGTTAGGCTCCCCCTTGGGAATGATTCCAGCCACTTAGCTGCCTTGTCCCTAAGTGAAAATGGGAACAAGAGCAGTTTATAGGCATCTTCCTGGACTCCATTGGACTTCACAGTGTCGCAAATTCTCAGGAATTTTGTGAGATGTTGGTTTGGATCTTCATTAGCACTCCCACCAAATGAACAATGATCCTCCACCAGTGATATTAGCTGTGGTTTGAGTTCAAAATTGTTGGCCTGAATGGGTTGTTTCTGAATGCTGCTACCACAATTCCCAGAGGTTGGGTTTATATATGAACCAAGAACCCTCCTCTCGGGAATGGCATTGTTTCCATCAGCTCTCTCATGGTTGTGAACTTTTCTATCCATGTTGAGATCTAGAGCTTCCTCAAAATTGTCCTCAGATTCTCCTTCAGATTCTTCTTCTCCCAGTACTCTCTTCCCTCTTGCTTCCCTTCTAAGTTTATGAAGGGTCCTCTCTGGTTCAGTATATGGAGGAGTTGATGTCTCTCCTCTCCTACCTGTCATACAAGAACACAGCACAGGCAACAAACAAGTGAAATACTCTTGGTTAATGGAAGAGTATGGTTAGAGCAGTTGAGGAATTAATTCAAATAGTTAGTGAGTCAGTGAGTTAGTTGCTTGAATTTAAAGGCATAAAGAAAGAAAGTAAGTAACAGAGTGCAGAAATTAAAATTCAACAAGTAACTTGAACTGAATTAACAAAACAAGAAAAATGCTCAATCTAGTTAACTTCCAATTTGAGAATTGTCAATCGAAAACCAATCCCCGGCAACGGCGCCATAAACTTGATGCTACGATTTTAGGAAATTGCACGATCAGCAAAAATTCCTTCCGGCAAGTGCACCGGTTATCGTCAAGTAAAAACTCACAATAGAGTGAGGTCGAATCCCACAAGGATTGGTTGAGTGAGCAATTCGGATTAGAAGTGTGTTCTAGTTGAGCGGAATCAAGATTTAGATGAGAATTGCGGAATGTTAAATTGCATGAATTAAAGAGCGAGAAGCTAAATTGCTGAAATTAAAAAGGGATCGGGGTGATTGCATGAATTTAATTGCAGAATGTAAAGAGAAAGTGGTAGATCAGAAATGGGGAATTCATTGGGGTTCAGGAGATATTGAGATCTCCGAATCAAAACATTTTTATCCCTTCCTCAACCAATGCATTCATTGAATTTTGCTTGGCAATCTTATATGATTGGATCCCAATCCCTTGGCTCACCAATTCTCTCTAAAAACAAACAAATTCCTAATCCCTTGGTTTAAATGTTCATAAGAAGAGATGATGCTCGATCACTGATTATACCACACAGTTTCATGAACCACAATTTGGTAGGATTACATGTCACAATATCCATCCAAACCCCAATCCAATTCACTGTGAGAAAGCTTCTCTAGCATGAATCCTCCATTCCTTTCCCAAGGTTCCGAAGGATTCCAATTATGGATAGTTTCTTTCCCAAGACAACTAACCAATGGAATTAGATCGAGAAGCTTTCTAACAAAATTCAAGAGAAAAGATTGAAGAAGAAGATAAAAACTATTATTGATTCATTGAATTACAATAGAGCTCCCTAACCCAATGAAAGGGGGTTTAGTGAGTCATAGCTCTGAATTCAATTACAAAAAGTATGAAAACTAGAAAAAATGATCCAAAAGTCCCCCTCTAACTTAAATTCTATCCTATTTATACACTTTCTAAATTGAGCTTCTGTTGTGTTTCTTGGGCTTTGAGGCCCTTCCCTGATTTCCTTTTGCTTTGGGTTTATGATCCATAATCCTGATGAGGCTGCTGATCCAATTCTGTAACATTCATTGAGCCAACTTAGTGATAATCAAGTAATGACACATGACTCAACAAAATGAAATTCCAGACTCATCAATTCTTCAGGCCCAATCCCATAAACCATGATATTCAATTGGGTTTCATACCAGAGTACGTTTAAGTTAATGTTTGTGCTCAAATGCTAACTTAAACTGCAATATCTTTGGCCCAGAAACCTTTTCAAATAGTGGCGTTTAAGTTGCAGTTTAAGCTTCAGTTTAAGGTTAAACTGAAGCTTAAACGTGGAAATGGAAGAAAGCAACCCTGGAGGGTAAAGTAGTCGAACACGTTTAAGCTTCAGTTTAAGGTTAAACTGAAGCTTAAACGTGGAAATGGAAGAAAGCAACCCCGGAGTGTGGAATGGTCGAACACGTTTAAGCTCCAGTTTAAGCTTAAACTGGAGCTTAAACGTGGAAATGAAGAAAGCAACCCTGGAGTGTGAATTTGGTCGAACATGTTTAAGCTTCAGTTTAAGGTTAAACTGAAGCTTAAACGTGGAAATGAAGAAAGCAACCCTGGAGGAAAATTTTGGTCGAACACGTTTAAGCTCCAGTTTAAGGTTAAACTGGAGCTTAAACGTGGGGATGCTCCCTGGTGCATTTCTCATTTCTGGCGTTTAACTTCCAGTTTAAGGTTAAACTGGAGGTTAAATGCCACTTTCAGCTTTTCCTCAGCTTTCATGATTTTGGCGTTTAAGCTCCAGTTTAAGCTTAAACTGGAGCTTAAACGCCACTGATAGTTCCCAGCATTATATGGCTTGGCAGTTTAAGTTCCAGTTTAAGCTTAAACTGGAACTTAAACTCCACATGTGATATTCAAGCTTCCTTTATTGATTTTGTTGCTTCCTTGCCTAGCCTCTTCTTCCCTGAAATCATCCAAACAACTGCATCAAAGTCTTGCAAAATTTCATGAGAAATCTTCCATTCATAGCATTCAAGTAATATAACTAAAAACTCATGGAATTTGCATCAAAATCATACTATTTGGATGGTTCATTGCTTTGTTATTCATTTAACCATTCTTGGTTACTTTAAGCTCAAGAAAATGCATAAAACAACTAAAACTAACAGAAAAATGCTAGTGAAACTAGCCTAAGATGCCTTGGCATCATGGCCCGATCTGCAGTTACTTCAGACCGGTTGCTAGTAGGAATAATAGAGCATTGGATGAACTCTAACCATCCTTTAGCCACAGATTTAAGGTCATGCCTTCTCAATTGAACCGGCTTGCCTTTGGAGTCTCTTTTCCACTGAGCTCCTTCTACACATATGTCCATCAGGACTTGGTCCAACCTTTGATCAAAGTTGACCCTTCTAGTGTAGGGGTGTGCATCTCCTTGCATCATTGGCAAGTTGAATGCCAACCTTACATTTTCCGGACTGAAATCTAAGTAGTTTCCTTTAACCATTGTAAGCCAATTCTTTGGGTTCGGGTTCACACATTGATCATGGTTCTTGGTGATCCATGCATTAGCATAGAACTCTTGAACCATTTGGATTCCAACTTGTTGAATGGGGTTGCTAAGAACTTCCTAACCTCTTCTTCGAATCTCATGTCGGATCTCTGGATACTCATTCCTTTTGAGCATGAAAGGGACCTCAAGGATCACTTTCTTCTTGGCCATAACTTCATAGAAGTGGTCTTGATGGACCTTTGAGATAAATCTCTCCATCTCCCATGACTTAGAGGTGGAAGCTTTTGCTTTTCCTTTCCTCCTTCTAGAGGTTTTTCCGATCTTAGGTGCCATAAATGGTTATGGAAAAATAAAAAGCAACGCATTTTCCACACCAAACGTAAAATGTTTGCTCGTCCTCGAGCAAAAGAAGAAAGAAGGGATGAGAAGAAGAAGAAAATGGAGGGGATGGAGAGGTTTGAGTGGTTCGGCCAAGGGGGGAAAGAAGTGTTTATGATATGTGAAAATGAAGGAGGGATGAGGGGTTTATATAGGAGTGGAGAGAGGGGTAGGGTTCGTGTATTAGGGGTTGGGTTTAGGAGGGAAAGTTATTGAATTTTGAAAGGTGGGGTAGGTGGGGTTTTTGGGGAAGTGTAGGTGGATGTGAGTGGTGAAGGGTATTTGGGGAAGGCTGTTATTAGAATGTGTGAAGAAGAGAGAGAGTGAGTTGAGGTAGGTGGGGATCGAGTGGGTGGATGTGAGTGGTGAAGGGTATTTGGGGAAGAGTGTTATTGGAATGTGTGAAGAAGAGAGAGAGTGAGTTGAGGTAGGTGGGGATCCTGTGGGGTCCACAGATCCTGAGGTGTCAAGGATTTCTCATCCATGCACCATTCTGGCATGTAAACGTCAACTTTTCTTCCCTTTTTGGCATTTAACGCCAACTTGGTGCCCTTTTCTGGCGTTAAACGCCAATCTGGTGCCATTTTCTGGCGTTAAATGCCCAAAATGGTGCCAGACTAGGCGTTTAACGCCCATTCTGCTACCCTTACTAAACGCCAATAAGCTCCTCCTCTAGGGTGTGCTGTTTTTGAATTTGCTTTGATTTTTGCAGTTGTTTTTGTGACTCCACATGATCATCAACCTAAAGAAAACATAAAATAACAATGGAAATTTAACATAGTTAAATAAAAATTAGGTTGCCTCCCAATAAGCGCTTCTCTAATGTCAATAGCTTGACAGTGAGCTCTCATGGAGCTTCACAGGTGTTCAGAGCATGGTTAGAGCCTCCCAACACCAAACTTAGAGTTTGAATGTGGGGGCTATGTTTGACTCTGTATTGAGAGAAGCTTTTCATGCTTTTTCTCCATGTGCACAGAAGGAGATCCTTGAGCCTTAAACACAAGGTGGTTGATAAACCCCATTTTTAGGGTTTATCTTGTATAGATTTTGAGGGTTTTATCGATGATCCTACACACTTATTCACATGAAAATGCATGATTTTGTGTTCCTTTCCCAATTCTGCCTCATGAATGAAAACATGCTTCCTTTGCACTAAATTAGATATATTTTTAATCCTCCCTTAGTATCATTCGATGCCGTGATCTGTGTGTTAAGTGGTTTCAGAGTTTATAGGGCAAGGATGACTTGGAGGGGCTGAATGGGAGCATGCATAAATGAAAGAAGCATGGAAAAATTAAGCTTTGGGAATTTCAACAGCAGCGCGCGCGCATATGGCGCATCTGCGCAGATTTGAGCCGCCAGGAGCCAAAGCCAAGAGCCAAGCTACGAGCTGGCACATTTAGCGGCTGGACTATGATCCTCATGGACGCACCCGCGCGCGTTATGCCTTCGCGCGGATTGCGATTACCCCAGGGGCACGTGCGCATACTGCGCGCGTACGCACCGATGGTCGCACATGATTTTTTAAGAAAGCACATAACCAGAGCGCGGAGGCAGTTAGAGACCCTGTTTTGGGGTAGAGCTTTGGCGGGAAAAGCTTAAGAAGGCCAAAGATTGAAGGGTTAAGGGGATTCACTCATTTTTACTTTTCCTTAGATATTTTTCCTAGAGTTGGTTACATTTTGGGTAGAGAGAGAACCTCCAACCTCTCTCTAGGATTTCATTCTCCATTGCAATTCTCCTTTGATTCTCTTGGTGAGATCCATTGTAATTCACTTTTACTTTGATGCAATTAGTAGATCTACTCTTCTCATATTCTCAATTTGTGTTCTTTTAATCCTCTCACTTTAGATCTAGCTTTGACTTTGTTACGTGGATTTGGACTAGTAAATTGAGGTATTTCCATATCCATTTACTTGCAATTGTTCAATTGTTGATGATTGTGTGATTTAAATCTCTTGATTTCAACTTTTAATCTCAATTACATAATGTCTCTTATGAATGCTCACCAAATGTTTGATAAAATGATAACACTAGCCATGGAGTAGAATTCTTTCACTTGGCTTAAGGATTGAACTATTGGAGATACTTGAATAGTGGATGTCAATTGTTGATTCAGAAATAAGAATTGCTAATTGACTTGGAGTGCACTAAAGCTAGCATCACCTAGGGTGAAGCTAGGACTTGTGACCAAGCTAGTTACGTTCACTTGAATCTCCTCTATAATTAGGGGTCAACTAAGTGAAGCAAGAATCAATTGTCATCATTGAAGGAAGCTATGGTGATGGAACTCCCAATGCTCATCCTTGGCTAAGTTCTTTAATATTGTTTGTTTGTTGTTTAAACTTTGTTAGCTTGCACTCTCATACTAACTCTCAAAAATCACAAAAGACTTTGACTTCCTAAGCAATAATGAGCACTCTAATGCAAGTCCAAGGGAGGACGACTCCGGATTAATACTCTCGATTGTAGATTGTAGAATTGTTTGATGCGAGATTTGAGTGTCGATTAGACTATACTCACGATTATATTCACTACTAAATTCTATATCGACATAAAAAAATTTTGTTTATCAAAATGGCGTTGTTGCTGGGGATTTGCTTATGTGTGCCATGTTATTGTTTTGTGTAAATATGTGTATATGTACATACTTGTATTTTCTCTTGATTGTTTCTTTGTTTGATTGACATAGGATCATTCTTTGTCTAATTCCACTTGTTACCATGAGCTTTACATTCCTTTCATTGTATGACTCATTCACAACCGAATCCGAGCTTAGCTCCATTTAATCTGGAAATTGAACAAACTTTGCTTCACATTACGCAAGCTCGGAGGCGGTTAAGCTTTGGGGAAGGTGAAAAGTTCCTACCAATTCACCGACCTTACCCGAAGTGGATTCCGAACCGTCATTCGAAGAAGGCACTATCTATTCTTCCGTTAGTACTACTAATAGTTCTTCTTTTGATCTAGGTGCCGACACCATGGCCGCTCCAAGGAGAGTTACTCTCAAAGGAAGCGGGTGCACCGGATTATGTTCTTTAACCCATTCATGTGCTTCATCCAAACTTGGACGCGAGATTTAAACTCAAGACCGCTTTGATTCACCTCCTACCTAAGTTCCATGGACTTCCCGCACAAGATCCTATTCGACACCTCAAGGATTTTCATAGTGTATGCTCAACAACTAGGTGGGAAGGATCCGATGAAGTTGTCGTATGGTTGTTTGCCTTCCCATTCTCTCTTGAAGATAAAGCTAAAGAGTGGTTTTACACTTTACTTAGCAAAGTTGTTTCCAATTGGGACTTGCTTAGAAGAGGGTTTTCAAAAAAATTCTTGCCCGCGGAAAGGATGGACAAGCTAAGAAAGGAGATCTCATGTATTGTTCAAGGCGAAACGAAAACTCTATAATATTGGGAACGGTTTCGCAAACTCCTTGACGCATGCACCAACCACATGCTTGACACTCAAGTATTGCTCAGCTACATATGCCAAGGGATGAGGGAACAAGATAAGACTCTTTTGGATGCATCTAGCAATGGCTCCTTGTTCAAATATAGGACGGCGGAGGAGGCATGGCAACTCATTGGCGACATGGCCGAATCCAACCAACATGCTAGAAAAAGAGTCAACCGCCCAAAGGCCGTGAATGAAGTATCCTGTAGTAGCGAGACCGCCGCTCTTGCCAAATCCTTGGGTGAGATGAAAAACATTCTAAAGCAACTCCAATTGGGTCAACAACAACCTTCACCGCCTCCTCAACAATATAACCAACAACCTCCTCAACAATATAGTCAACAATTGGTCCTCCAAAAAGTGTGTGGCATTTGCTCTTGCTATTCCTATTACACGGACGAGTGTCCGAGTCTTCAAGAGGATAAAACCTTGGCGGCTACCCACAACTATTATGACCGCCCAAATCAAGGGTACCACCAACAAGGCGGCAATTTCAACCAAGGGTATCCCCAACAAGGAGGAAGCTATAATCAAGGGGGTAGCTATTATAATCAAAATTGGAGGGACAATCACCAACAAGGAGGTAGGGACAACAATAACAATGAAGGCAATCAAAGATGGAACAACAACAACTCACAAAACTGATACTCCCAAAGCCCACCATACACCCAACAAAACCAAGGAAGAAACTACCAAACCTATCAACCACCACATCAACGACCACCACCTCTACCCAACCAATCACAAGCCCCTCAAATCACATACCCTTCCACTTCTCCCAATCAAGATGATACACTCCGGACTATTCTCCAAGGCCAAAAAGAGCTTCAAACCACACTTGTTTCCTGTCTTACCGATCTTACATCTACTCTACAAGCTCTTCTTGCACGCATGGACCCACCTTCCACTTTCGCTCCTCAAGCCCCAAATTCTAGTACCATTTCCTCTCAACCAAAACCCAACCCCAAAGGTGGCATTAATGCCATTACCTTGAGATCCGAGACTCAATTAAAAGAGAAGAAGGTAAAGAACCCAAGTCCGATCATAATCACTCAAGAGGAGGAGGGAATCGAGATAAAAGAAATAGAAGAGGAGGAGGAAGCACAAGTCATAGTTAAGGATGAAGAGACTCAACCAACAAGTGAGGTCCCTAAGAATAAGGGAGCCGTGGAAGAAGAAATTGCTTAACCAATCCCATTTTCTACACTTGCAAAGAAAGCTAGGAAGCGTATGGAACTTGACCCCAAAATGGTAGAGATGTTCAAGAAAGTTGGGATAACTATCCCCCTCTTTGATGCTATCCATCAAGTACCTAAATATGCAAAATTTCTTAAGGATTCATGCATGAACAAGGATAGAATTCTTGAGTTAGAAACTATTCCATTGGAGAGTTCTATTTCTGCTTTAATGGGAGCATTACCCGAGAAGTGTGATGATCCGGGCCCGTGTATGGTCAATTGCACCGTAAATGGGGTTCAATTTCTAGATTATATGTGTGATCTCGATGCATGCATTAGCATTATGCCTCTTTCCGTCTACCGTATATTAAGGCTACCACCATTGAAGAGGTTGGCAGCAAGATTCCTTTTGGCAGACAAGAGCATAATAACCATGACGGGTGTTGCAGAAGATGTATTCGTGAATATAAAAGGGTTGGTGTTTCCAATTAATTTTTACGTTCTTGAGATGCCGTCAAGCGAGTCCGAGAGGGCATCGTCTATCCTACTCGGGAGACCATTTTTGAAGACCTCTAAATTCAGGTTGGATGCCTAATCGGGAACCTACTCGTTTGAAATAGATGGGAGAGTCGTGAGTTTTTGTAACAACCCCAGTTTTCGAGTGCGCGAGATCTTTTCTGAAAGTACGGAGAACTCCGGAAGATCAGCAAGGGGAGAACCTCTGATATATCATTAAGAATCTCAATGCTCATTGTCATTATGTCATCTTTAAGCTAGAACCTTTTTGAGGTGAGCTCGATAATGCAGTCACGAATAACCTAGTTTTTGAACCGTATCAGTTAGGAGTTTTGATTCTATTTTCCATAAATAGTCTCTATTTGATGAACCGGACACGATTCATGAGAGAAGAGAGATAATAGTATAATATTATCATTATATTAGTATTTGAAGATGCTTGAATGATATTATAAGGTTAGCTGGTCAGTTTTAGTTAAAAACAGAAAATCAGTTTAAACGGGTTCACAATTTACTGGTGCAGCTTAGCACCAGCACTCTCTGATGACTTTAGCAATGCTAAGGCCTCATTATATATGTTTTATTCTCACAATAAGTATGTTACTAGAGTCATTTATGCTAGTAGCTCAGAAAATAATTTTTAGAGATGTTTTTACAAGTGTTCTGATACATCTAGTTTTAGTAGTTATACACCTGAGATATTTTAATATTATTTTAATCCACCTCCAAGCCAACCAATTACAATTCACCCTACACCCCCAAGAAACTCCAAGGCTGGTCATTTACTCCCTTTGGCCGAAAATAACAAGAGAGAAAAGAGAGAAACTTTCATGAACACTTAATCTTCAAAACTTGATTTCTTCTTAACTAAAACTCAAACCAAAATTCTGATTTCACCAAAATGATCCTCTCTTCTTCCTCTACATAACCATGTAACTTATCAAGGCTGGAAATAAGGTGAGATGGCTGTTCCTTTCCCCTTTCAATTCGGTTTTCGAGGAATCATGCTTAACTTGACTTGAGGGCCAATAAATGTTAATTTCCAGCAAGTCTAAGGTGAGATATCCCTTCCTAACGTGCTGAGAGAGATTTGATCAGTTGAGGGTTTGTAGATTTAAAGTTGTTCTTGGTGTGATTTAGGAGGAAAAAATGCTTTAAGAACATTTCAAAGAGTAACCGGATTTGGAGCAGCAAATCAAGGTAGGGTTTAACGAATTTAATCTTGATTGATTGTGTTTGAGTTGTGTGATTATGATATGGTTTGGCTATGCTTGAAATTGATTGTTTGTATGAGTAATTATTGTTGAAATTTTGGTAAAAATTTGATGAAATTTGATGAAATTCAAGCTATGAATGTGTGTTCTTGTGGCTGCTGGAAACATGAACCCTAGAGCTTAAATTGAGGTTCAATTTATGTTTAAAACATATAGAAAAGATGGGGTTTTAGTGGCTGGGAATTTATTTTGAATTTTGGTAAAAATCGGTTGCTGAAAAGACTGAAAAACGGGTAAAAACAGAGAAAGAATCTGAAGAATATACGAAGAACACGAAAAACACTTTGAGTGTGGTGAAGAACATTGAAGAACACCTTTTAGATCTTAGAAAGGGCAAGGAAGTAAAGATTTTGGTGTTTGGGGGGTTATTTGGTAATTTCTGAAAGTTAGGGTGGTTAAAGTAGAAATATTAAAAGTTACGGGTGGTAAAAAGTGAATTTTAAAGGTTAAAAGTAAAAGTAAAGTAATTTTCGGAAATATATTAATAAAATAATAAATAATAATAAAATATTAAATAATAATTTTTAATTAAAAATAATAATTTAATAAAAATAATAAAATAATGCAGAAAAGGCAGTTTTCTGTAAAAGCTTTAGAAAGACAACTTTAAGCGCAGAATCTCATAATTACCTTCATAAAACACCTAGGGAGTGGTAATAACATGAGAGTGAGGCAAAGATAAAGGAAAGATAAGAAGTTAAAGAAAAGATAAGAACCAAAGAAAAGTCTGTAAAGTCTTAATGACAGAAAAACAGACAGAAATTAGTGAACGAACTAGGGCAACATAGTTAGTCCTTGAGTTGCGACTAGGGTTAGGTATTATATGAAAAGTTAAACTGTTTCAGTATAGACGTAATGACCCTATACTTGGGACAGGCTATCTATTCATACCGAAATTTACATAAGCTTTAAATACATACGTTAAACAGAAAAATCAGAGAAAAGTAAAGAGATACTGGTGCACGAATTTGTAATCCGCACAATTAACCAGCAAGTGCACTGGGTCGTCCAAGTAATACCTTACGTGAGTAAGGGTCGATCCCACGTAGATTATTGGTTTGAAGCAATCTATGTTTATTTTATTAATCCTAGTCAGGATGTCAATAAGATTAATTGGATTTAATGATAAGAAGTCAAAGTATTTGGAATAAGGAATTGTTACTTTATTAATGGAGAATATGTTGGAGTTTTGGAGATGCTTTGTCCTCTGAATCTCAACTTTTCCTTGAAATCCTTTTCTCACACGCAAGGTCCCTTCCATGGCAAGCTCTATGTAGGGTGTCACCGTTGTCAATGGCTACTTCCCATCCTCTCAGTGAAAACGTTCCTATGCTCTGTCACAGCACGGCTAATCATCTGTCGGTTCTCAATCAGGTTGGAATAGAATCCATTGATTCTTTTGCGTCTGTCACTAACGCCTAGCCTTCAGGAGTTTGAAGCTCGTCACAGTCATTCAATCCCAGAATCCTACTCGGAATACCACAGACAAGGTTTAGACTTTCCGGATTCTCATGAATGCCGCCATCAATCCGGCTTATACCACGAAGATTCTGATTAAGGAATCTAAGAGATATTCATTCAATCTGATGTAGAACGGAGGTGGTTGTCAGGCACACGTTCATGGATTGAGGAAGGTGATGAGTGTCACGGATCATCACCTCCTCCATAATTAAGCGCGAATGAACATCTTAGATAAGAACAAGCGTGTTTGAATGGAAAACAAAGGAATTGTATTAAATCATCGAGACGCTGCAGAGCTCCTCACCCCCAACAATGGAGTTTAGAGACTCATGCCGTCAAAAAGTATGTAATTCAGATCTGAAAATGTCATGAGGTACAAGATAAGTCTCTAAAAGTTGTTTAAATAGTAAACTAGTAACCTAGGTTTACAGAATATGAGTAAACTAAGATAATTGGTGCAAAAATCCACTTCTGGGGCCCACTTGGTGTGTGCTGGGGCTGAGACTAAAGCTATCCACGTGTTGAGGCCTTTCTTGGAGTTGAACTCCAAGTTGTAACGTGTTTTGGGCGTTCAACTCCGGATCATGACATTTTTCTGGCGTTTAACTCTAGACAGCAGCATGTACTTGGCGTTCAACGCCAAGTTACGTCGTCTATCTTCGCACAAAGTATGGACTATTATATATTGCTGGAAAGCCCTGGATGTCTACTTTTCAAAGCCGTTGAGAGCGCGCCAATTGGACTTCTGTAGCTCCAGAAAATCTATTTCGAGTGCAGGGAGGTCAGGATCCAACAGCATCAGCAGTCCTTTTTCAGCCTAACTCAGATTTTTGCTCAGCTCCCTCAATTTCAGCCAGAAATTACCTGAAATCACAGAAAAACACACAAACTCATAGTAAAGTCCAGAAATATGATTTTTGCCTAAAAACTAATGAAAACATCCCTAAAAGTAGCTCAAACTTACTAAAAACTATCTAAAAACAATGCCAAAAAGCGTATAAATTATCCGCTCATCAGATACATAGAAGAGAGTAATCAGAGAGCAGAGTAAAGAGAAAAAGAGAAATGAGTAGTATGATAAAAAGTAGAGGACCTGTTGAAGGGTCATTTGTTGCTTAAAGCAACCCAAGAGGTGCTTGTTTGTTTATTTGTTGCATTAAGGCAACTCCAGAGTTATTTGTTTGTTCATCTGCTGCATTGAGGTAGTCAAATAGATGGTGGTGCGACCACTTAGAATGCTTTCCTGCGGTACAGATCCATATTTTAATTCTGTAAGGCAGAGGGGGTTATTTCCTGCTATAGAGGTACCGTGACCACCTGTTCCATTTTTGTAGTGGCAGAGGGGTTATTTCCTGTATACAGAAGGTGCGTCGGCATACATCCCTACAGTGGCAGATGTGTTATTTCCTGCGTGCAGTGGACTCTGTGGTGGCAGAGGGGTTATTTCCTGTACACAGGGGTATAGCCAACTGGAAAGCCATACCCATTTCAGCTGCTTCGGGTTACGTCGGGAGCGGGTAGAAACCGACAGATGAGCTCATTACCTACACTAGGGCTAGACATGCATCATACTTGGTTGTGCATTTTCTCTATTATGATTGTTGCATGAATGTACGCTTTCTTTGTTTGTATTCTATTCTCTGTGTTTGTGTCTGTGTTTTACTTTCTTGTATTCTTCTGTTTGTAAACTATTTTCTGTTTTCTCTATTTTCTCTATTTATCTGTCTTCTATTTACTACTTCTCTATATTCTATTATTCGTCTGCCAAACAACACAGAATTAATGAACTTAACTAATAACCCCGACCCTAGTAAGAACTCCCCAGTTCTTACCCCTTCTCTCTCCCTTCTCCATCCAGATGGAAGCATGAGTACCCTTCCGTAGTTCGCTAATGACCGTTCGTAAAGAGGATTCCGCTCTAGGTAGTCTTTTGAGTCTAGGGAGAATCCCGTTCTCTATTCATATGTATATACGATGAGACCAGCCAACGTTTGCATCCCGTTTGTACGCAAACTTTAACCTAAATCTTGTGTACGAGACTTTTGTTATGTGGCTACTTGATGAGGTACTAGAGTGTCGTCATATGGCAATGACTGATCATGCATAGGAGTGATAGACGACCTTCCACCTTTTGATGACGTTCCACCTAAATTGAGTTTTGAAGACTTAGAACGTACTTTCTCTCACTTTAGTAGTTTAGAGGGACTAGGTGAGTATAGAGTCTAGGCTAGCCTGGGTGCCAGCTTAGGGACTTCTTGAACAGGTCAGGGCCTGGGATGTTGTATGTATATATATGTATATAGATATTATTTAGCTATATCTAGGGGTGTTCTAACTAAAGATCTTTACTCTAATAAAGGCTAGTTCATAGAATGTTATCAACTGCTTGAGATGTATTTATGTGTGGTTATTTATAACTGTTTATTCTATTATTATTTGTGAATTGCTTATGAATGATTCTGTTTATTAATCTAAATGTTTTAAAAAAAGTACCTCGCAAACTAATTACGCTTTTAACAACGAATCAGGATCATATAATAAATAGTAGATAATAATTAGGATGACAAATTGGTAGCGCTCAGTTTCCGGTATGTCCTAGGCGTATTGAAAATTGGGTCGTTACAGTTTTAGCCTAGAAGAAGCAATGAAGCACCCACCAGAGAATCATTCTCCATTTCGGTGTGACCCAATTGACAACATTGTGGCCGAAGTGCATTTTGCAAAGTTAGATGAGAAGCATATGATTGAAGGCACAAGTGAAAATCCAAGTGAAGCGAACGAATTACCCCATCCGGATCATTCGGAAGTTCAAGCCTCAAGTCAAGACCAAAGGTATAATTAAAGCCACTATCACCCTACCTAAAGTACTCATATCTTGATGAAGCCCACAAGTTTCTGGTGATTATTGCAAAGGAACTAAATCCTCAACAAGAAGAAAAGTTGCTATGTGTCTTGAGGAAGAACAAAAGGGCCATAGGGTGGAGCTTGGCGGATTTAGTGGGAATAAGCCCCTAAGTACGCGAGCATCGAATATTCCTCAAAGAAGGAGCTAAACCCGTTTGACAACCTCAAAGGCAACTCAATCCTACCATTCTAGAGGTTGTGAAAAAAGAGGTCACCCGACTATTAGAAGCGGACATCATCTACCCCATTTCGGATAGTGAATGGGTGAGCTCGGTCCAAGTCGTGCCAAAGAAATCCGGGGTGACCACAATCAAGAATAAGAGCGGGGAGCTTATAGCAACAAGGGTGCAAAAATCTTGGAGGGTGTGCATCGACTACCGAAGGTTGAATGCGGCCACTAGAAAAGATCATTTCCCACTACCGTTTATCGCCAAATGCTTGATCGATTAGCTGGTAAATCTCATTATTGTTTTCTAGATGGTTATTCGGGGTACTTCCAAATACACATTGCTCTAGAAGATCAAGAAAAAACAACATTTACTTGCCCCTTTGGAACCTATGCCTATAAGCGTATGACATTCGGCTTATGCAATGCACCGGCAACTTTCCAAAGGTGCATGATGAGCATATTTGCGGATTTTCTAGAGCAATGCATGGAAGCTTTCATGGATGATTTCAGCGTGTATGGTGATTCGTTTGATCATTGCTTGGATAATCTTGAAAAAGTTTTGGAAAGATGCACTAAATCAAACCTTGTCTTAAATTTTGAAAAGTGTCATTTCATGGTTTGGCAAGGCGTTGTTTTAGGACATATTGTTTCAAAAGAAGTTATTTCCGTAGATCCGGCAAAAATCAATGTTATATCTAGTTTGTCTTACCCCTCCTCCGAGAGGAAAATCCGTTCGTTCCTTGGACATGCAGGATTTTACCGAAGATTTATCAAGGACTTTAGTAAGGTAGCATTGCCTCTATCTCGACTATTGCAAAAGGACATTGAATTTGATCTAAGCAAGGAGTGCATGGAAGCTTTTGACAAGCTTAAAGTGGCATTGACACAAGCTCCCATCGTAAGAGGGCCAGATTAGAGTCAGCCGTTCGAAATAATGTGCGATGCTTCAAACTATGCGGTGGGAGCCGCGTTAGCACAACACGAGGGTAAGAATTTATATGTCATCTATGCATCAAAAACACTAGATGGGGCCCAATCCAACCACACTACTACCGAGAAGGAACTCTTGGCTATTGTTTTTGCTTTGGAAAAATTTCGAGCCTATCTTCTTGGTTCTATGGTAGTAGTGTACTCAGATCATGCGGCGTTAAAATATTTGTTGGCTAAGAAGGAATCCAAACCGAGATTGATTAGATGGGTTTTATTGTTGCAAGAATTTGATTTGGAAATCAAAGATAGGAGTGGTTCGCAAAACCTAGTGGCAGATCACTTAAGTTGCCTTGAACACACCAACGGCGATACCGCTACTATCAATGATTCTTTTCCCCTTGAGGGCTTGCACTCAATGTCGGAAGTTATTCCTTGGTATTCTCCAATAGCAAACTACTTCGTCTCCCGCACCTTTCCTCCTAACCTCTCCAAACATCAAAAGGATAAGCTAAAAAGCGAATCCAAATACTATGTACGGGATGATCCCTACCTTTGGAGATGTGGAGAGGACCAAGTAGTCCAAAGGTGCATTCCCCAAACCGAATTCCAAGCAATCTTGGATGCTTGCCATTCCTCCGAGGGAGGTGGACATTATGGACCTCAAAGGATGACAAGAAAGGTCCTTGATTATGGATTTTGGTGGCCAACCCTTCTTAAAGACTCCTCTCTTTATTGCAAATCTTGTTCTCAATGCCTTAGATTTGGTAATATCTATAAGAAGGATGAAATCCCCCAACAAAACATGCTATTTTGTGAAATCTTCAATGTGTGGGGTATCGACTTCATGGGGCCATTCCCAAACTCTAATGGTTTTCTCTACATTTTACTAGCCGTCGATTATGTGTCCAAATGGGCGGAAGCGATACTCACCCGGACGGACGATGCTCATGTAATTCTCTCTTTATTGAGGAATAATATAATTTGTTGCTTTGGGTCACTGCGAGCAATCGTGAGTGACCAAGGTTCACACTTTTGCGACAAAAGAATGGAAGGGCTCATGAAGAAATACGACATCATACATAAAGTTGCCACGACCTATCACCCCTAAACGAACGGCCAAGCCGAGGTTTCCAATCGGGAAATCAAGCATGTATTGGAAAGGATTGTGAAGCCTAGTAGAAAAGATTGGAGTGCCAAGCTTACCGACGCACTTTGGGCATACCGAACGGCAAACAAAACGCCGATTGGCATGAGCCCCTTTCGGTTGGTGTATGGTAAAGCTTGCCACTTACCGGTAGAAATTGAACACAAAGCATATTGGGCCGTCAAGGAATGCAATCTAAGTTTGGGTGGGGCCGGAGTTGAGAGAAAAGCTTTAATTGGCGGAATTAGAATGTTTGAGATTATAGGCCTATGATAACTCTAGGCTTTACAAAGAAAAGATGAAAGCCATCCATGATAAGAACATTAGGAGAAGGGAATTTAGGCCCGGTGAACTAGTCCTCCTTTACAACAAAAGGTTGAGATTGTTGCCCAGAAAGCTAAGATTAAGATGGGAGGGACCCTATCAAGTAGAGAAAGTGGAACCTTATAGAGTCTACCATTTGCGCCATCCCTCAAGTCCGGATATTTTCAAGGTAAATAGGCACCGTCTCAAATTGCATCATGGTGAGCAAAGGAAGAGCAACGAGGAGATTGAGGTATTCCTTTTGGAAGATGTACCTCTTGATAAAGAGCATTGAGCTAGTGGAAGTCGAACTTAAGGACGTTAAACAAAAGTGCTAGGTGGGAGACACCCCACCATGGTGAGATCTATCTTTTTGCCCTCTTTGTATATAGCCATTGGACTCTTCTTTAATTTGTGATTGCTTAGTAATTGACTTGTTTAGCTAGACTTTATTTTATTGTTCATAGAAGTTTGCACTATGGATTACTTGAATGGTAGAAAACACCCCGTTTCTAGGTCTTACATGAAGTTTTAGGTGTTTTTTTGCCCTTGGCTAGCTACCTGCTTAATTTGTGATAAGATGTGCATTCTTCATTCTCATGAAAAAAAACAAAAGAAAAGAAAAAGGGGGTGTCGGCGGATGCAGCATCTGCGCTAAATTTCAGAGAGTTAGGCGAACGCTGAGCTAGCTTCATGCCCCGCACGCACCGATCTGCCCCCTCGCGAATCGACGCGCAAGCGCGTGTGCCGCGTCTGCGTCGATTGCCCTGCCGCACCTCTGGTGCATTTTCCAAAGAGTTGTGCCATACTTAGGCTCGCTTTGAGCCAGAGGCACAACACCACTGTCGCGCACTTGCGTATGCCGCACGCGCGCCAATCTGCTCACTACTGCCCCCGCGCGCCGGCGCACTGTGCGTGCACGTGCCACCATATCTGCAGCCAACTCCTGGTACAAAGTCTAGAGAGTTGCGCAACTCCTGGGCCAACATCGTGCCACTGGCACAACCACTTTCACGCGTGCGCACACTTGGCACGCGCGCATACTTCCTGCCCCTGCCCTGCCTACGCAGGCGCGTACAGTGCGCGCACGCGTCGATCTTGCGACATGAGAAATGAGCTAGCGCGCCTATGTTTCAATTTTCACCCCCTCTACCATTTTCCATATTCTTTCTTTAACTTTCTCCTCTATACCACACCACCTACCTCTCAGCCTCCACCAGCAGCACTACCTCCGGCGACCACCTACCTCCGGTGGTCCCCATATTTTCTCTCTCCTCTATTTCTCCACCTCTCTTCTACTCCTCTTTCTCACCTATACCTCCATTACCTCTCCCTCTTCCCAAGGTACTCTTACCTACTTTCCTCTTTATTTTGCTTATCTCTTTTCCCTTCCTTAGTTAGTTAATTTTGTTTTCTTTTAAGTAGCTTATCTTCCTTTTCGCTCTTTATTGCTTGTTTGCCTTTGTTTTTGCTTTTCTACTTCTTCATGGGTGTTGTGGGTCACGATTTCTTTTACATTGGTGGATTAGTTGTTATGCTTGATTTCATTATAATTGTGGTGCACTATGATGACTAATCTTGCTTTGTGGGATGTTACATTGTTCCATCCCCTCCACTTGTTCATTGCAAAAAGGATGCACGCCAAGTGTTTGATGAAGAGCACACATGACCTTTTGAGTTCATTTTGACTCATTGCTTTCCAATTAGTGCTCTTTCCCACTAACTTGGATATTCCTATGTGCATCGAGCATGCCACTCTTCACATTTCACAATTTTATTTGCCCACCTCATTATGACTTGCTTTCCATTATTGATGTTTGGGTGTACGCTTCTCATGCCTCCTACTTGCATGCTTATACCACCCTTACATCACATGCTAGTGACTTGCCTTGTTTACAAATATTGTCTTGGTTACATGTTGCAGTTGTCATGTAGTAAAGACGCTTATTCCCTTATGGCATAATCTCTCACTTGCATGCTTCCCATTTATTTGTGTTTCTTTGGGTTTGATGTTTCTCCCCTTTCCACTTTCACAGGAATGTCATCAAGAAGGACAAGGTGAAGGCCCCGAAGAAACCAACCGCCAATAGAGCACGCTGATGAGCGGATAATTTATACGCTTTTTGGCATTGTTTTTACATAATTTTTAGTAGGATCTAGCTACCTTTTAGTATATTTTTATTAGTTTTTAAGCGAAATTCAGATTTCTGGACTTTACTATGAGTTTGTGTGCTTTTCTGTGATTTCAGGTATTTTCTGGCTGAAATTGAGGGACTTGAGCAAAAATCTAATTTAGAGGTTAAAAAAGCACTGCTGATGCTGTTGGATTCTGACCTCCCTGCACCAAGTTTTTGGCGCCGTTGCCGGGGATTGTTTGAGTTTGGACAACTGACGGTTCATCTTGTTGCTCAGATTAGGTAATTTTCTTCTTGTTTTAACCATTATTTTATTTTCAAAAAGTTTTCAAAAATCTTTCAAAACTTTTCTTCTTTTTTTTTTGTTTTTCCAAAAATAATTTTCGAAAAAAATCCAAAAAAATTTATAAAATAAAAAAAATCAAAAATATTTTGTGTTTTTTGTTTGAGTCTTGAGTCAAATTTTAAGTTTAGTGTCAATTGCATATTTTTAATTTTCTAAAAATTTTCGAAAAAAAACTCATGCATGGTGTTCTTCATGATCTTCAAGTTGTTCTTGGTAAGTCTTCTTGTTTGATCTTCATATTTTCTTATTTTGTGTCTTTTGTTGTTTTTCATATGCATTTTTGCATTCATAGTATGTAAACATGAAAAATTTCTAAGTTTGGATTCTTGCATGTTTTTCTTTTCTTTAAAATTTCTCAAAAATAAGTTCTTGATGTTCATTACGACCTTCAAAGTGTTCTTGGTGTTCATCTTGACATTCATAGTGTTCTTGCATGCATCATTTGTTTTAATCCAAAATTTTTATATGTTGAGTCATTTTGTAGTTTTTCTCTTTCCTCATTAAATACAAAAAAAATATATTTTCCTTATTTCACTCATAAATTTCGAAATCATTGGGTCGACTTAGTCAAAAAAATTTTAAAATTAGTTGTTTCTTGTTATTCAAGTCAAGATTTCAATTTCAAAAATTTATCTTTTCAAAATCAAATCTTTTCTTTTTCCTTTTATTATTTTCGAAAATTCTTTAAATTTATTTTTCAAAAATCTTTTTCTTAATTTTATATTCTATTTTCAAAAATTTTACTAACAATTAATGTGATTGATTCAAAAATTTCAAGTTTGTTACCTTCTTGTTAAGAAAGATTCAAACTTTAAATTTTAGAATCATATCTTTTAGTTTCTTGTTAGTCAAGTCATTAACCTTAGTTTTCAAAATCAAATCTTTTTAAAATTTATTTTTCAAATCTTTTTCAAAAATAAATTTCAATCATATCTTTTTAATCATATCTTTTTCAAATCATATATTTTTTTTAACTTTAATTTCAAAATATTTTCTAACTTCTTATCTTTTCAAAATTGATTTTCAAATCTTTTTCAATTAACTAATTGACTTTTTGTTTGTTTTACTATTTCTTATCTTTTTCAAAACCACCTAACTACTTTTTTCTCTCTAATTTTTGAAAATTACCTTCCTCTTTTTCAAAAATCTTTTTATTTAACTAATTGTTTTAACTTTTAATTTTATTCTTTTTCTTAATTTTCGAATGCTACTTATATTTTAAAATAAAAACAAAAATATTTTCCTTTTCTTTTTAATTATTTTTGAAAACTCTCTCTCTCTCATCTCTTTCTATTTACTTATTTAATTACTAACACTTCTCCTCCACTCATCAAAAATTCAAACCCTCTCCCTCTCTCTGAGTTCTAATTTTTCTCTTTCTTTCCTCATTCTTATTCTTCTTCTCTTCTACTCACATAAAGGAATCTCTATACTGTGACATAGAGGATTCCATACTTTCTTTGTTTTCTTCTCTCTCATATGAGCAGGAACAAGGAAAAATGCATTCTTGTTGAAGTTGATCCGGAACCTGAAAGGACTCTAAAGAGGAAGCTAAGAAAAGCTAAAACACAACACTCTGAAGAGGACTTTACTGAAATTTTTGAAAAAGAAGCAGAGATGGCCGAACCCAATAATAATGGTGGAGGTGTAAGAAAGATGCTTGGTGAATTTACTGCACCAAATTCCAACTTCCGTGGAAGAAGCATCTCAATCCCTGCCATTGGAGCAAACAATTTTGAAATAAAGCCTCAATTAGTTTCTCTGATGCAGCAAAATTGCAAGTTTTATGGACTTCCATCAAAAGATCCTTTTCAGTTCTTATCTGAATTCTTGCAGATCTGTGATACTGTTAAGACCAATGGAGTTGATACCGAGGTCTATATGCTTACGCTTTTCCCTTTTGCTGTAAGAGACAGAGCTAGAATATGGTTGGACTCTCAACCAAAAGATAGCCTAAACTCTTGGGATAAGCTGGTCACGGCTTTCTTAGCTGGTGCACGAAATTGCAATCACACTTTGCAATCCCGCACAACTAACCAGCAAGTGCACTGGGTCGTCCAAGTAATACCTTACGTGAGTAAGGGTCGATCCCACGGAGATTGTCGGCTTGAAGCAAGCTATGGTTATCTTGTAAATCTTAGTCAGGATATCAGAAATTATCAGGGTTGATTGTGAAAAATAAAAGAACATGAAATAAGTACTTGTTTTGCAGTAATGGAGAATAGGTTGAGGTTTTGGAGATGCTCCATCTTCTGAATCTCTGCTTTCCTACTGTCTTCTTCTTCAAGCACGCAAGGCTCCTTCCATGGCAAGCTGTATGCAAGGGTTTCACCGTTGTCAGTGGCTACCTCCCATCCTCTCAGTGAAAATGTTCAACGCACCCTGTCACGGCACGGCTATCCATCTGTCGGTTCTCAATCAGGCCGGAATAGAATCCAGTGATTCTTTTGCGTCTGTCACTAACACCCCGCCTTCAGGAGTTTGAAGCTTGTCACAGTCATTCAATCATTGAATCCTACTCAGAATACCACAGACAAGGTTTAGACCTTCCGGATTCTCTTGAATGCCGCCATCAGTTCTAGCTTATACCACGAAGATTCCGGTTAAAGAATCCAAGAGATATCTACTTAATCTAAGGTAGAACGGAGGTGGTTGTCAGGCACACGTTCATAGTTGAGAATGATGATGATTGTCACGGATCATCACATTCATCCGGTTTAGGAACAAGTAATATCTTAGAATGGAAGCAAGCATGATTGAATGAAAAACAGTAGTAATTGCATTAATCCATCAAGACACAGCAGAGCTCCTCACCCCCAACCATGGGGTTTAGAGACTCATGCTGTAGAAGATACAATGAGAAACGTGTAAAGTGTCATGAGGTACAGATACAATGTCAAAAGATCCTATTAATAGTGAACTAGTAACCTAGGGTGTACATAAATGAGTAAATGACGTAAAAATCCACTTCTGGGTCCACTTAGTGTGTGCTTGGGCTGAGCATTGAAGCTTTCATGTGTAGAGACTTTTTTTGGAGTTAAGTGCCGGCTTTCATGCCAGTTTGGGCGTTTAACTCCAATTTTTATGCCAGTTCCAGCGTTAAACGCTGGAAATTTTGAGGCTGATTTGCAACGCCGGTTTGGGCCATCAAATCTCGGGCAAAGTATAGACTATTATACATTGCTGGAAAGCCCAGGATGTCTACTTTCCAATGCCATTGAGAGCGCGCCAATTGGGCTTCTGTAGCTCCAGAAAATCCACTTCGCGTGCAGGGAGGTCAGAATCCAACAGCATCTGCAGTCCTTTTCAGTCTCTGAATCAGATTTTTGCTCAGGACCCTCAATTTCAGCCAGAAAATACCTGAAATCACAGAAAAACACACAAACTCATAGTAAAGTCCAGAAAAGTGAATTTTAACTAAAAACTAACAAAAATATACTAAAAACTAACTAAAATATACTAAAAACATACTAAAAACAATGCCAAAAAGCGTATAAATTATCCGCTCATCATTAGCCAAGTTCTTTCCTCCTCAAAAGTTGAGCAAGCTTAGAGTGGATGTTCAAACCTTCAGGCAGAAAGAAGGTGAATCCCTCTATGAAGCTTGGAAAAGATACAAGAAACTGACTAAAAAGTATCCTTCTGACATGCTTTCAGAATAGACCATCCTAGATATATTCTATGATGGTTTGTCTGAATTGTCTAAGATGTCATTGGACCATTCTACAGGTGAATCTATTCACCTGAAGAAAATGCCTGCAGAAGCTCAGGAACTCATTGACATGGTTGCAAATAACCAGTTCATGTACACTTCTGAAAGGAATCCTGTGAGTAATGGGCGCCTTAGAGGAAGGGAGTTCTTGAAATTGATGCTCTAAATACCATATTGGCTCAGAACAAAATGTTGACTCAACAAGTTAATTTGATTTCTCAGAGTCTGAATGGATTGCAAAATGCATCTAACAGTACTAAAGAAGCATCTTTTGAAGAAGAAGCTTATGATCCTGAGAACACTGCAATAGTAGAGGTGAATTACATGGGTGAAGCCTATGGAAACACCTATAATCCTTCATGGAGCAATCATCCAAATCTTTCATGGAAGGATCAACAAAAGCCTCAACAAGGCTTTAATAATGGTGGAAGAAACAGGTTTAGCAATAACAAGCCTTTTCCACCATCCTCTCAGCAACAGATAGAGAATTCTGAGCAGAGCCCCTCTAACTTAGCAAATATAGTCTCTGATCTATCTAAGTCCACTCTAAGTTTCATGAATGAAACAAGGTCCTCCATTAGAAATTTGGAGGCACAAGTGGGCCAGCTGAGTAAAAGAGTCACTGAAACTCCTCCTAGTACTCTCCCAAGCAATACAAAAGAGAATCCAAAAAGAGAGTGCAAGGCCATAACCTTACTTGGTGTGGCCGAACCTAGAGAGGAGGAGGAGGACGTGAATCCCAGTGAGGAAGACCTCATGGGACGTCCTTTGGAAAAAAAGGAGTTCCCACTTGAGGCTCATCTAGAGACCATAGAGATTCCATAGAACCTACTTCTGCCATTCATGAGCTCTGATGACCATTCCTCCTCTGGAGAGGATGAAGATATTACTGAAGAGCAAGTTGTTAAATACCTTGGAGCAATCATGAAGCTGAATGCCAAGTTATTTGGTAGTGAGACTTGGGTGGATGAACCCCCCTTGCTAACCAATGAACTGAATGACTTGGTTAGGCAAACATTACCTCAAAAGAAATAGGATCCTGGTAAATTCTTAATTTCATGTACCATAGGCACCATGACCTTTGAGAAGGCTCTATGTGACCTGAGGTCAGGCTTAAACTTAATGCCACTCTCTGTAATGGAGAAATTAGGAATCTTTGAGGTACAGGCTGCCAAATTCTCATTAGAGATGGCAGAGAAATCCATGAAAAAGGCTTTTGGACAGGTAGAGGACGTGCTAGTAAAGTTCAAAGGCCTTTACATCCTTGCTGATTTCATAATCCTAGACACTGGGAAGGATGAGGATGAATCCATCATCTTTGGAAGACCCTTCCTAACTACAGCAAAAGATGTGATTGATGTGGACAAAGGAGAGTTGATCCTTCAATTGAATGAGGACTACCTTGTGTTTAACACTCAAGGATCTCCCTCTGTAACCATGGAGAGGAAGCAAGAAAAGCTTCTCTTAATGCAGAGTCAAAAAAAGTCCCCACAATCAAACTCTAAGTTTGGTGTTGGGAGGCCACAACTAAACTCTAAGTTTGGTGTTGAACCCCCACATTCAAACTCTAAGTTTGGTGTTGGGAGGCCCCAACAATGCTCTAAACATCTGCGAAGCTCCATGAGAGCTCACTGTTAAGCTATTGACATTAAAGAAGCACTTACTTTGAGGCAACCCAATTTTATTTTTCTATGTTATTTTCTTTTTTTAGGTTGATGATCATGTGGAGTCACAAAAACAACTGCAAAAAATTAAAGAAAAATAAAAACAGCATTAAAAACAGCACACCCTGGAGGAAAAACTTACTGGCGTTTAAACGCCAGTAAGGGTAGCAGCATGGGCGTTTAACGCCCAGTATGGCACCATTCTGGGCGTTAAATGCCAGAAAGAAGCACCAGACTGGCGTTAAACGCCAGAAAGAAGCAACAAACTAGCGTTAAACGCCAGAAACAGGTTACAGCTTGGCGTTTAATTCCAGGAAAGGAATAAAAGCTGGCGTTTAACGCCAGAAATAAGCAGCAGTCTGGCGTTAAATGCCAGGATTGCACACTAAGGGCGTTTATACGCCTAATTGGGGTAGGGATGACAAATCCTTGACCCCTCAGAATATGTGGACCCCACAGAATTCCCACCTACCCTACCTCTCTCTCTCTCTCCCCCTCACACATCTCTATAAACACTCTATCCCAAACACTACTTACCAATCAAATCCTACCTCTTCCCTATATTCTCTTCACCAATCACCTCCATATCTCTTCCCCAAAAACCCTACCTACCTCACTTTTAAATTCAAACACTTTTCCCTCCCAAACCCACCCAATTCCATTCAGCCACTCTCCATCTCTTTCGCTATAAATACCCCTCTTTACTCCTTCATTTTTACACATCACAAACACTCTCCTATCCCCTTGGCCGAACCTCTATCTCCCTCCATCTCTTTTATTTTCTTCTTCTCACCCTTCTTTCTTTCTTCTTTTGCTCAAGGACGAGCAAATATTTTGAGTTTAGTGTGGTAAAAGCATTGCTTTTTTATTTTTCCATAACCATTTATGGCACCTAAGGCCGGAGAAACCTCTAAAAAGAGGAAAGGAAAGGCAAAAGCTTCCACCTCCAAGTCATGGAAGATGGAGAGATTCATCTCAAAGGTCCATCAAGACCACTTCTATGAAGTTGTGGCCAAGAAAAAGATGATTCCTATGCAATTCAGCTGGAATTGTCATAGAGGAAGACATCCTCATTGAAGAGGACAAGCCCATCACTAAAACGAGGATGGAGCAAATAAGAGAGCCCACTCATGGACCTCAACAAGAGCATGAGAAAGTTTCTCATCAAGAAATTCTTGAGATGCCTGATGAGCGGATATTTTATATGCTTTTTGGGGGTAATTTCATGTAGATTTTAGTATGTTTTAGTTAGTTTTTAATATATTTTTATTAGTTTTTAGGCAAAATTCATATTTTTAGACTTTACTATGAGTTTGTGTGTTTTCTGTGATTTCAGGTATTTTCTAGTTGAAATTGAGGGAGCTGATCAAAAATCTGATTCAGGCTAAAAAAGGATTGCTGATGTTGTTGGATTCTGACCTCCCTGCATTCGGAATGGATTTTTTGGAGCTACAGGAGTCCAATTGGCGCGCTCTCAATTGGTTAGAAAGTAGGCATCGAGGGCTTTCCAGCAATATATAATAGTCCATACTTTTTGCAAAGATAAACGACGTAAATTGGCGTTTAACGCCAGTTCCATGTTGCATTTTGGCGTTGAACGCCAGAAACAGGTTGCAAGTTGGAGTTAAATGCTAGAAACAGGTTACAACCTGACATTTAACTCTAAAAACAGCCCAGGCACGTGAGAAGCTTAAGTCTCAGCCCCAGCACACACCAAGTGGGCCCCAAAAGTGGATTTCTGCACTATCCATCTTAGTTTACTCATTTTCTGTAAACCTAGGTTACCAGTTTAGTATTTAAACAACTTTTAGAGACTAATTTTGTACCTCATGGCATTTTTAGATCTGAACTTTGTACTCTTTGATGGCATGAGTCTCTAAACTCCATTGTTTGAGGTGAGGAGCTCTGCAGCATCTCGATGAATTAATGCAATTATTTCTGTTTTCTATTCAAACACACTTGTTTCTATCTTAGATGTTCATTCGCACTTCAATATGAAGAAGGTGATGATCCGTGACACTCATCACCATTCTCAACCTATGAACGCGTGCCTGACAACCACCTCCGTTCTACATTAGACTGAATGAGTATCTCTTAGATTCCTTAATCAGAGTCTTCGTGGTATAAGCTAGAATCCATTAGCAATATTCTTGAGAATTCGGAAAGTCTAAACCTTTTCTGTGGTATTCCGAGTAGGATTTAGGGATTGAATAACTGTGACGAGCTTCAAACTCGCGAGTGTTGGGCGTAGTGACAGACGCAAAAGGATCAATGGATCCTATTCCGACATGATCGAGAACCGACAGATGATTAGCCGTGCTGTGATAGAGCATTTGGACTATTTTCACTGAGAGAATGGGAAGTAGCCATTGACAACGGTGACACCCAACATACAGCTTTCCATAGGAGGAACCTTGCGTGCATGAAGAAGAAGATAGGGGAAAGCAGAGATTCAGAAGACAAAGCATCTCCAAAACTCCAACATATTCTCCACTACTGCGTAACAATTACTCAATTCATGCTTTTTCACTTTTTACAATTGAAACTAAAGAACCCTATTGGTATCTTGACTAAGAATAATAAGATAACCATAGCTTGCTTCAAGCCAACAATCTCCGTGGGATTCGACCCTTACTCACATAAGGTATTACTTGCACGACCCAGTGCACTTGTTGGTTAGTTGTGCTGAATTACATAGTGTGAGTGTAATTTTTGTGCACCAAGTTTTTGACGCCATTGCCGGGGATTGTTTGAGTTTGAACAACTAACGGTGAATCTTGTTACTTAGATTAGGAAAAATTTATCTTTTTGTTTAGAGTCACTAGGATTGCATCTTACTTAGTTTTTAATTTTTCTTGGAGTCTTTTGTTTGAGTTTAGTTTCATATTTTAAGTTTGGTGTCAATTGCATGCTTTTCTTTGTCTTTCAATTTTTGAATTGCATGTTCTTTGTTTTTCCTTGATCTTCAAATTGTTCTTGTCAATTTTTCTTGTTTGATCTTTGGTTTGTCTTCTTTTGTGTCTTTTCTTGTTTTTCTTGTGCATTTTCAACTTTTTAGTTTTCAAAAAAAAAATTTATTTATTAAATACCTTTTTAAAACACGTTAAATTTATAGCTCAGTTGGCTAGAGCGTTGGCTTATGTTCTTGGCAATTGGGTATCTTCCTTTTAAAACTTTTTCAAAAATAATTTTTCTTTGATTCACTCTTGTGCCAAACTTTAAGTTTGGTGTTCTCTTGTTAATTTTCTTTAATTTTCAAAAATTTATTTTGGTTTTCCAAAAATTTTAAGTTTGGTGTTCTTTCTTTTGTTCTTGTTGTTCTTGTGAGTCTTCAAGGTGTTCTTGAGTCTTCTTTGTGCTTTGATCTTAAAATTTTTAAGTTTGGTGTGCCTTGGTGTTTTCCCTCCAAAATTTTCAAAAACAAGGAGCATTGGATTTAAAAATTTTTAAGTCTTGTGTCTTTTGTGTGTTTTTCTCTTTCATAATAAAATTAAAAAAAAATTATCTTTTCTAACTATTTTTAAGCAATTATTTCAAATTTTTTTTATAAAAATTCAGATTTCAATTTCAAAATTTTTCAAATCTTATCCTTTTTAAAAATCACATCTTTTTCAAAAATATCCTAACCACTTTTTCTCTCCCCACTTTTTTGAAATTCTTCATAAAACATTTTTTAAATTTTTATTTTAGTTTTTATTTTATTTTATTATTTCAAAAATTATTTTTCTTATATAATAAAATAAATAAAATAAATCCACATCATTTCCCTTTCTCCATCATGGATCTAAGTGGAAATGAACAGTCTAGAAGGACTCTGGGGTCATATGCTAACCCCACTACTGCTTCATACGGTAGTAGTATCTGTATACCCTCCATCGAAGTCAGTAGTTTTGAGTTGAATCCTCAGCTCATTATCATAGTGCAGCAAAGTTGTCAGTATTTCGGTCTTCCATAGGAAGAACCTACATAGTTTCTGGCACAGTTTTTACAAATTGCTGACACAGTACATGATAAGAAAGTAGATCAGGATATCTACAGATTATTACTGTTTCCATTTGCTATAAAAGACCAAGCTAAGAGGTGGTTAAATAACCAACCTAAGGCTAGCATAAGGACATGGAAACACCTGTCAGAAAAATTCCTGAATCATTATTTCCCTTCAAAATGGATGACACAGCTAAGGCTGAGCATCCAAGGCTTTAAACAAGGAGATAATGAATCCCTCTATAATGCCTGAGAGAGATACAAAGAGATGCTAAGAAAATGCCCTTCTGAAATGTTTTCAGAGTGGGCGTAGTTAGACATCTTCTATTATGGGCTTACAGAGAAAGCTCAGATTTCTCTAGACCACTCAGCTAGTGGATCTATACACATTAGAAAGACAATTGAGGAAGCTCAAGAACTCATTGATACAGTTGCCAGAAATCAGCATCTGTACCTAAGCAATGAATCTTCCATGAAAGAAGAGGCTAAAACAGTAACTACTGAACTCATCCTGCAGAACAAGTTACTGAATTCAATCAGCAATTAGATTTTCTGACAAAACAGCTAGCCAAATTCAAGGAGATATTGCAAGAAACAAGAATAGCTAATATGAATATGGAAGTGCAGTTAAAGCAAACAGAACAATAGTTATTAAAACAAATAACAGAAGAGTGCCAAGCAGTTCAATTAAGAAGTGGGAAAACATTAAATACCTCACTTGAAGGCAGCAGGAAGCCAAGAGATGAGCAAACTGCTAACCGAAATCCCTCTGAGGATAGTAATGACCTGGCCCAATAGGGAAATCCCAATTCATTGGGCCTTTTGATACAATTAAATAGAAAGCCCCAAGGGCCCCATATTCTAGGAGCCCAAACTATGTGATTGAATAAATCCTCCTCCATCTGTTGCGGGTCGAGGACTCCTTCCCATTCTTCAAACTCCGATTCATATTTTTCATAGAGAAATCTCTGATCAACGATAAAACAAAATCCTTTTTGAATCATATTTAAGGGATTCCATGCTCAGTTCTTGCGTTCAAACGCCAGAAATAAGTAAGGAATTGGCATTGAATGCCCAAAAGAAGCTCAGTTCTGGTGTTCAAACACCAGAAACAGGTAAGGAGTTGGCGTCTAACGCCACTCCAGCTTTCACCCCTGGCATTCAAACGCTAGTGGGGGATCAGACACACACAAGTGCTGATAGCAACCCTTCTAAAAAGGCTTCTCAACCCACATCTATAGGTAATAAACCTTCAGCAACTAAGGTTGAGGAATACAAAGCTAGAATACCTTATCCTCAGAAACGCTGCCAAGCGGAACAGGATAAGCAATCTGCCCGCTTTGCAGACTATCTCAGGACTCTTGAAATAAAGATTCTGTTTGCAGACGAACTTAAGCAAATACCCTCTTATGCTAAGTTCATGAAAGAGAACTTAAGTCATAAGAAAGATTGGAGAGAAACTGAAAAAGTTTACCTCACTGAAGAATGCAGTGCAGTCATTCTGAAAAGCTTACCAAAAAAGCTTAAAGATCCCGGAAGCTTTATAATACCATGCACATTAGAGGGTACTTGTACCAAGCAAGCTCTATGTGATCTTGGGGCAAGTATCAACCTAATACCTGCATCCACTATCAAAAAGCTTGGTTTGACTGAACAAGTCAAACCAACCCGGATATGTCTCCAACTTGCTTATGGCTCCATTAAATACCCATCAGGCGTGATTGAAGACATGATTGTCAAGGTTGGGCCATTTGCCTTTCCCACTGACTTTGTGGTGCTGGAAATGGAGGAGCACAAGAGTGAAACTCTCATTCTAGGAAGACTTTTCCTAGTGATGCCAAGGCATCTTAGGCTAGTTTCACTAGCATTTTTCTGTTAGTTTTAGTTGTTTTATGCATTTTCTTGAGCTTAAAGTAACCAAGAATGGTTAAATGAACAACAAAGTAATGAATCATCCAAACAGTGTAATTTTGATGCAAATTCCATGAGTTTTTAGTTATATTACTTGAATGCTATGAATGGAAGAATTCTCATGAAATTTTGCAAGACTTTGATGCAATTGTGTGGATGATTTCAGGGAAGAAGAGGCTAGGCAAGGAAGCAACAAAATCAATAAAGGAAGCTTGAAGATCACATGTGCCATATAATGCTGAAAGTGGCGTTTAACCTCCAGTTTAACCTTAAACTGGAAGTTAAACGCCAGAATAAGAAATGCACCAAAGCTGAAAGTGGCGTTTAACCTTCAGTTTAAGGTTAAACTGAAGGTTAAACGCCAGAATCCTGAAAGCTGAGAAAAGAGGAAACTGGCGTTTAACCTCCAGTTTAACCTTAAACTGGAGGTTAAACGCCAGAATGAGAATGGCACCAAGGGAGTATTTCCACGTTTAACCTCCATTTTGACCTTAAACTGGAGGTTAAACGTGTTCGAACCATTTTATGCACCAGGAAGCCATTTCCACGTTTAAGCTCCAGTTTGACCTCAAACTGGAGCTTAAACGTGTTCGACATTCACACTCCTGGGCTACCTTCTTCATTCCCACGTTTAAGCTCCAGTTTAAGGTTAAACTGGAGCTTAAACGTGTTCGGCGTTTTTGCTACTCCAGGGTTGCCTTCTCATTTCCACGTTTAAGCTCCAGTTTAACCTTAAACTGGAGCTTAAACGTGTTCGACCAAGAATTGCCTCCAGGGTTGCAATTTTCATTTCCACGTTTAAGCTTCAGTTTAACCTTAAACTGAAGCTTAAACGTGTTCGATTAATTACTCTCCTGGGTTGCTTTCTTCCAATTCCACGTTTAAGTTTCAGTTTAACCTTAAACTGAAACTTAAACTTCAACTTAAACGCCACTCTTTGAAAGGGTTTCTGGGCCAAATATATTGAAGTTTAAGTTAGCATTGAGCACAAACATTAACTTAAACGTATTATGGTATGAAACCCAATTGAATATCATGGTTTATGGGATTGGGCCTGAAGAATTGATGAGTCTGGAACTTCAAATTGTTGAGTCTTGTGTCATTACTTATCACTAAGTTTGCTCAATGAATGTTACAGAATTGGATCACAGCCTCATCAGGATTATGGACCATAAACCCAAAGCAAAAGGAAATCAAGGAAAGGCCTCAAAGCCCAAGAAACACAACAGAAGCTCAATTTAGAAAGTGTATAAATAGGATAGAATTGAAGTTAGTTAGGATTACTTTTGGGACACTTTAGAACTTTTCATATTTTGTAATTGAATTCAGAGCTATGAATCACTAAACCCCTTTCATTGGGTTAGGGAGCTCTATTGTAATTCAATGAATCAATAATATTTTTTTATCTTCTTCTTCAATCTTTTCTCTTGAATTTTGTTAGAAAGCTTCTCGATCTAACTCCATTGGGTAGTTGTCTTGGGAAAGAAACTACCCACAATTGGAATCCTTCGAAACCTTGGGAAAGGAATGGAGGATTCATGCTAGAGAAGCTTTCTCACAGTGAATTGGGTTGGGGTTTGGATGGATATTGTGACATGTAATCCTACCAAATTGTGGTTCATGAAACTGTGTGGTATAATCAGTGATCGAGCATCATCTCTTCTTATGAACATTTAAAGCAAGGGATTGGGAATTTGTTTGTTTTTAGAGAGAATTGGTGAGCCAAGGGATTGGGATCCAATCATATAAGATTGCCAAGGAAAATTCAATGAATGCATTGGTTGAGGAAGAGATAAAAAAATGTCTTGATTCGGAGATCTCAATATCTCCTAACACCCAATGAACTCCCCATTTCTGATCTACACTTTCTCTTTACATTCTGCAATTTAAATTCATGCAATCACCCCCATCCCATTTAATTTTAGCAATTTAGTTTCTCGCTCTTTAATTCATGTAATTTTACATTCCGCAATTCTCATCCAAATCTTGATTCCGCTCAACTAGAACAAACTTCTAATCCGAATTGCTCATTCAACCAATCCTTGTGGGATTCGACCTCACTCTATTGTGAGTTTTTACTTGACGATAACCGGTGCACTTGCCGGAAGGAATTTTTGCCGAGTGTGCAATTTCCTAAATCGTAGCATATCAAGTTTATGCTAGATCAAGTTTATGGCGCCGTTGCCGGGGATTGGTTTTCGATTGACAATTCTCAAATTGGAAGTTAACTAGATTGAGCATTTTTCTTGTTTTGTTAATTTAGTTCAAGTTACTTGTTGAATTTAATTTCTGCACTCTGTTATTTGCTTTTTCTTTCTTATGCCTTTAAATTCAAGCAACTAACTCACTGACCCACTAACTATTTGATTTAATTCCTCAACTGCTCTAACCATACTCTTCCATTAACCAAGAGTATTCCACTGGTTTGTGCTTGTGGTGTGTTCTTGTATGACAGGTAGGAGAGGAGAGGCATCAACTCCTCCATATACCGAACCAGAGAGGACCCTTCATAGACTTAGAAGGGAAGCAAGAAGGAAGAAGGTACTGGGAAAAGAAGAATCTGAAGGAGAATCTGAGGACAATTTTGAGGAAGCTCTAGATCTCAACATGGATAGAGAAGTTCACAACCATGAGAGGGTTGATGGAAACAATGCCATTCCTGAGAGGAGGGTTCTTGGTTCATACATAAACCCAACCTCTGGGAATTGTGGTAGTAGCATTCAGAAACCACCCATTCAGGCCAACAATTTTGAACTCAAACCACAGCTAATATCACTGGTGGAGGACCATTGTTCATTTGGTGGGAGTGCTAATGAAGATCCAAACCAACATCTCACCAAATTTCTGAGAATTTGCGACACTGTGAAGTCCAATGGAGTCCAGGACTCTTGTTCCCATTTTCACTTAGGGACAAGGCAGCTAAGTGGCTGGAATCATTCCCAAGGGACAGCCTAACAACCTGGGATGAGGTAGAGAGCAAGTTTCTGGCACGTTTCTACCCCCCACAAAAGGTCAATAGGCTTCGATCTGAGGTTCAGACTTTTAGACAACAAGATGGTGAGACGCTTTACGAGGCATGGGAGAGGTTCAAAGAGTTGACAAGGAAATGCCCACCAAATATGTTCCCTGACTAGGTGCAATTGCATATTTTCTATGATGGACTTTCTTATGAATCAAGGAAGGCTGTAGACCATTCATCAGGAGGTTCATTGAACAGGAAAAAGACTGTGGAAGAAGCCATTGAAGTGATTGAGACAGTGGCTGAGAATGAATACTACTATGCTTCAGAGAGGCACAACACTAAGGGAGTCATGGAGCTGAACCATGTTGATACAATTCTAGCCCAAAACAAAGTGTTTGCCAAGCAACTAGCAGAGCTCACAAGGAAATTAGACACAAAACAAGTGGCTGCAATACACACACAAGATCAAGAGGAAGTAAGCATTGAAGGAAATGATTGGGAAGAGGCCAACTATGTGGGAAACCAACAAAGGCAATCATATGATCCACATTCCAACACTTACAACCCAGGATGGAAAAACCACCCAAACTTTGGGTGGGGGAACCAGCAAAGCCAACCACAAAACCACAAACCTTACAACCACAACCAACATAACAATTCCACATATCAAAACTCCAACCAAAGATCATACCAAGCCACACAAAACACTTACTCCCAACCACCATATCATGGCCAAAATAACCAATCTGACCAATCCAATCCGAACCAACAATTTCAAGAGCAATTAAACAGGATAGAAGGAAGGTTAGTAAACATGGGTCAGGACATAAGTGAGTTGAAAAGCTTTAAGGATGATGTGAGATTGACCTTAAGGAACCATGGCGAAAAACTCAAGTGGATGGAGGCTCGAGTAGGAGAACTATCTCAACAGGCCCCCAAGTCAACTGCAGTGTTCCCTAGTGACACAGAAAAGAATCCTAAAGGGGAACAAAAGGGAGTGAGATGGGAAGAATGCAAGGCCATCACCATATTGAAGGAAGTCTCAGAAGAAGAAGGAATCAGACCCTCAGAAAAGGAGTCAGAAATCTTGAAAGAAGGTGTGGAAGAAGCTAAGCAAGAAAGTGAAAATGAGCAAGCCAAGGAAATGCAAGAGGAAGGCATGCTGGAAACTTACCAACCAAGAGCACCATTTCCTCAGAGGTTAGGAGGAGGTGAAAAAGGGAAAACATATTCAAGGTTTTTAGAGACATTTAAGTCTCTCCATATCAACATTCCCTTTCTTGAGATCCTCCAGCAGATGCCTACACATATCACGTATTTGAAGGAATTGCTGAGCAAGAAAAGAGTTTTGAAGGGAGGACAAACTGTAATCATGAACAAAGAATGCAGTGCACTCATCAAGAAAGACATAGTCTCTAAGAAAACAGACCCAGGAAGTTTTCATATCCCCTGCATCATAGGGGAAACAAAAATTGACAGGGGATTCTGTGATCTAGGAGCTAGCATAAATGTGATGCCTCTGACTCTTATGAAGAGGCTACAACTGAATGAGGTAAGATCCACTGATGCAATCATACAACTGGCTGACAAAACTCAAAAGCAAGCTGAAGGGGTAGTTGAGAATGTGCTGGTGAAAGTGGGAAATTATTTCTTCCCCACAGACTTTGTCATTTTGGACATGGAGGAAAGCTACCTACACCCTATCATTCTGGGAAGGCCATTTCTAGCCACTGCTAGAGCGCTCATAGATGTAGAACAAGGAGAGCTAATTTTGAGAATACATGATGAACAGCTCATTTTCCATGTTTTCAAACCTGCATCTGAGCCTGAACCAGAATCTGAAAAGCCTAAGGATGATAGTAGCCATCTCTGTTTGGAGGGAAGCAATCCAGCAACTGAAACTCTAAAACAGTCCTTGGAAGGCAAACAAGATTTGCAAGAGTTAAAGCCACAAGAATTAAAAGAAACAGATAAGAAGGAACCTCCTGGCATAAGAGTCAATGAAGAAGTCCTCAAGAGAGAGGGAAGAATTGTAAAGAAAGTGCCAAGAGGGTGGAGAAACAAGAAAATTCCCACTGAAGGTTTCTCTCCGGGAGATGAAGTGATATCAAGTCATTATCTGCCAATCCCACCTGGCCTCAAAACCATTCCTTCCCAGCTCCCTCAAGTGTTCACAATCAGGAAAGTTCTTTCTATGGAACATTTGGAAATCATAAAGGAATCAAATGGAGACGTTTTCATAGTGAGAGGAGAAGACATCAAGCACTACAATCCACCCTAACAAGGGACAATTGTCAAGCTAGTGACGATAAAGAAGCGCTTCATGGGAGGCAACCCATGTTTTTAGTATCCTTACTCTTTATTGTTTTACTGTGCATCTAATAAAGCATGGTTTCTTATGCATGAACTTGAATCCTCAGGACAACCGTCGATAAGGTGCACTAAACATTACATGTAAAACAAAATTGGTCTCTAAGTTTGGTGTGCCTGAAGGCATCTCCAAATCTTATGCAAAATTGTATTTAGTTTTTTCATTCAAGGTGCACAACCAAACATTAAGTTTGGTGTTCCTTTTTGAACACAGTTAATGAAAAGGAAAAGTTCCTCTGGATTTAGAATTTCATGACAAGTATACCATTTGCATGTCTTAATACCTTGATTTCAATTACTTTAGGTAGTGAAATCGTTTAGGATCAAAGAATCAAGGTGACTATGATTTATTAAGAATTATGCACATTCATTAAGGACACTAACATGGATTTCATGTCATCAGGAGACATTACCAAACACTAAGTTTGGTGTCCAATAATAAGTGTGCATACATATAAAAGTCACGGCTATAAGCTCATAAAGTTAATCATTGATCTACAATTCAAAAAGAATGAAAAACATGTGCAAGTGCTATTCCTTATTCACATGACCGAAAAAAATGATAGTAAAATTTGTTTGTTTGTGCAGGTACAAAAGGAAGGATAATAATGGAGGAAAAAGACAAAGGGGGAGGCACGGTGCTTGGTCAAAAAGGAAGTTCAAAGGTCTTTGAAACTAACAAATGGGAAAAAGAAGTTCTGCATGAAAAGATAGCTACATGTACAACCTAATGCACCTAGAATACTTCCAAGAAAGTGAAAAGCAATTCGTCCTTTTCCCTAATTCATATATTTACCATCAAGCCATCCTTCACAAATCACCCTAGCCGTCCATTTTTCACCTACATTCACTATAAAGAATCATTTGGGGAACGAGTTCCACACCACCAAATCTCCTCCTTGCACATATTCTTTCATCATAGCATAACTATCTCTTGCCGAAAACAACCTCACCACTCTTCTAACCACATTTGCTTACTTCACCTTGTCAACCTTAGCTTGTTACTCTCCAAAACTAAAGAACCAATGGCAGCCTCATCTAGCCACAAAAGAAGAAAAGACAAGCAACCCATGGAGGAGGAAAGGGAATTTGATGCATGGAAATACAAATCAGTTTTCCATGAGATTCAAGCCGAATGGATGAGACCTAAAAGGGTACTAGCTGAGGTTCCCTTTGACCTGGAAAAGGATGAGTTCCCAGGTATTTGGGAGAAGATCAAAAAGAGGAAGTGGGAGCTCTTGACTAAGTCAATCACTAAGATCAACATCAACCTGGTGAAGGAGTTTTATGCAAATGCAGTGAGGGAGGATCCAACCGTGGAACCTACCTACAAAAGCTATGTGAGAGGGGTGGAAGTTGATTTCAGCCCCAAGGCAATCATGAAAACTCTTGGCCTGAAAAACATACGTTTCAGCCAAGCAAGTTATGAGGAAAGGATGATAGGGGAACCTGACTATACGACTATTGCTGAAGACCTTTGTGCCATCAGAGCTGAATGGGTAAGAAAAACAAAAGGGGCTCCAAGAGTCTTGAGAAGGGGAGACCTAACACCTGAAGCTAAAGGGTGGTATGCAATAGTTAGGAGATCCATCCTACCCACTGCAAACTCTTCAGAAATAGTCCCTAAAAGAGCCATCTTGCTACATTGCATTATGGTGGGAGGAGAGATCAAGGTTCATAAACTCATTGCTGAACAGATACAAGAGTTTAGTGAGAAAAGTGACCCTGACTCCTGGCTCCACTTCCCTAGCACCATCATTAGACTATGCATCGATGCCCAAGTACCACTTGAAGATGAAAGACCTAATTGGCTATATCCTGGAATGGCCATAACTGCTCACAGAATGACTCTTGGCCCAACTGCCCCAAGACATACAAAAAGAAGAAATGAAGAAGGGCAACAAGCAGAAGAGGAGCAAGAAGCAGAGCAAGAAGGAGAAGAAGAGCAAGAAGAGCAAAGAAGTCCAGAAAGAAGGCAACAAGTTCTCAGAGACCCCATGGATATGAGCAGAATGCAGGAAATCATGGAGGGAATGTCTCAACAATACATGAGGTCTCAAGAGAGGCAAGAGGACTTTCACCTCAAAATGATGGACATGCAAAGGAACTTTGAATCAAGATTCCTAGATCTGCAAAGGGAACAGAATTTACAATTACAGGAATCCCTCAGCCACATATGCCAACACCAAGATGCCAATATTTTGGCAATCAAGGAAGCCACCACTTTGCAGAATGCAAGACACTCAATTCAAGCTGATTACAACATCAGTTCTCAAATCAAGCTTAACTACATAGGGGAACATCTACACAAGATGGACCCAGCATTCCCATCTTTTGATGAGTATTTCAAAGGGAGAAAAGAAGGAGAAATAAACAAGGCAATGATCCTTGAAAAAGGAGTGGAAGAAACAATGAAAAAGGCTGGATTCTGGACAAAGCTCATGAGAAAAGATAAAGGAAGTACAAGTGGTCAAAAAGAGGTAAGAAGCAAGAAGAAGCAGGACCCCAAGAATAAAAAAGAACCAAGCAACAAATGAGAGGTGGTCTTGTTCCTTAATAATCAAATAATAGTTTGTGAATTGTCTTTATGAGCTTTCTTTCATTTTACGTCAATTTGTATGTTTGTTTGTTTACTGCTTTGAATAAAGTGAATACCTAGATGTTTGGATATAACTTCACCTCCTTAAACAAATTGCTTACCATGCTTGTTCTGTTTCCAAAAATAAAAGAAAAGTTTGAACAAAGGTAACTTGGCTCATTTAGTGACAAATCAAGTAGAATTAAGTGGTGGTATGCATGCTTGATTGTTTAGTCAGCTCACTGAAATTTAGTGTAGAATTATCAATATTTTGTGTAGAAGTTGTATACTGTCTATGGATCTTGATGAATAAATGTCTTTGGCCATGAAAAAGAAAGAAAAAAAAGAAGAAAAAGCCACTGAAAAAGGGCAACCAAAAAGGAAGAAAATTAAGAAAATAAGCTAGGCACCAATGGTTTGAACTTCTGAGACAAATGCCTGTGGTGTTTATGTATTAAGGATATGCTTGGATGAATAGGTTCTGAGGAGTGTTTCAATACTTGGTAACTTGGGTTAACTAACCCGGGATTATCAACCAAAAGTCCATTATCAAGAGCAACCTAAATACAAGACATTTAGTCACACAAAGAGGTGCTGGGCACCAATGTCTCAAGAAGAAATGTGAACTAAAATGCCTGTAGTGGATATGTGTAGTGCACTGATAAGAAAAAGAAAATGCCAAAGGCTTGTGCAACACATGACACTGAGCAAACAAGGAGCAAAGGAGCTCTAAGAAAAAGAAAAACAAAGAAAGGAAAATGTGCCAAAGACATAAGAATAACAAGAGGCCATAGCAGTGTTTGATGGATGCAATGAAAAAAATGATAATTCTACCTGATAAGAATGAAAAAGTGATGCTGCAACTTTCTGCATAAAACCCTTCTGATGAACTTCAAATGCTTGCTAATATAGCCAATGTAATTACTTTTTGTTTCATACTTTCTTCTCAAATAACTCAGGACTTGCTTAGGGACAAGCAAGTATTAAGTTTGGTGTTGTGATGCCAAGGCATCTTAGGCTAGTTTCACTAGCATTTTTCTGTTAGTTTTAGTTGTTTTATGCATTTTCTTGAGCTTAAAGTAACCAAGAATGGTTAAATGAACAACAAAGTAATGAATCATCCAAACAGTGTAATTTTGATGCAAATTCCATGAGTTTTTAGTTATATTACTTGAATGCTATGAATGGAAGAATTCTCATGAAATTTTGCAAGACTTTGATGCAATTGTGTGGATGATTTCAGGGAAGAAGAGGCTAGGCAAGGAAGCAACAAAATCAATAAAGGAAGCTTGAAGATCACATGTGCCATATAATGCTGAAAGTGGCGTTTAACCTCCAGTTTAACCTTAAACTGGAAGTTAAACGCCAGAATAAGAAATGCACCAAAGCTGAAAGTGGCGTTTAACCTTCAGTTTAAGGTTAAACTGAAGGTTAAACGCCAGAATCCTGAAAGCTGAGAAAAGAGGAAACTGGCGTTTAACCTCCAGTTTAACCTTAAACTGGAGGTTAAACGCCAGAATGAGAATGGCACCAAGGGAGTATTTCCACGTTTAACCTCCAGTTTGACCTTAAACTGGAGGTTAAACGTGTTCGAACCATTTTATGCACCAGGAAGCCATTTCCACGTTTAAGCTCCAGTTTGACCTCAAACTGGAGCTTAAACGTGTTCGACATTCACACTCCTGGGCTACCTTCTTCATTCCCACGTTTAAGCTCCAGTTTAAGGTTAAACTGGAGCTTAAACGTGTTCGGCGTTTTTGCTACTCCAGGGTTGCCTTCTCATTTCCACGTTTAAGCTCCAGTTTAACCTTAAACTGGAGCTTAAACGTGTTCGACCAAGAATTGCCTCCAGGGTTGCAATTTTCATTTCCACGTTTAAGCTTCAGTTTAACCTTAAACTGAAGCTTAAACGTGTTCGATTAATTACTCTCCTGGGTTGCTTTCTTCCAATTCCACGTTTAAGTTTCAGTTTAACCTTAAACTGAAACTTAAACTTCAACTTAAACGCCACTCTTTGAAAGGGTTTCTGGGCCAAATATATTGAAGTTTAAGTTAGCATTGAGCACAAACATTAACTTAAACGTATTATGGTATGAAACCCAATTGAATATCATGGTTTATGGGATTGGGCCTGAAGAATTGATGAGTCTGGAACTTCAAATTGTTGAGTCTTGTGTCATTACTTATCACTAAGTTTGCTCAATGAATGTTACAGAATTGGATCACAGCCTCATCAGGATTATGGACCATAAACCCAAAGCAAAAGGAAATCAAGGAAAGGCCTCAAAGCCCAAGAAACACAACAGAAGCTCAATTTAGAAAGTGTATAAATAGGATAGAATTGAAGTTAGTTAGGATTACTTTTGGGACACTTTAGAACTTTTCATATTTTGTAATTGAATTCAGAGCTATGAATCACTAAACCCCTTTCATTGGGTTAGGGAGCTCTATTGTAATTCAATGAATCAATAATATTTTTTTATCTTCTTCTTCAATCTTTTCTCTTGAATTTTGTTAGAAAGCTTCTCGATCTAACTCCATTGGGTAGTTGTCTTGGGAAAGAAACTACCCATAATTGGAATCCTTCGAAACCTTGGGAAAGGAATGGAGGATTCATGCTAGAGAAGCTTTCTCACAGTGAATTGGGTTGGGGTTTGGATGGATATTGTGACATGTAATCCTACCAAATTGTGGTTCATGAAACTGTGTGGTATAATCAGTGATCGAGCATCATCTCTTCTTATGAACATTTAAACCAAGGGATTGGGAATTTGTTTGTTTTTAGAGAGAATTGGTGAGCCAAGGGATTGGGATCCAATCATATAAGATTGCCAAGCAAAATTCAATGAATGCATTGGTTGAGGAAGAGATAAAAAAATGTCTTGATTTGGAGATCTCAATATCTCCTAACACCCAATGAACTCCCCATTTCTGATCTACACTTTCTCTTTACATTCTGCAATTTGAATTCATGCAATCACCCCCATCCCATTTAATTTCAGCAATTTAGTTTCTCGCTCTTTAATTCATGCAATTTTACATTCCGCAATTCTCATCCAAATCTTGATTCCGCTCAACTAGAACAAACTTCTAATCCGAATTGCTCATTCAACCAATCCTTGTGGGATTCGACCTCACTCTATTGTGAGTTTTTACTTGACGATAACCGGTGCACTTGTCGGAAGGAATTTTTGCCGAGTGTGCAATTTCCTAAATCGTAGCATATCAAGTTTATGCTAGATCACCTAGCAATTGGACAAACCCTCATTGACGTCCAAAAAGGGGAAGTAACCCTGAGAGTCAATGAGGATGAGTTTAAGTTGAATGTTGTCAAAGCTATGCAGCATCCAGACACCCCAAATGACTGCATGAGCATTGATATTATTGACTCTTTGGTAAAAGAGGTCAATATGACTGAGAGTCTCGAATCAGAGCTAGAGGATATCTTTAAAGATGCTCAGCCTGATCTGGAGGAAGCAGAGAGAATAATAGAACCTCTGAAAATCCCCTAGGAAGAGGAGAAACCTCCTAAACCCGAGCTCAAACCATTACCACCATCCCTGAAATATGCATTTCTGGGAGAAGGTGATACCTTTCCTGTAATCATAAACTCTACCTTAGAGCCACAGGAAGAAGAAGCACTAATTCAAGTGCTAAGGACACACAAGATAGCTCTTGGGTTGTCCATCAGTGATCTTAAGGGCATTAGCCCAGCCAGATGCATGCACAAGATCCTGTTGGAGGGTGACACTAAGCCAGTGGTTCAACCACAGAGGCGGCTGAATCCAACCATGAAGGAGGTGGTGTAGAAGGAGGTCACTAAATTATTTGAGGCTGGGATTATTTATCCTAAGAAGGGTGGCATGACAGTGGTTTATAATGAAAAAAATGAACTGGTTCCTACAAGAACAGTTACAGGGTGGCGTATGTGTATTGATTACAGAAGGCTCAATACAACTACCAGAAAAGATCATTTTCCTTTACCATTCATAGACCAGATGCTAGAAAGACTAGCAGGTCATGAATACTACTACTTCCTGGATGGGTATTCAAGTTATAATCAAATTGTAGTAGATCCCCAGGATCAAGAGAAAGCAGTATTCACATGTCCATCCGGAGTATTTGCATACAAAAGGATGCCATTTGGTCTGTGCAATGCACCTGCAACCTTTCAAAGGTGCATGCTCTCTATTTTCTCTGATATGGTAAAAAATTTCTGGAAGTCTTCATGGATGACTTTTCAGTATTTGGAGACACATTTAGATCCTATCTTGACCATCTAGCACTTGTTTTAAAGAGGTGCCAAGAGACTAACCTAGTTTTAAACTGGGAGAAATGTCACTTTATGGTGATTGAAGGAATTATTCTTGGGCACAAAATTTCGAACAAGGGAATAGAGGTGGATCAAGCTAAGGTAGAGGTAATTGAAAAATTACCACCACCTGCCAATGTTAAGGCAATCAGAAGCTTTCTAGGGCAGGCAGGATTCTATAGGAGGTTTATAAAAGATTTCAAAAATCGCCAAACCTCTGAGTAATCTGCTAGCTACTGACATGCCATTTATCTTTGATAAGGAGTGTCTGCATGCGTTTGAGACTCTGAAAGCTAAGCTAGTCACAGCACTAGTCATCTCTGCACCAGACTGGACATTACCATTTGAACTAATGTGTGATGCCAGTGACCATGCCATTGGTGTAGTGTTGGGACAAAGGCATGACAAGCTTCTGCACGTCATTTACTATGCCAGTTGTGTTTTAAATGACGCACAGAAGAACTATATAACCACAGAAAAAGAGTTACTTGCAGTGGTTTACGCCGTTGACAAGTTCAGATCTTATTTAGTAGGATCAAAAGTGATTATGTATACTGACCATGCTGCTCTTAAATATCTACTCACAAAGCAGGATTCAAAACCCAGACTCATCAGATGGGTGTTGCTTCTGCAAGAGTTTGATATAGAAATAAGAGACAGAAAAGGGACAAAGAATCAAGTAGCAGATCACCTGTCCCGAATAGAACCAGTAGAAGGGGCGTCCCTTCCTCTTACTGAGATCTCTGAAAACATTTCGGATGAGCAACTCTTTGCCATCTAGGAAGTACCATGGTTTACAGACATTGCAAACTACAAGGCTGTGAGATTCATACCCAAAGAGTATTGTAGGAAGCAATAAGAGAAATTGAACACAGATGCAAGTACTATCTTTGGGATGAACCATATCTCTTCAAGAGATGTGCAGACGACGTAATCTATAGATGTGTGCCTAAAGAAGAAGCACAGAAGATCCTATGGCATTGCCGTGGATCGCAATATGGAGGAGATTTTAGAAGTGAGCGAACAGCCACAAGAGTCCTCCAAAATGGCTTCTACTGGCCTACTCTCTATAAAGACTCCCGAGTGTTTGTACTTAATTGTGACAGTTGCCAAAGATCTGGCAATCTGCCTCATAGTTATGCCATGCCTCAACAAGGAATCTTGGAGATTGAGTTGTTTGATGTATGGGGTATTGAATTCATGGGGCCTTTCCCACCATCCTACTCAAACACTTATATTCTGGTGGCAGTGGATTATGTATCCAAGTGGGTGGAAGCTATTGCAACACTACTAATGATACTAAGACAGTGCTAAAATTCCTCCAGAAACACATCTTCAGCAGATTTGGTGTCCCTAGAGTACTAATTAGTGATGGGGGAAATCATTTTTGCAATAAACAGCTTTACTCTACTATGGTCCGATATGGAGTTAGCCACAGGGTGGCAACTCCATATCATCCACAGACAAATGGGCAAGCTGAAGTCTCTAATAGAGAACTTAAAAGAATCTTGGAACAGACTGTGGTTAACCGGAGAAAGGATTGGGCAAGAAGCTTGGATGATGCTCTGTGGGCATACAGAACAGCATTCAAGACTCCTATAGGGACCTCTCCATACCAGCTGGTGTATGAAAAAGCCTGTCACTTGCCAGTGGAACTGGAACATAAGGCCTACTGGGCAACCATATTCCTAAATCTTGATGACAAGTTAGCTGGAGAAAAACGATTGCTCCAGTTTAATGAGCTAGAGGAATTCAGACTCAATGCTTTCGAAAGTGCAAAAATTTACAAAGAGAAAGCAAAAAGGTGGCATGATAAGAAGCTGTCCTCTAGAGTCTTTGAGCCAGGGCAAAAAGTTCTGCTGTTTAATTCTAGGCTTAGATTATTCCCCGGGAAATTAAAATCCCGGTGGAGAGGGCCATATGTGATTACAAGTGTGTCACCATATGGATACGTAGAGCTTCAGGATAATGACTCTGTCAAAAAGTTCATTGTAAATGGACAGAAAGTCAAACATTATCTTGAAAGCAATTTTGAGCAAGAACGCTCAAAACTGAGGCTTGATTAAAGCTCAGTAATAGTCCAACGAAAGACAATAAAGAAGCGCTTGCTGGGAGGCAACACAGCCATTAACAAAGCTTATTTGTTAATTAATTGAATTTTACAGGTTCATGTTAATTATTTTCAAGGTAAAATAGCAATTGTATGAGTTCACAGAGTTACAGAAGGATTCAGAGGATAAAATAGCAAAAAGAAGCTCATTGATGCGAAAAAGCCAATAAGAGATGTTTTGGGCATTAAACGCCCAAAAGAAGCATCTACTCGGCGTTTAACACCAGTAGAGATAGCCATCTTGGCGTTAAACGCCAGATTTACAACGTCCTGGGCGTTCAGAAAAACGCCTAGTGACAAAGGAGTTCCTGGCGTTTAACGCCAGCCAGAAGCAACAGCTAGGCGTTAAATGCCCAGGAGAAGCTACAAATGGGCGTTAAACGCCCAAAACATGCAGCGTTTGGGCATTTAATACCAGGATTGTGGGGAGGAGGTAAATTCGTTTTTAATTCAAACTTTTTCCATTTTTTATGTTTTAATTCATGATTTCTTGCATAAACATGTTACAAACTCTCATATTCCAAACTTCAATTCCAAAAATTTTTAATCCTAATTTTTCAAATCCTTTTTCAAAAATATCAAATGCATCTTAATTCATAAACACAAATCCTTTTCAAATCATCTCCAACTTCTTTTCAAATCTTTTTCAAAACTCAATTATCTTTTTAAATTCTTCTCAAATCTTTTCTTTTAAATTCATCATATCCTCTTTTCAAAATTCAGATTTATCTTTTTTTTTAAAATATCTTTCATATCTTTTCAATTTTAAATTGCATCTTTTTCCTATCATACTTATCTTTTACAAATCATATCTTCTATCATATCTCGTTCAAAATTTTCGAAAAACCTACCCCCCATCCCTTTAAATCCTAGTTCGGCCTCCCTCCTCTCTTCCACAATTCGAAAAATTGGCTCTCCTTCTATCCCTCTCCTTTCCTTTCTTTTGCTTGAGGGCAAGCAAACCTCTAAGTTTGGTGTGTTTATCTGTGATCACTAAACCAATACCCACTAAGATCATGGCTCCTAAGGAAAAATAAACCACTCCAAGAAGCAAGAAAGAGAATATTCCAAAACCACTTTGGAATCAAGGGAAGTTCTTAACCAAAGAACATTCAGACAATTACTACAAAATAATGGGTCTAAGGTCAGTGATCCCGGAAGTTAAATCCGATCTGAAAGAAGACGAATATCCGGAGATCCAAGAGTAAATTCGAAACAGGAGTTGGGAAATTGGTGGATGAAATTGTGATTAAAGAGTTTCAGGCATTGTTAGAGAAGCTCACAACTTCTCACAACTAACCAGCAAGTGTACTGGGTCGTCCAAGTAATAAACCTTACGTGAGTAAGGGTCGATCTCACAGAGATTGTTGGTATGAAGCAAGCTATGGTCACCTTGCAAATCTCAGTCAGGCAGATTAAATTGGTTTATGGGTTTCTTTGAAAATAGAAATAAGAAAATAGATTATAAAAAGGATAGAAGACTTATGCAGATTCATTGGTGAGAATTTCAGATAAGCGAATGGAGATGCTGTATGGCCCAAGGACGCCTGCTCTCCTACTGCTTCAACTCAATCCTTCTTACTCCTTTCCATGGCAAGCTTTGTATAGGGGTTCACCATCAGCTGTGGCTACTTTCAATCCTCTCGGGAAAATGATCCTATGCGGTTGTCAGTCGCACGGCTAATCGTCTGGAGGCATCACCCATGGCTAATGACTACATCCCATCCTCGCAGTGAAAACTAATGCTCACGCACTCTGTCACAGTACGACTAATCACTGGTTGGTTCCCGCTCCTACTGGAATAGAATCCCTTGATTCTTTTGCGTCTGTCACTAACGCCCAGCAGGTTGCAAGTTTGAAGCGCGTCACAGTCATTCATTACCGGAATCCTACTCGGAATACCACAGACAAGGTTAGACTTTCCGGATTCCCAGGATCCTACTCGGAATACCACAGACAAGGTGAGACTTTCTGGATCCTCATAAATGCCGCCATCTATCTAGCTTATACCACGAAGATTCTGTTGGAGAATCTAAGAGATACGCATTCAAGCTCTGTTGCATGTAGAACGGAAGTGGTTGTCAATCACGTGCGTTCATAAGTGAGAATGATAATGAGGGTTACTTATCATCACATTCATCATGTTCTTGGGTACGAATGAATATCTTGGAATAAGAATAAGAGAGATTTGAATAAAAGAAAATAGAACTTCATTAATACTTGAGGTACAGCAGAGCTCCACACCCTTAGTCTATGGTGTGCAGAAACTCCACCATTGAAAATACATAAGTAAAAGAGGTTCAGGCATGGCCGAATGGCCAGCCCCCCTAACGTGATCAATGATCTCTCAGGATGAAGAATAAAACAAAACTGAGACCAAAGATGTCTAATACAATAGATAAATGTCCTATATATACTAGACTAGCTACTAGGGTTTACATGAGTAAGTATTTGATGCATAAATCCACTTCCGGGGCCCACTTGGTGTATGCTTGGGCTGAGCTTGATCAATCCACGAGCTGAGGCTTTTCTTGGAGTTGAACTCCGAGTTATGACGTGTTTTGGGCGTTCAACTCCGGATCATGATGTTTTTCTGGCGTTTAACTCTAGATAGCAGCATGAACTTGGCGTTCAACGCCAAGTTACGTCGTCATTCTTCGAATAAAGTATGGACTATTATATATTGCTGGAAAGCTCTGGATGTCTACTTTCCAACGCTGTTGAGAGCGCGCCAATTGGAGTTCTGTAGCTCCAGAAAATCCATTTCGAGTGCAGGGAGGTCAGATTCCAACAGCATCAGCAGTCCTTTTGTCAGCCTTCTTCAGAGTTTTGCTCAAGTCCCTCAATTTCAGCCAGAATTTACCTGAAATCACAGAAAAACACACAAACTCATAGTAAAGTCCAGAAATGTGAATTTAACATAAAAACTAATGAAAACATCCCTAAAAGTAGCTCAAACTTACTAAAAACTATATAAAAACAATGCCAAAAAGCGTATAAATTATCCGCTCATCACAACACCAAACTTAAATTGTTGCTTGTCCCCAAGCAACTGAAAATCAAATAGGATAAAAGAACAGAATATACTATAAATTCCAGAATATCAATGAATATTAATTTAATTAGATGAGCGGGACTTGTAGCTTTTTGCTTCTGAATAGTTTTGGCATCTCACTTTTTCCTTTGTAGTTTAGAGTGATTGGCGTCTCTGGGAACTTAGAATTTGGGATAGTGTTATTGACTTTCCTAGTTAAGCATGTTGATTCTTGAACACAACTACTTACGAGTCTTGGCCGTGGCCCTAAGCACTTTGTTTTCCAGTATTACCACCGGATACACAAATGCCACAGACACATGACTGGGTGAACCTTTTCAGATTGTGACTCAGCTTTGCTAGAGTCCCCAGTTAGTGGTGTCCAGAGCTCTTAAGCACACTCTTTTGCTTTGGATCACGACTTTAACCACTTAGTCTCAAGCTTTTCACTTGGACCTTCATGACACAAGCACATGGTTAGGGACAGCTTGATTTAGCCGCTTAGGCCTGGATTTAACTTCCTTGGGCCCTCCTATCCATTGATGCTCAAAGCCTTGGATCCTTTTTACCCTTGCCTTTTGGTTTTAAGGGCTATTGGCTTTTTCTATTGCTCCTTCTTTTTCTATATTCTCTTTTTTTTTTCGAATGCTTCTTCTTTTTCACTGCTTTTTCTTGCTTCAAGAATCAATTTCATGATTTTTTTCAAATCATCAATAACATTTCTCTTTGTTCATCATTCTTTCAAGAGCCAACAATTTTAACACTCATAAACAACAAGATCAAAAATATGCACTGTTCAAGCATTCATTCAGAAAACAAAAAGTATTGTCACCACATCAATATAATTAAATTAAATTCAAGGATAAATTCGAAATTCATGTACTTCTTGTTCTTTTGAATTAAAACATTTTTCATTTAAGAGAGGTGAAGGATTAATGGATTTTATTCATAGCTTTAAGGCATGGTTACATACTAATGATCATGAAGTAAAGACACAAAACATAGATAAACACAATATTAAAAACCGAAAACAGAAAGAAATAAAGAACAAGGAATGAATTCACCTGAGTGAGGGTGGCACCTTCATGAAGGTCTAATGGTGCTTTTTGAGCTCCTATATGTCTCTTCCTTGCTTCTGTTGAATGATTCCTAGTAATTTTGGTGTTTCTACCCTTAGTTGCTTCCAATATTTGTGTGGAGGACAACTTATCCCCTGAGGTATCTCAGGGATCTCTTGATTTGCAGCCACATGTTATACCACTGAGCTATGACGGCTTATATTTTTCATCTCTCAAGACTCAGAGGTGGAAGCTTTTGTCTTCTCTTTGAGGTTTCTCTGGCCTTAGGTGCCATTAATGGTAATGGAAAAGCAAAAAAGCTATGCTTTTACCACACCAAACTTAAAATATTGCTCGCCCCCGAGCAAGAAAAGAAAGAAGAGAAGAAGAAGAAGAAGATGGAGGTGAGTGAGGGGAGATGGATTCGGCTATATGGGTGGGATTGGGTGGGAAAGAGAAGTTGAATTGTAAAGGTAGGCGGGGTGTATGGGGAAGAGTGGATAGATGTAGGTGGTGAATGAAAAACAGAAGGGATGACCATGAATGGAGTGAGAGAGGGCGAGGTAGGTGGGGATCCTGTGAGGTCCACAGATCTTGAGGTGTCAAGGAATTCCATCCCTGCACCAAATAGGCATGTAAAATGCCTTGGCACACCATTCTGGCATTTAAACGCCCATTGGTGCACATTCTGGGCGTTCAACGCCCATGTAAAGCATGTTTCTGGCGTTGAACGCCAGTTTGATGCTTGTTACTGGCGTTCAGCGCCAGTTTTTCCTCTCTGGGCACATTCCTGGCGTTCAGCGCCAGAATGTTGCTTGTTTCTGGCGTTCAGCGCCAGAATGGTGCTCTGTTCTGGCGTTGAACGCCGGCCAGATGCACCTTACTGGCGTTGAACGCCAGCCCGTGCGTCCTCCAGGGTGAAAAATTTTTTTCTTCTGTTTTTGACTCTATTTTTAATTTTTTTGATTTTTTCGTGACTCCTCATGATGATGTACCTAATTAAACACAAAAATAACACTAAAATAAAATAAAATAAAATTAGATAAATAAAATTGGGTTGCCTCCCAACAAGCGCTTCTTTAATGTCAATAGCTTGACAGTGGCTCTCATGGAGCCACAAGGTGATCAGGTCAATGTTGTATAGTTGCCAACACCAAACTTAGAGTTTGGATATGGGGTCTTAACACCAAACTTAGAGTTTGGTTGTGGCTTTACAACACCAAACTTAGAGTTTGACTGTGTGTGCTCTTCTTGACTCTGAACTGAGAGAAGCTCTTCCTGCTTACTCTCTTTTGTCACAGAGGGATGGCCATGTGCCTTAAACACAAGGTAGTCCCCATTTAATTGAAGGACTAACTCACCTCAGTTGACATCTATCACAGCTTCTGCTGTGGCTAGGAAAGGTCTTCCTAGGATGATGCATTCATCATCTTCCTTCCTAGTGTCTAGGATTATGAAATCAGCAGGGATGTAAAGGCCTTCAACCTTTACTAGCACGTCCTCTACTATTCCATAAGCTTGTCTCACTGACTTGTCTGCCAATTGTAATGAGAACAAGGCAGGTTGTACCTCAATGATCCCCAGCTTCTCCATTACAGAGAGTGGCATCAGATTTATCCCTGATCCCAGATCACATAGAGCTTTTTCAAAGCTCATGGTGCCAATGGTACAAGGTATTAAGAACTTGCTAGGATCTTGTTTCTTTTGAGGTAGAGTTTTCTGAATCCAAGTATCTAGTTCACTAATGAGAAAGGGAGGTTCACTTTCCCAAGTCTCATTACCAAACAGCTTGGCATTCAGCTTCATGATAGCTCCTAAATATTGAGCAACTTGCTCTCCAGTCACATCTTCATCCTCTTCAGAGGAAGAATAGTCTTCAGAGCTCATGAATGGCAGAAGGAGATTTAATGGAATCTCTATGGTCTCTATATGAGCCTCAGATTCCTCTGGATCCTTAATAGGAAACTCCTTCTTGCTTGAAGGACATCCCAGGAGGTCTTCCTCACTAGGATTTTCGTCCTCCTCTTTCCCTATGCATTCGGCCACTTTGATTAAATCAATGGCCTTGCACTCTCCTTTTGGATTCTCTTCTGTATTGCTTGGGAGAGTACTGGGAGGAGTGTCAATGACTTTCTTACTCAGCTGGCCCACTTGTGCCTCCAGATTTCTAATGGAGGATCTTGTTTCATTCATGAAACTGAAAGTGGCCTTTGACAGATCAGAGACTATATTGGCTAAATTAGAAGTGTTTTGTTCAGAATTCTCTGTCTGTTGCTGAGAAGATGATGGATATGGCTTACTATTACTCAGCCTGTTGCGTCCACCGTTGTTAAAGCCTTGTTGAGGCTTTTGTTGATCCTTCCAGGAGAAATTTGGATGATTTCTCCATGATGGGTTATAAGTGTTTCCATAAGGTTCACCCATGTAATTAACCTCTGCCATGGCAGGGTTCTCAGGATCATAAGCTTCTTCAGAAGCTACCTCTCTAGTACTGTTGGATGCATATTGCAATCCATTCAGATTTTGAGAGATCATGTTGACCTGCTGAGTCAACACTTTGTTCTGAGCCAATATGGCATTCAGTGCATCAATTTCAAGAACTCCTTTCTTCTGAGGTATCCCATTATTCACGGAATTCCTCTCAGAGGTATACATGAACTGGTTGTTTGCAACCATGTCAATGAGTTCTTGAGCCTCTTCAGGCGTTTTCTTCAGGTGAATAGATCCACCTGCAGAATGGTCCAATGACATTTTCGAAAATTCAGAGAGACCATAATAGAATATATCTAATAGGGTCCATTCTGAAAACATGTCAGATGGACATCTTTTGGTCAGCTGCTTGTATCTTTCCCAAGCTTCATAGAGGGATTCACCATCTTTTTGTTTGAAGGTTTGAACATCCACTCTCAGCTTGCTCAGCTTTTGAGGAGGAAAGAATTTATCCAAGAAGGCAGTGACCAGCTTATCCCAGGAGTCCAGGCTATCCTTAGGTTGTGAATCCAACCATACTCTAGCTCTGTCTCTTACAGCAAAAGGGAAAAGCATGAGTCTGTAGACTTCAGGATCAACTCCATTCGTCTTTACAGTCTCACAGATCTGCAAGAACTCAGTTAAAAACTGATAAGGATCTTCAGATGGAAGTCCATAAAACTTGCAGTTTTGTTGCATTAATGCAACTAGTTGAGGCTTAAGCTCAAAGTTATTGGCTCCAATGGCAGGAATGGAGATGCTTCTTCCATCAAACTTGGACGTTGGCTTTGTGAAGTCACCAAGCATTCTCCTTGCATTATTATTATTATTATTATTTTCGGCTGCCATCTCCTTCTCCTGTTCGAAAATTTCTGAAAGGTTATTTCTGGATTGTTGTAATTTAGCTTCTCTTAATTTTCTCTTCAGAGTCCTTTCAGGTTCTGGATCAACTTCAACAAGAGTGCCCTTTTCCCTGTTCCTGCTCATATGAAAGAGAAGAAAACAAGAAAAGAAAAAGGAATCCTCTATGTCACAGTATAGAGATTCCTTTATGTTAGTAGAAAAAGAAAGGGGTAGGAGGATGAAGAAGAATTCGGATTTTTAGATGAAGAGAGGTGAAGAGAAGTGTTAGTAATTAATTAATTAAATAGAAGAAGAGAGGAGAGGGAGAAATTTCGAAAATAATTTTGAAAAAGGGGTTAGTGATTTTCGAAAATCAAAGACAAAATATAATTAAAATTAAAATTTAAAACAAAAAGAATTTTTGAAAAAGAGAGGGAGAATTTTCGAAAATTAGAGAGGGAAAAGAAGTTAGGTGGTTTTGAAAAAAATAAGAAACAAACAAAAAGTTAGTTAGTTGATTGAAAAAGATTTGAAATCAAATTTTGAAAAAGATAAGAGGATAAGAAGTTAGATAAGATATTTTGAAATTAAATTTTGAAAAAGATAAAATTTTTGAAAAAGGTAAGATAAAAGATAAAAAGATAAGATAAAAATTTTAATAAAAAGATATTTTGAAAAAGATTTAATTTTTAAAAAGACTCAACTAACAAGAAACTACAAGATAAGATTCTAGAACTTAAAGATTGAACCTTTCTTAACAAGAAAGTAACAAACTTCAAATTTTTGAACCAATCACATTAATTGTTAGCTAATTTTCGAAAATTTGATATAAAGATAAGAAAAAGATTTTGAAAATATTTTGAAAAAGATTTTTGAAATTTTCGAAATTTATAAAAAAAATGAAAAAGATATGATTTTTGAAAAAGATTTTGAAAAGATAGGATTTTTAAAATTGAAATTTTGACTTGACTTGTAAGAAACAACTAATTTTAAAATTTTTTGACCAAGTCAACCGAAAATTTCGAAAATTTGGAGGAAAATAAGGAAAAGATATTTTTTGATTTTTTGAATTTTTAATTATGAAAGAGAAAAACAACAAAAATATTCAATGCATGAAATTTTTAGATCAAAACAATGAATGCATGCAAGAATGCTATGAATGTCAAGATGAACACCAAGAACACTTTGAAGATCATGATGAACATCAAGAACATAATTTTGAAAAATTTTTAATGCAAAGAAAACATGCAAGACACCAAACTTAGAAATCTTTAATGCATGGAAAATATGAATGCAAAAGTGTACATGAAAAACAACAAACAACACAAAACAAGAAATTATCAAGATCAAACAAGAAGACTTATCAAGAACAACTTGAAGATCATGAAGAACACTATGAATGCATGGGATTTCCGAAAAAAATGCAAGAAAAATTTTTAAAGCATGCAATTGACACCAAACTTAAAAATTGACTCAAGACTCAAACAAGAAACACAAAATAATTTTTTATTTTATGATTTTATGAATTTTTTTGAATTTTTATTAATTTTTTCGAAAATAAAGTTTAGAAAAACGAAAAATAAAAGAAAAATTCTGAAAAAGATTTTTGAAAAGAAAATTACCTAATCTGAGCAACAAGATGAACCGTCAGTTGTCCATACTCGAACAATCCCCGGCAACGGCGCCAAACACTTGGTGGACGAAATTGTGATTAAAGAGTTTCAGGCATTGTTAGAGAAGCTCACAACTTCGCACAACTAACCAGCAAGTGTACTGGGTCGTCCAAGTAATAAACCTTACGTGAGTAAGGGTCGATCCCACAGAGATTGTTGGTATGAAGCAAGCTATGGTCACCTTGCAAATCTCGGTCAGGCAGATTAAATTGGTTTATGGGTTTCTTTGAAAATAGAAATAAGAAAATAGATTATAAAAAGGATAGAAGACTTATGCAGATTCATTGGTGAGAATTTCAGATAAGCGAATGGAGATGCTGTATGGCCCAAGGACGCCTGCTCTCCTACTGCTTCAACTCAATCCTTCTTACTCCTTTCCATGGCAAGCTTTGTATAGGGGTTCACCATCAGCTGTGGCTACTTTCAATCCTCTCGGGAAAATGATCCTATGCGGTTGTCAGTCGCACGGCTAATCGTCTGGAGGCATCACCCATGGCTAATGACTACATCCCATCCTCGCAGTGAAAACTAATGCTCACGCACTCTGTCACAGTACGGCTAATCACTGGTTGGTTCCCGCTCCTACTGGAATAGAATCCCTTGATTCTTTTGCGTCTGTCACTAACGCCCAGCAGGTTGCAAGTTTGAAGCGCGTCACAGTCATTCATTACCGGAATCCTACTCGGAATACCACAGACAAGGTTAGACTTTCCGGATTCCCAGGATCCTACTCGGAATACCACAGACAAGGTGAGACTTTCCAGATCCTCATAAATGCCGCCATCTATCTAGCTTATACCACGAAGATTCTGTTGGGGAATCTAAGAGATACGCATTCAAGCTCTGTTGCATGTAGAACGGAAGTGGTTGTCAATCACGTGCGTTCATAAGTGAGAATGATAATGAGGGTTACTTATCATCACATTCATCATGTTCTTGGGTACGAATTAATATCTTGGAATAAGAATAAGAGAGATTTGAATAAAAGAAAATAGAACTTCATTAATACTTGAGGTACAGCAGAGCTCCACACCCTTAGTCTATGGTGTGCAGAAACTCCACCGTTGAAAATACATAAGTAAAAGAGGTTCAGGCATGACCGAATGGCCAGCCCCCCTAACGTGATCAATGATCTCTCAGGATGAAGAATAAAACAAAACTGAGACCAAAGATGTCTAATACAATAGATAAATGTCCTATATATACTAGACTAGCTACTAGGGTTTACATGAGTAAGTATTTGATGCATAAATCCACTTCTGGGGCCCATTTGGTGTATGCTTGGGCTGAGCTTGATCAATCCACGAGCTGAGGCTTTTCTTGGAGTTGAACTCCGAGTTATGACGTGTTTTGGGCGTTCAACTCCGGATCATGACGTTTTTCTGGCGTTTAACTCCAGACAGCAGCATGAACTTGGCATTCAACGCCAAGTTACGTCGTCATTCTTCGAATAAAGTATGGACTATTATATATTGCTGGAAAGCTCTGGATGTCTACTTTCCAACGCCGTTCAGAGCGCGCCAATTGGAGTTCTGTAGCTCCAGAAAATCCATTTCGAGTGCAGGGAGGTCAGATTCCAACAACATCAGCAGTCCTTTTGTCAGCCTTCTTCAGAGTTTTGCTCAAGTCCCTCAATTTCAGCCAGAATTTACCTGAAATCACAGAAAAACACACAAACTCATAGTAAAGTCCAGAAATGTGAATTTAACAAAAAACTAATGAAAACATCCCTAAAAGTAGCTCAAACTTACTAAAAACTATATAAAAACAATGCCAAAAAGCGTATAAATTATCCGCTGATCAGAAATCCTAGCTAATTCTGAAACAAAGGTGGGAAGAAACATGGTTCAGTAATTCTACCTTAATCTGTGGCAAACAGACAGGCAATCCTTCTATGATTATCGGACCTTGGTCAGAGGGAAGATTGTTCACCTTCACCCTGACAAAATCAGGGAGATCTTTAAGCTACCTCAGCTGAAAGATGACCCAGACTCCTTTAATAGGAGAATGATGAGAACAAATAAGGGCTTGGACGAAAGTTTAGAGGACATATGCCTCCCTGGAACCAAGTGGATAACCAGCACCAAGGGTGTCCCAAATCAACTCAAGAGAGAAGATCTCAAACCAGTCCCCAGAGGCTGATTGGACTTCATTGGGCGTTCTATACTGTCCACTAGCAACTGCTCTGAAGTCACCATCAAAAGAGCAGTAATGATCCATTGCATTATGTTGGGAAAAGAAGTGGAAGTTCATCAGCTGATTTCTTGTGAACTTTACACAATTGCAAACAAGAACTCCAAAGATGCCAAATTGGCTTATCCAAGCTTAATCTCTATGCTATGTAAAGATGCTGGGGTGAAGATGGGAGTAACTGAGTATATCTCAGTTGAGCGACCAATCACAAAAAAGTCAATGGAAGGATAACAAGTGCAGGATGACACCATCAAGAGGAAAGCACAGGAGTTCCTCCCGGAAATCCCTCAAATTGAATACTGGGAGCGTCTTGAAGCATCTGTCACCAAATTGCAAGAAGCTATGGAGAAACTAAAGGACGAACAGCAAAATCAAAATAGCATACTTTGCAAACTGCTTAAGGAACAAGAAGAGCAAGGGCGTGAACTGAAGCAACTGAAGCGTCAGAAGCTATCTCTTGAAGGGCTAAGCACCCCATAGATTAAAGGACCATCCACCTCCCAAAATAAAGATTGTTGAGTCCAAATCTTAGCCTTAACTCTGTGATAGTTATTCTTTCTAGGAATTTACCTTAGAAGTTATATATGAGTAGTAGTAATTAGTATATCTATTTTGATTTTGTCTCCAATTAAGCTATAATTTATTTTTCTCATCTTCATCAAACATGAATAAAATAGTAGATTTTTAGAATAAAGAGGCAATTTTTTTTCAAGTTTTTAATAAGGAAAATTCTAATTATTTAGATGTGGTGGCAATACATTTGGTCTTCTGAATGAATGCTTGAACAGTGCATATTTTTTATATTGAATTTTATGAATGTTAAAATTGTTGGCTTCTGAAAGAATAATGAACAAGAGAAAGCCAATAGCCCTTTAAACCAAAAGGCAAGGGTAAAAAGGATCTAAGGCTTTGAGCATCAATGGATAGGAGGTCCCAAGGAAATAAATCCAGGCCTAAGTGGCTAAATCAAGCTGTCCCTAACCATGTGCTTGTGGCGCGCAGGTCCAAGTGAAAAGCTTGAGACTGAGTGGTTAAAGTCGTGATCCAAATCAAAAGAGTGTGCTTAAGAACTCTGGACACCTCTAATTGGGGACTTGAGCAAAGCTAAGTCACAATCTGAAAAGGTTCACCCAGTTATGTGTCTGTGGCATTTATGTATCTGGTGGTAATATTGGAAAACAAAGTGCTTAGGGCCACGACCAAGACTCATAAAATAGCTGTGTTCAAGAATCAACATACTAAACTAAGAGAATCAATAATACTATCTGAATTCGGAGTTCCTATGGATGCCAATCATTCTGAATTTCAAAGGATAAAGTGAGATGCCAAAACTGTTTGGAAGCAAAATGCTACTAGCCTGGCTCATCTAATTAGAATCTGAGCTTCACATGAAACTCTGAGATATTATTTCTTCTTAATTTCTTTTTATCCTATTTTATTTATCTAGTTTCTTGTGGACAAGCAACAGTTTAAGTTTGGTGTTGTGATGAGCGGATATTTTATACGCTTTTTGGGGGTAATTTCATGTAGATTTTAGTATGTTTTTGTTACTTTTTAGTATATTTTTATTAGTTTTTAGGCAAAATTCATATTTCTGGACTTTACTATGAGTTTGTGTGTTTTTATGTGATTTCAGATATTTTCTGGCTGAAATTGAGGGAGTTGAGCAAAAATCTAATTCAGGCTGAAAAAGGACTGCTGGTGTTGTTGGATTCTGACCTTTCTGCACTCGGAATGGATATTTTGGAGCTACAGAAGTCCAATTGGTGCGATTTTTATTTAGTTGGAAAGTAGACATCCAGGGCTTTCCAGAAATATATAATAGTTCATACTTTGCGCAAAGATAAATGACATAAACTGGCGTTTAACGCCAGTTCCCTGTTGCATTCTGGCGTTGAACGCCAGAAACAGGTTGCAAGTTGGAGTTAAACACCAGAAACAGGTTACAGCCTGATGTTTAACTCCAGAAACAGCCCAGGCACGTGAGAAGCTTAAGTCTCAGCCCCAGCACACACCAAGTGGGCCCCAGAAGTGGATTTCTGCACTATCCATCTTAGTTTACTCATTTTCTGTAAACATAGGTTACCAGTTTAGTATTTAAACAACTTTTAGAGACTAATTTTGTACCTCATGAAAATTTTAGATCTGAACTTTGTACTCTTTGACGGCATGGGTCTCTAAACTCCATTGTTGGGGGTGAGGAGCTTTGCAGCGTCTCGATGAATTAATGCAATTATTTCTGTTTTCTATTCAAACACGCTTGTTTCTATCTAAGATGTTCATTCGCACTTCAATATGAAGAAGGTGATGATCCATGACACTCATCACCATTCTCAACCTATGAACGCGTGCCTGACAACCACCTCCGTTCTATATTAGACTGAATTAGTATCTCTTAGATTCCTTAATTAGAATCTTCGTGGTATAAGCTAGAATCCATTGGCAGCATTCTTGAGAATCCGAAAAGTCTAAACCTTGTCTGTGGTATTTGGAGTAGGATTCAGGGATTGAATGACTGTGATGAGCTTCAAACTCGCGAGTGTTGGGCATAGTGACAGACGCAAAAGGATCAATGGATCCTATTCCGACATGATCGAGAACCGACAGATGATTAGCCGTGCTGTGATAGAGCATTTGGACCATTTTCACTGAGAGAATGGGAAGTAGCCATTGACAACGGTGACGCCCTACATACAGCTTGCCATAGGAGGAACCTTGCGTGCATGAAGAAGAAAATAGGGGGAAAGCAGAGATTCAGAAGACAAAGCATCTCCAAAACTCCAACATATCCTCCACATAATTATTAGGAGCAACTCAACACCTCTTTGGAAGGCTTGAGTTACAACATGGACGAACTAAGGATAGGAGCACTAAAAGCACTAGGGATGGAGTAACAAAGGCAATGAAGAGACATAGAGGAGCTCAAGAGCACCAATGGTTCTTCAAGAGGAAGATGCCACCCTCACTAAGGTGGACTCATTCCTTAATCTCCTTGTCTATTTATTTTTCTGTTTTCGGTTTTGAGCTTTATGTTTGGCTATGTATTGTGTCTTTATTACATGATCATTAGTATCTAGTGTTTATGTCTTAAAGCTATGAATAATTCCATGAATCCTTCACCTCTCTTAAATGAAAAATGTGCTTAATTACAAAAGAACAAGAAGTACTTGAATTTCAAATTTTATCTTAAAATTAGTTTAATTATTTTGATGTGGTGGCAATACTTTTTGTTTTCTGAATGAATGCTTGAATAGTGCATATTTTTTATAGTAAAATTTATGAATGTTAAAATTGTTGGCTCTTGAAAGAACGATGAACAAAGAGAAATGTTATTGATAAAAATAGCAAAAAAAAAGAAAGAAAAAGAAAAAGAAAAAGCAAGTAGAAAAAGCCAATAGCCCTTTAAACCAAAAGGCAAAGGTAAAAAGGATCCAAGGCTTTAAGAATTAATGGATAGGAGGGCCCAAGAAAATACAATCCAGGCCTAAGCGGCTAAATCAAGTTGTCTCTAACCATGTGCTTGTGTCATGAAGGTCCAAGTGAAAAGCTTGAGACTGAGTGGTTAAAGTCGTGATCCAGAGCAAAAAGAGTGTGCTTAAGAACTCTGGACACCTCTAACTGGGGACTTTAGCAAAGCTAAGTCACAATCTGAAAAGGTTCACCCAGTTATGTGTTTGTGGCATTTATGTATCCGGTGGTAATACTCGAAAACAAAGTGCTTAGGGCCACGGCCAAGACTCATAAAGTAGCTGTGTTCAAGAATCAACATACTGAACTAGGAGAATCAATAACACTATCCAAAATTCTGAGTTCCTATAGATGCCAGTCATTTTGAATTTCAAAAGATAAAGTGAGATGCCAAAACTATTCAGAAGCAAAAAGCTACTAGCCCCGCTCATCTAAGTAGGATTAAGTTTCATTGATATTGTGAGATTCATTATATAATCTCTTCTTTTTATCCTATTTTGTTTTCAGTTGCTTGGGGACAAGCAACAATTTCAGTTTGGTGTTGTGATGAGTGGATAATTTATACACTTTTTGACGTTGTTTTTACATAGTTTTTAGTATGACCTAGCTACTTTTTAGTATATTTTTATTAGTTTTTAAGCAAAATTCATATTTTTGGACTTTACTATGAGTTTGTGTGTTTTTCTGTGATTTCATGTTTTTTCTGGTTGAACTTAAGGGACCTGAGCAAAAATATGATTTAGAGGCTGAAAAAGGACTGCTGACGCTGTTGGATTCTGACCTCCCTGCACCACGCGCCAAGGGCCAAAGGCCAAGCCCCTCCTCAAGAAGGCAAGGAGCACCGCCAACATTGATGCATTAGAGAAGGACAATCCTCCAAAGGACTCAAACAAGTTTCTTAACCGCTACTGCAAACTTGTCTACCCCATAATGACTGAGCAAAACTATCACCCGGAGCCCTTTGTAGTCCTTTCGGCTCACATCGCTCCGATGGTGATGCCCCGCAATGAGCGGAGGCAATGGGATTTCTAATGAGACAACCAAAGGAGAAAAACTTATCCTGGGTGGTGGAGTTTTACTCCAACTACCACTCACCACTTCTCACATCAATTTTTGTGCGCCAAAAGCATGTCCCGATCACGGAGGAAGCCATCCGAGGAGTCTTGAAGACCAGACCATTAGCGGATGGGTATGACGCCTATCAAGAAGTCTTGTCGGCATGTTGCGAATATGGGTTCAAATGGAATGCAATTCTTCGAGTTATAGCCATACCCGATTCATCTTGGATTCGAGGGAGAATGAAGCCGAGGCCCAAGGGCATCGATGCACGTGCCCTCACTCAAGAAGTTGGGGTATGGGCCCAAATCTTAGCTCACTATGTGCTTCCAAGCACCCATGGGTCATCTATTACCGCCGAGCTTGCCCTATTGGTTTAGTGTGTCCTAACCGAGAAGCCGGTCGACATCCCACATGTCATCCGACAAGCTCTGGGGCGTATTCAGGCTAAAGGAAACTTGCCCTTTCCCGCTTTGGTAACCGAATTAGTCGCGGCGGCCGGTGTTCACCGTGAGACCAAAGACCGGAAGCCCATAATCCCGGTCGATGGTGATATTATTCCAACCGGGAGGTGCCCCAAACCACCGGTGGTTACCGAGGACCTTGGCATGGCTGTTCCCGTAGGCAACCCTACTACTTCATCCGCACCGCCGAAATCATCCAACCAACGCCTTGAAGACCTTCACAAGAAGTTAGACCGTTATGAATGGCGAAACCAATGCCGATATGCTCACGTGAAAGAGCTTCTAAGTATTGTCACCCCACCTATGGAGGAACTGGATATCTCCACGTCCACCGCAACCTCAAAATTTTTTGATAAGAATTCTAGGAATCATGCAATGTTAGTCTAAAGCTTCAGTCTAAGAAGATTAGACATGGCGAACCAAGCTTCAGCAGGACATTACATACAACAGCCATATTGATCTGAATCAACTAGCTCCTGTGATGATAAAAGCATCATCTGAAACTCTAGAGTTCATTCTCAAAAATTCTGAAGAAAAAAATGAAAAGAAAAATACATAATCTAAGCAACAAGATGAACCGTCAGTTGTCCAAACTCGAACAATCCCCGGTAATGGCGCCAAAAACTTGGTGCACAGAGTCGTGATACACAACTTTGTGCAGCTGACCAGCAAGTGCACTGAGTCATCCAAGTAATACCTTATGTGAGTAAGGGTCGATCCCATGGAGATTGTCGACTTGAAGCAAGCTATGGTCATCTTGTAAATCTCAGTCAGGCGGATTCAAATGGTTATGGGGTTTTGATAATTAAAAGAACGAAATAGAAAATAGAATAGGATAGAAATACTTATGCAATTCATTGGTGGGAATTTCAGATAAGCGTATGAAGATGCTTTGTTCCCTCTGAGCCTCTGCTTTCCTATTGCCTTTATCCAATCATTCATACTCCTTTCCATGGTAAGCTGTATGTAGGTGGATCACCGTTGTCAATGGCTACCATCCATCCTCTCAGTGAAAATGGTCCTCTACGATTTCCCGCATGGCTAATCAGCTGTCAGTTCTCGATTGTGTCAGAATAAGATCCAATGATCCTTTTGCGCACTGTCACTGCGCCCCACATTTGCGAGTTTGAAGCGCATCACAGTCATCCCATCCCAGATCCTACTCAGAATACCACAAATAAGGTTTAGACTTTTCGTATCTCAAGAATTCTGCCAACTGTTTCTAGCTTATACCACGAAGACTCTGATTGCACGGAATGGAGGCTTTGTTGTTAGGAGAGGCAACCATGCGTCGTGAACCAGGAGGCCAAGAGATACACACTCAAGCTCTCGCAGATAGAACGGAGGTGGTTGTCAGGCACGCGTTCATAAGGGAGGATGATGATGATTGTCACGGATCATCACATCCATCAGGTTGAAGTACGAGTGAATATCTTAGAACAAGAATAAGCTTGAATTGAATAGAAGAACAATAGTACTTTGCATTAATTGATGAGGAACAGCAGAGCTCCACACCTTAATCTATGATGTGTAGAAACTCTACCGTTGAAAATACATAAGAACAAGTTCTAGACATGGCCGAATGGCCATGCCTCCTAAATAACACAAAAAAATCGAAAAAGGGTTCAAAGACCTGATCCCAGGATCAAAGATGATCAAAAAGATGAAAATACAATAGTAAAAGGTCCTATTTATAGTGAACTAGTAACCTAGGGTTTACAGAAATAAGTAAATGATGCAAAAATCCACTTTCGAGGCCCACTTGGTGTGTATTTGGGCTGAGCATTGAAGCTTTCATGTGCATAGGCTTTTCTTGGAGTTAAAACGCCAGCTCTGGTGCCAGTTTAGGCGTTTAACTCCAGCTTTTATGCCAGTTCTGGCGTTTAATGCCAGAAAAGGGTTTTTGACCGGCGTTTTGATGCTAATTTGGGCTATCAAATCTCGGGCAAAGTATAGACTATTAACATTACTGAAAAGCCTAAGATGTCTACTTTCCAAAGCAATTGAGAGCACGCCAATTGGGCTTCTATAGCTCCAGAAAATCTACTTCGAGTGCAGAGAGGTCAGAATCCTACAACATGTTCAGTCCTTTTTCAGCCTCTGAATTAGATTTTTGCTCAGGTCCCTCAATTTCAGCCAGAAAATACCTAAAATCACAGAAAAACACATAAACTCATAGTAAAGTCCAGAAATGTGAATTTTGCATAAAAACTAATAATTATATACTAAAAACTAACTATACTATACTAAAAACTACCTAAAAACAATGCCAAAAATTGTATAAATTATCCGCTCATCACCTAACCTTAGAATTCTCATTTAAACGACCAAACATTCTCCTAGACCCAAGCAATCTAGCTCTATACCAAACCTTGCAATCAAACTTTGAACATGTAACCATAATGAACCTAGAATAATGTTTCCAACCACTAACCATCTCCCTTTTGCTCTTAAAGCCACAAAGATGTCTAAGTTGACCATCCGTTTCAAACAAACCATATTCAATGGGAATAATAAAGCTTAAGTATAAGCAATTTACCCACTTGAATGAAAGAATGGATGGTGATGGCTTGGGGAGAGGTCTTTCAAATGTCCTTGCAAGATCTACTCCCTTATGTTATTCCTTGACCACTTCCACCTCTTCACAAACTTTTTCACTTTCAATCCTTTGTTCATCAATTTCATCTAACTCTTCTACATCACTCAAGTCATAAACGGGAGGGTGAGAGAAATCTACCTCCACATGGCATCCTATTTCATTGGGAGAATGTTCTTTAAGCTCAACAGATTCACCACCAAGAAGGTTGGATGCATGATCTTCATTACCAAGGAAACTCAATTCTTGCTTCATTCCCTCCAAGTCTTCATTCAAAAATTGTTTTAGAGGTTGTGCACTCTCCTCCTCAAGATCAATTTCAATCTTCTTGGAGGTATGGTCTATGATATTAGGTTCCCATGGAGGTTCTGCATCTCCTAAGTCTTCAACCACTTCTTCCTTTTCTTCAATAATCATAGGTTCCTCCAATTATTCCAAAACAAAGTGGCATTCCTCCTTCTCCACTAGAGTTTCCAATCTCTCCTTCCTGCTATGCTCTTCAATAGATTTTCCACATGTGACCATGGGAGTGCTTTGAGTGTCAAGCATTAGGAGGCTAATCGGCTTACTACCTCGGTCAAGGTAGCCACAAATTCTAGTGTCTCCCTTTGCATTTCTCTTTGCCCTTGAAGTAACAGAGTGAAAGAATCATCTATTGGGGCTTGGGGTGGATAGGAGGGTTCATTATTTTGGAGAAGGGGTTCATGATAGGAAGGTGATTCTTCTTGATAGGGAGGTGGTCTATATTGAGGTGGTTCTTGGGAGTATTGATATTGTGGTGGTTCCATGTGTGGTTCATATGGCTCAAAAGGTGGTTGGTATGGTGGATAGGGGTTAGGATCATATGGAGGTGTTTGGTGAAAAGGGGCTTGTGAGTATGGTTGATGGCTATGTTGAGAATATGGCTCATAGGCATATGGCGGTGGTTCTTGATAGTCACAAGGGGAATCACTATAGCCATTTGATTGGTATGCACCACAGAATGACTTTTCTTCATAGTGCATTGGTGGAGGTTGTTGCCAAGAGGATTGATCATATGCATATGGCTCCTCCCACCTTCGATTGTCCCATTCTTGATGCATCTCTTCATTGTAATCCCCACTTCCTACAACATAATTGTAACCAAACTCATAGTCAAAGTGAGAATTCATGATAGCAAGGAACAATGAAAACAAAAACTAGTAACAAATAAAGAGAACAAACTCCTACAACTACCAAAAACTAACAAAGAAGCAAAAGGAAAACATATTCACAATATTCACATGTATACAATAACCAATAACAAGGCACACAATTGCAATTCCCCGGAAATGGTGCCATTTTGATGAGAGAATATTTGTTGGTATAGAATTTCACAACAAATTCTTGTTGCAAGTATAGTTTCTAAACCAACAAAGAATCTGTTCATACCTTGACCGGGCTCCTCCAACTCGGCAAAATCCATGAAAGGTCCGACCTCGTCCCAAGGCCCACGCCTGAGGTCGGACCTCGGACAATAAAGCTAAGAAGGCCCATCAAAAGGAACGCAGCCCAAAATCTAAAGGCCGAAAAGGCCTAGGAAAGGCGGTTCCACAAAGATAGAGATAAAACTCCCAAAAGATAAGATAAGATAAGAATATCTTATCCAGGGAAGATCATGGCCAACTACTATAAATACACTGGAGCACCCAGGTATGACACACATTCCACATTCTACACATATCTGCTTGAACCCATGCTAACTTAAGCATCGGAGTGTCATTGCAGGTACAACCACCAACCACTCCACATATCAAGCTCGGGTCCCTGACCCCCACCTCGGGCCTCTCCAAAACGACCGAGCTACACGTTTCAGGTAACCCTCGGAACATTGGCGCCGTTGCCGGGGAACTGGAAGTCATCCCTCTACTATGGCGGACGACCCCTCCAACAATGACCACGCTGCATCAGAACAAGAGGATGAAGTTGACACCGGAGAACGACCGGACAGCCCTCTATCACCACGCACTCCAGGAGGAAACAAACAGAATCTGCCAAAGACATCACTCCCAAACAAAGATCCACAAAATCCCGAGAATGAAAAGAGCTCGGAAATTCTAGAAGCAGTCCGAGCACAACAAAATCGACTGAAACAACTCGAAGAGGACATAAAGAAGCAGAGAGAAACTGAACAAGATCTGAGAAGGGAGGCTCCCAAGCGCAGAGAATTAGAAGAAAAACTACAGAAAATAGAGGCCAACCTAAAAAACCGGACAGAACGTGGCACCACCCCCGAAGGCAACCATGATCCCTTCACACAAGAGATCATGAAGGAAAAGGTACCGCGAAACTTCGAACCACCCGATATGGATCTCTACGACGGCACCACCGATCCGAGTCACCACCTCAGCAACTTCAGAAGCAGAATGTACCTGGTCGACGCCTCCGACGCAATTCGATGCAAAGCCTTCCCCACCACTCTCACCAAGTCGGCCATGAAGTGGTTCGACAACCTGCCACCAAGATCAATCACCAGCTTCGAAGACCTAACCAAAAAATTCCTAACAAGGTTCTCTATTCAAAAGGACAAGACGAAACATGCCCCCAGTCTACTCGGAATCAAACAAGGTAACCAAGAAACTCTCCGAGAGTACATGGAGCGATTCAACAGAGCCTGCCTGGACATACAACACTTGCCCACTGAAGCAGCCATCATGGGACTAGCAAACGGCCTAAAGGAGGGACCGTTTAGCCAATCCCTATCCAAACGATACCCGACCTCCCTATACGAGGTGCAGGAGCGAGCAGAAAAATATATCAACATGGAGGAAACCTCCCAGTTAAGAGACTCTTCTAGGAAGGAATCAACCTACCCACTCCGAGATCGAGATCGGGAACAGAGAAAGAAAGAAGAAACCAACTCGGACAAGCCACGGAAATACCACAGTTACACCCCCCTCCGAGTCTCCTTGGTAGACATCTACAGAGAAGTATGCCACACCGAAAAGATCCCACCACCTCGACCGCTAAAACACAAGAGAGCGGGGAGAGATCGGTCCGAATACTGTGAATACCACAAGCTCTACGGTCATTCTACTAACGACTGCTACGACCTAAAAAATGTTATAGAAAAGCTAGCCAGAGAAGGAAAACTCGACAGATACATAACAGAGAAAGGAGAAGAGACCAGGAAGAGAAGACGGGGAGATAACGAAAATCGGGCCGAACAAACCCCACGAACCCCTGAAAGGCACGTTCACATGATAAATGGAGGTTTTGCAGGCGGAGGAACATCCAGATCCTCGCGAAAAAGACACCTCAAAGAAGTCTATCATGTCCGAGAAGACAGTCCCCTACCCGAATTACCTCCTATCTCATTTACCCGAGAAGATGCTCAAGGGATAATACCCGGGCACGACGATCCAATGGTAATCACCATCATCCTAGCAAACGCCAACTTACACCGAACTCTGGTTGACCAGGGAAGCTCAGCAGATATCCTGTTCAAAACGGCCTTCGACAAGCTCGGACTCGAAGAAAAAGAACTAAAAGCCTATCCCACCGACCTATTTGGGCTAGGGGATACCCCAATCCATCCCTTAGGATACGTCTCGCTGCACACTACCTTTGGAAGAGGCGAGCAATCTAAAACATTAAGCATCGACTACATTATAGTCGACGTCACTTCAGCATACAATGCCCTCATTGGGCGACCAACCCTAAACAGGCTGGCAGCTATAGTCTCGACCCCACACCTCTGTATGAAGTTCCCTACCGCAAAAGGAATCGCTACCCTAAAAGGCGACCAAAAACTAGCACGGCGATGCTACAACGAAAGCCTGAGCCTAAAAGGGAAGGAGGTCAACACAATAGAACTCGGACGAGTTCAAGCCCGAGAAGACCTTCGGCCACAACCAGAGGGAGAAACCGACAAAGTCCAGATCGGGAACACACCTGAAAAAATAACAAACATAGGAGCAAACCTCGAAGCAGGCCTAAAGGAGGAACTCATAACCCTCTTAAGGGAGAATTCCGACCTCTTCGCCTGGAAAGCCTCCGACATGCCAGGCATAAGCCCCGACCTGATGTGCCATAAGCTATCAGTATACCCGGGATCCAGACCTGTCCAACAAAGACGCCGGAAGTTCGGACCTGAGCGCATGCAAGCAATAGAAGAACAAGTACAAGCAGTACTAGACGCAGGGTTCATTCGGGAAGTAAAATACCCCCTATGGCTCGCAAACGTGGTCCTGGTAAAAAAGCCCAACGGAAAATGGAGGATGTGCGTCGATTACACGGATCTCAACAAAGCCTACCCCAAAGACCCATATCCACTACCAAACATCGACGCCTTAGTAGACGCAGCCTCAGGTTATAGATATCTCTCCTTCATGGACGCGTACTCGGGATACAATCAAATCCCGATGTACGGACCCGACCAAGAAAAGACCTCGTTCATAACCCCAAGGGCAAACTACTGCTACGTAGTAATGCCCTTCGGGCTGAAGAACGCAGGGGCAACCTACCAGAGGCTAATGAACAAAGTGTTCTCAGAGCACATCGGACTACAGCTGGAGGTGTACGTCGACGACATGCTGGTAAAGACACAAGAAGACAGAAACTTGCTGACCGACCTCACCAGTGTCTTCGGCACCCTCAGAAAACACAACATGAGACTTAACCCGACAAAATGCACCTTCGCCGCAGAAGGCGGAAAGTTCTTAGGCTTCATGCTGACTCAAAGGGGCATTGAAGCAAACCCGGACAAATGCCAAGCAATACTCAATATGAAGAGCCCGACGTGTGTCAAAGAAGTACAACAACTGAATGGAAGGCTAGCCGCCCTATCAAGATTCTTGGCAGGATCGGCAATAAAATCACTACCTCTCTACTCGCTCCTAAAGAAAGGGAAACCCTTCTCATGGACCCCGGAGTGCGAAAAAGCCTTCCAAGAATTCAAGGAGTTCCTCGGGCAACCACCAATCCTAACCCGACCTTTAAAAGGAGAAGAACTCGTACTATACCTCTCGGTTGGAAACCGAGCAGTCGCTTCAGCGTTAATACGAGAAAATGACCAAGGACAACACCCCATATACTTTGTAAGCAAAGCACTACAAGGGGCCGAATTAAACTATCAGAAGATAGAACAATTCGCCTACGCCCTAGTGTTCACAGCTCGGAGGCTCCGTCCCTACTTTCAAACCCACACCATCAAAGTCCGGACAAACCAACCCATGAGACACATCCTGCAAAAAACAGACCTGGCAGGACGAATACTACAATGGGCGGTGGAACTGTCCGAGTTCGACCTCCACTATGAAGCCCGGACTGCCATAAAATCCCAGTATCTAGCCGACTTTATCGCAGAATACACGGAGACCCCTGGAACCCCACTCTCATGGAACCTGTATGTCGACGGGTCCTCAAACAAAACAGGAAGCGGAGCCGGGGTTATACTTGAAAGCGACCAAGGAACGCGGATAGAACTATCCCTAAAATTCGAGTTCCAGGCTTCGAACAACCAAGCCGAATACGAGGCCCTACTAGCAGGTCTAAAGCTAGCCGAAGAGGTCGGAGCCCAGAGAATCACAATCTCCAGTGACTCCCAGGTCGTCACATCACAAGTAAATGGAAGCTACCAGGCCAAAGACCCAACTATGAAAAAATACCTGGACCAAACACAGGCACAATTACGCCACTTTTCAGAAATACAAATCCAGCACATACCTCGGGAACAAAACGCCCGGGCAGACGCCCTCTTAAAGCTCGCCAGCACCAAGCCCGGAGGCAACAACAGAAGTCTCCTCCAAGAAACCTTACAATCTCCCTCCGTGTTAAGAGTGGAAGAAACGCTAAATATATCCAACCAACAGCAAAGATGGATGACCCCCATACTCAACTACCTGAAGTCGGGAACTCTCCCCGCCGAAAGAAAAGAAGCTAAAAGGCTTGCAAAGGACGCCCAGAATTATACACTAATCCACGATGTGTTATACAGAAGAGGATTCTCAAACTCCCTCCTTAGGTGCGTTCCGACCTCGGAAACAAAGAGCGTCCTTGAGGAAGTCCACGGAGGTATGTGTGGGAACCATCTCGGAGCTCGGGCATTATCCAAAAAAAATAGTCCGAGCCGGGTTCTACTGGCCGACCTTGCAAAGAGATGCAACGGAATTTGTGAAAATATGCCCCCCTGCCAAAAACACGCCAATTTCCACAAAGCACCACCAGAAGACCTTATCAGCATCACCGCACCATGGCCCTTCGAAAAATGGGGACTTGACCTACTCGGCCCGTTCCCCCAAGGACCGGGGCAAGTCAAATACCTCATAGTAGGGGTCGACTACTTCACAAAGTGGATCGAAGCTGAACCCTTAGCCACCATTACGGCTCAGAAAAGCTGCAAATTCCTATACAAAAACATTGTCACAAGGTTCGGAGTCCCCTACTCCATCACAACGGACAATGAAACACAGTTCACGGACACAAGTTTTCAGAACTTAGTAGCCGAACTAAAAATAAAACAGCAATTCACCTCAGTCGAGCACCCACAAGCCAATGGACAAGCAGAGGCTGGAAATAAAGTCATCTTGGCAGGGTTAAAACGAAGACTCCAAGAGGCCAAAGGGGCATGGGCCGAGGAGCTCCCCCAGGTACTATGGGCATATCGGACAACCCCACACTCTACAACGGGAGAATCACCGTTCCGACTAGCTTACGGGATGGAGGCAATGATTCCTATCGAAATAGATGAAGGGTCACCCAGAGTCATCTTCTACAACGAAGAAGGCAACCCACAGGCACAAAAGGAAGAACTCAACCTCCTCCCCGAGGTCTGAGAAAGAGCCCGAATCCGAGAAGAAGCCTTAAAACGACGAACGGCCCTCAGATACAATCAGAAAGTAATAAAGCGAAGCTTCTCCATTCACGACCTGATTCTAATCCGAAATGACATCGGAACACAAAAGTCGGGAGAAGGAAAGCTAGCCGCAAATTGGAAAGGGCCCTACAAGGTAACAGAAGTCTTAGGGACAGGCTATTACAAAGTATCCGACCTAGAAGGCAATGAGCTGCCCAGGGCCTGGCACGCCTGTAATCTAAGACGGTACTACAGCTAGAAAAACTTAACCCGAGGTGTACTCTTTTTCCCTACAAGGGTTTTTTAATGAGACACCCGGTTAAGTAAGACACCCGACCTAGTCAAGGGTAAACACTCTGTAAATATTCTTTCTTTTTTAATACTAATCAAATTTTTCTATTTTTTCCTCATGATGAAACAAATCCTAGAAAGTACCCCGCCAAGGCGCATTAATTTATGCTCGGCAAAACGCAAAAAATCATTTGCCAAGAGACCACACAAGGTCGGCAAAGATAAAGCGACGAGGTTCAAATTAATGTGAGAAGTTATAAAGTAACTCTGAAAAGGCTCAGAAAAGCCAAATAAAAAGAGATTACAAAAATAACTTAAAAAGGCCGACCAACAACAAGGTCGGACCCAACAAAAGGAGGTACTCGAAACGCCCGAAGTCCGAGAAAGAGCCCGGATCCAAAGAAAGAAGCCTTAAAACGGCGAAAACAAAGATTTCGAAAACGCTTACTAGAAAGTTGCTATACAACTAAAAAGTACAAGCGAAAAAACGAAAACAAAGATTTCGAAAACGCTTACTAAAAGGTTGCTATACAACTAAAAAGTACAAAAAACGAAATCAAAAGAAAGGGTACAGCAAAAGTTCCAAGCGCTAGCTAAAAAGTTGTTATCCAAAAACAACTAAAAAGCATAAAAGCGGAACAAAAAGCCAAAACGCGAACAAAAACACCGCATAAATAAGCTAAAAAGTTACTACAAGTAGCTAAAAAGCAAAAAGGTGTCCAAAGCGTTCACAGAAACCATCCAAAAACAAAAAAGCCCACAGGTCGGGCAAAACACCAAAAATAAAAGATTACAGAGGATCAAGGTCCTTTCCAGACTCCACATCAACAGAAGGCTGTGGAGGAAACATAGATATCGGGACCGCATCAACAGCAACGTCATCCCGGTTTGAAACCTCCACACCAGATCCATCCCCGGCCAAAGGTGAAGTCGGGTTCTCCACCGGAACTTTGGGGTCGGACACCGGAACCTCATCCTCGATGGGAGCAGGAACAATCTTTCCCTCCACAACAACGTTATCCGTACTAAATAAGCTCAGATCCAGGTCAGGAGCAAGAACTCGGACCTGAGCCTTCAAATTCTCAAACATAGCATCCATACCCTTGGCCACATGACCTTCTAGCTCGTAAAAATCATCCCGAGCAGATTGCAACTTCTCCTTCGTCTCCACAAGCTCGGCACATATCCGATTATAATTCTCCGTCGCCGCCTTCGCCATCTCCTCAGATGTCTTCGCTGCCGCCACAGCCGCGGTAGCTTTAGTTTTCTCTTTCTCCAAAGAGGCCTCCAGCTCAGTAATCCTGGCAGCCTTCAGTTGACTAATCCTATCAAACTCGGACTGAGCCTTCTCAAGTCGGGAGCTGGTCGCCCCAAGGGGGATTTCTTGAACTCCCGGGCAATAGCGGCATGAAGACTAGCCATCCGGACACAGCTCCACGCCATATACTGAAAATGATGCTCCATAGACACATCATCAGTAGAAATAAAGGTCTGAGGGAGAATATGCTGTTCAATCCAACCAAGAGCATCAAAGTCCTTATCGTTGAAACCGGCAAGCTCTTGAGAGGTCTTCTGCTTCTTGGGAGGAGGACCCGAGGACGGAGGAGGAGAATAAGTAGCAGGCCCAGAGGTCGGAGGATCCTGACTTATAGCTCGGAACTGGGGAGTCGGAATAGTCTTCGACCGAGTCTGAACACCCACAGTAGTCTTCTGCGGAGATGATCGGGTAGAAGCCTCCCCGGCCTCGATATTCCGAGCAGCCACAGACCTCTTCGTCCGACGAAGGAACTTCATGGAATCCGCCTGAGAAGACATCTTTGCAAGAAATAAAGAAAAGGATTACCACAACAGAAATTCCACCAAAAACAAGCAAAACCAAAATACTAAAAAAGATGAATCTCGGAAGAGGTCGGGAACTACCTAACTCGGAACGGAGAAGGCTTGGATCTCCCAACATTTTCTTCGTGTCCAAGTGAGGTGCCCGACCCCATAAACTGCTGACCACACCCACAAAAGCCTGCTCCACCTCATCTAGACTCTCAAAGGTATACTTAGCAGACACTACATTCTCCTGCCAACAAAGAGGAAAAGAAGGCTCCCCACTCTCATCTAGAAAGAAAGGTCGGACGTCTCCAGTAGCCCGGACCTTGAAATAAAAGTTCTTAAAATCGTGAAAGGACTCATCATACAGGGTACAAAACTTTCTTCCCTGGTTAGCCCTAAAAGAGACCCAAGATACCTTCCCTCCACCTGACCCCGGCTTCGTCAACACAAACAAGTAAGAAAAAAGAGAAATAGAGGGAGCAACGCCCAAAAACTGACACAAAAGTTGAAACAGCTTTAAAAATGCCCAAGAATTTGGATGGAGCTGCGTAGGGGCAAGGTTACAAGACCATAACACCTCGGACTCCAGGTCGGTAAAAGGAAGTCGGACACTCAGCTTAGAGAAAAAACAATCATAAGCGTAAAAGAAGAGCTTCTCGGAACTATCTAAGGGCGGGAAGCAAACTCTCTCCTCGGAATCCGGGGCTACTAGTTCATAATCCCTCTCGGACTCTCTATCTTCACATATGCTACATTGCCTACGAAACCTAGCTAAATACTCAGAATCTACCACAGAAGGGACTCTTAGAGGAACAGGATCTACCCAACCAAGACCACTTGGAATCTTGGTCGACATCGCTTGAAGAACCTTTCGAGACATAAAATTCTTGCCTACAAAGAAGAATACAACAGCAAGCAAAAATCACATAAAAGCAGACAGCGAGAACCCATTCAGCAAAGCAAGAAACAAAGATCTTTTAGAAGAAAATACAGCAACCCGGAGCAAAATACCAGAGAACAAAAAAGAGTCCCCCCCCATGTACAAACAACTGGCGGCGCCTCTTTTCGGGGCAACCCAGGCATAGGGAAAAAGAAACAAACAAAGAGCCACACAAAAGAAACAGAAGCATATGTGCACAAGAAAAGAGATGGGAACAAACCTGGAAGAAAGAAACGAGGACGGCGAGCTCCGAAGCAAGGAGAACGGAACGGCGGCGCAGAGGAAACCCCGGAAAGACACGCGGAAAGATTTGGGGAAGAAAAAACAAAAGAAAAAGAAAGCGGTGCTCAAAAAAGGAGATGGCGAAAACTCAGAAAACAGGAAAGGAACAGAATAAACGAAGAAAAGGACGAAAGGGGCAAATAAATAAATGCCTTCACAAAGCCCGAACGGAAATCGAGGAGAAACGGTAAAATGCAATAAATGCAGGAACGGCCATTTTTGAATTTTGAAAAACTACTATGCCCGAGCTCGACCTCCCAAAAAGGACGAACTCGGGCAGGGGCACTGTTCATACCTTGACCGGGCTCCTCCAACTCGGCGAAATTCATGAAAGGTCCGACCTCGTCCCAAGGCCCACGCCTGAGGTCGGACCTCGGACAATAAAGCTAAGAAGGCCCATCAAAAGGAACGCAGCCCAAAATCTAAAGGCCGAAAAGGCCTAGGAAAGGCGGTTCCACAAAGATAGAGATAAAACTCCCAAAAGATAAGATAAGATAAGAATATCTTATCCAAGGAAGATCACGGCCAACTACTATAAATACACTGGAGCACCCAGGTATGACACACATTCCACATTCTACACATATCTGCTTGAACCCATGCTAACTTAAGCATCGGAGTGTCATTGCAGGTACAACCACCAACCACTCCACATATCAAGCTCGGGTCCCTGACCCCCACCTCGGGCCTCTCCAAAACGACCGAGCTACACGTTTCAGGTAACCCTCGGAACAGAATCCTTTCATACAAAAATATTATTTGTCACAAGTAATAAACCCCTAATAAAACTAATAACCAAAGTATTTAAAACTCGGGTCGTCTCTCAAGGAATTGTAGGGTAGTGTTCTTGTTATAGGTTAGGAAGTATGTTTTGGGATTTTGAATAAGAAATAAGAAAATTAAATGACAAAGGAAATAAACTAACAATTAAGAAAGCTCTTGGCAAGGTATGAGAACTAGAAGTCCTATCCTCATTATCCTCCTCAATCGTGACAAGGATTGTCTATTGCTCCCACTTAGTCAACCTCTAACTATGAAGGAAAGTCAAGTGGATAAATCAATATGATTCCTCAAGTCCTAGTTAACTCCTAAGGAAAGACCAGAGTTAGTGGAATTCAAATCAATTAGCAATTTTCAATTATTAATCAACAAAGGAGTTTGATAACTCAAGAGTCTCCAATTACTCAACACAAGCCAAGAGGAAAAAAATCTACTCTAGCATCCTTCCAAGCATTTTGTCAAACAGTTGCAAGGCATAAAAGGAAAGCAAGATGAAATTGCAAGAAAGATAGATCTACAACTACTAATTGTAAGAAATTAATAACAATAATTCAAATCAAGAATAAAGGAACATGAAACATAAATTGCATTAAAAGAGAAATAGAAGAAATAAAAGTGCATCAAGAACAAGTGAACAATTACAAGAATGAAATACAAAACTAGAGAGATGGAAGGTAGAAGAACAAGAAATTGTAAAGGAAAAGAAAATCAAAGCACGAATTAAACATAGATCTGAGAAATCCTAATTCAAGATCTAACCTAATTCTAGAGAGAAAAGAGAGCTTCTTTCTCTAGAAACTATCCTAAAGCATTCCCTCCGAAATTCAATTATAACTTCCCCCCTTTGACTCCTCCTGATTTCTGTATATAATAGGCTCAGAGATGAGTTGGATTTGGGCTTGGGAAGCCCAGAATTCGCCCCCAGCAGATTAACTTTAATGAAATCACGTGCGAGTATCGATGCATACGCGTGGGTCACGCGTACGCGATGCTTGACATTTTGCTATCCATGGGTACGTGTCATGTACGCGTATGCGTCGCCATGCGACTCCATATCCACGCATGCACATCTACTGCACGTGCGCATTGATGTCAGCATCCCAAATCCTTGTTTCTTCATGGATTCTCCACTATGCATGCTTTTCTCTTCACTTTTTCCATCCAATACTTGCCCTATGAACCTGAGAGATCACTTAACAAACACATCAAGGCATCGAATGGAATTAAGGTGAATCAAAATCACCAATTTAAGGGGCTAAAAAGCATGTTTTCACCTTTAAGCACAAATAAAGGAGAATAATCAAAACCATGCTATTTCATTGGATAAATGTGAGAAAAGGTAATAAAATCTCCTAAAATAAGCACAAGATAAACCACCAAATTGGGGTTTATCAAAAATACAATAAGTGTCAGAGTTGCTAATAAAGCTCAGTTCCAAATAATCGAATAGGGCTAGTGGCTCTTTACTTCTGAACAGTTTTTGCATCTCACTTTTCTTTGAAGCTCAGAAGTATTGGCATCCCTTGGAACTAGAATCCCGATGATATTACTGATTCTTTTCTTTTAGCTTTTCTTGATTCTTGAACACAGCTTCTTTTTGTCCTTTGCCCCTTTGGGCGTCCAACGCAAGCTTTGGACTCCTGAATGGACGCTGGATGCCAGCTACTCCCCTTTGGGCCTTCATTTCCAGAGCAAAGTATACACCATTTCCACAACTATTGAGAGCACGCCATTTGGACTTCTGTAGCTCTAGAAATGCTCCTTCGAGTGCACGGAGGTCAGATCCTGACAGTATCTGTAGTCCTTTCTCTATCTCTTAATTAGAGTTTGCCAAAACTCCTTAATTTCAGTCAGAAAATACCTGAAATCATCATAAAACACACAAACTCAAAGTAGAACCCAAAAATATTAATTTTGCACTAAAATCTATGAAAATAGAAGAAAACTTAAACAAAACATAATGAAAACTATATGAAAATGATGCCAAAAAGCATATAAATATCCGCTCATCAGAACACCAAACATAAATTGTTGCTTGTCCCCAAGCAACCAAAAATAAAGTAGGATAAAAAGAGGAGAAGGATACAATAAATCTCAGAGTTCTCAATAGAGCTTAGTTTTAATTAGATGAGCAGGACTAGTAGCTTTTTGGTTCTGAATAGTTTTGGCATCTCACTTTCCTTTGAAGCTTAGAATAATTGGTATATTTAGGAACTCAGAGTCCAGATGATACTTTTGATACTCCTAGTTGAGTTATTGTTGATACTTGAACACAGCCTCTTTTGAGTCTTGGTCATGACCCTAAGCGCTTTATTTTCCCGTATTACCACCGTATACATAAACGCCACAGACACTTATCTGGGTGAACCCTTTCGGATTGTGATTCAGCTTTGCTAGAGTCCACTGCCAGTGGTGTCCAGAGTTCTTAAGCACACTCTTTTGCTATGGATCATAACTTTAACTACTCAGTCTCAAGCTTTTCAATTGACACCTTCACACGACAAGCATATAGTTAGGTGAGGAGCTCATTTTAACTTTTAGGCCAAGATTTTGTTCCTTTTAGGCCCTCCTAACCATTGATGCTCAAAGCCTTGGATCCTTGCTCTTGCCTTTTGGTTTAAAGAGCTACTGGCGTTTTCTTTTTCTTTTTCTTTTGCTTTTGCTTTTTTTCGCAATTTCTTTCTTTTTCTTTCTTTCTTTTTGCTGCTTTTCTTGCTTCAAGAATCAATTTTTGGATTTTTCAAATTACCAATAACACTTTTCCTTCTTCATCATTCTTTCAAGAGCCAACAATCTTAACTTCAATATCAAACATGCATTGTTCATTCATGCATGCAGAAAATATAAGAAATACCACCACATCAACATAATTGAACTATTCTTATTATATTACTTAAAATTTATGTATCTCCCTATTATTTTTCAAATAAAATTTTCTTTTAAGCGAGGTGGGAGATATATGGAATATTTCATAGATTTAAGACATAAAGATGATCATGCACTAGAAACAGACAGTAAGATAAAATACATGGAAAAAGAAAAAATAAAACATAAGCAAACAGGAGATAAAAGGAACGGATCCACCTTAGTGACAACGACTACTGCTCCCTCTAGAGAAGCCAATGGACTGCTTGATCTCTCATTGCTCTTTTATCTTCTCTTATTTCGTGGAGGATGATGCAGTGCTCTTGGTGTCTCATCCTCAGTTGATCCATGTTGGAGCTTAATTCTTCTAGAGAAGTGTGCAATTGATCCCAATAGCCTTGGGGTGGACAATGCATCCCTTGAGGCATCTTAGGGATTTCTTGTTGAGGCAGCTCCACATGCTCTTCATGAGGTGCATGTGCAGGCTCTCTAGTTTGCTCCATCCTTCTTTTAGTGATGGGCTTATCCTCTTCAATAGGAATGTCTCCTTCCATGATAATTCCAGCTGAATTCCATAAGTGACAGATAAGGTGGGAAAAGCCAACCTTGCTAAGGTCGAAGGCTTTTTAGCTATCTTGTACAGTTCTTGAGGTATTACCTCATGTACATCCACCTCACTCCCAATCATGATGCAATAAATTATGATGGCTCAGTTAATGGTCACTTCTGACTAATTACTAGTAGGGATGATAGAGCGTTGAATGAATTCCAACCATCTTCTAGCTACGAGCTTGAGGTTAAGCCTTCTTAGTTGGACATGCTTGCCTTGAGTATCTCTCTTTCATTGAGCTCCTTTCACACAAATGTCTGGAAGGAATTGATATAGCCTTTGATCAAAATTGACTCTTCTAGTGTAAGGATGTGGGTCTCCTTGCATTACTGGCAAATGGAATGCCAACCTTACACTTTCAAGAGGCACCCCTCAGACCATGGTATGCCAATTTTTGGTGCTTGGGTTCATGCTTACATCATGATGTTTAGTGACCCATGCATTCACATAGAACTCTTGTACCATCAAGATTCTAACTTTCGGGACAGGATTGGTTAAGACTTCCTACCTTTCCTCCAGATTTTTCTTCGGATCTCCGGATACTCATTCTTTTTTACCCTAAAGGGGACTTCAGAAATCACCCTCTTTTGTGCCACTACTTCATAGAAGTGGTCTTGATAAAAGAAATATGAAAGAAAAGAGTAGAAGAAAAAGAAAATTTGTAGAGAAAGGAAGAGAGGAGGATTCGGCCAAGTAGGGTTTTAGTGTATGAAGTGTGTGACGAAGGGTAAAAGAAGGGGTTATTTATAGGGGTGGCATGGGGTAGGGTTCGGTTATGGAAAAGGTAAATGGGAGGGAACATTTTGAATTTGAAGTGGGTGGGGGTTGGTGAGAGTATGATGGTTTTAGGAAGAGATATGGATCTGATTGGTTGAGGGTTTATGAGGAAGAGTGAAATTAAGAGAAAAATGAAGTGGTGTAGGTGAGGAATCTGTGGGACCCACTGGTCTTGGGAGGCTAGGGAATTTGAATTCTCTGCCTCTTGTGGGCGTTGAACGCCCAGCACCTGCTCCTGGCTGGCGTTCAACGCCAGCTATGTGCTCCTCATAGGGTATTGAACGCCCATTGGGATGCTCATTTCTGGCGTTCAATGTCAGGACTCTACTACCTGGCTAACGTTCAACGCTAGCTTCATGATCCCTGGCTGGCGTTCACGCCAACAATGCTGCTCCTCATAGGCATTGAACGCCTACTCTGGCCTTCTTGTTTGGTATTCAACGCCAGCAAGATACCTACTCCAGGGTGTTTTGTTTCTAGTTTTGACTGTTTTTGTTTCTGTTCCAACTATTTTACATGATCACAACTTAAGGGAAAAACATGGAAATGAAAATGATATAACTTAGATAAACTTAATGAAAAATAAGGAAACTCTAATTATTGATGGGTTGCCTCCCAACAAGCACTTCTTTAATATCACTAGCTTGACGGTTAGCTCCTTACGGAGATGGATAGGAGCTCAGAATTTTGCCCCTTATAGTGAAATTTCTACCTGTGCTCTCATGGATGAGCTCTACATGCTCTAGAGACAGGATCTTGTTCACAGTATGTGGAATGATTGGGTTGTCAGTGAAGACAACTCTCATCCCATGTGAGAGGCCTTTAGTGGGGATCTTCTTATCCCTCCAGCCTTTAGGTACCTTCTTCTTAGTACCTTTGATTTCAGTGCTTGATAATGGCTGCCCAATACCAAACTTAGAGTTGGTGTATGGGGGCTCTATGTAGCTTTGCACTGGAAGAGAAGGTTGAAACACTAGGTGTTACACATCAGAGTGCTACTAGCTGCAACCTTGCATTCCAATCAAATGTTGAGATCATATTGACTTGTTGAGTCAAGATTTTGTTCTAAGTCAATATGGCATTCAAAGTGTCAATCTCTAGAACTCCTTTCTTCTGAGCTACTCTATTGTTCACAAGGTTTCTTTCAGAAGTGTACATGAATTGGTTGTTTGTAACCATTTCAACGAGTTCCTGTGCCTCTTCAGGCATTTTCTTCAAGTGGAGTGATCCACCAGTTGAATGATCCAAGGACATCTTGGACATCTCAGATAGATCATCATAGAAGATACCTAGGATAGTCCATTCTGAGAGCATGTCATGAGGACATCTCCTGATCAGTTGCTTGTATCTTTCCCAAGCTTCATAGAGGGATTCACCCTCTTTTTGTCTAAAGATTTGAACTTCCACCCTGAGCTTGCTCATCTTTTGAGGTGGAAAGAACTTGGTCAAGAAAGCTGATAAACCCCATTTTTAGGGTTTAGCTTGTGTTGATTTTAGGGGATTTTATCACCTTTTCTTACATTTATCAAATGAAATAGCTTGGTATTTATTATTCTCCTTTATTTGTGCTTAAGTGTGAAAACATGCTTTTTAGGCCCTTAAATTGGTGATTTTGAATCACCTTAATTCCATTCGATGCCTTGATGTGTTTGTTGAGTGATCTCAGGTTCATGAGGCAAGTATTGAATGGAAGAAGTGAAGAGAAAAGCATGCATAGTGGAGAATCCATGAAGAAACAAGGATTTGGGGTGCTAAGATCGACGCGCACGCGCAGCAGATGTGCAAGCGTGGAAAATGAAGTCGCACGACGATGCATATGCATGACATGACGCGTACGCTTAGATAGAAAATGCCATTGACGCGTGCGTGTGACCCATGCGTACGCGTCGCTGCTCGCACGTGACCCACTTAAAGGGAATCTGCTGGGGGCGATTTCTAGGCTTCCCAAGCCCAGATCCAACTCATTTCTAAGCCTATTACATGTAGAATTCAAATTGGGATCAACATATTTAGCACATAGTTTAGTTTAGTTGATGCTTTAGTTAGTTTCTAGAGAGAGAAGCTCTCTCTTCTCTCTAGAATTAGGTTAGAGATATATTAGAATTTCTTAGATCTAGGTTTTAATTCTTGTTCTCATCTACTTTTCTTTTCAATTTCTTGTTGCCACAAATTTACTCTTCTAGTTCCTTTTATTAATTTCTTGTTCTAGTTACTTTGTTGTTAATGTACTCTTGCTTCTTCTATTTTCCTTTAATGCAATTTATGTTTGATTTCTTTTATTGTTTAATTGCGTTATTATTGTTATCTCTTTGTAATTGGTAGTTGTAGATTTACTTTTCTTGCAATTTTATCTTGCTTTCCTTTTATGCCTCCCAAGTTTTTGATTAAATGCTTGGAAGGATGTTAGAGTAGATTTTTCTCCTCTTGGATTGAGTTGAGTAATTAGTGGCTCTTGAGTTATCAAACTCATTTGTTGATTCATGATTGGAAGTTGCTAATTGATTTGCATGTCACTAAAGCTAGTCTTTCCTTCGGATTAGACTAGGACGTGTGGATCCAAATTGATTATCTCCACTTGACTTGCCTTCATAGTTAGAGGTTAAGTAATTGGAGCAATGAACAATTGTTTTCACAATTAATGATGATAATGAGGATAAGATTTCTAGTTTTCATACCTTGCCAAGAGCTTTTATAGTTGCTAGTTTATTCCTTTTGCCATTTACATTTCTTGTTCCTTATCTTCAAACCCCAAAAATATACTTCATAGCCAAAAACAAGAACACTTTATTGCAATTCCTAGGGAGAACGACCCGAGGTTTGAATACTTTAGTTATTTTTTATTGGGGTTTGTTACTTGTGACAACCAAATTTTTTATTGAAGAAATTGTTTGTTAGTTTAGAACTATACTTGCAACGAGATTTCATTTGAGAAATTCTTTACAGATAGACAATTTCTGTTCATCAAAATGATGCCGTTGCCAGGGAATTGCAATTGTGTGCCTTGTTATTGGTTATTGTATATATCTTGAATTCTTGTTTGTTTTGCTAGTTTTAGGACTTGGTTTTCCTTGCTTCTTGTTAGTTTTTGTTTTCATTTTCTATTTTCATTATAAATTCTCATCGTTTTGGCTATGAGTTTGGTTACGATTATGTTGTAGAAAATGGAGATTACAATGACAACATGCATCAAGGGTGGAACAATCAAAGACGGGAGGAGCCTCAAGGAATCGATCACTCCTCTTGGCAACAACCTCCGATTCCTTATAGGTATAATTCCCATCCTAATGCATGTCAATTCAATGGCTTTGGTGAATTTCTTTGTCATAATCAACAACCACCATCATATGCCTATGAACCCTATCCTCAACATGACCCTCAACCAAACTCACAATCCCTTTTTTACCAAACACCTCTATATGACCCTAATCCTTATCCACCATACCAACAACCATATGAGCCATATGAACCACACATAGAACCACTACAATTCCAACAAAATTACTCCCAAGAACCAGTTCAATACTTACCATCTCCACATTTCCTCCAAGAAGAACCACTTCTCTATCATGAACTCTTCCTTCAAAATAATGAACCCTCCTGTTCCGAGGGTTACCTGAAACGTGTAGCTCGGTCGTCTTGGAGAGGCCCGAGGTGGGGGTCAGGGACCCGAACTTGATATGTGGAGTGGTTGGTGGTTGTACCTGCAATGACACTCCGATGCTTAAGTTAGCATGGGTTCAAGCAGATATGTGTAGAATGTGGAATGTGTGTCATACCTGGGTGCTCCAGTGTATTTATAGTAGTTGGCCGTGATCTTCCCTGGATAAGATATTCTTATCTTATCTTATCTTTTGGGAGTTTTATCTCTATCTTTGTGGAACCGCCTTTCCTAGGCCTTTTCGGCCTTTAGATTTTGGGCTGCGTTCCTTTTGATGGGCCTTCTTAGCTTTATTGTCCGAGGTCCGACCTCAGGCGTGGGCCTTGGGACGAGGTCGGACCTTTCATGGATTTCGCCGAGTTGGAGGAGCCCGGTCAAGGTATGAACAGTGTCCCTGCCCGAGTTCGTCCTTTTTGGGAGGTCGAGCTCGGGCATAGTAGTTTTTCAAAATTCAAAAATGGCCGTTCCTGCATTTATTGCATTTTACCGTTTCTCCTCGATTTCCGTTCGGGCTTTGTGAAGGCATTATTTATTTGCCCCTTTCGTCCTTTTCTTCGTTTATTCTGTTCCTTTCCTGTTTTCTGAGTTTTTCGCCATGCCTGGGTTGCCCCGAAAAGAGGCGCCGCCAGTTGTTTGTACATGGGGGGGGACTCTTTTTTGTTCTCTGGTATTTTGCTCCGGGTTGCTGTATTTTCTTCTAAAAGATCTTTGTTTCTTGCTTTGTAGGCAAGAATTTTATGTCTCGAAAGGTTCTTCAAGCGATGTCGACCAAGATTCCAAGTGGTCTTGGTTGGGTAGATCCTGTTCCTCTAAGAGTCCCTTCTGTGGTAGATTCTGAGTATTTAGCTCGGTTTCGTAGGCAATGTAGCATATGTGAAGATAGAGAGTCTGAGAGGGATTATGAACTAGTAGCCCCGGATTCCGAGGAGAGAGTTTGCTTCCCGCCCTTAGATAGTTCCGAGAAGCTCTTCTTTTACGCTTATGATTGTTTTTTCTCTAAGCTGAGTGTCCGACTTCCTTTTACCGACCTGGAGTCCGAGGTGTTATGGTCTTGTAACCTTGCCCCTACGCAGCTCCATCCAAATTCTTGGGCATTTTTAAAGCTGTTTCAACTTTTGTGTCAGTTTTTGGGCGTTGCTCCCTCTATTTCTCTTTTTTCTTACTTGTTTGTGTTGACGAAGCCGGGGTCAGGTGGAGGGAAGGTATCCTGGGTCTCTTTTTAGGGCTAACCAGGGAAGAAAGTTTTGTACCCTGTATGATGAGTCCTTTCACGATTTTAAGAACTTTTATTTCAAGGTCCGGGCTACTGGAGACGTCCGACCTTTCTTTCTAGATGAGAGTGGGGAGCCTTCTTTTCCTCTTTGTTGGCAGGAGAATGTAGTGTCTGCTAAGTATACCTTTGAGAGTCTAGATGAGGTGGAGCAGGCTTTTGTGGGTGTGGTGAGCAGTTTATGGGGTCGGGCACCTCACTTGGATACAAAGAAAATGTTGGGAGATCCAAGCCTTCTCCATTCCGAGTTAGGTAGTTCCCGACCTCTTCCGAGATTCATCTTTTTTAGTATTTTGGTTTTGCTTGTTTTTGGTGGAATTTCTGTTGTGGTAATCCTTTTCTTTATTTCTTGCAGAGATGTCTTCTCAGGCGGATTCCATGAAGTTCCTTCGTTGGACGAAGAAGTCTGTGGCTGCTCGGAATATCGAGGCCGGGGAGGCTTCTGCCCGATCTTCTCCGCAGAAGACTACTGTGGGTGTTCAGACTCGGTCGAAGACTATTCCGACTCCCCAGTTCCGAGCTATAAGTCAGGATCCTCCGACCTCTGGGCCTGCTACTTCTTCTCCTCCTCCGTCCTCGGGTCCTCCTCCCAAGAAGCAGAAGACCTCTCAAGAGCTTGCCGGTTTCAACGATAAGGACTTTGATGCTCTTGGTTGGATTGAACAGCATATTCTCCCTCAGACCTTTATTTCTACTGATGATGTGTCTATGGAGCATCATTTTCAGTATATGGCGCGGAGCTGTGTCCGGATGGCTAGTCTTCATGCCGCTATTGCCCGGGAGTTCAAGAAATCCCCCCTTGGGGCGACCAGCTCCCGACTTGAGAAGGCTCAGTCCGAGTTTGATAGGATTAGTCAACTGAAGGCTGCCAGGATTACTGAGCTGGAGGCCTCTTTGGAGAAAGAGAAAACTAAAGCTACCGCGGCTGCGGCGGCAGCGAAGACATCTGAGGAGATGGCGAAGGTGGCGACGGAGAATTATAATCGGATATGTGCCGAGCTTGTGGAGACGAAGGAGAAGTTGCGATCTGCTCGGGATGATTTTTACGAGCTAGAAGGTCATGTGGCCAAGGGTATGGATGCTATGTTTGAGAATTTGAAGGCTCAGGTCCGAGTTCTTGCTCCTGACCTGGATCTGAGCTTTATTTAGTACGGATAACGTTGTTGTGGAGGAAAAGATTGTTCCTGCTCCCATCGAGGATGAGGTTCCGGTGTCCGACCCCAAAGTTCCGGTTGCGAACCCGACTTCACCTTTGGCCGGGGATGGATCTGGTGTGGAGGTTTCAAACCGGGATGACGTTGCTGTTGATGCGGTCCCGATATCTATGTTTCCTCCACAGCCTTCTGTTGATGTGGAGTCTGGAAAGGACCTTGATCCTCTGTAATCTTTTATTTTTGGTGTTTTGCCCGACCTGTGGGCTCTTTTGTTTTTGGATGGTTTCTGTGAACGCTTTGGACACCTTTTTGCTTTTTAGCTACTTGTAGTAACTTTTTAGCTTATTTATGCGGTGTTTTTGTTCGCGTTTTGGCTTTTTGTTCCGCTTTTATGCTTTTTAGTTGTTTTTGGATAACAACTTTTTAGCTAGCGCTTGGAACTTTTGCTGTACCCTTTCTTTTGATTTCGTTTTTTGTACTTTTTAGTTGTATAGCAACTTTTTAGTAAGCGTTTTCGAAATCTTTGTTTTCGTTTTTTCGCTTGTACTTTTTAGTTGTATAGCAACTTTCTAGTAAGCGTTTTCGAAATCTTTGTTTTCGCCGTTTTAAGGCTTCTTTCTTTGGATCCGGGCTCTTTCTCGGACTTCGGGCATTTCGAGTACCTCCTTTTGTTGGGTCCGACCTTGTTGTTGGTCGGCCTTTTTAAGTTATTTTTGTAATCTCTTTTTATTTGGCTTTTCTGAGCCTTTTCAGAGTTACTTTATAACTTCTCACATTAATTTGAACCTCGTCGCTTTATCTTTGCCGACCTTGTGTGGTCTCTTGGCAAATGATTTTTTGCGTTTTGCCGAGCATAAATTAATGCGCCTTGGCGGGGTACTTTCTAGGATTTGTTTCATCATGAGGAAAAAATAGAAAAATTTGATTAGTATTAAAAAAGAAAGAATATTTACAGAGTGTTTACCCTTGACTAGGTCGGGTGTCTTACTTAACCGGGTGTCTCATTAAAAAACCCTTGTAGGGAAAAAGAGTACACCTCAGGTTAAGTTTTTCTAGCTGTAGTACCGTCTTAGATTACAGGCGTGCCAGGCCCTGGGCAGCTCATTGCCTTCTAGGTCGGATACTTTGTAATAGCCTGTCCCTAAGACTTCTGTTACCTTGTAGGGCCCTTTCCAATTTGCGGCTAGCTTTCCTTCTCCCGACTTTTGTGTTCCGATATCATTTCGGATTAGAATCAGGTCGTGACTGGAGAAGCTTCGCTTTATTACTTTCTGATTGTATCTGAGGGCCGTTCGTCGTTTTAAGGCTTCTTCTCAGATTCAGGCTCTTTCTCGGACCTCGGGGAGGAGGTCGAGTTCTTCCTTTTGTGCCTGTGGGTTGCCTTCTTCGTTGTAGAAGATGACTCTGGGTGACCCTTCATCTATTTCGATAGGAATCATTGCCTCCATCCCGTAAGCTAGTCGGAACGGTGATTCTCCCGTTGTAGAGTGTGGGGTTGTCCGATATGCCCATAGTACCTGGGGGAGCTCCTCGGCCCATGCCCCTTTGGCCTCTTGGAGTCTTCGTTTTAACCCTGCCAAGATGACTTTATTTGCAGCCTCTGCTTGTCCATTGGCTTGTGGGTGCTCGACTGAGGTGAATTGCTGTTTTTTTTTTAGTTCGGCTACTAAGTTCTGAAAACTTGTGTCCGTGAACTGTGTTCCATTGTCCGTTGTGATGGAGTAGGGGACTCCGAACCTTGTGACAATATTTTTGTATAGGAATTTGCGGCTTTTCTGAGCCGTAATGGTGGCTAAGGGTTCAGCTTCGATCCACTTTGTGAAGTTGTCGACCCCTACTATGAGGTATTTGACTTGCCCCGGTCCTTGGGGGAACGGGCCGAGTAGGTCAAGTCCCCATTTTGCGAAGGGCCATGGTGCGGTGATGCTGATAAGGTCTTCTGGTGGTGCTTTGTGGAAATTGGCGTGTTTTTGGCAGGGGGGCATATTTTCACAAATTCCGTTGCATCTCTTTACAAGGTCGGCCAGTAGAACCCGGCTCGGACTACTTTTTTGGATAATGCCCGAGCTCCGAGATGATTCCCACACATACCTCCGTGGACTTCCTCCCGGACGCTCTTTGTTTCTGAGGTCGGAACGCACCTAAGGAGGGGGTTTGAGAATCCTCTTCTGTATAACACGTCGTGGATTAGTGTATAATTCTGGGCGTCCTTTGCAAGCCTTTTAGCTTCTTTTCTTTCGGCGGGGAGAGTTCCCGACTTCAGGTAGTTGAGTATGGGGGTCATCCATCCTTGCTGTTGGTTGGATATATTTAGCGTTTCTTCCTCTCTTAACACGGAGGGAGATTGTAAGGTTTCTTGGAGGAGACTTCTGTTGTTGCCTCCGGGCTTGGTGCTGGCGAGCTTTGAGAGGGCGTCTGCCCGGGCGTTTTGTTCCCGAGGTATGTGCTGGATTTGTATTTCTGAAAAGTGGCGTAATTGTGCCTGTGTTTGGTCCAGGTATTTTTTCATAGTTGGGTCTTTGGCCTGGTAGCTTCCCTTTACTTGTGATGTGACGACCTGGGAGTCACTGAAGATTGTGATTCTCTGGGCTCCGACCTCTTCGGCTAGCTTTAGACCTGCTAGTAGGGCCTCGTATTCGGCTTGGTTGTTCGAAGCCTGGAACTCGAATTTTAGGGATAGTTCTATCCGCGTTCCTTGGTCGCTTTCAAGTATAACCCCGGCTCCGCTTCCTGTTTTGTTTGAGGACCCGTCGACATACAGGTTCCATGAGAGTGGGGTTCCAGGGGTCTCCGTGTATTCTGCGATAAAGTCGGCTAGATACTGGGATTTTATGGCAGTCCGGGCTTCATAGTGGAGGTCAAACTCGGACAGTTCCACCGCCCATTGTAGTATTCGTCCTGCCAGGTCTGTTTTTTGCAGGATGTGTCTCATGGGTTGGTTTGTCCGGACTTTGATGGTGTGGGCTTGAAAGTAGGGACGGAGCCTCCGAGCTGTGAACACTAGGGCGTAGGCGAATTTTTCTATCTTCTGATAGTTTAATTCGGCCCCTTGTAGTGCTTTGCTTACAAAGTATATGGGGTGTTGTCCTTGGTCATTTTCTCGTATTAACGCTGAAGCGACTGCTCGGTTTCCAACCGAGAGGTATAGTACGAGTTCTTCTCCTTTTAAAGGTCGGGTTAGGATTGGTGGTTGCCCGAGGAACTCCTTGAATTCTTGGAAGGCTTTTTCGCACTCCGGGGTCCATGAGAAGGGTTTCCCTTTCTTTAGGAGCGAGTAGAGAGGTAGTGATTTTATTGCCGATCCTGCCAAGAATCTTGATAGGGCGGCTAGCCTTCCATTCAGTTGTTGTACTTCTTTGACACACGTCGGGCTCTTCATATTGAGTATTGCTTGGCATTTGTCCGGATTTGCTTCAATGCCCCTTTGAGTCAGCATGAAGCCTAAGAACTTTCCGGCTTCTGCGGCGAAGGTGCATTTTGTCGGGTTAAGTCTCATGTTGTGTTTTCTGAGGGTGCCGAAGACACTGGTGAGGTTGGTCAGCAAGTTTCTGTCTTCTTGTGTCTTTACCAGCATGTCGTCGACGTACACCTCCAGCTGTAGTCCGATGTGCTCTGAGAACACTTTGTTCATTAGCCTCTGGTAGGTTGCCCCTGCGTTCTTCAGCCCGAAGGGCATTACTACGTAGCAGTAGTTTGCCCTTGGGGTTATGAACGAGGTCTTTTCTTGGTCAGGTCCGTACATCGGGATTTGATTGTATCCCGAGTATGCGTCCATGAAGGAGAGATATCTATAACCTGAGGCTGCGTCTACTAAGGCGTCGATGTTTGGTAGTGGATATGGGTCTTTGGGGCAGACTTTGTTGAGATCCGTGTAATCGACGCACATCCTCCATTTTCCGTTGGGCTTTTTTACCAGGACCACGTTTGCGAGCCATAGGGGGTATTTTACTTACCGAATGAACCCTGCGTCTAGTAGTGCTTGTACTTGTTCTTCTATTGCTTGCATGCGCTCAGGTCCGAGCTTCCGGCGTCTTTGTTGGACAGGTCTGGATCCCGAGTATACTGATAGCTTATGGCACATCAGGTCGGGGCTTATGCCTGGCATGTCGGAGGCTTTCCAGGCGAAGAGGTCGGAATTCTCCCTTAAGAGGGTTATGAGTTCCTCCTTTAGGCCTGCTTCGAGGTTTGCTCCTATGTTTGTTATTTTTTCAGGTGTGTTCCCGATCTGGACTTTGTCGGTTTCTCCCTCTGGTTGTGGCCGAAGGTCTTCTCGGGCTTGAACTCGTCCGAGTTCTATTGTGTTGACCTCCTTCCCTTTTAGGCTCAGGCTTTCGTTGTAGCATCGCCGTGCTAGTGTTTGGTCGCCTTTTAGGGTAGCGATTCCTTTTGCGGTAGGGAACTTCATACAGAGGTGTGGGGTCGAGACTATAGCTGCCAGTCTGTTTAGGGTTGGTCGCCCAATGAGGGCATTGTATGCTGAAGTGACGTCGACTATAATGTAGTCGATGCTTAATGTTTTAGATTGCTCGCCTCTTCCAAAGGTAGTGTGCAGCGAGACGTATCCTAAGGGATGGATTGGGGTATCCCCTAGCCCAAATAGGTCGGTGGGATAGGCCGTTTTGAACAGGATATCTTTTAGGATGATGGTGATTACCATTGGATCGTCGTGCCCGGGTATTATCCCTTGAGCATCTTCTCGGGTAAATGAGATAGGAGGTAATTCGGGTAGGGGACTATCTTCTCGGACATGATAGACTTCTTTGAGGTGTCTTTTTCGCGAGGATCTGGATGTTCCTCCGCCTGCAAAACCTCCATTTATCATGTGAACGTGCCTTTCAGGGGTTCGTGGGGTTTGTTCGGCCCGATTTTCGTTATCTCCCCGTCTTCTCTTCCTGGTCTCTTCTCCTCTCTCTGCTATGTATCTGTCGAGTTTTCCTTCTCTGGCTAGCTTTTTCTATAACATTTTTTAGGTCGTAGCAGTCGTTAGTAGAATGACCGTAGAGCTTGTGGTATTCACAGTATTCGGACCGATCTCTCCCCGCTCTCTTGTGTTTTAGCGGTCGAGGTGGTGGGATCTTTTCAGTGTGGCATACTTCTCTGTAGATGTCTACCAAGGAGACTCGGAGGGGGGTGTAACTGTGGTATTTCCGTGGCTTGTCCGAGTTGGTTTCTTCTTTCTTTCTCTGTTCCCGATCTCGATCTCGGAGTGGGTAGGTTGATTCCTTTCTAGAAGAGTCTCTTAACTTGGAGGTTTCCTCCATGTTGATATATTTTTCTGCTCGCTCCTGCACCTCGTATAGGGAGGTCGGGTATCGTTTGGATAGGGATTGGCTAAACGGTCCCTCCTTTAGGCCGTTTGCTAGTCCCATGATGGCTGCTTCAGTGGGCAAGTGTTGTATGTCCAGGCAGGCTCTGTTGAATCGCTCCATGTACTCTTGGAGAGTTTCTTGGTTACCTTGTTTGATTCCGAGTAGACTGGGGGCATGTTTTGTCTTGTCCTTTTGAATAGAGAACCTTGTTAGGAATTTTTTGGTTAGGTCTTCGAAGCTGGTGATTGATCTTGGTGGCAGGTTGTCAAATGACTTCATGGCCGACTTGGTGAGAGTGGTGGGGAAGGCTTTGCATCGAATTGCGTCGGAGGCGTCGACCAGGTACATTCTGCTTCTGAAGTTGCTGAGGTGGTGACTCGGATCGGTGGTGCCGTCGTAGAGATCCATATCGGGTGGTTTGAAGTTTCGCGGTACCTTCTCCTTCATGATCTCTTGTGTGAAGGGATCATGGTTGCCTTCGGGGGTGGTGCCGCGTTCTGTCCGGTTTTTTAGGTTGGCTTCTATTTTCCGTAGTTTTTCTTCTAATTCTCTGCGCTTGCGAGCCTCCCTTCTCAGATCTTGTTCAGTTTCTCTCTGCTTCTTTATGTCCTCTTCGAGTTGTTTCAGTCGATTTTGTTGTGCTCGGACTGCTTCTAGAATTTCCGAGCTCTTTTCATTCTCGGGATTTTGTGGATCTTTGTTTGGGAGTGATGTCTTTGGGCGATTCTGTTTGTTTCCTCCTGGAGTACGTGGTGATAGAGGGCTGTCCGGTCGTTCTCCGGTGTCAACTTCATCCTCTTGTTCTGATGCAGCGTGGTCATTGTTGGAGGGGTCGTCCGCCATAGTAGAGGGATGACTTCCAGGTCCCCGGCAACGGCGCCAATGTTTCGAGGGTTACCTGAAACGTGTAGCTCGGTCGTCTTGGAGAGGCCCGAGGTGGGGGTCAGGGACCCGAACTTGATATGTGGAGTGGTTGGTGGTTGTACCTGCAATGACACTCCGATGCTTAAGTTAGCATGGGTTCAAGCAGATATGTGTAGAATGTGGAATGTGTGTCATACCTGGGTGCTCCAGTGTATTTATAGTAGTTGGCCGTGATCTTCCCTGGATAAGATATTCTTATCTTATCTTATCTTTTGGGAGTTTTATCTCTATCTTTGTGGAACCGCCTTTCCTAGGCCTTTTCGGCCTTTAGATTTTGGGCTGCGTTCCTTTTGATGGGCCTTCTTAGCTTTATTGTCCGAGGTCCGACCTCAGGCGTGGGCCTTGGGACGAGGTCGGACCTTTCATGGATTTCGCCGAGTTGGAGGAGCCCGGTCAAGGTATGAACACCTCCTATCCACCCCAATCTCCAATAGATGACACCCTTGGTCTTATTTTTCAAGGGCAAAGAAAGATGAAAAGGGAGATACTAGAATTCATGGCCACCTTGACCAAGGTAGTGAATACTTCGGCCTCCCGATACTCATGCACTCAAAGTACTTCCATGGCCACATTTGAAGAATCAAATGAAGAGTGTAGTATGAAGGAGAGATTGGAAAATACAGTGGAGAATGAGGAGTTAGATTTTGTATTAGAACAACTGGAGGAACCTATGATTGTTGAAGAAAAAGAAGAAGTGGTTGAAGATTTAGGAGATGTTGAAAGTCCATGGGAATGTAGAATCATGGGGCCCCCTTTCAAGAACCTTGAAATTGATTTTGAGAAGGGTGTACAACCTCCACAGCATATCATAGTTGAAGACTTTGAAGAGGTTGATCAAGCGATGGATTCAATCATCGATGAATTCCTATCTATAATAGAATCCTCTCCCAGTGGGTATTCATAAACCCCGTTTTTCAGGGTTTATCTTGTGTTGAATTTAGAGCATTTTGGAAACCTTTCTTCACATTTATTCAATGAATTAGCATAGTTTTGTGATTGTCTCCTTATTTGTGCTTAGGTGTAAAAACATGCTTTTTAGGGCTTTAACTTGACGATTTTAATCTCCCCTTGATTCCACTAGATGTCTTGATGTGTTTGTCAGTGATTTCAGATTGAAAAGGCTAGGAATGGATCAAAGGAGTGAAGAGAAAAGCATGCAAAGAGGAGAAATCATGAAAAGCCAAAGATTTGGAAAACACCATGGGCGCGCGTGCGCACTGTACGCTCCTGCGCGGATTAAGAAAATCTCCATGGGCACGCACGTGCGCTGCACGCGTACGTGCCGAAAGCCGCATGTGACTCTTTTAGTAAGACTCGTGCCTGGTGATTTTGGAGGGTTTCTGACTCCATTTTGAGCTGATTTTTTGGCGGGAAAAGATAAAAGGAACCAAGATTGAAGGAAAGAGTGGGATTCACTCATCTTGGATCATACACTACACATTAGATCTAGTTTTGGTTTAGTTTTTTTGAGAGAGAGGCTCTCATTTCTCTCTAGAATTAGGATTAGGATTAGGTTTAATTCCTCCTTAGGTCTAGGTTTAATTCATGCTTTGATTCACTTCTTCTTTATCAATTCTTGCTCCTCTACTCTTCCTCTATCTAGTTTTGTACTTTGATTCTTGTAGTTCTCATACTTTGTTGTGAATCTACTTTTGTTCTTTTATTTTTCTTTTAATGTAATTTGAGGTAATTCATGTCAATTGTGAGTTTCTTGATTGTTGTTGTTAATTCCTTGCATTCAATTGTTGTTAGTATTCATTCTTGTTGTTGAATTACTATGGTTTTCTTTTGTGCCTTCTAAGTGTTTGATGAAATACTTGGAAGGGTTTTAGAGTAGAATTTTATGTTCTTGGCTTGGGAAGGTAACATAGGAATTCTTGAGTTGCTAATGTCCACGTGATTGATGATTGATAGACATTAACTCTAGTTCTCACTAATTCAATTAGTGGAAAGCTAGGACTTATAGACTTGGATTGATATAGCTCACCTGACTTTCCTTTACTATTAGTTAGAGGATGACTTAGTGGGATTGATCCTTGCAATTATCATGTTGTGGTTAGTAATAAGGATAGAGATTCTTGATCACCACTCCTTGCCAAGATCGCTTTGTTATTAGAACTTCATTGTCATTTACTTTTCTTGTTTCTCACCTCAAAACTCCAAAATATACGAGCTCATAACCGATAACAAGAACACTACCTTGCAAGTCCTTTGAGAGATGACCCGAGGTTTAAATACTTTGGTTTATAGATTTTAGGGGGTTTATACTTGTGACAAACAAATTTTTGTATGAAAGGATTATTGTTGGTTTAGAAACTATACTTTACAACGAGATTTCATCAGTGAAATCCTAAGCCGTCAAAAATCCAATCATCAAAATGGCACTATTGCCAGGGACTTGCAATGGTGTTATGTTATTGGTTATTGTATATATGTAAATATTGTGAATAGGCTTATCTTTTGCTTGTCTTCTAGTTTTGTTAGTTTTATTTTGTTTTTTCACCATGAATTCTGACTTTGGCTATGAGTTTGGCTCTAATTGTGTTGTAGGAAATGTAGACTTTGATGACAACATGTACCAAGGAGGGAACCATCAAAGATGGGAGGAGCCTCAAGGAATTGATCACTCCTATTGGCAACAACCTCCGGACAATTATAGGTATAATTCATATCCTAATGCATGTCGACTCAACGGCTATGATGATTCCTTTTGTGACAATCAACCACCATCATATGCTTATTATGCTTATCCTCAACACAACCATCGACCATGCTCACAAGTCCACTTTTACCAAGCACCCTCTTGTGACCCATATCCATTGTATGACCAATCACCCATATCACATCCTTGTGACCATTACGAGCAAGAACCTTTAGAACCACCACAATTTCATTATGATTACCACCAAGAACCACCTCAATATACACCATCTCCATGCCCTCACCAAGAAGAACCACCTTCCAACTATGAACCATTTCTCCAAAATGATGAACCTTTCTATCCACCTCAAGCCCCAATAGATGACTCTCTAGCTTTGATACTTCAAGGACAAGCGGATATGCAACGTGATACACTAGAGTTCATAACTAATTTGACCAAGGTAGTGCATACTTTAGCCTACCAATGCTTGAACACTCAAGGTACTTTTGTGGCTACATGTGGAGAACCAAAGGAAGAGCAAAGCATAGAGGAGAGATTGGAAACTCCGGTGGAGAAGGAGGAATGCCACTTTGTGTTGGAACAATTGGAGAAACCTATGGCTATTGAAGCAAAGGAAGAAGTTGTTGAAGATTTAGGAGATACGAAACCACCATGTGGATCTCAACAACCTCTGGAGCATATTAAGATTGAAGAATATGAAAAGGTTGATCAAGAGATGGATTCAATTATCAATGAGTTCTTATCACAAGTTGAATCCTCTCCCATGGGTTATGAAATTGAAGCCATTGAAGACAACTCAACACCAAATGAAGTTGGTGATCTCATTGAAGACTCTTCCATTGAATGTGAAGTTGATATTGAAGGAGATTTCACTCAACCTCCTAAGTTTGATTCGATTGATGTTGAGGGGGAATTGGAAGAAGTCAACAAGCAAGAAGAAGTTGAAAGAAGTTGTCAAGAGGTAGAGACACCCGAAGAAGAGCATAAGAAAATCGACCTTGCATTGTCTAAGTGTGGGGAGGTTTCCCTCCCCAAGTCACCATCCAACATGACAACTTAGAGCTCTTTGTAGAACTAAGGGTAAAAAGTTGTTGTGTATTGGTTGGTAGTTTGTTAGTAGGCTCATTAAGGTTAAAGCTCCAAAGCATAGGGACCATGATTGGAGAAATGTTACTTTACATGGGTCTAGGAAGAAGACTTGGTGTACTAGAGAGAATTCAAATTGTCAATCACCCGGTCAACAAAACCATGAAGATCAATTTGAAGACGGGTGCGAAAATAAGATATAGGATCCCGGATCGAAGCATGAAGACCAACCATGGGAGCTCATATCTTGGGTGGAACTCTATCCAAACTCGGTGAAGATGGTTGGAATTTTTGTCAACCATTTCAGGAACATAGATCCTTGGAGATTCAAGGATGAGTACAAGCATAAGCCGCCATGACAAAGAGTTTCCAAAAGGTCCAACTTAAGGACTTAAACCAAAAGTGCTAGGTGGGAGACACCCCACCATGGTAAACTCTTTCCACTCTCTTGTAATTTTGATTAATAAGTGACTTGAGTTACCATTGTAGGTAGTTTTCTTTCAACATTCTTGTTTCAATAAATTGGTTGTAGGATTGCTTGTGGAGCAAGTCTCTCTTGCTTATATTTGACAATTCTCACAAACCTAAAAAGATTTTTACAAATTTTGTATTTTTGGTTGATTTTGAGTTGTAGGTAGTGTTAGAAGGATTTTGAGCTATTCTTGTTATTTTTTTTAAAAAAAAGAGAGAGAGGATAGGGACGCGAGCGCACGTAGTACGCGTCCGCGTCCATAACACAGATTCAGGCCCATATATTTTCCAGAGAGTTGGGCCACCCTCACGCCAATGTTAGGCCCCCAGCACAACTTCATTCGTGCGGATGCGCACTGCGTGCTTGCGCGTCAACACGCATAATTTGTAATGCACGCGGACGCGTACGTGCCGCAAACTCGCGGATCCACTGATGCAATTCCCATAATCAAACCCGAGAGTTGTGCTAACTCTGGGCTCACATCAAGCCCCTGGTGTAACTCACCAGACACAGATACGCACTATACACAACTGTGCCCATGCCTGCATCCTCCGTCTACGCGAAGGCACACCTAGCGCTTCCGCCTACCCTTTTCTGTCAACTATCTACACGGAAGCACACTGTGCACGTCTGCGTGGATTTGAATTCCCTAATACACCAGGGATATGAGAAGCCCTCACTCGCGCACCCTACCCTTCCCCTTTTCTAAAGTTCTCTCTTCTCTTTCTCCCTCCATAGCCACCACCCGGCAACCATCCAACACCGTGCCGGCGATGCTATTGTCGCCGCTAACTCTCTCCCTCCTCTTTTCTTCTTTTTCCCTTCCCCCTTCTTGCTGCCCATTCCCCCGCCTCTTCCACCGAGTGCTGCGGCTACCAACCACCATCAGTGAGCCTTCAACCACCCGTTTCTCTCCTCTTCCTCAGTTACCACCTACTTCCATCATCACCACAACCACTCTCTGCCCCCGCTCTGCTTTGCTGCCCCGGGCCTCTTCCCAACGACCGCTGCCACTGTGAGTCATCACCGCCACCTCTCCTGCATGGCATTGCACTATCTATGTCCCTCTCTCCCTCTTGCCCATTCCCGATTCCATCACTGCTTCTGCTTCCAAGTTTCCATAGCCTACCCCATTGCTCTGTTTCTTTACTATTTTCATTAGTTGTGATTAGTTAGTTTTAAATTAGTTAGTTGGTTAATCCAGCATGCTAGGCTAGATAGAAATAACTGTGGTTAGGTAGTTAGGTTGTGGTCATAGGATTCTAGGCCTGATAAGTGCTCCGTTTGTGTTTATTTGTTTGAGTATTACATGCTGAATAATTGAGTGGTGCGCTCTATTTTATATGTTCTGTTTTACTGCTGCCTTGCTTGTTTGATGTTGCCCGAATCATTTGAATTCCTTGAGTGTTTTTCCTATTAATATGTGAACTCAAATGACCATTTTTGTTGCTAATTACCATCTGGGAACATCCGATTTACTGCCAGAATGCTGCTCAAATTTCTAAAATCATCGTGGTTTTAAGCATGTTACCTATAATTGAACTTGTTGCTTTTGGAAATGAGTGTTTTGATAAACCACTATTTTATGGTTTATCTTGTGCTCAATTGAGTGGTTTTTATCAAGCCTTTGCCCACTTATACATATGATTTTCATGTTTTACATTTTCCTTCCTGATTCTGTGCTATGATTGAAAACATGCTTCTTTGACCTTAATTTTGCTATGTTTAATCCTCTCTTATTACCATTCGATGCCTTGATATTTGTGTTAAGTGATTTCAGAGATTACAAGGCAGGAATGGCTTAGAGGATGGAAAGGAAGCATGCAAAACTGGATGGAATACAAGGAATTGAAGGAACTGCTAAAGCTGTCCAGCCTGACCTCTTGGTACTAAGTCGACCATAACTTGAGCTACAGAGATCCAAATGACGTGGTTTTAGTTGCGTTGAAAAGCTAACATCCGGGACTTTGCAACGATATATAATTTGTCATAGCTACCTCAAAGTTAGACGACACGAACGCGTGGATGACGTGGCCGCGTCGCATCTGCGAATTTCAATCCACGCAAACGCGTGGACCATGCCTTCGCGTCAGTTTCCCGCGACCTGTACGTACCAGAAAATGCTGGGGGCAATTTCTAGGCTATTTCTGACCCAGTTTCTGGCCCAGAAAGAAAAAAGTAGAGGCTATAAAGTGGGGGAATCCATTCATTCATCATATACTTCAAACACACATTCATACATAGTTTTAGGATTTAGATGTAGTTTTTAGAGAGAGAGGTTCTCTCTTCTCTCTTAGGATTAGGATTAGGATTAGGATTTCTAGTAGGATTAGGATTTCATCTTCTTCAATCACAGGTTCAATGTTCCTTTTATTTATCTTTTCAATCTAATTCATGAACATTTTCATGTTAGAATTGATATCTTCATTTAATATAATTTGAGGTATTTCAGAATTATAATTGCTTTCTTTTATTTATATAAGTAATTTAGATTTTTTCCTTTTGGATCTCGTTGATAAATTGGTAACTCTTGAGTTGTCAAACTCATCGTGATTGATAATTAATATCTTTGCTGATTGATTTAGATTCTTATAATTCTAGTCTTTCCTCAGGAGTTGACTAGGACTTTAGGTGTTAAATTGTATTGTCCACTTAACTTACCTTCATAGTTAGAGGTTGACTTAGTGGTATCAAAAATATAATTCTCATCACCATTGATAAGGATAACTAGTATAGGACTTCCAGTTTTCACACCTTGCCAAGAGTTTTATTAGTTATTAATTTATTAATTCCCTGCAATCTATTTCTCTTATTCAAACCTTTCAAAAACCCAAAAATATTGTTTTTCATAACCAATAAGAAATCATACTTCCCTGCAATTCCTTGAGAAGACGACCCGAGGTTTTAATAATTCGGTTTATAAATTTTATTAGGTTTGTTACTTGTGATAACCAAACGTTTGTACGAAAGGATTTTCTATTGGTTTAGAAGCTATACTTACAACGTTCGATCATATTTTTATATTTCTTTACCAACAGGAAATACGATTGTCAAAATGGCGCCGTTGCCGGGGAATTGCAAACGTGTGCCTTATTATTGGTTATTGTAAATATTTGCTTTTAAATTGATTTTTTCGAAAAAAAAATTTCAGATTTTTATTTTTAAATTTTTTATCTTATCTTATCTTAGTTTTAAATTTCAAAAATCAGATCTTTTTTTCAAAAATCATATCTTTTTCAAAATCTTATGTTATCTTTTTTTTTTCAAAAATCATATCTTTTTCAAAATATTTTATTTTTTATTAATTTTTGTTTTTATTTTCTCTTACTACCATGAACTCTCACCCCTTTGGCTATGAGTCTTGTTACAATTATGTTACAGGAAGAGGAGATTGTAATGACCACTTGCATCAAGGATGGAACCATTAAAGATGGGAGGAGCCACAAGGATTTGATCAACCCTCATGGAAACAACTACTTCCAATGGACTATCAACAACCGTTATGTGATGAATATCGAGGCAATGGCTATGGTGAGCGCTCTTTTGACTATCAACAATCACCACGATACGCCTATGAACCCCCTCCTCAATATAACTTTGAACCACCATACTCACAAGCCCCTTTCCGCCATTCACCTCCATATGACCCCAACCCAAATCCACCATACCAACCACCCTATGCACCGTATGGACCATATATAGAACCACCCCAATTCCATCTCAATTACTCCCAAGAACCACCACCTCAATATACACCATCTCCATATCCATCAATCCAAGAGCACTATGATCCTTCTTATGATAGCCGAGCACAACAAGAATCAAGGGATCGTCTCAAGGAAACAGTGGAAAAGTTTCATGCAACCATTCCCAACTAGATCAAGCGATAAATCGATTAACCTCCCAATGTTCGGACATTCAAGGAACCCCCATGGCTTCATGTGAAGAATCTTCTGAAGAACGTGGAAGGAAGGAGAAGTTAAACACTCCGGTGGACAGTGAGCAGCACGATTTGGTATTGGAACAATTGGAAGAAGCTACGCCTGCCATTGAAGAGGAAGAAGTGGTTAAAGACTCAGGAGATAAGGAACCTCCATGGGAAACTCAAGTCACAGAGCCCCCTTTTAAGGAGATTGAATTTAATGTTGAGAAGGGTGTACAACCTCCAAGGCGTATCATGGTTGAAGACTTTGAAGGGGACGTTCAAGAGATGGATTCAATCATTAATGAATTCTTATCTACATTTGAATCCTCTCCCATTGGACTTGAGATGGAGATTAAAGAAGAAGAAACACAACCTCCTATGCCCTTGGTAAACAATGAAGAAGAAATTGAATTAGAAGAAAGCTACCAAGTGGAAGAGGTTGAAATTGAAGAAGCTTGCAAAGAGGTGGAAGATGTCAAAGAAGAGCACAAGGGAGTAGAGCTTGCACGTTCATTAGAAACACCTCCCCCTAAGTTGCCATCATCCTTCACAACATTCAAGTGGGTAAAATTCATATCCCTTAGCTTTCTAATTCCACTTGAATATGGGCTACTAGAGACGGATGGTCAACTTAGAGCTCTTTGTGGAATTAAGCGTAAGAGGAAGATGGTCAGTGGTAAGAATTGTCCTACAAGGTTCATTATGGTTGGAAGCTTTAAGTTTAAACGCAAATGTTGGTGTAGAGCTCAATTGAATGGGTCTGGGAAGTTATTTAGACGCTTCAGTGAGAATTCTAAGGCTAAACCACCCAGATGGAATCATGATAATCAACTTGAAGAGGGGTGTAGAAACAAGATTTGGGAGCTCAAAGCTTATGAAGAACTCCAGTAAAGCTTGAGGAATTTAGTTGGTATTGATAGAGCTTATTGGAAGTCCAAGCATTGGTGGAAGTTTCAAGATGAGTTCAAGCACAAGCCACCATGACAAGGAGCTTGCCATTATCCAACTTAAGGACTTTAACTAAAAGTGCTAGGTGAGAGACAACCCACCATGGTATGATCGTCCCTTTTTCAGTTTTGATTCTAGTATGTTTTGTTTGTTGTTGAGTTTTGATTGGACCTGCAATCATGCATAACATTCATATTAGCATTGCATTCTGCATACTGCATTATTAAAAAAAATTGCACACGACGCGACAGCGTCACCGACGCATCCGCGTCATATGTGCCTCAAGGAAGAAAAGAGATTTTACAGAGAGTCATGCGAAAGCGTGGCTGGAGGCGTGCCTTTGGCACAAATTGATCCATGTGACTGCGTCGCTGATGCGTCTGCGTCATGTGGGAAAAATGCCTCCCATGCGTCCGTGTCATCCACGCGAACGCGTGGCCCTGTAAAATCGACGTAAACGGGTGTATGGCAGCAAGTTATGATGGAGTGGGGCTGGACTCGTGCTAGACGCACAAGCCCTACCACGCGTCCACCACGCAAACGCCTCACCCTGAAATTTGGCAACAATGAGTTTCGAACAGAAAGTTGTGCGAACACAAGGCTGCCCTCGCGCCACTAGCACAAATCATGTCATGCGTCCGCGTGATTGACGCGTCCGCGTCACTTCATATAAGCACTATTTGCGCAAACGCGTGACCCACGCGTCCACGTCGCCTGCGCCGCACAACTTATCCAGATCAGCCAAAATATCTTATATTTTTCTTCCCCAAATCCTAATTTTTCTTATCCCTTCTTCTTTCTTTCTCCCCCCTTTTTTCTTCTTCCTTCTTTCTCTCTTTTTACTTCCTCTTTCTCACCACCATCACCAAGGTCTTTTCTTTTCTTCTTCCCTCTTTACTTTTGTATTCTTATTCTCCTTTTTATGTTTTCTTCTTTTTTTTCTTTTTCCTTTCATTATCTATGCTTTCTTTTTCTTTCTTTCTCTTTTAATTGGTGTTGGAAATTTATTTGGGTCATTATTTTGCTTGTGGATTATTAAGGAATTGTTTGACAATTATATATTACTTTTTATAGGGTTGCTTGCATGTTCAATTTAATACTTTCAATAACTTATTTACCATGCATGCTTAGTGTTTGTGAAAAAGCCCGTATGGCATCATGCACTACTTTTATATTATCCTGCTAAAGCTGTCCAACCTGACCTCTTGGTACCAAATCGACCATAACTTGAGCTACAGAGATCCAAACGACGCGGTTCTAGTTGTGTTGGAAAGCGAACATCTGGGGCTTTGTAACGATATATAATTTGCCCTAGCTACTCTGAAGTTAGGTGACGCGAACGCGTCGATGACGCGCCCGCATCGCATCTGCGAATTTCAATCCACGCAAACGCGTGAACGACACCTCCGCGTTACTTTCCCGCAACCTGTACGTACTAGAAAATGCTGGAGGCAATTTTTGGGCTGTTTCTGACCCAATTTTCAGCCTAGAAAGCACAGATTAGAGGCTATAAAGTGGGGGAATTCATTCTTTCATCATATACTTCAAACATACATTCATACATAGTTTTAGGATTTAGATGTAGTTTTTAGAGAGAGAGGTTCTCTCCTCTCTCTTAGGATTAGGATTAGGATTAGGATTTCTGTTAGGATTAGGATTTCATCTTCTTCAATCACAGGTTCAATGTTCCTTTTATTTATCTTTTCAATCTAATTCATGAACTTTTCCATGTTAGAACTGATATATTCGTTTAATATAATTTGAGGTATTTCAGAATTATGATTGCTTTCTTTTATTTATATAAATAATTTAGATTTTTTCCTTTTGGCTTTGGTTGATTAATTGGTAACTCTTGAGTTGTCAAACTCATCGTGATTGATAATTAATATCTTTGCTGATTGATTTAGATTCCTATAACTCTAGTCTTTCGTCAGGAGTTGACTAGGACTTTAGGTGTTAAATTGAATTGTCCACTTAACTTACCTTCATAGTTAGAGGTTGACTTAGTGGTAGCAAAAATATAATTCTCATCACCATTGAAAAGGATAACTAGGATAGGACTTCCAGTTTTCACACCTTGCCAAGAGTTTTATTAGTTTTTAATTTATTAATTCCCTGCAATCTATTTCTCTTATTCAAACCTTTCAAAAACCCAAAAATACTATTTTCCATAGCCAATAATAAATCATACTTCCCTGCATATCCTTGAGAAGACGACCCGAGGTTTGAATACTTCGGTTTATAAATTTTATTAGGTTTGTTACTTGTGACAACCAAACATTTGTACAAAAGGATTTTCTATTGGTTTAGAAGCTATACTTACAACGCGATCATATTTTTACATTTCTTTACCGACTGAAAATCTGATCGTCATGTTCACCTGAGTACACCAAGCTCAATTCTTAGGTAACTTTGGGTTGGTTTTTCCGTGTTTATTATGTTTTTCCGTGTTTATATTGAACTTTAATGCACTTTCATGTCTCAAGTACTCAAATGCCTTATGCTCATCAGGTTAATGATTAAGCCGACCATTTGAGTTTAACTTGCAATTTTATTGGATATGGTTCATTCATTTGCAATGATTGGTGTAATACAACTTGTGTAACTCCTTTTCACTCAAATTCGTTTCTAACTTGCCTTAGTTACACAAAGTGTACTGTTATTTTTGTCAACACCGATTATTGCAAACCTAGTAACCTTGACATTGATTGATGACTTGGCTTCAATTAATTTCTCTTTTCGCAATTTTATATTTCATCGTCAATGACTGCATTGCCCTCATGAATGTGAGCATGCTTGTTTTCTATAATTTGTGGACTTCTCTTGATTGAGACAATGACCATCCTACCCCTAACATTTGAACTAGATTTTCTAACTTCTAACTTGCTTAACCTACTAACCTTTCTTTGGTTTTAAGCTAACCCATTGACCATTCTTTTGGGTATGATGCTCATTGAGTTTAATAAACAAGCATGATGTGATTGTTGTTTGCATTCTTGGTTTGTGACTTTATTTTCTTCTCCACCTTGTGATTAATTGCATTCCAAGCAGTGTATTTTCTCACCTCACTTCATGAACATGTCGTACCTTGCTTGCTATTCCTCTACTTGGCTAATTGCTTATATCATATCCTATATGATTTTCAAGATGTCGGACAAAGGCAAAGCCAAAGCGACTACCTCTAGAAAGAGGAAGGCACCTCAAGCCCCTACACTCTCTCCTTATGCCAACTATGCCTGGAACCCACTAAATGAAGTGGATAAGGAGAATCAGCAGCTACCTCCCACTGATTCAACCAAGTTCCCTAATCTGTATTTTGAGCTTCGTTTCCCCACCTATCAGAAAATGAATCTGAATATCAAGAAGAAATTGGCTCTTTCCGATGACCTGAGGCAGCCTATGGAGGCCTGTATCCAGGGATTTGGCCTAGGCTTTGTTGATAGGGACTTGTGATGGATAAACACCTCATGGGTCCAGGAGTTTAATTGTAATTTCTTTCGAGCAACCCTTGATTCAGTACATTCACGGGGCAGCCAGATGTTGATTACTGAGGTAGCTATTTCAGGATGTATTGCATTGCCTACCTCAGACTGGTGATACTTGTGCATACCAGGAGGCAGAGATAGCAATTAATGCTATGACCTTTGATTGTGAGGCTCCGAAATGCGTTATTGCCACACCGGACGCCCCTTGGGTGATGGATGCTAACAACAAGAGGCCCAAGGGGATGTTATTTGCTTATCTGTCTAGAGAGGCCAGGACTTGGCAACAGATATTTGCTCACTACGTCATGGCTACTACCCATTTTTCTGAGATTCCGATGGATATGCTTATTCTGATTAGCTGTGTTGTGGAGGGGAAGGAGGTATACTTCCCCCAGCAGATCAGGAGATGCATGTGGCTAGCACACATCCGTGGCCTTCTACCATTTTCCACCCTGGTCACTCGGATGATTGAGTTAGCTGGCACCCCATAGAGGGATGATGACGCGATACCACCACCCCCAAACGACAACGATAAGGAAGTTACTATTCCATGGGGTACGTGGGATGCACGAGAAGCCCCCATCCAGGCGCCGCTCTCGAGCTAGAGCAGCAATAGAGGCAGCTAGACCTTCATTAGTAGCACCAGCAGGACCTTCTTCTTCAATAGCAGTACTTTTACCACCACCAGCACCCGAGCCGACCTACCTTCTGGTTCAGCGTCTATTTGATAAAGCCTGAGGGACGGACTGACTATGCTTCTGTGCATTCTCTGTATGTATGTTATGTGCTATTAGTATATCTGCTTGATATAATTGGCATAAACGTTCATGAGCATGCATTTGGGACTTTGAAGCACTAGACTTCCGATATTGAGACTGATCAACTTAATATCGATTGTTTGGTGTGTATAGGGACCAGATGGCACCTCGTGGACGTGGTAGAGGCCGTGGTAGAGGTCGTACTAATGCTCGTGCACCGGAGGTTAACCCTAATGACCCGGTGAACCTTATGACTATGTTGGAAAACATGGCTGCTGCGATGCAAGCCACTGCTGAAACTCTTGGGCAACGGATAAACAATCATGGCAACAACAGAAATAGAGATCAGGGACCAATAGAGGTCAAAACTTTCTCTGTGATGGTAAACAACTATAGGGTTACTGAAGAGTGTGTGAAAAAGACAGCCGCTGAGAGAAGAAATCATAAGGGGTCATTCCCACAGAACCGAGGGAAAAACTTTGCACCTAGAAGTCCGCCTTTCAAGTGGGGAAGTTCTTTCAGGAGGCCCAACAATAACAACTCCCAAGGGAAAAGGTTTGGGAAGCAACCACAGAATGAGCAAGCTTGTGCTAGGTATGGAAGTCACCATCCGGGAGCCCCGTGTATGGCCGGATGGGGTTTGTACTATTACTGTAGTATGGTGTGACATAAGGTCCCAAACTGTCCAGAGAAGTAGAAACAAGGTGCTGGGAAAGCACAACAGACTGGTCGGATGTTCACCACCTCAGCTATAGGTGTCGTGGGATCTGAGACACTCATCCGAGGTAACTGTGAAATGGCTGGTCGAACTTTAAATGCTTTATTTGATTCGGGAGCATCACATTCATTCATTGTATTTGAGAAAGCCCATGAGTTAGGATTGAAGATCGTAACCTTACGTTATGACCTAAAAGTATATAATGCTACCCATAAAGCCATGATAACTAGGCTAGGATGCCCGAAAGTTTCCTTTATATTCAAGCAGCGTGATTTTATTCATAATTTAATCTGCTTGTCGATGATCGGTCTTGATCTTATCTTGGGATTGGACTGGTTATCTAAGAATCGTGTCCTGCTTGATTGTTCTACAAAGTCGGTGTACTTTATGCCGGAAGATACAGAAGGGCCGGTCATGGTGAATAATTATTACTTGAATTCGATGATGGTGAATTGTTCTGGAATCGAATGTCAAGGTATCCTGCTGTTAACCACGGGCGTTTCGGGTGATGATAAAAGGTTGGAACAGATTTCGGTTGTGTGTGAGTTTCTGGAAGTGTTTCCCGATGATATTGATGAGTTTCCACCTAACCGAGAGGTTGAGTTTGCTATTGAGTTGGTACCCGGGGCGGGACCAATCTCAAGTGCTCCTTATAGGATGTCACCGTTAGAGATGAATGAGCTAAAGTCTCAGTTAGAGGATTTGCTGGGTAAGAATTTTATACGACCAAGTGTCTCTCCGTGGGGTGCGCCAGTGCTACTGGTAAAGAAGAAAGATGGGAGTATGCGGCTCTATGTGGATTACAGGCAGTTGAACAAGGTTACAATAAAGAATAAGTACTCATTGCCGAGAATTGATGATCTCATGGATCAGTTACAAGGAGCTGGAGTTTTCTCCAAGATCGATTTGCGATCCGGTTATCACCAGATAAGGGTAAGGGGTGAGGATATCCCTAAGACCGCTTTCAGGACTCGTTATGGTCATTACGAGTACACTGTAATGTCCTTTGGGTTGACAAACGCTCCTGCGGTATTCATGGATTACATGAACAGAGTTTTCCGTCCGTTTCTGGATAAATTTGTTGTTGTCTTCATTGACGACATACTGATTTACTCCAAGACTGAAGAAGTGTGATGACATGTCATCATATACCCATTTTCTATGCTTTTTCATACAAGAAATTGATGATTTGTGCATAAATATTGAATGCTTTTTGTACTTAAATGATATATTTTCTTGATATTTTAATTTTATAAATCTTGTAGGAAATAAGAAGAAAAAGAAGCAAAGAAGCACAAAAAAAGGAGAAAAAAAGAGCTTTGGGGTACACTTTGAAGTTGGGGTACACTTTGGAGCCTTAGGCCACGCTTTTAAAAGCGTGGCCCATGACCAAATCAAGGAAGGAAGCAGCCAGCACGCACACTGCCCTGCCCTTGCCAAGGGCAGGGCAGAATCGTGATGCACATTGAGGATTGGAAGCAAGAATTTCGCTAAGGTAAAATCTGGGCGCTCACAGCATGACCATGCCTCCTTCAAAGGGCTATAACTTGAACTACAGACGTCCAATTGATGTGCTTTTAGTTGCGTTGGAAAGCTGACATTCAGAGCTTTCCAACGATATATAGCAATCCATATTTGGCGAACAATTGAGGCAGGAACGAGAGGCATCTTTAAGGGCTAAAAATAAGCAAAAATAAACCAAGGAAAAGGAGTAGCGTGTGCATCCACCAAGTTTCGAACTTGGAACTTCATCTTTTGGAAACACTGCCCTGCCCTCCGCGAGGGCAGGGCAGGATTTTTTGGTGCACACACACGCACCAGATTGGCGCACCAAGGAAGGCTTCGGCAGCACCAGCATCACGCACAAGCACCAAATTGGTGCACCAGATTTTTCTGCCCTGCCCTCCGCAAGGGCAGGGCAGCATCTTCACACTCCAAGCCCACACCACGACCGCACCAAGGCTGCACGCACCAATTTTATGCCCTGCCCTCCACAAGGGCAGGGCAGCCTCCTGGGAGCAACATGGGCCAAAATCAACCAAAATTCAAATTAATTCAATTCTTCAACAAATTGAATCAAGGCCAACCAAACCCATTTCTCCTCAAATCCAAAGCAAGCAAAGCCCACTCAACATGACTCAAAGGCACATGAATCAATTAAATTAGGATTTTTATTTTTAATTTGTTTTAATTTCATTTTCATTTTTCACTTTGTAAAGCCTATATAAAGGCATCATTTTCATCTTTGTAGGGGAGCTCCATTAGAAAGAGGCTAGCACACTAGGGAGTATTAGGAATTGAGAGTTCTCTCCTCTTAGTTTTCATTTCTGTTTGAATTTTGGATCAAGAATTGAAGGAATTCTGTTTCACTTGATCTGAAATCTCTTTGTTCTTCTTCTGCATTGAATCTGAGTTTTCTTTATTGCTTCCATCTCATTTTCTTTTTCAAATTGCTTCTCTGTTAGGTCAAGGAAGGAATTGAGATCTAGACTTGTTTTCTAGTCTCATTGATTCCTTGAGATCCTCACTTTTCTTTTTAGATTTCATATTTGAATTGAGCTTTCTTGCTGATTTATTTCTCTGCTGTTATTTCATCTGCATTTTTACCTTTCTGTTCCTATTGCTTCCAATTTAATTTTAAGCAATTTAATCTCCCTGCAATTGTTCTGTGCTTTGCTTTACTGCTCTCTTTAATTTCCAGCACCCAACCCCCCTTTACTTTTCATACAATTTACTTTTCTTGCAATTTAAGTTTCAGCTATTTTACTTTCTTGCTCTTTAAGTTTCCTGCCAATTTACATTCTGTCATTTACAATTCTTGTCAATTTACTTTCTGTTGGCTACTATTTCACTCAATTTCACTTCAATGTTAGCTTGACTAAACTAATCACCCACTAAAATTGCTTGATCCATCAATCCCTGTGGGATCGACCTCACTCTAAGTGAGTTATTACTACTTGATGCGACCCGGTATACTTGCCGGTTGGAATTGTGTGTTGGAAAATTCGTTTTCTGCAAAAACACCATCAAAGAGCATGCGGAATGCTTGAGGACCGTGTTACGAATTTTAAAGGAGAAGAAACTTTATGCAAAACTGTCTAAGTGTGAGTTTTGGAAGAGTGAGGTGAAGTTTTTGGGTCACGTGGTGAGTAAGAAGGGAATAGCCATAGATCCAACTAAGGTGGAGGCTGTGATGGATTGGAAGCAACCAACCACCGTAACGGAGATAAGGAGTTTTATGGGTTTAGCTGGCTATTACCGAAGGTTTATCAAGGGCTTTTCATAGATAGCTTTGCCAATGACAAAGTTAACCCGCAGAAACACTCCGTTTGTTTGGACTCCTAAGTGCGAGGAGAGTTTTCAGACATTGAAGAAAAAGTTGACCACTGCACCTGTGTTAGTGTTACCTGAGCCGAACGAGCCTTTTGAGGTGTACTGTGATGCCTCATTGAAGGGTCTAGGGCGCGTGCTGATGCATCACCATAATGTGGTGGCGTATGCATCAGGACAGTTGGGACCTCACGAAGTTAGTTACCCTACGCACGATTTGGAACTCGCTGTGGTTGTGTTTGCCTTGAAGGTGTGGAGGCATTATCTCTATGGGGTTAAGTTCCAAGTTTTCTCTGATCATAAGAGCTTGAAGTACCTCTTTGATCAGAAAGAGCTTAACATGAGATAGAGGAGGTGGATGGAATTATTGAAGGACTACGACTTTGAGTTGAATTACCATCCGGGAAAGGCGAATGTAGTGGCGGATGCGTTAAGTCGGAAGTCATTATATGCGGCTTGGATGATGCTTCAAGAGGAGAAGTTGCTCAAGGGATTCGAGAGTCTGAAAATTGGTGCTCGTGAAGTATCCGGAACTTTGTGTTTGAGCCGATTAGAAATCTCAAGTGACTTTAAGTCCGAACTCCTAAAGGCTCATCAAAATGATGAAGCGTTATGGAAGGTGTTACCGGCCATTGAGCAAGGAAAACAGTGGAGAGTGTCGGAAGAAAAAGATGGGTTACGGAGGTTTAACGGTAGGATCATTGTGCCGGATGTTGGCACCTTGAGGCAGGATATCTTAAAGGAGGCACACAAAAGTGGATTCTCCATTCACTCAGGAAGTAATAAGATGTACCATGATTTAAAGGCGATGTTCTGGTGGCCGGGTATGAAGAATGATGTGGCGGAGTATGTTTCAAAGTGCTTAACTTGTCAAAAGGTAAAGATTGAACATCAAAGACCTTCCGGGATGTTGCAACCTTTAGAGATTCCACAATGGAAGTGGGAAAGTATTACAATGGACTTTGTGTCAGGATTGCCAAGGACTAGGACTGGTTTTGATGCTATCTGGGTGATTGTGGACCGACTGACGAAGTCAGCTCACTTTTTACCCATTCGTATGACTTACACCCTTGAGGAGCTAGCACAGTTATACATAAAGGAGATTGTGAGACTTCATGGTGTACCTGCTACTATAATCTCTGATAGAGATCCTCGTTTCACTTCAAGATTTTGGGGTGCATTTCAGAAAGCTTTTGGAACCCGATTAGGCTTGAGTACGGCTTACCATCCTCAGGCAGATGGTCAATCTGAGAGGACAATCCAAACACTAGAGGATATGTTGAGAGCTTGTGTTTTGGACCAACCGGCGAGTTGGGATTGGTGTATGCCATTAGTGAAGTTTGCATACAACAATAGTTACCATGCGAGCATCGGAATGGCTCCGTATGAGGCCTTGTATGGGAGGAGATGTCAATCTCTGCTATGTTGGTATGAAGCTGGGGAGAAAGGCTTGTCGGGGCCGGAAATGATAGCTGAGACCACTGAACAAGTCAATAAAATCCGTGATAGGATGCTTACGGCGCAGAGCCATCAAAAAAGTTACGCCGATCAAAGGCGAAGGCCTTTAGAATTTGAGGAAGGAGACCATGTCTTCCTTAAGATTACTTCGACCACGGGAGTAGGTAGGGCGATTAAAGCAAAGAAGTTGAACCCTCGATATATTGGTTGATTTTAAATCCTGGAGAAGATTGGACCGGTGGCGTATCGGATGGCTCTGCCACCACATTTTTCGAACCTGCACGACGTGTTTCACGTGTCACAGTTTCGGAAGTACACTCCTGATGCTAGCCATGAGTTGGAACTTGAATCGGTTTAGTTAAGAGAAGATTTGACGCTTCCGGTGGCTCCGGTCGGAATTGATGATACTAGTATCAAACAGTTGCGTGGAAAAGAGGTTTCATTAGTCAAAGTGGCATGGAGTCGAGGCGGTGTTGAGGAACACACTTGGTAACTTGAGTCAGAAATGCGAACGGATTATCCGCATTTATTCTCAGGTAATTACATTTGAATTTTGTGGGCAAAATTCCCAATTAGGTGGGTAGAATGTAAAACCCAGTTAATTAATGGCTAATTAACCCATAAATGAGAATTTATTCTAGAAAGCCAAAAATGTGATTTTTATGGCTTAATATGATAGGGGAGATTGAGACGAGAATTTCGGTACCAATTTTATAGAATTCGGACCAAGATTGGACCGAACGGGCCAAACCGGGCCAACCGGACCCAAAGTGGGCCCTTGGCCCAACTAAACTAACCCAAAACCCTAGTTTTCAGCACTCTCTCTCCTCATTACACACACACACACGCTGAAATGGAGGCCATGAGGGAAGAATACTCTCTCAAACTTCTATCTCTCACTTGATCTTCAAACCACCATAACTTTTGATCTAGAGCTCCGATTGCCGCACCGTTTGCGGCCACGCGTTCAACCCATACAATCAATCTTGAGGTAAGCCATGTTTTGCTCTTCGAATTTCCAGCTTTGTTTTTGAGTTTCATGAGCAAAAATATTGAGATTTTGGGCTATTTGATGTTATAGGACCCAACTCTCTTGAAGGAGAAGGTTAATCTTGTCTCCTTGGACCTTGGGTGTGGTAAGATTCTCAACTCTAGTGTAATTTGTTGTTCTATGATGTTTGGGTGTTGAGATGTTGTGTATGGGTATGATGATTGTGGCTTAGGTTGTGTATGTGTGAATATTGGAGCTTGATTGGTGACTTTGAAAAGCTTAAAAAGGGCTTTGGTGGTGAAAAATCTGTTTTTGGAGGTGTTGAGGCCTTGAGAGCTTGAGAAAAAGTGGTTTGGAAGTGCTCCGGTTGGGCTTGGGAAATCGGCTAAGGTATAGTTTCGGTTTCTCGTATCTAATACGTAATGTGGTAGGAAATACTTAGGCTAGAGGCCCTAAGATAGGCATTGAATTGTTGGTGTTGTTGAATGGTTGATATATATATGATGTGGTCATATATGTGATGATGATTATTGATGCCTTGATGGTATGATGTATGAGAAATATGTATGTTGTGATATATGCTTGATGATTGGTTATGGTTGAATTGTGAGTTGAACCATGTTGATGGTGAGTATGATATTAATTGTATACAATAATGATTTATTGGAATTGGTGTTGTTGAAAATTGGCATGAGGAAGAGTATGTGATATGTCAATGTGTTTGGGTTTGAGCCACTTGGGTGAAGTGGGTTAAAATGATGGGATAGTGCTTTTGTAAATTGTGGTAAAGTGTCAATGTGTGAGTTGAGGAGGCTTGATGTTGAATTTGATATATTTTGATTGATTTCAAAGAAAAGGGTTGAAATTGGTATGTTTTGATTGATTTTGAAAAGAGTTGAAAATGACTTGTTTTGAAAATGGCACTTTGTGATTTTGTATAAAAATATGATTTTTGGGCATACTTTGATGGGACATAACTTGGACTACGGATCTCTGTTTTGTGCCAAATCTATTTAGAAATGTAATTGGATCCGGGATGTCCATGCCATTCGAAGAACGGGTGAAAAATGACTTAAAACGAGGAAGTTATGTCCGTCGGAAGATTGGGGTTTGAATCTGTGAATTCTGCAGTTTTTAACTTTGAAAATTTTTAGCAGAATGACCCCCGCGCGTAGGCGCACTTGGCGCGTACGTGCCGTTCTTCTCGAAAACGCCATCCACGCATGCACGTGATGTGCGCAGGCGCGCCAAATGTGCTGCACCCAATGCCCAGCCATTTTCCAGAGAGTTGTGCCAGAACTGTGTCAGTTTTGTGCCTGGGACACGAGAGCACCCACGCGTACGCGTGGTTGACGCGTGCGCATCGATTGGCTAATTTTCAATCCACGCGTTAGCGTGCATGATGCATACGCGTCGATGGGTTTTGTGGCCATCCACGCGTGCGCGTGGAGTGCGCGTACGCGTGGCCCTGTTTTCATCCCAAAGTTGATTTTTGAGTTTTAAAAGCCAAATCTCATACTTCTAAGCCTCTGATCTCACCACTTATGTCTTAAATCATTATGATATGCCTAGCAATTAGAAAAGGAGCTAGGGGATGTGGTAACTTACGAGTGAAGCAAGGGAAAAATGAATGATCAATGAGGATCAAAGATGATTATGTGAGAGGCGGAGGATGGCGATGGAAGTGCTTGTTATGCCATGGGCCGAAAGGCCGTAATTGTTAATGACATGGCTGGTTATGGATTTAACCGTAAGCCGAATGGCTGGATTATTGCCGTGTTACGGCGGAGCCATGATTATTGCTAAGAATAAATGCATATATATGCTGTTGAATGAATTGTGAATGTTTCACTTCCATTATCGGAGATGAGAGTTTCCCTAGGAGAAAGCAGTGGCTAGCCATCACGTGCTCCAGGTTGAGACTTGAAACTCTTTTGACTCTATATCGTCAGGGTGGCTGGGCACTGTGAAAGCCCCGGATGAGCTCACCCCCATAAATATTCACCAGTGAGGGTCATGGATATGGATCATGATTATGATTAAGTTTATATTGAGTATAACTCGAGTTGGGGAGACACGACAGAGGGACAGTCCAATGGTTAACTACCAGGACTTTTCGGGTTGGCTCTATAACCGACAGATGATATCATCAGCCACTAGGGACAGGCATTCATCATATGCATATTATATGAATTGTTTGAGATTGCCTATTTGACTGCATATTACTTGCTAATTGTCTAAATGCCTTATCTGTTCCTATTTGTATATCTCTTGTTTGATATAACTGTGTTTGCTACATTATACTCCTGATGGTGGTTGGGAGGTTTGAAGGAATTGGAAAGGGAAGTATTAGTTAGACTGAATAATCTTTAGTCAGATGCCCTTATATGGTTTAGCTTGTTTATAAGCTTTGATATTATCTGGCGGAAGTTCTAGGATTGCCTTCGGCTTTCCTCTATTATTATGTATTATATATGTGGAAGCTGTTACCATGCTGGGGACCTCTGGTTCTCACCCATGTGGATTTTGTGGTTTTCAGATGCAGGACGTGAGGTTTCTCGCTAAGGCCTGCTGGAGACTTCTGGATTAGCAAAGATCCTTTGTTCTTGGGGACTCTGTTTAGCTTGTATGTTTTGCTTAGATACTTTCATCTCCATTAAATAATACAAACTGTGATGACTCCTCTTATGGGAGATTTTGGAGAATAGGTTTTATGTGTTTGTGTCCCTTTAGGTTTCCTTTGGTTTTTCCTTATTTTATCATATGTATATATTGCTATGCTCGGACCGATTATCTTCGCAGCCGGATTTTGAGTCTTGATATTCCTGTTTTTGATACTCCTTTGTATATATATATAATCTCGCATTGGCTATCCTTGTTCATTACGTTATCGATCGGAATATTGCGCTTTCGAGTTGCGATTTTTGTTTACCCCTTTTTCAATAAAGGCTCTTAGTTATAATCAATCATTCATACTACTATACGTACTAAATTTTTATTTTAGAGGTCGTAATACCTTGCCATCTCTGAATTATGACTTAAGCATAAGACTCTGTATGGTAGGGTGTTAAGCATAATACCTCTCTTCAATAGTTGTAGATTCTCATTCATTCATTCCTCTACTTCTGCTCTTCAATTCCTTGTTGTAACATTCATTCTTCTTTCTTTCTTTTGTTGTAATTTCCTTTATGTTGTTCTTGTGTTTTGTTGTAGATCTACTTTTGTTTCTTCTACTCTCTTTCAATTCAATCAAGGTAATTCATAATAAATGTGTTTCTTTTGATTATTGTTGTTAATTCCTTTCAATAATTGTTGTTAGATTTCATTCTTGTTTTCAATTTACTATGCTTTTCTTTTGTGCCTTCCAAGTGTTTGAGAAAATGCTTGGTTGGATTCTAGAGTAGAGTTTTATGTTCTTGGCTTGGAAAGGTAACTTAGGAACTCTTGAGTTACTAATGTCCAAGTAATTGATAATTGGGATCCATTGACTCTAGTTCTCACTAATTGAATTAGTGGAGAGTTAGGACTTATGGACTAGGATTGATATAGCTCATTTGACTTTCCTTTACTACTAGTTAGAGGATGATTTAATGAGACTAATCCTTGCCAATTCTCATATTGTGGTTAGTGATTAGGATAGAGATCCTTGACCACCAACCCTTGCCAAGACCTTTTTAGGCCTTAGTTTACTTTCTTGCCATTTATCTTTCATGTTTCTTATTAAAACCCCAAAAATTCAATCATCAAAATGGCGCCGTTCCGGGGAATTGCAATGGTGTTGTGTTATTGGTTATTGTATATATGTGAATATTGAGAATATATTGCCTTTTGCTTTATTTGCTAGTTGTAGAATTTTGTTTCTCCAGATTTCTATTAGCTTTTGAATTTTATTTTCTCTTTTCACTATGAATTCTCACTTTGGCTATGAGTATGGTTACAACTATGTTGTAGGTGATGAGAACTATAATGATAATGTGTATCAAGGATGGGATAACCAAAGGTGGGAGGAGCCATATGCATATGATCAATCCTCATGGCAACAACCCCCACCAATGCACTATGAAGAAGAGACATTCTATGATGCATATCAATCCAATGGCTATGGTGAATCCCCTTGTGACTTTCAAGAACCACCACCATATGCCTATGATCCATATCCTCAACATAACTCTCAACCATACTCACAAGCCCCTTCTTACCAACCACCTTCATATGACCCTAATCCATATCCATCCTACCAACAACCATATGAGCCATATGAACCATATATAGAGTCACCACAATTCCAACATCAACATTTTCAAGAGCCACCTCCTCCACATTATTACCAAGATGAACCACCCCCAATATATGAAAATTTTCAACCACAAGATGAATTCTACCTTCCACCACAACCTCACATGGAAGAATATTCATTTCCATCGATCCAAGACCCATATGATCCCTATCATGATATCCAAGCGGAACAAGAGTCAAGGGATCGTCTCAAGGAAGCATTGGATCAATTTCAAGCAACCATGGAGTGTGTTGTGCAACAAGTGGAAAGAGTGGAGAATATTGAACCACCACAACTCTACCAAGAAGAACCATCTTCCTACTATGAACCCTTCCCCCAAAATGATGAATCCTTCCATCCACCCCAACCTCCAATGGATGACATCCTTGGTGTTCTTGTTCAAGGGCAAGAAGAGATGAAAAGGGATGTGCAAAATTTCATGGCCACCTTAGATGCGGTAACAAATTAATTAGCCTCCCAATGCTTGAACACTCAAGGAACTCCCATGGCTACATGTGGAGAATCGAATGAAGAACATAGCATGAAGGAGAGATTGGAAACTCTAGTGGGAAATGAAGGAAGTTGCTTTGTATTGGAACAATTGGAGGAAGCTTTAATTGTTGTAGACAAGGAAGAAGTGGTAGAAGACTTAGGAGATGCGGAGCCTCCATGGGAACATAGAGTTGAAGAAAACCCCTCCAAGATGATTGAAATTGATGCTAGGGAGGAAAGTGCACACCTTCCAAGGCATATTCCATATGAAGGCTTGGATGGGATAGAGAAAGAATTGTGTTCCCTTGGTGATGAAGATCAAGCATCAAGTCTTAGTGGTGAAGAATCCTTTGAGCATGAAGAACCTTCTCTGGTTGGATTTGAAAGCGTTGAGGATGTAAATTTTTCTCACCCTCCCTATTATGATTTGGGTAAAGGAAAAGGTTTAGATAAAATTGTTGAACAAAGGATGGAGATTAAGAGATCTTGTGAAGAGGTGGAAATTCCTAGAAATAGAAGAACGAGGGTTGGTTCTGCTTTGTCAAGATCGTTGAAAGCATCTTTGCCTAGGTTGCCATCTACACCTTCATTTGAGTGGGTCAAATTCATTTCTATTAGCTTTATTGTCCCACTTGAGTATGGCTTGCTTGAAACGGATGGTCAACTTAGGATGCTTTGTGGGATGAAGCGTAAGCGAAAGATGCTTCATGGTTGGCGTTGCAAATCAAGGCTCATTTTGGTTGATACTTCAAGATTTGAATACAAAGGTGGGAATAGTGCTCAACTAGATAGGTCTAGGAGGATTGTTGGACACTTCATAGAGAATTCATCTTGTTCACCACCCGGATGGACCAATAATGATGATCAACCTCAAGACGGGTGTGAAAACGAAGTGTGGGATCCCGGATTAGAAAAAAAGGATCAACTTTGGGAGCCCCAAGCTTATAAAGAACTCCATCAACACTTGGCTCAATCCATGAAGAATTTTGGGGCACAACGGAGAACCAAGCATTGGTGGAAGTTCCAAGATGAATACAAGCACAAGCCACCTTGATGAGGAGCTCCCCATAAGTCCAACTTAAGGACAATAAATAAAAGTGCTAGGTGGGAGACACCCCACCATGGTAAAATCCTTTCATTTTCTCTTTTGTACATATTGGTATAACTAGTTTAATTTCATGTTTAGATTAGTTGGTTGAGTTTAATTAGTATTTTATCATGTTAAATAAGGTTTTAGGGTGTTTTGGTAGCTGTTTGGAGGTTTGGAATGCTTGGATTGGTGCAAAAACATAGCAAAATGTTTTTTGAAAAATAGAGCACCATCCACACGTACGCGCATTGCGTGCGTACGCGTGCATCAAGCGTTTTCGACGATCCACGCGTGTGCGCCAACCACTCGTACGCGTGGATTGAGAAGTTCCACATTCCATACATCTTCCAGAGAGTTATGCCTGTGCTGCGCCTACCTTGTGCCTTTGGCACAACCCCACTCGCGCGCACGCGCACATGACGCGTACGCGTCAATCTCGAAATAAGCCATCCGCGCGCGCGCGCCATGCATGCGTACGCGCAGATGCCCTTCCTTCACTACATTTTTTTCTTCTCCTCTTTCCATTTCTTTCCTTCTCCTTTCTTCTTCCCTTCTTCTACCCCCCATCTAACACTCCCAAATACCATTGTTAACCATTTATTTTAGTTAGTTAGTTAGTGATTAGTTAGTTAGTTTTAGTTAGTTTTCATTTCATTATCTCTTTTTCATTATAAGTGTTGGATTGATATCATTGTTTACCTTTAATTACTGCTGAGTATTAAAAAGGGATGTTTTCTTAACATCATTATGTCTATAATCTTTGTTGGACTCTATTATTGAGGTTATATTTTGCTACTTGCTTTTGAGTTCTTCATGCTTACCGTTTGAAAAATACCAAGTGATGAGAATTGCCTTCGAGCTTGTAACTCTTCTTAAATTACATGATTTGGCCACCATGTAATTTGAATCCTTTTCCTCGATTAGGCAACCTCTTGATGGATGATGTTGTGCATTTACCTTAATGCATTGTATTTTATGATCATATGCATCCATATGTGTTTGACTTGAATGCTTTCATGCTTCTTTAATGCTTGTTTTACCTTACAAGTTCATTTAAAGCATCTCAAGCATACTAGAATGAGTAAAGTGCATGCATCTTTTGTGACATAGCTTTTATGCTAATGTGTGTTCTAAAAGGCGCCTAATTTAGAATTCACACACTTATTTGTCATCAATGTCACACTAATTCACTCACTCAATTCTAGTGATTTACCTCATTCCAACAATTATGCTTCCTTGCTTTTGTTTTCCCATCTTATGGTGTTATATTTTTGTTTTTCATAAATGATGCACCCACAAGCAATAACGGAAGCAAGACTAAAAACACGCAGTAATCTGGAGAGTCGCCGTACCCCCTTGCTTATCTTTGAGTGCACCGAGGACGGTGCAAACTTTTAAGTGTGGGGAGGTCGTCTGATCGATCGGCGATTTTGGATGACAAATTTCTAATCCCAACACTTTTGCATTTCATTCTAGGATTTTATGGTTTTTACTTGCATTTTCTTATTTTTGCATATGTATACACAATAAGCTTAGTCAAAATAATGAAATTTTTCAAGATTTTTATCTATAGGGCACATCAATTGATTTGAGTGAAAACTTTTCATTAAACTTGCTTGAATTATATATCTTGTGGATCATGTTTTTGAGCTAAGAACACAAGCAAGTGGGTTTTGAGCCTAATGGTGTGGTTACATCTTATAACCACTTATTTTCCTTCTTGTGTGCATTATTCTCTTTCTATGAATGTAATCTTTGATTTGTTTGATCCTTTATATCCATTATTTTGTGTATTTATGCATTTATATGATTGAGGCCATCATTTCATTTAGCTCACTTACCCAAAAAGCCTTACCTTTTATCTTCCATTGTTAGCCAAATTTGAGCCTACGATTAACCCACTTGTTTTTAATTTTAGCACATTACAAGCCTAAAGCGGAAAACAATAAATGTCCTTAATTTGGATCTTTGACTAGCTTAGGCAAGTGTGTGTGAGTATCATTCAAGTGTGAGAATCTTGGGACATTGGGTGAATAAAAAGGTAGTTTTGTATTTTTATTGGAAATATTGGGAATTGGGTACATGCTCATGTATTGATCAAATGTATAGACCTTATGCATTGATGCTCTTGTATATAGAAAGAAAAAAATGAGAAAAACAAAAGAAAAAAAAAGAAAAATAATATGGAAAAGAAAAAGAAAAAAATAGAAAAAGAAAGAAAAAGAAGAAAAAGAAAGAAATAAAAAGGGGACAAAATGTCCCAAAGCAAAGTGTAGCTCAATAAAATCAATGCATGAGTGTTGTGAAATGAAAAGGGATACATGAGTATGTGAAAAAAGTGAAAAATGGGTAGTTAGGTTAGAACTTAATTGTATAGGATGTCATAGGTTAGGTGGGAAGTTTAAGCTTATCAAAGATTCAAAATTCAAGCTCACTTAACCATATATGCATCCTACCTTGACCTTAACCCCATTACAACCAAAGAAAAGACCTCATGATACTTGTATGCATGCATGAAATATATGTCGATTGTTAGAAGAAAAACAAATCTTAGAAAGCATGATTAGGAGAGAATTGAGAGAATCAACCCTAAACACTTGAGCGAATAAAGTGCAAACACTACCGGTGAGGGTTTGAGGCTCAATTACATGTTTCCACCTATGATCATCCCTTTTCATGCAAGTTTGTAAAAATATTTAATAACTCAATTCAATTGTGGATTAGGCTTGCCAGCCCTTAGCCCTTGTGCATATATGCTTCTTGGGAATTGATTTATTTTGACCAAGCAATTGCATTCATTTAGGTAGTTGCATATAGGTAGATTGCATTTAGTTAGTTCCATTGAATAAATGCCATGCCCTTTACTTCATTCTTGGTTTAAGCATGAGGACATGCTTGGTTTAAGTGTGGGGAGGTTGATAAACCCCATTTGTAGGGTTTATCCTGTGCTTGATTTAGGGAATTTTATAACCTTTTACCCACATTTATCCATTGAAATAGCATGGTTTTATAACTTCTCCTTTAATTGTGCTTAAGAGTAAAAACATGCTTTTTAGGTCTTAAAATAGCTAAATTTAATTCTCCTTGATTCCATTAGATGCCTTGATATGTTTGCTAAGTGATTTCAGATTTAGGAGGCAAGGATTGGACCAAGGGAATGAAGGAAAAGCATGTAAAGTTGGAGAATTTATGAAGAAATGAAAGAACCGGAAAGCTGTCAAGCCTGACCTCTTGGCACTTAATCGACCATAACTTGAGCTACAGAGGTCCAAATGATGCGGTTCCAGTTGGGTTGGAAAGCTAACATCCGGGGCTTTGAAACAATATAAAATTTGTCATAGTTGCTACACGTATGGTGACGCGTACGCGCACTGTACGCGCACGCGTCGTTGCTGCCATATGATCCACTTAAAGCAATACGTGGCCAGCAAATTCTAGAGCCTTGTGGGCCCAATCCAACTCATTTCTGATGCTATTTAAGCCAAGGATTGAAGGGGGAATGAAGATACTTCACAATATTTAGATGTTAGTTACCAATTAGTTTTAGTTTAGCTTTTAGTTAGTTTCTAGAGAGAGAAGCTCTCTCTTCTCTCTAGAATTAGGATTAGGTTAGTTCTTAGATCTAGATCTATTTCTTCTTCTTCTCTCTTCCAATTTTCGTTCCTCTCCTCTATTGTAGTTGTAGAATTCTTCTTCTAATGTAATTTCTTTGTTTGTAGTTTGTGAATTCTCTTTTGTAGATCTACATTTCTCCTTCAATGCAATTGGTAAGTTCTTTGTTGTTTCATGATTGATTTGGTTTTCTATTGTGGACCTCTTGCCTTTGTAGTTAGATCTCTCTTTAATTCTTGCAAATTCATGTGTTTACTTATATTGCACTCTATGTGTTTGATGAAATGTCTCTTATAGCTATTAGTTAGATTTTGTTCCTCTTGGCCTAGGTAGAGTTATTAGTGACACTTGAGTTATCTAATTCCTCTGTTGATCGGTAATTGGAGAGATTGCTAATTGGTTTGGAGTGCACTAAAGCTAGTCTTTCCTTGGGAGTTGGCTAGGACTTGTGGCTCAAGTCAATTCATCCACTTGACTTTCCTTTATTTAGTAAGGGTTAACTAAGTGGTAGCAATGAACAATTCTCATCACAATTGAAAAGGATAACTAGGATAGGACTTCTAATTTTCATACCTTGCCAAGAGCCTTTTATAGTTGTTAGTTTATTTTCATTGCCATTTACTTTCATGCTTCTTATCCAAAACCCCAAAACACATTTCTAACCAATAACAGGATACTTTATTGTAATTCCTAGGGAGAACGACCCGAGTTTTGAATACTTCGATTTATAAATTTAGGAGTTTGTTTTAGTGACAAACAAATTTTTGTATGAAAGGATTATTGTTGGTTTAGAAACTATACTTGCAACGAGAATTCATTTGTGAAATTCTAAACCGTCAAAAATCAAATCATCATTATTCCGATTCATAGAGTGCAGTGAGCGCCAGATTATGCGACGCTTAGATCGATTGAACCAGGCATTCACCGTACATGGCATTGAGCTACCACCTCTTCCCGCTTCCCCAGCATCTGATGAGGAGGAGCATGTGGAGGAGCCGGTTCAGCAGGAGGCACCCTCACAGACACCAGCTACCTAGGAGACACAGTAGCCTCCTGAGGAGCTAGTGACCCAGCCTAAGCCGCAGCCGCAGCCAGATGCGATCGTTGACCCCCATTCTGAGCCTGAGCACTAGCATCGAGGACGATGCTTGATCTTAAGTGTGGGGAGGTGACCGTCGTCACCGTCGGTGAATTTGGTGAACATTTTCGGACACTATCATTTAGTTATCTTATTTTGCTTTATTTTGCACTCTTTTGGGGTTATTGTATATATTTGCTAGTGTGGATACTTTTATACTTTTATCTTAGTTGTTGCACTCTTTTATCTTAGTATCACATTTTGCACCTTAGACTGTATACATTGCATATTTCAGTTGGATTTTCTTTTGAGCTTATGGTTGCGATTAGAAAAATATTTTGGATTGTGGAGACCTAGTTAACCCTTTTCGCACAAGAAATTGGTTTTGATTGAAAAAGGGATTAACTAAGTATTGGTAGAATTTCCCAATCACAACATTGCATTAATAAGCTTAGTCAAAACAATGAGATTTCTCAAAGGATTTATCCATAGGGCACCACCCCAATTTATTGGAAAATTTTTGTGGAACTTGCTTGAATTCGATATTTTGTGGATCATGTTTTGAGCTAAGAACACAAGCAAGTGAGATTTGAGCCTATTGATGTGGTTACATCTTATAACCACTTATTTCCCTTCTTGTGTGTTATTGTTCTCTTCCTATGATTGTGATCCTTGATTTGCCTAATTCTATATGTCCACTTATCTCTTGTATTCATGCATTTATATAATTGAGACCATTATTTCATTAGCCTACTTACCCAAATAGCCTACCTTTTACTATCCATTGTTAACCAACTTTGAGCCTACGCTTAACCCAATTGTTCTTTGTTTTAGCACATTACAAGCCCAAAGCAAAAAATAATAAAAGTCCTTTGTTTGGATCTTTGATTAGCTTAAGCTAGTAAGAGTGTTTATTATGCAAGTTTGGGAAGATTGGGAACATTGGTTGAGATAAAAGGGTGTTTTGTATATCTATATTTGGGAATTGGGTGCATACTCATGTATTGATCAAATGTTAGGCCTTGTGCATTGATGATCTTGTATAAAGTTGAAAGAAAGAAAAAAATGAGAAAAAAATAGAAAAAGAAAGAAGAAAAGAAGAAAAACAATAAAAAAGGGGACAAAAAATACCCCAAAGTGAAGCTCAATAAAAGATCAATGCATAAGTGTTGTGAATTGAAAAGAAAAAGCACGAGTATGTGAAATGTGAAAGATGGGTAGTTAGGGTAGCTTTGAATTTGTATAGGTCGTTACATAGGCTAGGTGGGAAAGTTTAAGCTCATCAAAGATTCAAATTCTAGTCCACTTAACCATATGTGATCCTACCTTGACCCTAGCCCCATTACAACCTTGAAAAAGACCTCATGATATTTGTATGCATCCATTGAATGATTGTTGATTGTTAGATAAAGAACAAATTTTGGAAGGCACGATTAGGGGAGAATTGAGTGAATCAACCCCTAAACACTTGAGCGAATAGAGCGGATACACATCCGGTGAGGGTTCGATTTCTTAATCACATGTATTCACCACTATCATCTATATTCTTGCAAGTTTGTAAACCTTTTTGATAGTTCAATGCAATTGTGGGTTTGATTGGATTTAACTCTTATTGCTCTAAGCCCTTGTACTTACATATATTCCCTTGGGAGTTGATTTATTTTGACCAAGCACTTGCATTCATATAAGATAGTTGCATTTAGATAGTTTTGCATATTGTTTAGTTGCATTGAATAAATGTCGTTCCCCGTGTTCCATTCTTGTTTTAGCATGAGGACATGCTAAGGTTTAAGTGTGGGGAGGTTGATAAACCCCGTTTTTCAAGGTTTATCTTTTGTTGAATTTAGAGCATTTAACCTTTCTTCACATTTATTCAATGAGTTAGCATAGTTTTGTGATTGTCTCCTTATTTGTGCTTAGATGTAGAAACATGTGTTTTAGGCCTTTAACTTGACGATTTTAATCTCCCCTTGATTCCACTAGATGCTTTGATGTGTTTGTCAGTGATTTCAGATTGAAAAGGCTATGAATAGATCAAAGGAGTGAAGAGGAAAGCATGCAAAGAGGAGAAATCATGAAAAGCCAATGATTTGGAAAATGCCATGGGCACGCGTGCGCTCTGTACGCTCCCGCGCGGATTGAGAAAATCTCCATGGGCACGCACGCGCACTATGCGCGTACGCACCGAAAGCCGCACGTGACTCTTTTAGTAAAACTCATGCCTGGCAATTTTGGAGGGTTTCTGACCCCATTTGGAGGTGAGTTTTTGGTGGGAGAAGATAAAAGGAACCAAGGATTGAAGGAAAGAAGGGGATTCACTCATCTTGGATCATACACTACACATTAGATCTAGTTTTAGTTTAGTTTTTTAGAGAGAGAAGCTCTCACTTCTCTCTAGAATTAGAATTAGGATTAGGTTTAATTCTTCCTTAGATCTAGGTTTAATTCATGCTTTGATTCACTTCTTTTTATCAATTCTTGCTCCTCTACTCTTCCTCTATCTAGTTTTGTACTTTGATTCTTGTAGTTCTCATACTCTGTTGTGAATCTACTTTTTTTATTTTTCTTTTAATGCAATTTGAGTTAATTCATGTCAATTGTGAGTTTCTTGATTGTTGTTGTCAATTCCTTGCATTCAATTGTTGTTAGAAATCATTCTTGTTGTTGAATTACTATACTTTTCTTTTGTGCCTTCCAAGTGTTTGATGAAATGCTTGGAAGGGTTTTAGAGTAGAATTTTATGTTCTTGGCTTGGGAAGGTAACTTAGGAATTCTTAAGTTGCTAATGTCTACATGATTAATGATTGATAGCCATTAACTCTAGTTCTCACTAATTCAATTAGTGGAAAGCTAGGACTTATGGAGATGGATTGATATAGCTCAATTGACTTTCCTTTACTATTAGTTAGAGGATGACTTAGTGGGATTGATCCTTGATCACCACTCCTTGCCAAGATCGCTTTGTTATTAGAATTTCATTGTCATTTACTTTTCTTGTTTCTCACCTCAAAACCCCAAAATATACGAGCTCATAACCAATAATAAGAACACTACCTTGCAAATCCTTTGAGAGATGACCCGAGGATTAAATACTTCGGTTTATAGATTTTAGGGGGTTTGTACTTGTGACAAACAAATTTTTGTATGAAAGGATTATTGTTGGTTTAGAAACTATACTTTACAACGAGATTTAATCAGTGAAATCCTAAGCCATCAAAACGCCAATCATCAGGTATGAATTTGAAGTCATTGAAGACAACTCCACACCAAAAGACATTGGTGACCTTGTTGAAGACTCTTCCAAGGGGTGTGAAGTCGAGGTTGAAGTGGACTTCACACAACCTCCAAAATTTGATTCGATTGATGATGATGAGGAATTGGAAGAGGTTAACAAGCAAGGAGAAGTTGAAAAAAAGTTGTCAAGAGGTGGAGATTATCAAAAAAGTGCACACGGGGGTGGAAGTTGTAAGATTATTGAAAACACCTCGCCCCAAGCCATTACCATCTATTCCTTCATTCAAATGGGTGAGTCCCTTATCCTTAAGCTTTATGATTCCCCTTGAATATGGTTTGCTTGAGACGGATGGTCAACTTAAAAAAATTTGTGGATTAAAGAGCAACAGGGAGATGCGTAGTGGTTGAAAACATCACTTTAGGTTCATGATGGTTGGATGTTCAAGGTTTGATTGCAAGGTTTGGCGTAGAACTAGATTGCTTGGGTCTAAGAAGATGTTTGGGTGCTCAACTGAGAATTCTAAGAATTTACCACCCGGAGGAAATTACCTAGAACAACTTGAAAACGGGTGTCAAAACAAAGTGTAGGATCCCAAATCGCACAAGGAGAATCAACTTTGGGAGCTCATGGTTTGTAAAGAACTCCATCAAAGCTTGGAATTGTTGATTTTGAATGACCAAGCATTGGTGGATTTTCAAGGATGGATTCAAGCACAAGCCACCTTAATGAGGAGCACCCCATAAGTCCAACTTAAGGGCAATAAATAAAAGTGCTAGGTGGGAGACACCCCACCATGGTAAACTCTTTTCATTTTTCTCTTTTGTAAATATTGGTAGAAATTAGTTTGATTTCATGTTTTATTTAGTCTGTTGAGTTTATTTGGTAGTTTAGCATGTTAAATAAGGTTTCATGGTGTTTTGGTAGCTGTCTGGAGGTTTGGAATGCTTGGTTTGGTGTAAGAACCTAGAAAAATTTTGAAAAACAGAGCACCAAACCATGCATACACATGCCCCACGCGTACGCATGACCCAAGCTTTTTGGCCAATCCACGCGCATGCGTGACCCACGCGTACACGTGGTTCCAGAAGTTTCACCCCTCCATACAGAAACCTGAGAGTTATGCGAGTGGCGTGCTGGCTGTGTGCTTCTAGCACAAACCAACCCACGCGTACGCGTGACCCCACGCGTATGCGTCACTCTTCTAAATAATCCACCCCGCATACGCGTGACCCACGTGTACGCGTCGATGCTATTTTTCCCTTCCACGCTTACGCATCGCTTGACGTGTGCGCGTGGATTTCCCTGTTCCATACACCTTCTTTTCTTCTCTTTCAATTTCTTTCCTTCTTCTCTCTTCTCTTCTTTTCTTTCCCCACTTCAACCATCATCCAACACTACCAAATACCATCTGTCACCATTTCTCTTTGTTAGTTAGTTCTTTAGTTAGTTAGATTTTCATTTAATTTTCTGTTTTTCATTATAAGTGTTAGATTATTAATATTGTTTACTATTAATTGCTGCTTAGTACTAAATAGGATGTTACTTTAACATCATTGTTGCTAATTCCCTTGTTGAATTTTATTGTTGAGGTTATATTTTGCTACTTGGTTTTGAGTTTTTTTGTTGATCACTTTTTGAATACCAAGTATTCGACATTGCCCTCAAGCTTCTTAAATCTTTTTGATTTGCATGTTGTAGCTAGCCAACATGTGATTTGAATTCTTTTTTTTATTAGGCAATTTCTTGATGGATGTTGAGCATTTATCTTAATGCATTGTGTTTCTTGATCATATGCATCCATATGTTGTGCTTAACCTTGAATACTTTTATGCTTCTTCATCGCTTGTTTGGTTGTCTTAACCTACAAGTTTAGACAATCTCAAGCACACTAGAATAAGTGAAGTGCATTCTTCTTTTGTATAAATTGTGGCAAAGCTTTTTATGCTAGTATGCGTGTGTTCTAAACCGCGCGCAATTTAGAACTCACACACTTATTTTTTCCCCAATGTCACAATAATTCACTCACTTCTTTCTAGTGATTATTACCTCACTCCAATAATTTAGGCTTCTTCACTTTTGCATTCACTTTTCTCACCATCCTGTCTTCTATTTTCAGGATGTTTTGTCATAAGCAACAACGAAAGCGAGAAGAAAGAACTTGCAGCAACCGGTTGACCTACCAGCTGAAGGTAGCAACTCAGAAGTCGCCGTACCGCCTTGTTCATCTTAGAATGCACCGAGGATGGGGCAAACTTTTAAGTGTGGGGAGGTCATCCGACCATCCAGCATTTTTGGGTGACAAGTTTCTAATCCCAATACTTTTGCATTTTATTTTGTTTTTTAGGTCTTTTAGGAGTTTTTTTAGTTGCATATATATAATAAGCTTAGTTAGAATAATAAAATTCTCCAAGACAAACATTCTTAATAGGGCATTGACATCCCAATTGATTTGAGTAAAAACTTTTTCTTGAAGTTGCTTGAATTATATATTGTGGAACATGATTTTTAGCTAAGAACACAAGCTTGTGAGTCTTGAGCCTAATTGCGTGGTTACATTATATAACCACTTATTTTCCTTCTTGTGTGCATTATTCTCTTCCTATGATTGTAATCTTTGATTTGTTTGATTCTATATGTCCATTATTTTATGTATACATGCATTTATACGATTGAGGCCATCGTTTCAGTTAGCTCACTTGCCCAAATAGCCTACCTTTTATCTTCCATTGTTAGTCAACTTTGAGCCTATGATTAACCCACTTTGTTCTTTATTGTAGCACATTACAAGCCTAAAGCAAAAAACAATAAATGTCCTTAATTTGGATCATTGATTAGCTTGGGCTAGTGTGTGTATGTATCATTCAAGTGTGCGAAAACTTGGGACATTGGTTGAGGTAAAAGGGTGTTTTTTTTGTATTTTGTTGAAAATATTGGAAATTGGGTACATACTCGTGTATTAATTAAATGTTTAAACCATATGCAGTAATACCTTTGTATATACTTACATGAAAGAAAAACAAAAGAAAAACAAAAGAAAAATGAGAAAAACAAAAGAAAAAGAAATAAGTATGGAAAAGAAGAAAAAATATAGGAAAAAGAAAGAAAAAAAAAAGAAAAGCAATAAAAAGGGGACAAAATGTCCCAAAGTAAAGTTCAATAATAATCAATGCATATGTGTTGTGAAGTGAAAAGAGAATGCATGAGTATGTGAAAAAGTGAAGGATGGGTAGTTAGGTTAGCTTTCTAATTGTATAGGTTGTCATAGGTTAGGTGAGAAGTTTAAGTTAATCAAAGATTCAAATTTCTAGTCACTTGACCATATGCATCCTACCTTGACCCTAGCCCTATTACAACCTTGTGGAAAGAGCTCATGACAGATGTATGCATGCATTGAATAATTGTTGATTGTTAGATAAAAAACGAATCTTAGAAAGCATGATTAGGGGAGAATTGAGTGAATCAACCTTATACACTTGAGTGACTAGAGCGGATACACATCCGGTGAGGGTTCGATTGCTCAATTACATGTTTTCACCTAGAATCATCACTTTTCATGCAAGTTAAAAAAAAATTTCATAACTCAATTCAATTGTGGATTTGATTTGATTGTTACTACTTTAGCCCTTAAGCTTATATATGTTCTCTTGGGAATTGATTGGTTTTTACCAAGTAGTGCATTCATATAGATAGTTGCATTTAGGTAGATTGCATTTAGATAGTTTGTTGCATTGAATAAATATTGATACCCTTTGTTTCCCTCTTGATTTTAACATAAGGACATGCTTGGTTTAAGTGTGGGGAGGTTGATAAACCCCATTTTTAGGGTTTATCTTGTGTTGAATTTAGGGAATTTTATCACCTTTTTCTCACATTTATCTAATGAAATAGCATGGTTTTTATTATTCTCCTCTATTTGTGCTTAAGTGTGCAAACATGCTTTTTAGGCCCTTAAATTGGTGATTTTGAATCACCTTAATTCCATTCGATGTCTTGATGTGTTTGTTGAGTGATCTCAGAATTATGAGGCAAGTATTGAATGGAACAAGTGAAGAGAAAAGCATGCATAATGGAGAATCCATGAAGAAACAACGATTTGGGGTGCTGAGATCGACGCGCACGCACAGCAGATGCGAACGCGTGGAAAGTGAAGTCGCACGGTGACCCGTACGCGTGGATAGAAAATGCCATTGACGCGTACACGGGACCCATGTGTATGTGTCAGTGCTCGCACGTGACCCACATAAAGTGAATCCGCTGGGGGCAATTTGTGGGCTTCCCAGGCCCAGATCCAACTCATTTCCGACCCTATTACATGTAGAATTCAAAGGGGGATAAACACATTTAGCACATAGTTTACTTTAGTTGATGCTTTAGTTAGTTTCTAGAGAGAGAAGCTCTCCCTTCTCTCTAGAATTAGGTTAGAGGTAGATTAGAATTTCTTAGATCTAGGTTTTAATTCTTGTTCTCATATACTTTTCTTTTCAATTTCTTGTTGCCACATCTTTACTCTTCTAGTTCCTTTTATTAATTTCTTGTTTTAGTTACTTTGATGTTGATGTACTCTTGCTTCTTCTATTTTCCTTTAATGCAATTTATTTTTTATTTCTTTTATTGTTTAATTTCTTTGTTATTGTTATCTCCTTGCAATTGGCAGTTGTAGATTTACTTTTTTTGCAATTTTATCTTGCTTTCCTTTTATACCTCCAAAGTGTTTGATTAAATGCTTGGAAAAATGTTAGAGTATATTTTTCTCCTCTTGGCTTGAGTTGACTAATTAGTGACTCTTGAGTTATCAAACTCATTTATTGATTCATAATTGGAAGTTGCTAATTAATTTGCATGTCACTAAAGCTAGTCTTTCCTTCGGATTAGACTAGGACTTTTGGATCCAAATTGATTATCTTCACTTGACTTGCCTTCATAGTTAGAGGTTAACTAAGTGGAGCAATGAACAATTGTTTTCACAATTGATGATGATAATGAGGATAGGATTTCTAGTTCTCATACCTTGCCAAGAGCTTTTATAGTTGTTAGTTTATTCCTTTTGCCATTTACATTTCTTGTTCCTTATCTTTAAAACCCTAAAAATATACTTCATAGCCAATAACAAGAGCACTTTATTGCAATTCATAGGGAGAACGACCGAGGTTTGAATACTTCGGTTATTTTTTATTGGGGTTTGTTACTTGTGACAACCAAATTTTTTATTGAAGGAATTTTTTGTTGTTTAGAACTATACTTGCAACGAGATTTCATTTGAGAAATTCTTTATCGATAAACAATTTCCATTCATCAAAAGCATTGACCAACTTTTTCCAAGAGTCTAGGCTTTCCTTAGGTTGGGAATCCAACCATATCCTAACTCTATCTCTAATAGCAAAAGGGAAAAGCATAAGCCTGTAGACCTCAGGATCCACTTCATTGATCTTAACAGTGTCATAGATTTGCAAGAATTCAAATAGGAATTGATGTGGATCTTCCAGTGGAAGTCCATAGAATTTGCAATTCTGTTGCATTAGAGAGACTAACTGAGGGTTAAGTTCAAAGTTGTTTGCCCTAATGGCAGGTATAGAGATATTTCTTTCATAGAAGTCAGAAGTGGGTGCAATGAAGTCATCAAGAACCTTTCTTGCATCTCCTCCATTATTCTGCTCGGCTGCCATATCTATGTTTTTAGCTTTTTATTCGAATAGCTCTGTGAGGTTTCCTCCGGAGTGTTGTGCTTTAGCCTCTTGCAAATGCTTCCTTTGGGTCCTCTCAGGTTCAGGATCAGGCTTAAAGAGGTTCTTTATCTTTATTCACAAGAAAAAGAAATACATTTTGGCTATAAAGGGTTACCTGAAACTATAGGTCGATCAAGTCGAGCTGTCCGAATTCGACCTTCAATACGAAGCTCGAACGGCAATCAAATCTCAATACCTGGCTGACTTCATTGCGGAATTTACGGACACACCGAAGTCCCTACAGAATGGAATCTATACGTGGACGGATCCTCAAATAAAACGGGAAGTGGTGCATGCGTAATAATCGAAAGTGACCAGGGGACACAGATCAAACTCTCCCTCAAATTTGGGTTCCCCGCCTCGAATAATCAAGCGGAATATGAGGCACTACTAGCAGGTTTGAAGATGGCTAGGGAGGTCGGAGCTCAAAAACTTATCATCTTCAGCGATTCACAGGTAGTCACTTCACAAATAACAGGCAGCTACCAAGCCAAGGATCCCACTATGAAAAAATACCTGGACAAAACCAGGGAACAGCTCAGACAACTCAGAGAATATGAGATTTGACACATACCCCGCGAACAGAATGCCCGGGCCGATGCACTCTCAAAACTAGCCAGCACCAAACTAGGAGGTAACAATAAAAGCCTTATCCAAGAAATTCTACAGAAGCCATCAATCTCGGAAGAAGAAAAGGTCCTAGCCATAACAGGTCGCGATCAGGGATGGATGACCCCCATAATTAATTACCTCACAACAGAGGCCCTCCCTACAGATGAGAAAGAGGCAAATAAGTTAAAACGGGAAGCACAATACTATACCATCATAAAAAACACTTAATACAAAAGAGAGATTTCAACACCATCGCTAAAATGTGTGCCGACTTACAATACTAAGGACATCTTAGAAGAAGTACATAGTGGCATTTGTGGCAATCACCTCAAAGCACAAGCACTCGCCAAAAAAGTACTACGGGCCGGATTCTATTGGCCAACCCTACAAAAAGAAGCCACAGACTTCGTAAGGACATGTTCACCATGTCAGAAGCATGCCAACTTCCACACCGCTCCACCCGAGGAACTCATCAGCGTAACCTCACCGTGACCATTCACAAAATGGGGACTTGATCTCCTCGGACCCTTTCCCTAAGGATCCAGACAGGTCAAATTCCTCATAGTAGGAATAGACTACTTCACAAAACGGATCGAGGCAGAACCCCTAGCCAATGCCACAACTCAAAGAAATCAGAAATTCCTGTATCGAAATATCATCACAAGGTTCGGAGTTCCATACTCCATCACTACAGACAATGGTACCCAGTTCACAGACGCAGGCTTCAGAAAACTAGCGGCTGACCTGAATATAAAACAACAATTCACCTCTGTTGAGCATCCCCAAGCCAATGGGCAAGCCGAAGCTGCTAACAAAGTTATATTAGCAGGGATAAAATGGAGATTACAGGATGCAAAGGGAGCCTGGGCTGAGGAGCTCCCACAAGTCTTATGGGCATATCGAACGACCCCACATTCCACAACAAGGGAATCACCTTTTCGATTATCTTACGGAATGGAGGCTATGATCCGAGTAGAGGTTGAAGAAAGATCCCCTAGAGTGATCTACTATAGTGAAGAAGCCAATCCCCAACTTCAAAGGGAAGAGCTCGAATTACTCGCAGAAGTCTGAGAAAAAGCTCAGATAAGGGAAGAAGCATTGAAACGACGAATGGCTTCCAGATACAATCAAAAAGTAATACAGCGGACCTTCATGAAAAATGACCTCATTCTAATCCGAAATGACATTGGAACAACTCGACCTGGAGAAGGAAAGCTGGCTGCAAATTGGAAAGGACCCTACCGAGTCATATAAGTGCTAGGGAAGGGCTACTACAGGCTTTCCAAACTCGACGGACGAGAGCTGCCAAGGTCATGGCATGCCTGCAACTTAAGAAGGTACTATAGTTAGGGAGGATAAGGGACCTTGGGACAAGGTACACTCTTTTTCCTGAAAAGGTTTTTTAACGAGGTGCCAGGCCCAAGACCTACAAACTAACCCCCACGTGTATATATTTGCATTTCTCTTAATAAAATTTTTTTAGATTTTCTAGAAACGTTCAAGTCGTATTATTCTAAAAATAATCATTGTCCGATTATAAAGCTACAGATCGACAGAAAGTGAAAACCAAATTCACTATGCGATCATGATAAAAATGAGGGTTAAAACCCAAAATTCTACAAAAATCGGCAAAGATGAAAATAGAATAATATGAGGGTTAAAACCAAATCCAAGCCTTGGCACGCAAATTGGATACCCACACAAAGCTTCACTGCTCTGCTCTCCACAAGAGCAGAGCAGCCTCCTGGAAGCAACATGGGCCAAAATTCAACTAAAATTCCATTTAAATTCAATTCCTCTCCAAATTGAATCAAGGCCAACCAAACCCATTTCTCCTCAAATCCAAAGCAAGTAAAGCCCACATCATCACTCAAAGGCACATGGATCAATTAGATTAGGATTTTCATTTTAATTGTAATTTATTTTAATTTCATTTTCATTTTCACTTTGTAAAGCCTATATAAAGGCATCAATTCCATCTCACTAGAGAGGCTGGCTCCACTAGGGAGCATTAGGAGTAGAGAGCTCTCTCCTTTAATTTTCATTTCTGTTTTGAATCTTGGATTGAGAATTGAAGGAATTCTATTTCATTCTTGATCTAAGATTGCTCTTTGTTGATTTTCTGCATAATTCAGTGAATTGAGTTTTGGATCCACGTTTTTCTCTACTGCCTTCATCTTTCTTTCTTCTTCAATCTGCCTGCTGTTGAATCAAGGAAGGGCTTGAGATCTAGACTTATTTTCTAGTCTCTTTGATTCCCTGAGATCTTCATTTGTCTCTTTAAATTTCATAATTGAGCTTAATTACATTCTGTGTTGCTTCTTCAAGCAATTTTCCATTTCTGTTTAAATCTGCTGCACTTATTTCATCTTTTACTCCTCTGCTTGATTGCTCTTTACATTTTCATGTTGAATTTTAAATTCCCTACACCCAATCCCCTTTACATTTAATGCAATTTATATTTCTTGTCATTTAAGTTTCTGCAATTTACATTGCTTGCTCTTTAAGTTTCTGCCCATTTACATTCTGCAATTTTAATTTCCCTGCAATTTTACATTCTGCTGTAACAATTCTCACTCACCAATGTTAGCTTGACTAAACTAATCACCCACTAAAGTTGCTTGATCCATCAATCCCTGTGGGATTGACCTCACTCTTGTGAGTTATTACTACTTGATGCGACCCGGTACATTTGCCGGTTAGATCTATGTGTTTGGAAATTTGTTTTTCCATAAAAACACCATCAAGTTTTTGGCGCCGTTGCCGGGGATTGATTTAGATCAACAATGATTAAGTGGGTGAGAAGTCTATATCAGGCATTTTTTTGTTTTTGTTCTCTGTTCTAAATTGAAATCAAGGTGTTTGAGTTATTGCTTTACTCAGAAGTTCTTCTCTGAGACATGAACTTCAATTTTCATTGGTGTTGTGTTTTACAAAATTCAAATGGAGTTCAACTCATCTTGTGATCAAACAAATTTTCTGGGATATCACCCACCATCATAAATCTCTAATGGTGGCTGGGAAGATCACCAATAATTTACAGATTCTAAGTACTCCAATCCATGGAGATGCACTTCAAAGCCACAAGATGAACAAGAAAATCATATGGGATATTTCTCACCACCACAAAATGATTCAACTCATTATTCTAATGGTGGTTGGGAATATCACCAAGAATTGAAAGAATATGAACATTTCCCAGAGCCACAAAATGACTCATACTGTGAAGGCACGTACATAAATGATGGTTGGGAAGGGAAATGCAATGATCCACATTCTAATTATTCAAGGACATTATCACTTGATCGTGCTGCCAGAGCATACTTGGACAATTCTTCATCACTTGACTATGCCTCAACACAAAATCCATCCCAAGACTCACAACCAACACAAACTTCCACAAGCCAAAGATTCTCAGAGCTTGAGTCCATGTTCAACAGAATTGTAGAGGAACAACAACAATCCTGGAGAGAACGAGAAATCCTTTTTCAAGAGATAGATGAGCAATTGGAGAACACAGAGAAATGCTTAGAACTACTAAGCAAGAAAAATGAAGACCAATTGATGGATGTGAAAGAGAAAGTGGAAGAGAAAGATAAGGAAGCTACTGCATCAAGTGAACTTTCAATGAAGAATGAGGTGGTTGAAAATGAAACTGCACTTGAGGTGACAAAGGAACATGAAAATTCACAACTCTCTCAAACTTCCCTGAAACAAAACGGCTCAACAATTGAATCCATGATTGAAAGATATGAAGAGGAGATGAAGAAATGTTGGGAAGATCAACAAACCTCCTCAATGAAAAAGCTATTAAGTCAAATGTTGAGTGCAAAAGAGGAAGTAGAAGAGCAAGAAAGTGAGGAAGACACTCAAGAGAAGTCACACTCAACTGAAGCAAAGAAGTGCAAAGAGGAAGGGCTCATGGAACAACCAATTCAAAAGGCTTTTGATGAGGAGAAAAATCCAATAAATACACAGCAACCAAGTCTTGAATACAAAGGAGTGAAGGCAACTAACAAGAGCACTAATCATGTCCCAGGTCCAGCAAGCAAGGTCAATCAAGCCATTTACAAAAGGAAGCTTGCTGAGGAGAGGCCAAGACAAGGGACAATAGCTGAAACTTCTCCTCCTTTGAGGTCATTCCTCTTAACAAACTGGAAGAAGAGGAAGAAAGTGAAGAACAGGTAGACAGTAGGTACTTTCTTCTCCATGCTTTTGTTTAAATTTCAATAAATTGGCATATGATTACATTCTAAGTTTGGTGTTACCTTGCAACAAATTATTTTCAATCTTTTTGGATGATTGCATCAAATCAAAAATGAAAGTGACACACCAAGATTCTAAGTTTGGTGTGCCACTTATTTTCTATGCAAATCATTCAAGCAACACTACTTGTCTGCATAATCATAATGCCTCTGCAGTTTTATTTTTCTCTTTTAATTTGACACTTTATCATTCTACTTGCTTTAGTCATTTTTCTGTTTTTAAATGCTTTCATTTAGTTTGCTTATTAACTTTTTTTGTTAATACATCACCAAGACATCCTTATTCATGACAGACTCTTCATTTGGTGATTGTATTTAACAAATAACAGTTTCTTTTGTTTAGTTTTAGTTCAAATAAATTGACATATGGTTGCATTCTAAGTTTGGTGTTGCTATGCAACAAAATTTGGTTCCAATGCTTACAAGATACTTGCATTAATTTCAAGTGAAAGTGTCACACTAAGTTTGGTGTGCCACTTATCTTTTATGCAATGTATTGTGCTCACCTTCTTATGTTTGCAATCAAAATGTCTTTGTCTCTGGTGCCTTGATTGTTATCTTTCATTTTGCTTACTTAAAACACATGTGCTACTAACATTTCATTGTGTAAGACATTCATGATCCATCTTAGCCCCATAGCCATTGTTCTAATCGTTGCTTGAGGATGAGCAAGCATTCTGAGTTTGGCAAGGGAAAGAGGAAGAATAGAGGAAAAAGGACAACGATAATGAAGATGAACTACAAGGTTGTAGAGTTCCTTTTCTTCTCATTTGTTTCCAGCACTTAAATTGCATGATTGTCTTCATCTTTTCTGTTTACATGTGTGTATGAATAAAGCATAGCTTGAATCTTGATTTGTAACATGTTGCTGTGGCATTATGACTACCAACTTGAGTTTTGTGAATTCAAAAGCAGTAAAGTATCATAATCATAAACAAACAAGGAATTAAAGAAGATTTTAGCATGTGCATACAAGTATTGGAAAGCTAGTATGATGAATTGTTGCTCAATTGCATTGGATTTTATTTAATTGAAGTTTTTATCTAGGACATTTTGTGAAATCTTTTGAAATCATGAAAACCTTGAAGAAGCAAATACAATTAAAGCAAGAAAAGAAAAAGGAAAAGAATGAGAAAGCTGAAGGCTCTGAGTACCAATGGCAATTCACTTGTTAAGTACTTGTGGTGTTTCTGTATTAAGCCAAATGCTTGAAAACAAAACACTTAGAAGTCAAGGCTAGGCTCAAGTGCAAAAGCACTCCCTCAAAGCTCAAGGTTCTGAGCATCAATGATTAGAGAGTCAAGAAAAGAAAAAAATGAGCTTAATGAAGTCCTCTAATTAAATGCTTGTGGTGCTTATGTATCAAGTGGTAATACTTGAGAACAAAGTATTTAGAAGTCGTAGCTTTGTTATCAACTCATGGGGCAAAGCACCCAAAAGGAGAAGCTAATAAGAAAAACAAAAGCTTGTTTCAAGGAAGAAATATAAGAGAAAGATTTCATAAATTGAGCTAGATAGAAGCATCAATCATTTACATCCCTTTTGTGATTGTAGCATGCTTAGAAAACTAGCTAACCATGAACATTGAGTTGCTATTCTTCTTACCTTGGATTGTCAATCTTTATTGCATGATTCTTTTCTTGCTTGGGGACAAGCAAGGTTTAAGTTTGGTGTTGTGATGACAAGTCATCATATACCTATTTTTCAATGCTTTTTCATACAAGAAATTGATGATTAGTACTTAAATATTGCATTCTTTTGTGCTTAATTAGAATTTTTCCTTGATCTTTTAAATTTATAAATCTTGTAGGAAATAAGAAGAAAAAGAAGCAAAGAAGCACAAAATAAGCTAAAAAGGAGAAAAAAAGAGCTTTGGGGCACACTTTGAAGTTGGAGCACACTTTGGAGCCTTAGGCCACGCTTTTAAAAGCGTGGCCCATGACCAAATCAAATAAGGAAGCAACCAGCACGCACATTGCTCTGCTCTTGCCAAGAGCAGGGCAATATCGTGATGAAACAAAGTGAGGTTGGAAGCAAATTTTCGCTAAGTTAAAATCTGGGCGCTCACAACATGACAATGCCTACTTCAAAGGACTATAACTTGAGCTACAGACGTCCAATTGATGTGCTTCTAGTTGCGTTGGAAAGCTGACATTCAGAGCTTTCCAAGGATATATAGCAATCCATATTTGACGTACAATTGGGGCATGAGTGAGAGGCATCTTTAAGGGTAAAAAAACAAGCGAAAATAAACCAAAGTGCTTCCACCAGGATTCGAAGCTGGAGCCTCACTCCAAAGCAAAGTAGCGCTCACTTGGAGAGCACAATGCTCTCTTGGAGAGCAGTGTCGTGCTCTCTCCCAAAGAAAATGCAAGGAAATTGGGCAAGAATGCAACCTCCAAGGTTCGAACACAAGACCTCTAGGAAGCCAAGCCTTAGGCGTGAATCAGATGCCAAGAAGAAAAAGCTCAGCGCATACATCCAGCAGGTTTCGAACTTGGGACCTCACCCAAGAACAACGAAAGCTTTGCGCTGCCCACAAGGAGAGCAGAGCAACATTCCTTGGCACGCACATTGGCATGCTTGACACGGCCAGAAGGAAGCTTGTGCGCACACAAGCACGCATGCATGACACGGGCAGGGCAATCCCCTGGTGCCTCTCCAAGCCTTGGCACGCAAATTGGATACCCACACAAAGCTTCACTGCTCTGCTCTCCACAAGAGCAAAGCAGCCTCCTGGGAGCAACATGGGCCAAAATTCAACTAAAATTCCATTTAAATTCAATTCCTCTCCAAATTGAATCAAGGCCAACCAAACCCATTTCTCCTCAAATCCAAAGCAAGCAAAGCCCACATAATCACTTAAAGGCACATGGATCAATTAGATAAGGATTTTCATTTTAATTGTAATTTGTTTTAATTTTATTTTCATTTTCACTTTGTAAAGCCTATATAAAGGCATCAATTCCATATCACTAGAGAGGCTGGCTCCACTAGGGAGCATTAGGAGTAGAGATCTCTCTCCTTTAATTTTCATTTCTGTTTTGAATCTTGGATTGAGAATTGAAGGAATTCTATTTCATTCTTGATCTAAGATTTTTCTTTGTTGATTTTCTGCATAATTCAGTGAATTGAGTTTTGGATCCACGTCTCTACTGCCTTCATCTTTCTTTCTTCTTCAATCTGCCTGCTGTTGAATCAAGGAAGGGCTTGAGATCTAGAACTGTTTTCTAGTCTCTTTGATTCCCTGAGATCTTCATTTGTCTCTTTAAATTTCACAATTGATCTTAATTACATTTTGTGTTGCTTCTTCAAGCAATTTTCCATTTCTGTTTAAATCTGCTGCATTTATTTCATCTTTTACTCCTCTGCTTGATTGCTCTTTACATTTCTTGTTGAATTTTAAATTCCCTACACCCAATCCCCTTTACATTTAATGCAATTTATATTTCTTGTCATTTAAGTTTCTGCAATTTACATTTCTTGCTATTTAAGCTTCTGCCCATTTACATTCTGCAATTTTAATTTCCCTGCAATTTTACATTCTGCTGCAATAATTCTCACTCACCAATGTTAGCTTGACTAAACTAATCACCCACTAAAGTTTCTTGATCCATCAATCCCTATGGGATCGACCTCACTCTTGTGAGTTATTACTACCTGATGCGACCCGGTACACTTGCCGGTTGGATCTATGTGTTTGAAAATTCGTTTTTACATAAAACCACCGTCAAGGAGCACCAGAAGCAGCAACAGAAGTTTGTGGGGGATCCGCCAGTCGAACCCAAGGAGTAGGGATCACTCTCTTCGGCTCAGTGGAACTCGGCACGGGCGGCTTCAGGATGGTTTGAGAAGACCCCTCCCCAGCCGCCCTGACCGAGATATTCTATGCAGCGGCTGCCTTCCTAGCTTCTTTAAAAGCCTTCATGGAGTCGTTGTTCTTCGACATTTCTGAAAAACAGGAAAGACAGAATTAACAAACAAAGTCATGGAGCATAGGAAAAAATAGAATAAACTAAAAACACGTCAGTCAGTACCCAACACATTTCGGACTAAAGATGGGTCTCCCAGAAATTTCTTAGTATCCAGATGCGGGGGCTCCCCTTAAATATCCTCCAACACACTCACAAAGGCCTGTTCGACCTCGTCCAACATCTCCCAAGTATACCGGGACACAATGACATTCCTTTGCCACTCAAGAGGAAAAGCGGGTTCATCATTTTCATCAAGAAAAAAGGGGTGAACACCCTCAACAGCTCGAACTTTAAAGAAATAATTTTTAAAGTCCTTAAAAGACTCGTCATACATGGCAAAGACTTTGTGCCCCTGAGCAGATCTAAAGGAAACCCAAGAAGCTTTCTTTTTTGAAGAGGGCCCAGGCTTGGCCGAAACAAACAAATAGAGGAAAAGAGTTAGAGAAGGCTTGATGCCTAACTCTTGACACAACAGCTGAAAAATCTTTATAAAACCCCATGAATTGAGATGAAGCTGGGATGGAGCAATGTTACATGACCACAACAAGTAGGTCTCAAAGGCAGAAAAAGGAAAAGTAACGTTCAACTAACTAAAGAAATACTCGTAAGCATAGAAGAAGGGACGTTCTCCCTCGAGTGAAGTGGGAAAACAAACTCTCTCATCAGAACCAGGCGCTACAAGCTCATAATCCCTCTCCTGGGCATCACTACCACAAACCCTAGGATGCTTTCACAGCTCTATACAAAAATCTGAGTCCACCACAGAAATACACAGAAGAACCATAGAATTCACCCAATCAGCCATGCCCTCAGGGACTTGGGAAGACGTCTCAACAATATTTTTGCGAGAAGCCATGAGGCCAACTAGTCCTACAATAAGAAAAGAATATTGGATTACTAAAACGCATCTCGGACAACAGCAAAATAACTCGGCTACACAATCAAGCACGGTATGAGGAACTCAAAGGACCTACAAGTACACACCCCAGCAGCGACCCTTCATTCTTAACCAGAAACCATCAAGAAATCATCATCTCCGTCAAAAAGAAAAACTATCGACAAAACAAAGCCACCAAAGGAGCAACCTTTTTTCAAAACGCAGCAACTTGCAAAACCCTAAAGGCACTAAACCACCAGGAAATCCAGCCGAAAGCATACAAAAAGACGAAAAGAAAATCAGAAACATACATCATAGCAACAGTCAAGCATAGTGGTACGAAAAGATTTAAGCTTTCCAACAACAACTCAGGCAAAATCAAAACTTTATTCAAGCGAAGGCCAAAGCTTCACAGAGAGATGAGAAATGCAGAAAATGGCGAAAGAAAAGGAAAGTTACAGGGAAAGGAAAACCGTCTATTGGATACAAAAATTTGAAAAGAGAAAATCAAGAGAAACGGAACAAATTAATGGGGGCATTAAAAACTCTCGCACATTCCCAAGGAAAACGCTAAAAGGCAAAAGCGTGCGCTTTCAGAAGAAACGGAACAGAAACGTTCCGCATTCAAGAAAGAGCTATATGGAAGATAAAGCGACAAAATGCTCTAGTTCGGCTTTACCCGAGAAGGCTCGAAGTCCTAAAACCAAGACTTGACCGCCAGATAAAAGACCAAGCTCGAGCAGGGGCACTGTTCATACATCGGGCGAGCTGTCCGACCCGGGATGTTCTACAGACAAAGCGACCGACCTCTTCAGGCTAGGACAACCCGGCCTCTTCTTAAAGAGCTTGGCCAAGTCACAGGAAAGCCCAATAAAAGGGCCCAAACAGAGGAACACGACCCGAATCCAAGGGCGGCCCAAGCCTATAGAGATAAAGGTGGTTCCCTTAAAGATAAGATGACCTCGCTCGAAGATAAAGATAAGATAAGATAACTAACTTATCTTATCTAAGAAGGTCACTCTACGCCATTATAAATACCCTGGAGCACCCAGGTATAACTCACACTCTGATACTATTCAATACCTGCTTAATACCCTTGCTAACTTAAGCATCGGAGTCCCTTGCAGGTAGCCCCCACCCTCCAGGGACGAAGGATCAGCATTATCACCAGATCTCACACGTCGGACACTGCGACTCCAAACACCCCCATAAGATCGAACTCAGTAGCTCCGATCAGTATAAAAGATCTCATCTGAGATCGACCTCTAGTTTCAGGTAACCCTCGAAACAGTTACCTTGCAGATCTTAGTTAGGCGGATAGAAATTATAGTTGTCATGAGAAAAGGCAAAAAATAGATAAATAAAAAAAGTTGTTAGTAGATAGGTGTGAAATCAATAGTATGAGAACGGTTGAGGCTTTGAAGATGCTTTTTCCTTCTGAATCAACTTCTCTCACCATCTACTCCAACTTCTGATTGATTCTTTCTATGGTAGGCTGTAAATGATTAGTGTCAGCTCAGCGGTCATTAATCTCCTCTGCTTCAGATCAAACGCCAGGTCAGTGGTCATCCAATCTGAACGGGGGTAAAGCTCTAGCAGTCCATTCCCTTGGTGATCCTACTCAAAATGCCACATACAAGGTTAGATCTTCCGGATCAGAACGCTGCTCCTTGGGTTCTAGCCTATACCTCAAAGACTCTAATCGCCCCGCACCTCGGCTGAATTGATGTCTCGAAAAGTCCCCAATGAAGCCGTGGATTAGCCGTCTAAGAGATGTATAATCAAGCTTGTGGTTCAGTACTATCCCGTCAAGGACTCGCAAGAACCCATGTGAATAGGGATGATGGTCAAGTTACACTCCCAATTCATTAGTATGAAAAACGAAGATACATTTTAGAATAGAATCAAGCATAGATTGAAGTAAAATATTGATATTTTTAATTCATAAGAATTAGCAGAGCTCATAATCATAACCTTAGGAGGTTAGTGACTCATGGCTTACAGAAAAGTAATGAAAAATGTGTAAAGTGTCCAAGAGCTCCTAACAAGGGTGAACTCTTGTATATATATACTAATCTAATAACTAAGAATTACAAAAATAAGATAAACTGGTGTTGTAGTGGGAAAATCCACTTTCCGGGCCCGGTTGGTGAGTGTTTAGGCTGAGCTTGAGGGAAGCCACGAGCTAATGCTCCTTTTTGGGCATCCAACGCCATCTTTGGACTCCTAAATGGGCGTTGGACGCCAGCTACTCCCCTTTGGGCGTTGGACTCCAGGAATGAGGCTGGTGGCTGGCGTTGAATGCCAGTTTTGGGCCTTCATTTCCCGAGCAAAGTATGAACTACTATACATTTCTGGAAATTTTTGGATGCTAGCTTTCTATAGCCATTGAGAGCATGCCTTTGGACTTCTGTAGCTCCAGAAATGCTCCTTCGAGTGCACGAAGGTTAGATCTTGACAGCATCCGCAGTCCTTTCTTTGTCTTTGAATCAGACTTTGCCAAAACTCCTTAATTTCAGTTAGATAATACCTGATGAAAATAGAATAAAACTTAAACAAAACATAATGAAAACTATATGAAAATGATGCCAAAAAGCGTATAAAATATCCGCTCATCACTTTGGATCACGACTTTAACTGCTCCGTCTCAAGCATTTTGTTAGGGACATCAACTTAATTGAGCTTTTTAGGCCAATTTTTGACCCACTAACAAATGATGCTCAAAGCCTTTGACCCTTTTCTTGGTTTTCTTTTTGGAATTTTTTTTTCTGTTTCTTTTGCTTCAAGAATAAATAATTTAGATTTTTCTGAGAACTAATAATACTTCTCTAAATTCACTGTTCCTTCAAGAGCCAACACCCTCAACTTCAAGATAATTATGAACAGTTAATTCATATATTCAGAAAGTAAATGCAAGGCAACCACTTTGTGAATTAGAAGGAACGAATTATAATCAACTCAAGAATTCTTGTATTTTACCGCTGCAAAAAAAAAAACAAAAATTTATTCAAGTTTAATGGAATGATAAGTGGAACATTTTAAATTTAAAAGACAGAAATAAAAATTAACTACTAGAAAAATGGGAAATCCTAATAGTGATCATAAAATCTTAGAATTGAAAAACAAGAAATAAAGTACTGAAATAGGAACTAAACAAGGTGAAACTCAACCACCTTAATTATGGTGGTCACTACTGTCTCCAGCAGATACTTTTTGACGCTTCAATTCTTCCAATTCTCTCCATTGCTTCTCTTGTTCTTCAGCCAGCTTATAAAGTATGTAAGACTGGTACTTTTGTTCTTCTCTCAATTGATCCATAGTGGATGGCAACTGTTCAACAGATGCTGCTAGTTGAGTCCAATATTCAATTGGAGTGATACTTTGTTCTTGAGGTGGCTCGGGCGTCTTCCTCTTAGGAAGGTCAACTAATTGCTGAATCGTATCTAGTGCTGGCTCCATGTACTCTCCATACTTTCCTTGGTGATTGAGTTGTCTACTGGGATGCATATGTCTCTGTCAATCAGGATTCCTGCCTCACCACATAAGTGAGATATGAGGTGTGGAAAAGCCAGCATGGCTTGAAAAGATTTTGAAGAATTGGGTTTAATTTGGTGAAATATAGATTAAATTAAAAGAAGATATGATATAAAAATATCTTTGGTGGAAAGATAACATTTTGAAAAGATATGGTTTGGAAAAGTCAACCATGTCTTCCTCCCTTGCAAATTCAAATTCGTTGTCTCCACCTCCTAGGCATTTAACACCCAGGTCTGGCATTGAAAGCCAGGGGGGATCTTTCTCTGTTTCTTTTTTTTTTTCAAAATTGGGTGTTCAACGCTAGGAATGGGCATTGAACGCCCATAGGGGATCAAAAAATGGTGCTTCTTAGCTCCATAGGAGGCCTTTAACGCCCAGCCTTGCTCCAGGTTTTGCATTCAACGCCAGCAATTGCCCCTCAAAGGGCGTTGGATGCCTATTGTACCCCTTCTCTGGCATTCAATGCCAGTTTTGTTCTCCTGATTGGGCGTTGAACGCCCTACCTCCTCCTTGTCTGGTGTTCAACGCCAGCAAGGGCTCTCCCCAGGGTGCTCTGTTTTCAATTCTGAATTTCTCTGTCTCTTTTCTAACTGCCGCGCATGATCACAAATGTTAAAAAGCAAAGGAGAATGATAAAAATTAATATGAAATGAACTGAAAATGAATTTAAAAGAGAATAAACAAAAGAACAAAAACAATAATACATTACTTATGGTTGGGTTGCCTCCCAACAAGTGCTTCTTTACTGTCAATAGCCACAAGGGCTGTTCCCAGGGTGCTCTGTTTTCAATTCTAAATTTCTCTCTCTCTTTTCTAACTGCTGCGCATGATCACAAATGTTAAAAAGCAAAGGAGAACGATAAAAATTAATATGAAATGAATTGAAAATGAATTTAAAAGAGAATAAACAAAAGAACAAAAACAATAATACGCTACTTATGGTTGGGTTGCCTCCCAACAAGCGCTTCTTTACCGTCAATAGCTTAACCTGACTGCTGTCATGTTAGCAACGGTGTAGATCTTTCTTGCTCAAGATTATCCCTTAGGTAATGCTTGACTCTCTGTCCATTCACTGTAAATCTCTTATCAGAGTGTCTGTCTTGGAGTTCTATATGACCATAAGGTGATACATTAGTGACCACAAAAGGTCTCGTCCATCATGACTTTAGCTTCCCAAGAAAGAGCTTGAGTCTAGAATTGAAGAGTAAAACCTTCTGGCCAGGCTCGAAGACTCTAGACGAGATCTTTTTATCGTGCCATTTCTTGGCCCTTTTCTTGTATGTTTTAGCATTGTTAAATGCAGCTTGTCGGAATTCATCTAGCTCATTGAGTTGGAACAACCTTTTTTCTCCTACAGCCATGGAATCAAAGTTGAGGAATCCGGTTGCCCAGTAGACGCTGGGTAAATGACATGACTTGCCATAGACCAGCTAGTAAGGAGACATTCCAATAAGGGTCTTGAAAGTCGTTCTATACGCCCGAAGGGCATCCTCAAGCTTTCTTGCCAATCCTTCCTAGAGGCACTCACTATTCTCTCAAAGATTCTTTTGAGCTCCCTGTTGTAGACTTCAGCCTGCCTATTTGTCTGTGATTGGTAGGGAGTTGCCACTCTGTGGCAAACGCCATAACGGTACAGGATGGAGCCGAGTTGTTTGTTATAGAAATGACTGCCTATATTACTAATCAGTGTCCTTGGGACACCAAATCTGCTGAAAATGTATTTCTGGAGGAATTTCATTACTACCCGAGTGTCATTAGTGGGTGATACGATTGCTTCAAGCCATTTAGACACATAGTGTACTACCACAATGATGTGTGTGTTTGAGAATGAGGGTGGAAAAGGGCCCATGAAGTCTATGCCCCATACATCAAACACCTCAATTTCCAAGATTTCCTATTGAGGCATCTCATGATTGTGAGGGAGATTTCCAGCCCGTTGACAACTGTCACAGTCTCCCGGGAGTCCTTGAAGAGCGTTGGCCAGTAGAAGCCGCTCTGAAAGACCTTAATGGCTGTTCTCTCACCTCCAAAATGACCTCCATAATCTAAGCCATGGCAATGCCATAGGATTTGTTACGTTTCTTCCTCAGATATGCAACGGCGATTATACCGTCCGAGCGCCTTTTTTAAAGATATGGTTCATCCCATAAGTTGTACTTAGCATCATGGATGAGTTTTCGAACTTGCTGTCTATTATATTCCTTGGGAATGAACCTTATCGCCTTGTAATTTGCAATGTCAGCAAACCAAGGTGCCTTGCATATTGCAAAGAGTTGCTCATCAGGAAAGGTCTCGAATATCTCAGTAGTGGGAGGGGACATCCCTGCTGCAGGTTCAATCCGGAACAAGTGGTCAGCTAGCTGATTATCTGATCGTTTCCTGTCCCTGATCTCTATGTCAAATTCTTGCAGGAGTAACACCCATCTTATCAATCATGGTTTAGAGTCCTGCTTGGAAAGAAGGTACTTGAGAGTAGCATGGTCAGTATAGATAATGACCTTAGAGCTTATTAAATAGAATTTGAACTTGTCAATGGCATAGACTACTGCAAGTAATTCCTTCTCGGTGGTGGTGTAGTTCTTTTATGCCTCATTTAAAACACAACTGGCATAATAAATAACGTGCAAGAGCTTATCATCTCTCTGTCCTAGAATTGAGCCAATGGCATAATCACTGGCATCACACATTAGTTCGAATGGCAGGTCCCAGTTGGGTGAAGAGATGACAGGTGCAGAGATAAGCTTAGCCTTCAGAGTCTCAAAAGCATGCAGGAAATCCTTGTAAAAAACAAAAGGAGTGTCAGTGGCAAAGAGATTGCACAGGGGTTTTGCAATTTTGGAGAAATCTTTTATAAATCTCTTGTAGAAACTTGCATGTCCTAAGAAACATCTGATTGCCTTAGTGTTAGTAGGTGGTGGTAATCGTTCAATTAGTTCCACGTTAGCCTTGTCGACTGGTGCACAAAATTTTAATCCCATCATCAAAATCAAGATTTCTTATGATTTCGTACCTCTAACCAGCAAGTGCACTGGGTCGTCCAAGTAATACCTTACGTGAGTAAGGGTTGATCCCACGGAGATTATTGGTTTGAAGCAAGCTATGTTTATTTTATTATTCTTAGTCAGGATATCAATTATAATTATCAGTTTGAATTACTAGAAAATAAAAGAGCATGAAATAATTACTTGTTATGCAATAATGGAGAATATGTTGGAGTTTTGGAGATGCTTTGTCCTTCTCATTTAAGCTTTCCTCTTGTATTCCTCTTCCCACACGCAAGGCTCCTTCCACGGCAAGCTATATGTAGGGTGTCACCGTTGTCAATGGCTACTTCCCATCCTCTCAGTGAAAATGGTCCAAATGCTCTGTCACAGCACGGCTAATTAGCTGTTGGTTCTCGATCATGTCGGAATAGAATCTATTGATTCTTTTGCGTTTGTCATCACGCCCAACACTCGTAAGTTTGAAGCTCGTCACAGTCATCCAATCCCAGAATCCTACTCGGAATACCACAGACAAGATTTAGACTTTCCGGATTCTCATGAATGCCGCCATCAATTCCAGCTTATACCACGAAGATTCTGATTAAGGAATCTAAGAGATACTCATTCAATCTGATGTAGAACGGAGGTGGTTATCAGGAACACGTTCATGGATTGAGGAAGGTGATGAGTGTCATGGATCATCACCTTCTTCATAGTTAAGCGTGAATGAACATCTTAGACAAAAAATAAGCGTGTTTGAATGGAAAATAGAAGTAATTGCATTAATTCATCGAGACGCTGCAGAGCTCCTCACCCCCAACAATGGAGTTTAGAGACTCATGCCGTCAAAGAGTATAAAATTTAGATCTAAAAATGTCATGAGGTGCAAAATAAGTCTCTAAAAGTTGTTTAAATACTAAACTAGTAACCTATGTTTACAGAGAATGAGTAAACTAAAATAATTGGTGCAGAAATCCACTTTTGGGGCCCACTTGGTGTGTGCTGGGGCTGAGACTTAAACCTCTCACGTGCTTGGGCTGTTTCTGGAGTTGAACGCCAGGTTGTAACGTGTTTTGGGCGTTGAACTCCAACTTGTAACCTGTTTCTGGCGCTGGACGCCAGACTGCAACATGGAACTGGCGTTGAACGCCATTTTATGTCCTTTATCTTCGCGCAAAGTATGAACTATTATATATTGCTGGAAAGCCCTGGATGTCTACTTTTCAAAACAATTGCGAGCGCGTCAAATGGACTCTTGTACCTCCAAAAAATCCATTCCGAGTGCAAGGAGGTCAGGATCCAACAGCATCAGCAGTCCTTTTTCAGCCTAACTAAGATTTCTGCTCAGCTCCCTCAATTTCAGCCAGAAAATACCTGAAATCACAAAAAAACACACAAACTCATAGTAAAGTCCAGAAATGTGATTTTTTCTTAAAAACTAATAAAATTATATTAAAAACTAATTAAAACATGCTAAAATCTATATGAAAACACCCCCAAAAAGCGTATAAAATATCCGCTCATCACAACACCAAACTTAAACTGTTGCTTGTCCTCAAGCAACTAGATAAATAAAACAGGATGAAAAGAAATTAATAAGCAATAATATCTCAGAGTTTCAAGTGAAGCTCAGATTCTAATTAGATGAGCGGGGCTGGTAGCTTTTTGCTTCCGAACAGTTTTGGCATCTCACTTTTTCCTTTGAAATTCAGAATGATTGGCATCCATAGGAACTCAGAATTTAGATTGTATTATTGATTCTCCTAGTGTAGTATGTTGATTCTTGAACACAGTTACTTTGTGAGTCTTGGCCGTGGCCCTAAGCACTTTGTTTTCCAGTATTACCACCGGATACATAAATGCCACAAACACATAACTGGGTGAACCTTTTCAGATTGTGACTTAGCTTTGCTAAAGTCCCCAATTAGAGGTGTTGAGAGTTCTTAAGCACACCCTTTTTTCTTTGCATCATGACTTTAACCACTCAGTCTCAAGCTTTTCACTTGGACCTGCATGCCACAAGCACATGGTTAGGGACAGCTTGATTTAGCTGCTTAGGCCTGGATTTATTTCCTTAGGCCCTCCTATCCACTGATGCTCAAAGCCTTGGATCCTTTTCACCCTTGCCTTTTGGTTTTAAGGGCTATTGGCTTTTTCTACCTCTTTTGCTTTTTTTTCCGCAAATTACCGACTTTTCATCATTTTTTTGCAAGCTTGTTTTTCACTGCTTTTTCTTGCTTCAAGAATCAATTTCATGATTTTTCAGATCATCAATAACATTTCTCTTGTTCATCATTCTTTCAGGAGCCAACAATTTTAACATTCATAAAATTCAATATAAAAAATATGCACTGTTCAGGCATTCATTCAGAAGACAAAAAGTATTACCACCACATATAAATAATTAGAATTTTCCTTATTAAGAACTCGAAAAAAATATTGCCTCTTTATTCTAAAAATCTACTATTTTATTCTTGTTAGATGATGATGAGAAAAATAAATTATAGCTTAATTGGAGATAAAATCAAAATAGAGATACTAATTACTACTACTAATATATAACTTCTAAGGTAAATAAGAACAGTTATCACAGAGTTAAGGCAAAGATTAGGACTCAACAACCTTTATTTTGGGAAGTGGGTGTTCCTTTAGTCTCTGGGATGCTTGATCCTTCAAGAGATAATTTCTGACGCTTCAGTTCCTTCAAGTCACATCCTTGCTCTTCCTGTTCCCTTAGGTGCCATGATCTTGATGAGTTTTAGCTCAGTGATCATGGCAAATCACACTAAACTTAGAGGTTTGCTTGTCCTCAAGCAAAAGAAATGATAGGAGAGGAATAGAGGGAGAGGCAATTTCGAAATTCAAAAGATATGATGAGTTGAAAAAGATTTGAAAAAGAGTTGGATTGGAAAAAGATTTGTGTTTATGGATTAAGATACATTTGATATTTTTGTAAAAGGGATTTTAGAAATTAAGGTTTTTAGAAATTAGGATTAAAATTTTTGGAATTGAAGGATGATATTTTGAAACATGTTTATGCAAGAAATCATGAATTGAAACATAAAAATTAGAAAATTTGTGAAGAAAAACGAATTTTACCTCCTCCCCACCATTCTGGCGTTAAACGCCCAAACGCTGCATGTTTTGGGCGTTTAACGCCCAATTGCTGCTTCTCCTGGGCGATCAACGCCCGGCTGTTGCTTCTTTCTGGCGTTGAACGCCAGGAAGTCCTTTGTCACTGGGCGTTTTTCTGAATGCCCAGGATGCTGTAATTCTTGCATTAAACGCCCAGAAGAAGCTTCTTTCTGGCATTCAACGCCCAGAAGATGCTTCTTTCTGGCGTTTAACGCCCAGATGGCTATCCTTACTGGCGTTGAATGCCCAGTGGATGCTTCTTTTGGGCGTTCAATGCCCAAAATGTTTCTTACTGGCTTTTTCACGCCAGTGAGCTTCTAAATTCCCTTGTAACTCTGTGAATTCAAGCAATTGCTATTTTACCTTGAAGATACTTGACATATACCTGTAAAAATCAATTAATTAACAAATAAACTTTGTAAATGGTTGGGTTGCCTCCCAGCAAGCGCTTCTTTATTGTCTTTAGCTGGACTATTACTGAGCTTTAATCAAGTCTCAGTTTTGAACATTCTTGCTCAAAATTGCTTTCAAGATAATGTTTAACTCTTTGTCCATTAACAATGAACTTTTTGTTAGAATCATTATCCTGAAGCTCTATGTATCCATATGGTGACACACTTGTAATCACATATGGACCTCTCCACCGGGATTTCAATTTCCCGGGGAATAATCTGAGCCTAGAATTAAATAACAGAACTTTCTGCCCTGGCTCAAAGACTTTGGACGACAGTTTCTTATCATGCCATCTTTTTGCTTTTTCTTTGTAAATTTTTGCATTCTCAAAAGCATTGAGTCTAAATTCCTCTAGCTCATTTAACTGGAGCAATCGTTTTTCTCCAGCTAACTTGGCATCAAGGTTTAGGAATCTGGTTGCCCAGTAGGCTTTATGTTTCAATTCCACTGGCAAGTGACAGGCTTTTCCATACACAAGCTGGTATGGAGAAGTTCCTATAGGAGTCTTGAATGCTTTTCTGTATGCCCACAGAGCATCATCCAAGCTTCTTGCCCAATCCCATCTATGGTTAATCACAGTCCATTCCAGGATTCTTTTAAGTTCTCTATTAGAGACTTCAGCTTGCCCATTTGTCTGTGGATGATATGGAGTGGCTACCCTGTGGCTGACTCATATCGAACCAAAGTAGAGTAAAGCTGTTTATTACAAAAGTGAGTGCCCCCATCACTGATTAATACTCTAAGGGTACCAAATCTGCTGAAGATGTATTTCTGGAGGAATTTTAGCACTGTTTTACTGTCATTAGTGGGTGTTACAATAGCTTCTACCCATTTGGATACATAATCCACTGCCACCAGAATATAAGTGTTTGAGTATGATGGTGGGAAAGGCCCCATGAAGTCAATACCCCATACATCAAACAACTCAATCTCCAAGATCCCTTGTTGAGGCATGGCATAACTGTAAGGCAATTTGCCAGATCTTTGGCAACTGTCACAATTAAGTACAAACACTCGGGAATCTTTATAGAGAGTAGGCTAGTAGAAGCTACATTGGAGGACTCTTGTGGCTGTTCGCTCACTTCCAAAATGTCCTCCATATTGTGATCCATGGCAATGCCATAGGATCTTCTGCGCTTATTCTTTAGGCACACATCTACGGATTACTCCGTTTGCACATCTCTTGAAGAGATATGGTTCATTCCAAAGATAGTACTTTGCATTTGTGATCATTTTCTTTGATTGCTGCCTACTGTACTCTTTGGGTATGAACCTCACTGCCTTGTAGTTTGCAATGTCTATAAACCATGGCACTTCCTGGATGGCAAAGAGTTGTTCATCCGAAAAGGTTTTAGAGATCTTAGTAAGAGAGAGGGACGCCCCTTCTACTGGTTCTATTCGGGACAGGTGATCTGCTACTTGGTTCTCTGTCCCTTTTCTGTCTCTTATTTCTATATCAAACTCTTGCAGAAGCAACACCCATCTAATGAGTCTGGGTTTTGAATCCTGCTTTGTGAGTAGATATTTTAATAGCAGTATGATCAGTGTACACAATCACTTTTGATCCTACTAAATAGGATCTAAACTTGTCAATGGCGTAAACCACTGCAAGCAACTCTTTTTCTGTGGTTGTATAATTCTTCTGTGCATCATTTAAAACACGACTGGCATAGTAAATGACGTGCAGAAGCTTGTCCTGCCTTTCTCCCAACACTGCACCAATGGCATGGTCACTGGCATCACACATTAATTCAAATGGTAATGTCCAGTTTGGTGCAGAGATGATTGGTGCTGTGACCAATTTAGCTTTCAGAGTCTCAAATGTCTACAGACACTCTTTATCAAAGATAAATGGTGTGTCAGCAGCTAGCAGATTACTTAGAAGTTTGGTGATTTTTGAAAAATCCTTTATAAACCTCCTATAGAATCCTGCATGCCCCAGAAAGCTTCTGATTGCCTTAACATTGGCTGGTGATGGTAGTTTTTCAATTACCTCTACCTTAGCTTGATCCACTTCTATGTCCTTGTTCGAAATTTTGTGCCCAAGGACAATTCCTTCAGTCACCATAAAGTGACATTTTTCCCAGTTTAAAACCAGGTTAGTCTCTTGGCACCTCTTTAGAACAAGTGCTAGATGGTCAAGACAGGAGCTGAAGGAGTCTCCAAATACTGAAAAGTCATCCATGAAGACTTCCAGAAATTTTCCACCATATCAGAGAAAATAGAGAGCATGCACCTTTGAAAAGTTACAGGTGCATTACATAGACCAAATGGCATCCTTCTGTATGCAAATACTCTTGATGGACATGTGAATGACGTTTTCTCTTGATCCTGGGGATCTACTGTAATTTGATTATAACCTGAATATCCATCCAGGAAGCAGTAGTATTCATGACCTGCCAGTCTTTCTAGCATCTGGTCTATGAATGGTAAAGGAAAATGATCCTTTCTGGTGGCTGTATTGAGCCTTCTGCAATCAATACACATATCCCACCCTGTAACTGTTCTTGTAGGAACCAGTTCATTTTTTTCATTATGAACCACTGTCATGCCACCCTTTTTAGGAACGACTTGGACAGGGCTCACCCAGGAGCTATCAGAAATAGGATAAATATCCCAGTCTCAAGTAATTTAGTGACCTCCTTTTGCACCACCTTCTTCATGGCTGGATTCAACCGCCTTTGTGGTTGAACTACTGACTTAGCGTCACCCTCCAATAAAATCTTGTGCATGCATCTGGCTGGACTAATGCCCTTAAGATCACTGATGGACCACCCAAGAGCTGTCTTGTGTGTCTTTAACACTTGAATTAGTGCTTCATCTTCCTGTGCCTCTAAGATAGAGCTTATGATTACAGGAAAGGTATCACCTTCTCCCAGAAATGCATATTTCAGGGATGGTGGTAATGGTTTGAGCTCAGGTTTAGGAGGTTTTTCCTCTTCCTGAGGGATTTTCAGAGGTTCTATTATTCTCTCTGATTCCTCCAAATCAGGCTGAACATCTTTAAAGATATTCTCCAACTCTGATTCGAGATTCTCAGCCATATTTACTTCTTTTACCAGAGAGTCAACAATATCAACACTCATGCAGTCATTTGGGGTGTTTAGATGCTGCATAGCTTTGACAACATTCAACTTGAACTCCTCCCCATTGACACTTAGGGTTACTTCCCCTTTTTGGACATCAATAAGGGTTCGGCCAGTTGCTAGGAAAGGTCTTCCTAGAATCAGTTGCACTCTTGTGCTCCTCTATTTCCAGCACCACAAAGTCAGTAGGAAAGGCAAATGGCCCAACCTTGACAATCATGTCTTCAATCATGCCTGATGGGTATTTAATGGAGCCATCAGCAAGTTGGATACATATCCGGGTTGGTTTGGCTTCTTCAGCCAAACCATGCTTTGCGATAGTAGATGCAGGTATTAGGTTGATACTTGCCCCAAGATCACATAGAGCTTGCTTGGTACAAGTACCCTCTAATGTGCATGGTATCATAAAGCTTCCGGGATCCTTAAGCTTCTCAGGTAAGCTTTTCAGAATGACTGCACTGCATTCTTCAGTGAGGTAAACTTTTTCAGTTTCCCTCCAGTCCTTCTTATGACTTAGGATCTCTTTCATGAACTTAGCATAAGAGGGTATTTGCTCAAGTGCCTCTGCAAACGGAATCTTTATTTCAAGAGTCCTGAGATAGTCTGCAAAGCGGGAAAATTGCTTATCCTGTTCTTCTTGGCGGAGTTTTTGAGGATAAGGCATTTTGGCTTTGTATTCCTCAACCTTAGTTGCTGCAGGTTTATTGCCTACAGATGTGGGTTGAGAAGCCCTTTTAGATGGGTCCTTATTAGCACTTGTATGTGTCTGATCCCCCACTAGCATTTGAATGCCAGGGGTGGGAAGCCGGAGTGGCGTTAGACGCCAACTCCTTACTTGTTTTTGGCGTCTGAACGCCAGAACTGTGCTCCCTTTGGGCGTTCAACGCCAAATCATTGCTTGTTTCTGGCGTTGAACGCCAGGACTGAGCATGGTTTGGCCGTTCAACGCCAGCTTTCCACCCATTATTTGGCGTTTGAGCACCAGAATTATTCCTCTCTGGGCTCTTACTGTCCTCAGAGTGATTTTGTGTAGTTTGCTCATTTTTTGGCTTCCTGCTGTCTTGAAGTGAGGTATTTAATGTTTTCCCACTTCTTAATTGAACTGCTTGGCACTCTTCTATTATTTATTTTGATAACTGCTGTTCAGTTTGCTTCAATTGCAGTTCCATATTTATATTAGCCATTCTTGTTTCTTGTAGTATCTCCTTGAATTCGGCTAACTGTTTTGTTAGAAAATCTAATTGCTGATTGAATTCAGCAGCTTGATCTGCAGGACTGAGTTCAGTAGTTGCTGTTTTAGCATCTTCCTTCTTGGGAAGTTCACTGCTTAGGTACAGGTGCTGATTCCTGGCAACTGTATCAATGAGCTCTTGAGCTTCTTCAATTATTTTTCTCATGTGTATAGATCCACCAGCTGAGTAGTCTAGAGAAATCTGAGCTCTTTCTTTAAGCCCAAAGTAGAAGATGTCTAACTGCACCCATTCTGAAAACATTTCAGAGGGGCATTTTCTTAGCATCTCTCTGTATCTCTCCCAGGCATCATAGAGAGATTCATTATCTCCTTTTTTGAAGCCTTGGATGTTCAGCCTTAACTGTGTCATCCGTTTCGTAGAAAAATAGTAATTCAGAAATTTTTCTGACAGCTGTTTCCATGTCTTTATGCTGTCCTTAGGTTGGTTATTTAACCACCTCTTAGCTTGGTCTTTTACAGCAAATGGGAACAGTAATAGCCTGTAGACATCCTGATCTACCTTCTTATCATGTACTGTGTCAGCAATTTGTAAAAACTGTGCCAGAAACTCTGTAGGTTCTTCTTGTGAAAAACTGGAATACTGGCAACTTTGTTGCACTATGATAATGAGCTGAGGATTAAACTCAAAACTACTAACTCCAATGGAGGGTATACATATACTACTCCTATATGAAGCAGTAGTGGGGTTAGCATATGACTCAGAGTCCTTCTGGACTGTTCATTTCCACTTAGTTCCATGATGGAGCAAGGGAGATGATATGGATCTTGATATTATTTATTTTATTAAATATAAAAATTTATTTTCGAAATAGTAAAATAAAATAAAAAAAGATAAAATAAAAACGAAATAAAAATAAAAATAAAAATAAAAATAAAAAATTTGAAAATACATTGTGAAGATTTTCGAAAAAAAATTGAGAGAGAAAAAGTGGTTAGGATATTTTTGAAAAAGGTAATAAAATATATATTTTTTTTAAATCTTAGGAGGGTAAGATTTGAAAAAATTTTGAAATTGAAATCTGAATTTTTACAAAAAAAATTTCGAAAAAGTAACTTAAAAATAGTTAGAAAAGATATTTTTTTGAATTTTGAATTTTATGATGAAAGAGAAAAACACACAAAAGACACAAGACTTAAAATTTTTAGATCTAATGCTCCTTATTTTCGAAAATTTTTGAGGGAAAACACCAAGGAACACCAAACTTAAAAATTTTTAGAAAACTACAATAAAATTTTCGAAAATTATAAAAAGATTGACAAGAAAACACCAAACTTAAAGTTTGGCACAAGATTAAATCAAGAAAAATTATTTTTGAAAAGGATTTTAAAAAGAAGATACCCAATTACCAAGAACATAGACCAACACTCTAGCCAATTGGGCAGTAAATGTAACACTTGTTTTGAATAGGTATATTCCTTTTGGAAGACTAATGGTTTTGAAAAACACAAGCGAAACAAGAAAAGACACATAACAAGAAAAATTAAAGATCAACAAGAAAAATCAACAAGAACAACTTGAAGATCAAAGAGCACAAATTCAAAAATTTAAAGGGAAAATATAAAATATGTAATTGACACCAAACTTAGAACAAAACATTAAACTCACAAAAAATAAAAAATTTGATAAAGAAAAATAATATTTTTGAAACATTTTTGAAAAGGGAATAAAGGACTCAGAATTTAATGACTCTATAGCAACAAAAATAAATTATTCCTAATCTAAGCAATAAAATAAACCTTTAGTTGTTCAAACTCGAACAATCCCCGGCAACGGCGCCAAGAACTTGGTGCACGAAATTTTAATCCCAATATCGAAATCAAGATTTCTTATGATTTGGTACCACTAACCAGCAAGTGCACTGGGTCGTCCAAGTAATACCTTACGTGAGTAAGGGTCGATCCCACGGAGATTATTGGTTTGAAACAAGCTATGTTTATTTTATTATTCTTAGTCAGGGTATCAATTATAATTATTAGTTTGAATTACTAGAAAATAAAAGAGTGTGAAATAATTACTTGTTATGCAATAATGGAGAATATGTTGGAGTTTTGGAGATGCTTTGTCCTTCTCATTTAAGCTTTCCTCTTGTATTCCTCTTCCCACACGCAAGGCTCCTTCCATGGCAAGCTATATGTAGGGTGTCACCGTTGTCAATGGCTACTTCCCATCCTCTTAGTGAAAATGGTCCAAATGCTCTGTCATAGCACGACTAATTAGCTGTTGGTTCTCGATCATGTCGGAATAGAATCCATTGATTCTTTTGCATTTGTCATCATGCCCAACACTCGCGAGTTTGAAGCTCGTCACAGTCATCCAATCCCAGAATCCTACTCGGGATACCACAGACAAGGTTTAGACTTTCCGGATTCTCATGAATGCCGCCATCAATTCCAGCTTATACCACGAAGATTCTGATTAAGGAATCTAAGAGATACTCATTCAATCTGATGTAGAACGGAGGTGGTTATCAAGCACACGTTCATGGATTGAGGAAGGTGATGAGTGTCACGGATCATCACCTTCTTCATAGTTAAGCGCGAATGAACATCTTAGACAAGAACAAGCGTGTTTGAATGGAAAATAGAAGTAATTGCATTAATTCATCGAGACGCTGCAGAGCTCCTCACCCCCAACAATGGAGTTTAGAGACTCATGCCGTCAAAGAGTATAAAATTCAGATCTAAAAATGTCATGAGGTGCAAAACAAGTCTCTAAAAGTTGTTTAAATACTAAATTAGTAACCTAGGTTTACAGAGAATGAGTAAACTAAAATAATTGGTGCAGAGATCCACTTCTGGGGCCCACTTGATGTGTGCTGGGGCTGAGACTTAAACCTCTCACGTGCTTGGGCTATTTATGGAGTCGAACGCCAGGTTGTAACATGTTTTGGGCGTTGAACTCCAACTTGTAACCTGTTTCTGGCGCTGGACGCCAGACTGCAACATGGAACTGGCGTTGAACGCCAGTTTACATCGTCTATCTTCGCGCAAACTATGACTATTATATATTGCCAGAAATCCCTGGATGTCTACTTTCCAAAGCAATTGAGATCAGGTCAATTGGACTCTTGTAGCTCCAAAAAATGCATTCCGAGTGCAGGGAGGTCAGGATCCAACAGCATCAGCAGTCCTTTTTCAGCCTAACTCAGCTTTTTGCTCAGCTCCCTCAATTTCAACCAGAAAATACTTGAAATCACAGAAAAACACACAAACTCATAGTAAACTCCAGAAATGTGATTTTTTCTTAAAAACTAATAAAATTATATTAAAAACTAATTAAAACATGCTAAAATCTATATGAAAATACCCCCAAAAAGCGTATAAAATATCCGCTCATCATCGACCTCTATTCGCTTATTCAAAATCTGATGTCCAAAAACAATTCATTCAGTCAACATGAATTGACATTTTTCCCAGTTTAAAACCAAGTTTGTTTCTTTGTATCGTTTTAGAACCAAGGCTAGATGGTTAAGGTAGGAATCAAAGGAATCGCCAAAGACAGAGAAGTCATCCATGAATTCTTCAAGGAATTTCTCAACCATGTTTGAAAAAATTGAGAGCATACACCTTTGAAAGGTTGCAAGTGCATTACAAAGGCTGCATGGCATTCTTCTGTAAGCAAACATTCTGTACAGGCATGTGAATATTGTTTTCTCTTGATCTTGAGGATCTATTGCAATTTTATTGTAGCCTAAATAGCCACCCAAGAAGCAGTAGAATGCATGCCCAGCCAGTCTCTCCAGCATCTGGTTTATGAATGGTAGGGAAAAATAATCCTTTCTTGTGGCATTGTTAAGTCTTCTAAAATTAATACACATACACCATCCTGTAACTATTCTAGTAGGAATTAGTTTGTTTTTCTCATTGTGGATCACTGTCATCCCCCCTTTCTTGGGTACAACATGGATATGGCTTATCCAGGGGTTATCTAAGATGGGGTAAATAATCCCTGCTTTGCATAGTTTTGTGACTTCTTTCTGAACTACTTCCTTCATAGCTGGATTCAGTCGCCTCTGCGGTTGCACCACTGGTTTTGCATCCTCTTCAAGCCTAATCTTGTGCATGTAACGAGTTGGACTAATTCCCTTTAAGTCACTTATGGTCCACCCAAGAGCTGTTCTATGGGTCTTCAGCACTTGAATAAGTGCTTGTTCTTCCTGCGGCTCTAGAGCAGAGCTTATGATCACTAGACAAGTGTCACCATCTCCTAGAGACACGTATTTTAAGGATGATGGTACTGGCTTGAGCTCGAGTTTGGGAGGTCTATCTTCCACTTTAGGAGCTTTTAACGATTCCTCCTGTTCTCCTGATGTCTCTATGTCAGGCGTGTCATCCATAAAGATGTCATCCAGCTCCTCCTCGAGTCTCTCAAATGCTTGTACCTCTTCCACCAGGGAGTTGATGATATCAATCTTCATACATTCCTCTGGTGTGTCAGGGTACTGCATGGCCTTAACAGCATTCAGTACGAATTCATCCTCATCGACTCACAGTGTCACTTCCCCTTTTTGCACATCAATGAGGGTCTTTCCTATAGCCAAAAAGGGTCTTCTTAGAATAATAGATACATTCTTTTGTTCTTACATTTTCAACACCACGAAGTCCATGGGAAATGCAAAGGGTCCAACCCTTATGATCATGTCGTCAACCACTCCTGATGAGAACTTGGTGGATCCATCAGCGAGCTGTAGGTAGATACAGGTAGGTTTGAATTTTTAGTTCCCAAGTTTCCTTATTAGTGATGAAGGAATCAGATTGATGTTTGCTCCAAGATCACATAGGGATTTCCTTGTGTAACCGTCCCCGAGAGTGTAAGGTATCAGAAAACTCTTGGGGTATTGAAGTTTCTCTGGTAAGGTCCTCTGGATGACTGCACTTCATTCTTCAGTGAAGAAGACGGTCTCTACCTCCCTTCGATCCTTCTTGTGGCTTAATATGTCCTTCATGAACTTTGCATAGGAGGGAATTTGTTCAAGGGATTATGCGAATGGGATCTTGATCTCCAGTGTCTTTAGGTAATCCAAAAACCTAGCAAGTTGCTTATCCTTTTCTTCTTGAAAGAGTTTTTGAGGATATGGAATCCTAGTCCTGTACTCAGGTGTACTGAGTGGTGCAGGGTGAGTGTTTACGGTGCCAGAAGAAGGATTACCAGCTTGCTTAAGAGAGGTGTTCCCTGAATGTGCGCCTGTTTGGCTTCCCCCATCTGGGCGTTTAACGCCCATGATGGTCCTTTCATGGCATTGAACGCCAACATTCCCCAGTTCTGGGCGTTAGATGCCACTACTACCCTTCCTTGGGCGTTCAACGTCCCTCATGGTGTCCTGGGTGGCTACTTGTTCATCTTCTGTCATTTTCTCCTCCCTTTGCTTCTTACTGTCTTGAGACTGGGTGTGCAAGGCCCTTCCACTCCTTAGTTGGATGGCTTGACACTCTTCTCTTATCCGTTCAGATAAATTCTGTTCAGCTTGGTGCAGTCGTGCTTCTATATTTTTGTTGGAGGCATGGGTTTCTTGCAACACTCCCTGCAAACTTAGCAACTGTTGTGTGAGGGAGTGTAGCTACTGCGTCAATGATTCACTTTGTTTTTGATGGACTGATTCAGTGGACTAGCAGTTTTGCTGCACTAAAGTAATCAACTGCGAGTTGAGCTCAAAGTTGGCTACTCCAATAGGTGGTATACAAATACTCCTTCCATAAAAGTCAAGAGTGGGAGCTGTATAAGACCCCAAAGTTCTTCTTGGTTGTGCATTCTCAAGTGAATCCATAATGAATTTTTCCTGTTCCTGCTTATACAAACAAGAAGCAAAGCAAAGAAAATGTGGGGGCCTCTATGTCAAAGTATAGAGGGCTTCTAGTGAGCTATCCTAAAGAGATATGAAATAGATTCAGGTAATATTGCTAATAATAAGGACAAAAAATTCAAAATAAAAATACAAGAATCAATCTAAAATTTCCGAATTTTTAAGATTTAAAAAGGAAAAGAGTTTCAAAATATTTTTTAAATTCGAAAAGGAAAAAAACTGAAGGGACACCAAACTTAAAAGTTTCAAAATCAAATATCATAAATTTCGAAAAGCAAAATGAGAGACACTAAAAGACACCAAACTTAAAATTTTTGAATCCAAACAAAGAAAACCAAAGGGACACCAAATTTTTTTAACAACAAATTTTTTTTCAAAAACTCAAGAAAAGAAATGAAAACCAAAAGGACACCAAACTTAAAAATTGACGCACGACTCAAACAAAAGAAAAAGATGATTAAAGATGAAATATTATAAAAAAAAACTTTGAAAAAGAAAATAAGAAACACAATTAACAAAAATACAGTAAAAAGTACCTGATCTGAGGAGTAAAACAATTGGTAGTTTGTTAATCTCGAACAAACCCCGGCAACGGAACCAAAAACTTGGTGTGAGAAAATAAAACTCGCACAACTGAACCAGCAAGTGCACCAGGTCGTCCAAGTAAGACCTCAGGTGAGTGAGGGTCGAATCCCACGAGGATTGTTGGATTGAGCAAGCTATGGTTATCTTGCAGATATTAGTCAGGCGAATAGAAAGTTGATTGTTGTTGTTGTAGGCGCATAAACAAAACAATAACGAAAACAATAAAAAGTTAACGTAGAAACAATAGTAAGAAATCAGTTAAGGCCTCGAAGTTACTTGTCCTTCCGGATTAATACTTCTTACTGACTACTTTAAAAATGAGTATTCATTCAATGGAAAGGTTGTAAGTGATTAAGCCAGGGGTAGTGGTCATTAATCTATTCTTTCTAAACCTAGCACCAGCCGTGATAGTTCAATCTGGAAGAGGGTAAAGCTCACACAATTCAATCTCTGGTGATCCTACTCAAAATGCCACAGACAAGGTCGGATCTTTCGGATCGAAGAATGATGCTCAGTATTCTAGTCTTAATGCCACAAGGACCTCAATTATCCATGACTAACGAGATTTCATGTCACACATCCCAATTAGCCCAAATAACTTGTTGGAATATGTGATGTACTCTCAAGCTGTAGCTCAATACTATCCGGGTCAGGACTCGTAAAGAACTCATGTAGAATAAGGGTTCATACTTTCGTTCTACCCGAGATTCATTAGATAAAAAACAAAAAATACATCATAGAGTGCAATCAAACATATATTAGAGTAGAAAAGTAATAATATTAATCCATAAGAATGAGCAGAGCTCCTATCCTTAACTTAGGAGATTAACCACTCATACTGTACAGAAAATAAAATCAAAAGGTTTGAATATGCAAAAGTCATCAACAAGGGTGATCCTTGATCTATTTATACTAATAACTAGGCCTAAAAAGATATTAATAATAATTAGAAATTACAAAAATGAAATAGACTAAGCTAAAGGTGCAAAAATCCACTTCTGGGCCCACTTGATGAGTGTTTGGGTTGAGCTTGGCATCCAACTTGGGTGAGTGGGCGTGGAACGTTCACTAGGGAGTGTCCATGCTGCTTCCTTGCTTTGTTGGTGGCTAATAAACCCCAATTTTATGGTTTATCTTGTGCTTAATTTAAGGGATTTTTATCAACTTTTCTCACATTTATTCAATGAAATAGCATAGTTTTGTAATTCTCCCTAAATTTGTGCTTAAGTATGAAAACATGCTTTTTAGGCCCTTAAATTGGTAATTTTAATTCACCTTTGTTTCCACTAGATACCTTGATGTGTTTGTTAGTGAATTCAGGTTGAAAAGGCTAGGAATTGATCAAAGGAGTGAAGAGAAAAGCATGCAAAGTGGAGAATTCATGGAAAAACAAGGATTTGGAGTGCATACATCGACGCGCACGCGTGGCAGACGCGCATGCATGAAGATGGAGGCGTATGGCGACGCGTACGCGTGACATGACGCGTATGCATGAGATGAAAAACACCAGACGACACGTACGCGTGACCCATGCGTACGCGTCACAGCTCATACGTGACCTCATTAAAGTGAATTTGCTAGGGGCGATTACTGAGCTGTCTAGGCCTAAATCAAACTCATTCCAGAGACTATTTCATGCAGAATTCAAGATGGGTCAAGGGGGAGCAATTAGTTAGTGTAGGAAGCATGCCTTAGGTTAGTTCTAGAGAGACAAACTCCCTCTTCTCTCTAGAAATTAGGGATTTTAGTTTACTTTCATCTTAGATTTAGGTTTAATTTCTTGTATTGATTTAGTTTCCCTTATGTTTCCTTGTTGATTTCCTTCAATCTTCTTGGTTCTCTTGTTAATTTTCCTTTTTATGCCTCTTTTTATGTTTGTGAACTATTGTTGAATTTGTATTTCCTTTTTAATGCAATTTATGTTTTATGTCTCTTTATTGTTTAATTAAGTTATTGTTATTATTTCCTTGCAATTGGGTAGTTGTAGATTTTATTATTCTTGCAATTTTATGTTGCTTTTCTTTTATGCCTTCCAAGTGTTTGACAAAATGCTTGGTTGGATGTTAGAGTAGCTTTTTGAGCATTCTTGGCTTGGAAAGAAAAATTGGACAATCTTGAGTTAGTAATACCCAATTTAGATTGGTGATCTAGAGTTATTAGTTAATATTATTTCCATTGACTCTAATCTCTTGCTAATTCAATTAGTGAGTTGATTAGGATTTTTGGATTGAGATTAACTAGTCTTATTTGACTTGCTCTCATGGAAGATAACATTATGCCTTCTTCCAATATTGGATTTGACAAAATAAGATAAATTCTTGTTAATTATTGTTATGATTAGTGACTAGGATAGAAGGCCTATATTCTTAATCCTTGCCATGAATGTCTCTCTTTATCACTCGCTTTCTTTAGTTGCTTGCTTTATTTCCTTGCCCATTTACCAAATCAAACCCCCTTGTTTCCTTCATAGCCAATAATTGATCACTTCATTGCAATTCATTGTGAGACAACCCGAGGTTTAAATACTTCAGTTAATTTTCATTGGGGTTTATACTTATGACAACCAAAAATTAAAATTTGATTCGGGGATCGATTATCGGTTTGGACTATGCTCACAACGAAATTATTTGGTTAATTCCCAAACCGGTATAAATCCTTGTATCATATTTTTGGCGCCGTTACCGGAGAATTGCAGTGTTTGCTTGTTATTGGTTATTGTACATATGTTAATATTGTGAATAGTTTGCTGCTTTATGGGTTTGCTTGTTTGAGTAAGTAGTTAGATTTTATCTCTTTGTTTTTGTGCTTTTTGTTTTTGTTTCTCTACTATGAATTCTCACTCCCTTTGGCTATAGGTTTGGCTCAAATTATGTTGTAGGAAATGGGAACTACAATGACAACATACATCAAGGATGGAACAATCAAAGACGGGAGAAGCCTCAAGGAATCGATCACTCTTCGTGGCAACAACCTCCTCCGATTTCTTATAGGTATAATCCAACTCTTAATGCATACTGTTCATACCCTGGGTCGAGCAATCCGACTCGGGATGTTCTACAGACGAAGCGACTGACCTCTTTAGGTCAGGACGACCCGACCTCTTCTCAAGGAGCTCGGCCAAGCTACTAAGAAAGCCCAGTAAAGGGCCCAAATAGAGGAACACGACCCAAAATCCTAAAGGCAACCCAAGCCTACCAAGGGAATGGCGGTTCCCCTGAGGATAAGATGACCGCACTTGAAGATAAGATAAAGATAGGATAAGATAACTAACTTATCTTATCTGCAAAGGTCACCCTACACCATTATAAATACACTGGAATACCCAGGTATAACTCACACTATGATTCAACTCAATACCTGCTTAATACCCTTGCTAACTTAAGCATTGGAGTCCCTTGCAGGTACCCCCCACCATCCGGGGATGAAGGATCAGCACCACCATCAAGTCCAACAAGTCGGAACAACAGCTCCGACCAGTACAGAAGATCTCGTCCGAGATCGACCTACAGTTTCAAGTAACCCTCGGAACATTGGGGCCGTTGCCGGGGAACCTGAAAGTCATCCCATCACCATGGTAGACGACCATGACAACGACCACACTTCAGATCTAGAGGAAAGAACGCCACACAAAAACGCGGACACCACACCAAAAGATACTTCCCAAATTAACAACAAGAAGAATTCCCCAAACATGGGAGCCATCGATGCACTTCAAAACTGGTTTAAACAACTTGAAGAAGAAGCCCTACGTCAACGAGAGGCCGAGAAAGATCTACTGGTGCACGAAATTGCAATCACACTTTTGCAATTCCGCACAACTAACCAGCAAGTGTACTGGGTCGTCCAAGTAATACCTTACTTGAGTAAGGGTCGATCCCACGGAGATTCTCGGCTTAAAGCAAGATATGGTGATCTTGTAACTCTTAGTCAGGATATCAATGATTATCAGGTTTAATTATGAAAAGTGAAAGAACATGAACTGAGTACTTGTTTTGCAGTGATGGAGAACAGGTTGAGGTTTTGGAGATGCTCTATCTTCTGAATCTCTGCTTTCCTACTGTCTTCTTCTTCAAGCACGCAAGGCTCCTTCCATGGCAAGCTATATGTAGGGTTTCACCGTTGTCAATGGCTACCTCCCATCCTCTCAGTGAAAATGTTCAACGCGCTCTGTCACAGCACGGCTAATCATCTGTCGGTTCTCAATCGGGTTGGAATAGAATCCAGTGATTCTTTTGCGTCTGTCACTAACGCCCAGCCCTCAAAAGTTTGAAGCTTGTCACAGTCATTCAATCCTTGAATCCTACTCAGAATACCACAGACAAGGTTTAGACCTTCCGGATTCTCTTGAATGCCGCCATCAATTCTAGCTTATACCACGAAGATTTTGATTAAGGAATCCAAGAGATATTCACTCAATCTAAAGTAGAATGGAGATGGTTGTCAGGCACACGTTCATAAGAGAGAATGATGATGAGTGTCACGGATCATCACATTCATCAAGTTGAAGAACAAGTGATATCTTAGAATAGAAGCAAGCGTGATTGAATGAAAAACAGTAGTAATTGCATTAATCCATCAAGACACAGCAGAGCTCCTCGGCCCCAACCATGGGGTGTAGAAGATATAATGAGAAACGTGTAATGTGTCATGAGGTCGGTATACAATATCAAAAGGTCCTATTAATAGTGAACTAGTAACCTAGGGTATACAGAAATGAGTAAATGACGTAAAAATCCACTTCTGGGGTCCACTTGGTGTGTGCTTAGGCTGAGCATTGAAGCTTTTATGTGTAGAGACTTTTTCTGGAGTTAAACGCTAGCTTTTATGCCAGTTTGGGCGTTTAACTCCAATTTTTGTGCCAGTTCCGGCGTTAAACGCCGGGAATTCTGAAGCTGATTTGCAACGCATGTTTGGGCCATCAAATCTCGGGCAATGTATGGACTATTATACATTGCTGGAAAGCCCAGGATGTCTACTTTCCAATGCAATTGAGAACACGCCAATTGGGCTTCTGTAGCTCCAGAAATTCCACTTCGAATGCAGGGAGGTCAGAATCCAACAACATCTGCAGTCCTTTTCAGCCTCTGAATCAGATTTTTGCTCAGGTCCCTCAATTTCAGCCAAAAAATACCTGAAATCACAGAAAAACACACAAACTCATAGTAAAGCCCAGAAAAGTGAATTTTAACTAAAAACTAATAAAATTGTAATACAAACTAACTAAAATATACTAAAAACATACTAAAAACAATGCCAAAAGGCATATAAATTATCCGCTCATCACAACACCAAACTTAAATTGTTGCTTGTCCCCAAGAAACTGAAAATCAAAATAGAATAAAAAGAAGAGAATATACTATAAACTCCAAAATATCAAAGAAACTTAGCTCCAATTAGATGAGCGGGACTAGTAGCTTTTTGCTTCTGAACAGTTTTGGCATCTCACTTTATCCTTTGATGTTTAGAATGATTGGCATCTATAGGAACTCAGAACTCAGATAGTGTTATTGATTCTCCTAGTTAAGTGTGATGATTCTTGAACATAGCTACTTTATGAGTCTTGGCTATGGCCCAAAGCACTCTGTCTTCCAGTTTTACCACCGGATACATACATGCCACAGACACATAATTGGGTGAATCTTTTCAGATTGTGACTCAGCTTTGCTAGAGTCCCCAATTAGAAGTGTCCAGGGTTCTTAAGCACACTCTTTTTGCCTTGGATCACAACTTTATTAATTTTTTTTGTATTCACTGCTTTTTCTTTCTTCAAGAATCAATTTGATGATTTTTCAGATCCTCAATAACATTTCTCCTTTTCCATCATTCTTTCAAGAGCCAACAATTTTAACATTCTTAAAACAACAAATTCAAAAGACATATGCACTGTTCAAGCATTCATTCAGAAAACAAAAAGTATTGTCACCACATCAAACTAATTCAACTAGTTTCAAGGATGAATTCGAAGTCCTGTACTTCTTGTTCTTCTGTGATTAAAGCATTTTTCATTTAAGAGAGGTGATAGATTCATAGGACATTCATAGCTTTAAGACATGAACCTTAAATTTTATTAATCGTGAATTAAGAACAAGACTTAAAATTAGATATAGGATAAGACTAATGGTAATAGAAAACAAAAATTTAAATAGACTCCTAATAATAGAGGTTATCACAGAGTTAGGACTCAACAACCTTGATTTTGAGAAGTGCATGCTCCCTCAACTTGTGGGGTATTTAACCCTTCAAGGGAGAGCTTTTGGCGCTTCAACTCCTGTAGCTCACGCCCTTGCTTCTCTTGTTCCTTCAGCAATTTGCAGAGCATGCAGATTTGATTCTGCTGTTCTTCCTTAATTTGTTCAATAGCTTCTTGCAGCTTGGCAACAGATGCTTCTAGATAAGTCCAGTAGTCAATTTCAGAAAGTTCAGGGAGGAACTCCTGCGCCCTCCTTTTGATAGAGTTATCTTGCATTTGTCCTTCCATTGACCTCTTGGTGATTGGGTGCTCAATTGGGATGAAATCATCTACTCCCATCCTCACCACAGCATCTTTACATAGCAAAGAGATTAAGCTTGGGTAAGCCAGTTTGGCTTCAATGGAGTTCTTGTTTGCAATTGTGTAAATCTCACAAGCAATCAGATGATGAATCTCCACTTCTTTTCCCAGCATAATACAATGAATCATCACTGCTCTCTTGATAGTAACCTCAGAACGGTTACTAGTGGGCAAGATAGAACGCCCTATGAAGTCCAACCAGCCTCTTGCAACTGGTTTGAGATCTCCCCTCTTGAGTTGGTTTGGGACACCTTTTGAATTGGTCATCCACTTGGTTCCAGGGAGGCATATGTCCTCTAGAACTTGATACAACCCCTTATCTACTCTCACCATTCTCCTATTAAAGGATTCAGGATCATCTTGTAGTTGAGGTCATTTGAAGACCTCTCTTATTTTGTCCAGATGAAAGTAAATAATTCTCCCTCTGACCATGGTTCTGTAGGTATGAAAGGCGGTTCCAGTCATTCTTTGCTTATCTGTCAGCCACAGATTTGAGTAGAATTCCTGAACCATATTTCTCCCAACCTTTGTCTCAGGGTTGGTTAGAACTTCCCATCCTCTGTTTCGAATTTGCTCTTGGATCTCCGGATATTCATCTTCTTTCAGATCAAATTTAACTTCCGAGTTCACTGACCTAAGACCCATTATTTTGCGGTAATGGTCTGCATGTTCTTTGGTTAAGAACTTCTCTTGACTCCAAAGGTCTTTTGGAGCATTCTCTTTCTTGCCTCTTAAATTGGTTTGTTTTCCTTTGGGAGCCATGATCTTGATGAGCCTTAGCTTAGTGATCACAGAAAAACACACCAAACCTAGAGGTTTGCTTGTCCTCAAGCAAAAGAAAGGAAAGAGGAGAGAGAGAGGAGGAGAGCAAATTCGAATGGTGGGGAAGGGGGTGTGGCCGAACATATATTTATAAGGAAGGGGGAGAGATTTCAAAAATTTTGAAGGAGAATTGAGAAGATATGGAAAGAATTTGAGAGATATTTGAGTATTTTTTTTTAAGAAGATTTGGAAAAGATTTGAAAGAGATTTGAAGAATGATTTTAATTTTGAAAATTTGAAGGTGAATGATGAAAGTTTGAAATGTGTTTATGTAGAAGATTATGGATCAAAATAGGAAAGTTTGAGAAAATTTTAAGTGGAAAGCAAAATCTATGTCCCCCACCTTTCTGGCGTTAAACGCCCAGAATGGTATCCATTCTGGCGTTTAACGCCCAATTGTTGGCCAATTTGGGCGTTTAACGCCCAGCCAGCTACCCTGGCTGGCGTTAAACGCCAGAAACCCCTTCATCACTGGGCGTTTCGCTAAACACCCAGGATGCTGCACACCTGGCGTTAAACACCCAGAATGGTGCCCATTATGGTGTTTAACGCCCAAAATGGCACCTTTACTGGCCCAAAGTACCCCTTACTGGCGTTTTTTCGCCAGCAAGCTCCTTTTCTCTGCTTTTTGCACTGAATCCTTCTGTAATTCTGTGAATTCCTTCAATTTTGATGATTGCCCTTTGAGAATATGTATCTAACTTTGATTAAACAAAACAGATAACCTGCTAATGACTGGGTTGCCTCCCAGTAAGCGCTTCTTTATTGTCTTTAGCTGGACCTTCACTGAGAATCATTCAAGCCTCAGTTTTGAGCACTCTTGCTCAAAATTGCTTTCAAGATAATGCTTGATCCTCTGTCCATTAACCATGAACTTTTTGTCAGAATCAGTATCCTGAAGCTTAACATATCCATATGGTGACACTCTTGTAATCACATACGGACCCCTCCACCGGATTTAAGTTTTCCTGAAAACAGTCTGAGCCTAGAGTTGAAGAGCAGAACTTTTTGTCCTGGCTCAAAGACTCTGGATGACAACTTCTTGTCATGCCACTTCTTTGCCTTTTCCTTATAAATTTTTGCATTTTCAAAGGCACTGAGTCTAAATTCATCTAGCTCATTTAGCTGGAGTAATCTTTTTTCACCAGCTAACTTAGATCCAGGTTTAGGAATCTGGTTGCCCAGTAGGCTTTATGTTTCAGTTCCACGGGCAGATGACAGGCCTTGCCATACACAAGTTGGTATGGAGAGGTTCCTATAGGAGTCTTGAATGCCGTTTTGTATGCCCACAGAGCATCGTCCAAGCTCTTTGCCCAATCCTTTCTACGGGCAATTACAGTCCGTTATAGGATTCTTTTTAGCTCTCTGTTAGAGACTTCAGCTTGCCCATTTGTCTGTGGATGATACGGAGTTGCTACTTTGTGGCTAATTCCATATCGGACCATAGCAGAGTACAGCTGTTTATTGCAGAAATGAGTGCCCCCATCACTGATTAGTACTCTGGGAACACCAAACCTGCTGAAGATGTGTTTCTGGAGGAATTTCAGCACGGTCTTAGTATCATTAGTGGGTGTAGCAATTGCTTCTACCCATTTAGATACGTAGTCCACTGCCACCAGAATGTAAGTGTTTGAGTATGATGGTGGGAACGGACCCATAAAGTCAATACCCCATACATCAAACAGTTCAATCTCTAGGATCCCTTGTTGAGGCATGGCGTATCCATGAGGCAAGTTACCAGCTCTTTGGCAACTGTCACAGTTACGCACAAACTCTCGGGCGTCTCTATAGAGAGTGGGCCAGTAGAAGCCACATTGGAGGACCTTAGTGGCTGTTCGCTCACTTCCGAAATGTCCCCCATACTGTGATCCATGGCAATGCCATAGGATCCTTTGTGCTTCCTCTCTGGGTACACATCTGCAGATCATTCCGTCTGCACATCTCTTAAAGAGATATGGCTCATCCCATAGGTAGTACTTGGCATCTGAAATTAATTTTTTCTTTGCACCCTGCTGTACTCCTGGGGTATGAACCTCACAGCTTTGTAATTTGCAATATCTGCAAACCATGGAGCTTCCTGAATGGAAAAAAGTTGCTCATCTGGGAAAGTCTCAGAGATCTCAGTAGAAGGGAGGGACGCCCCAGCTACTGGTTCTATTCGGGATAGATGATCAGCTACTTGGTTCTCTGTCCCTTTTCTGTCTCTTATTTCTATATCAAACTCTTGCAGAAGCAACACCCATCTCATAAGCCTGGGTTTTGAATCCTGCTTTGTGAGTAAGTACTTAAGAGCAGCATGGTCAGTGTACACAATCACCTTTGATCCCACTAGATAGGATCTAAACTTGTCAATGGCATAGACCACTGCAAGTAACTCTTTTTCTGTGGTTGTGTAATTCTTTTGTGCATTATTTAGAACACGGCTGGCATAATAAATGACGTGCAGAAGCTTGTTATGCCTCTGTCCCAACACTACACCAATGGCATGGTCACTGGCATCACACATTAATTCGAATGGTAATGTCCAGTCTGGTGCAGAGATGACTGGTGTTGTGACCAGCTTGGCTTTCAGGGTCTCAAATGCCTGTAGACACTGTGTGATAAACACAAATGGTGTGTCAGCAGCTAGCAGGTTGCTCAGAGGTTTTGCAATTTTCAAAAAATTCTTTATAAACCTTCTGTAGAATCCTGCATCCCCCAGAAAGCTTCTGATTGCCTTAACATTGGCAGGTGGTGGTAATTTTTCAATTACCTCTACCTTTGCCTTATCCACCTCTATTCCCTTGCTTGAAATTTTGTGCCCAAGAACAATTCCTTCAGTCACCATAAAGTGACATTTCTCCCAGTTTAAAACCAGGTTAGTCTCTTGGCACCTTTTCAGAACAAGTGCTAGGTGGTTAAGACAGGAGCTGAATGAGTCTCCATATACTGAGAAGTCATCCATGAAAACTTCCAGGAATTTCTCCACCATATCAGAGAAGATGGATAGCATGCATCTCTGAAAAGTTGCAGGAGCATTACACAGACCAAAAGGCATTCTCCTGTAGGCAAACACGCCAGAGGGGCAAGTGAATGCTGTTTTCTCTTGGTCCTAAGGATCTACGGCAATTTGGTTGTAACCTGAATAGCCATCCAAAAAGCAGTAATAATCATGACCAGCTAGTCTTTCTAGCATTTGGTCTATGAATGGTAAAGGAAAATGATCCTTTCTGGTGGCTGTATTAAGCCTTCTGTAGTCAATACACATACGCCACCCTGTAACTGTTCTTGTAGGAACTAGTTCATTTTTTTCATTATGAACCACTATCATGCCTCCCTTCTTGGGGACAACTTGGACAGGGCTCACCCAGGGGCTATCAGAAATAGGATAAATAATCCCAGCCTCTAGTAATTTAGTGACCTCTTTCTGCACCACCTCCTTCATGGCTGGATTTAGCCGCCTTTGTGGTTGAACCACTGGTTTGGCATTATCCTCCAATAGGATCTTGTGCATGCATCTTGCTGGGCTAATGCCCTTAAGATCACTTATGGACCACCCAAGAGCTGTCTTGTGTGTCCTTAGCACTGCAATCAGTGCTTCCTCTTCCTGTGGATTTAAAGCAGAGCTTATGATCACTGGAAAAGTGTCACCCTTTCCCAGAAATGCATACTTCAGGGATGGTGGTAGTGGTTTGAGCTCAGGTTTGGGAGGCTTATCCTCTTCCTGAGGAATTTTCAAAAATTCTTTTGTTTCCTCTGGTTCCTCCTGACCAGGCTGAACATCCTTGAAGATGTCCTCTAGTTCTGATTCTAGACTTCCAGTCATATTGATCTCTTCCACCAAAGAGTCAATAATGTCAGCGCTCATGCAGTCATTTGATGTGTCTGGATGCTGCATAGCTTTGACAGCATTCAACTTGAACTCATCCTCATTGACTCTCAGGGTTACTTCCCCTTTTTGTACATCAATAAGAGTTCGTCCAGTTGCTAGGAAAGGTCTTCCTAGGATGAGAGTTGCACTCTTGTGCTCCTCCATTTCCAGCACTACAAAGTCAGTTGGAAAGGCGAATGGCCTAACCTTGACAATCATGTCCTCAATTATGCCTGATGGATATTTAATGGAGCCATCAGCAAGTTGGAGACATATCCGGGTTGGTTTGACTTCTTCAGTCAACCCAAGCTTTCTGATAGTGGATGGAGGTATTAGATTGATACTTGCTCCAAGGTCACACAGGGCTCTCTTGGTGCAAGCACCTTCTAATGTGCATGGTATCATAAAGCTTCCTGGATCTTGAAGCTTTTCCGGTAAGCTTTTCAGAATGACTGCATTGCATTCTTCAGTGAGAAACACTTTTTCAGTTTCTCTCCAATCCTTCTTATGACTTAAGATCTCTTTCATGAACTTAGCATAAGAGGGTATTTGCTCAAGTGCCTCTGCAAACGGAATCTTTATTTCAAGAGTCCTTGGATAGTCTGCAAAGCGGGCAAATTGCTTATCTTGTTCCGCTTGGCAGAGTTTCTGAGGATAAGGCATCTTGGCTTTATATTCTTCAACCTTAGTTGCTGCAGGTTTATTCCTTACAGAAGTGGTTGGAGAAGCCTTTTTAGAGGGGTTACTGTTCTGAGGGTTACCTGAAACGGTAGGTCGATCTTGGATGAGATCGTCTGTGTTGGTCGGAATCGACGTGTCCGGCAGGTGGGTGTCAGCCGGAGCTGGTGTGTCCGACTTGTTGGACTTGGTGGCGGTGCTGATCCTTCGTCCCCGGAGGGTGGGGGGTACCTGCAAGAGACTCCGATGCTTAAGTTAGCAAGGGTATTAAGCAGGTATTGAGTAGAATTAGAGTATGAGTTATACCTGGGTGCTCTAGTGTATTTATAATGGTGAGATGTGGCCTCCTGTGGATAAGATAAGTTAGTTATCTTATCTTATCTTTATCTTTAAGTGAGGTCATCTTTAAGGGAACCGCCTTTATCCCTATGGGCTTTGGGCTGCCCTTGGATTTGGGACGTGTTCCTCTATTTGGGCCCTTTGTTTGGGCTTTCCTGTGACTTTGGCCGAACTCTTTGAGAAGAGGTCGGGTTGTCCTGACCTGAAGAGGTCGGTCGCTTTGTCTGTAGAACATCCCGGGTCGGACATTTTGACCCAGGGTATGAACAGTTACTATCAGCACTCTCAGGTGTCTGATTCTTCATTGGTGTTTGAACGCCAGGATTGGGTGAAGAATGGGCGTTTAACGCCAACTTTTCCCCCTTTTCTGGCGTTTGAACGCCAGAACTGGGCAGGGAATGGGTGTTTAACGCCAGTTTTTCCCCCCTTTCTGGCGTTTGAACGCCAGGAGTATTCCTCTCTGGGCTCTTACTGTCCTCAGAGGGATTTTGAGCAGTGGTTTGGTTATCCTCTGTCAACTGTTCCTTTCTTGGCTTTTTGCTACTTTGAGTAGTGTTATTCAATGTCTTCCCACTTCTCAGTTGAACTGTTTGGCATTCTTCTGTTATCTGTTTAGATAACTGCTGTTTTGTCTGATTCAACTGTGATTCTATGTTCTTGTTAGCAATTTTAGTTTCTTGGAGCATCTCTTTAAATTCTGCTAACTGTTTTGTCATCAGGTGTAGTTGCTGATTAAGCTCAACCATCTGTTCTTGAGGATTAGGATCAGTGGCTACTGCCATAACTTCTTCTTTTGTAAAGGACTCATTGCTAGAGTACACATGTTGATTTCTAGCAATAGTATTTATAAGTTCTTGAGCCTCTTCAATCGTCTTCCTCATATGTATAGATCCACCAGCTGAGTGGTCTAGAGACATCTGAGCTTTTTCTGTAAGCCCATAGTAAAAGATGTCTAACTGTACCCACTCTAAAAACATTTTAGAGGGGCATTTTCTTAGCATACCTCAATACCTCTCCCAGGCATTATAAAGTGATTCATTATCCTCTTGTTTAAAGCCTTAGATGTCCAGCCTTAGCTGTGTCATCCTTTTTGGAGGGTAAAATTGATTCAGGAATTTGTTTGATAACTGTTTCCATGTCTTTATGCTTGCTGTAGGTTGGTTATTCAACCACCTCTTAGCTTGATCTTTTACAGCAAATGGAAACAGTAATAATCTGTAGACATCCTGATCCACCTCTTTATCACGTATTGTGTCAGCAAGTTGTAAGAATTGTGCCAGAAACTCAGTAGGTTCTTCCTGTGGAAGACTGGAATACTGGCAATTTTGCTGCACCATGATAATGAGTTGAGGATTTAGCTCAAAGCTGCTTGCTCTAATGGGAGGTATACAAATGGTACTCCCACATGCAGCTGTAATGGGGTTAGCATATGACCCCAGAGTCCTTTTGGACTGTTCAATTCCACTTAGGTCCATGATGGAGAAAGAGAATATGATATGGATTCACAAGTAAAGTAATTTTTTTTAAAGGTAACCGAAAAATTTAAAATAAAATAAAATAAAATTTCGAAAACTAAAAAAATAAGATCAAAACAGATTGAAAACTAAATCAATTAGTTAATAAAAAAAAGATTTTGGAATTAGCAATTGAAAAGATATGATTGAAAATTATTTTGAAAAAGAATCAATTTTTTAGATGAGGAAAGAGAAAAATAACAAAATGTCACCAAACTTAAAATTTTTAGAAAATCAGACACAAATTTTCGAAAACTTAAAGGAACACACAAAGAAGACACCAAACTTAGAATATGAAACTAAACTCAAATAAAAGACTCTAAACCAACAAAAATAAAACAGTCCTAATCTAAGCAACAAGATAAACCGTCAGTTGTCCAAACTCAAACAATCCCCGGTAACGGTGCCAAAAACTTGGTGCACGAAATTGCAATCACACTTTTGCAATTCCGCACAACTAACCAGCAAGTGCACTGGGTCGTCCAAGTAATACCTTACGTGAGTAAGGGTCGATCCCACGGAGATTGTCGGCTTGAAGCAAGCTATGGTGATCTTGTAACTCTTAGTCAGGATATCAATGATTATCAGGTTTAATTGTGAAAAGTGAAAGAACATGAACTGAGTACTTGTTTTGCAGTGATGGAGAACAGGTTGAGGTTTTGGAGATGCTCTATCTACTGAATCTCTGCTTTCCTACTGTCTTCTTCTTCAAGCACGCAAGGCTCCTTCCATGGCAAGCTGTATGTAGGGTTTCACCGTTGTCAATGGCTACCTCCCATCCTCTCAGTGAAAGTGTTCAACGCGCTCTGTCACAGCACGGCTAATCATCTGTCGGTTCTCAATCGGGTTGGAATAGAATCCAGTGATTCTTTTGCGTCTGTCACTAACGCCCAGCCCTCAGGAGTTTGAAGCTCGTCACAGTCATTCAATCCTTGAATCCTACTCAGAATACCACGGACAAGGTTTAGACCTTCCAGATTCTCTTGAATGCCGCCATCAATTCTAGCTTATACCACGAAGATTCTGATTAAGGAATCCAAGAGATATTCACTCAATCTAAAGTAGAACGGAGGTGGTTGTCAGGCACACGTTCATAAGCGAGAATGATGATGAGTGTCACGGATCATCACATTCATCAAGTTGAAGAACAAGTGATATCTTAGAATAGAAGCAAGCGTGATTGAATGAAAAATAGTAGTAATTGCATTAATTTATCAAGACACAGCAGAGCTCCTTGCCCCCAACCATGGGGTTTAGAGACTCATGCTGTAGAAGATACAATGAGAAATGTGTAATGTGTCATGAGGTCGGTATACAATATCAAAACGTCCTATTAATAGTTAACTAGTAACCTAGGGTATACAGAAATGAGTAAATGACATAAAAATCCACTTATGGGGTCCACTTGGTGTGTGCTTGGGCTGAGCATTGAAGCTTTCATGTGTAGAAACTTTTTCTGGAGTTAAATGCCAGCTTTTATGCCAGTTTGGGCGTTTAACTCCAATTTTTGTGCCAGTTCCAGCATTAAACGCCGGGAATTCTGAAGCTGATTTGCAACGCCAGTTTGGGCCATCAAATCTCGGGCAAAGTATGGACTATTATACATTGCTGGAAAGCCCAGGATGTCTACTTTCCAACGCAATTAAGAGCACGCCAATTGGGCTTCTGTAGCTCCAAAAACTCCACTTCGAGTGCAGGGAAGTCAGAATCCAACAGCATCTGCAGTTCTTTTCAGCCTCTGAATCAGATTTTTGCTCAGGTCCCTCAATTTCAGCCAGAAAATACCTGAAATCACAGAAAAATACACAAACTCATAGTAAAGCCCAGAAAAGTGAATTTTAACTAAAAACTAATAAAATTGTAATAAAAACTAACTAAAATATACTAAAAACATACTAAAAACAATGCAAAAAAGCGTATAAATTATCCGCTCATCTCCTACAAAGGGAAATAAGGCGACGTCGAGAATTGGAGAACAAACTCCTAAAACTTGAAGCCGATGTCAAGACTAAAGCCAACCGATCCCCTCCCGAAGATAGCTCCCGCAAGGAGCAAGACCCATTCACCAAGGAGATCATGAAGACGAAAATTCCAAAAGACATTAAAACTCCCAGACATGACCTTATACGATGGCACTACAGATCCTGGCCATCATCTCAGCAATTTCAGAAGCAGAATGTACCTCCCCGACACCTCAGATGCAGTTCGTTGCAAAGCCTTTCTGACCACTTTGACAAAGACGGCAATTAGATGGTTCGGCAACCTCCCTCCTAGATCCATCTCAAGTTTCGACGACATGGCCAATAAATTCCTGGCCAGATTCTCCATCAGAAAAGACAAGGCTAAACATGCTCCGAGCCTATTAGGAATTAGACAAGGAGAACGGGAAACCCTTTGCATCTACATGGAAAGATTCAACAAGACATGAATGGACATACAGAACCTACCAACGGAAGCCGCTATTATGGGCCTCATTAATGGCTTGCGAGAAGGGCCCTTTTGTCAATCTATATCAAAGAAATACCCCACATCTCTGAACGAGGTGCAGGAACGAGCGGAAAAGTACATCAACATGGAGGAAAACTCCCGATTAGGAGAGACCTCGAAGGCCGGATTCGCCCCCCGGGGTAAAGACAAAGATTCCAGAAAGAAGGAAGACCGACATGGAGAGAAAATCAAAAAATACCACAACTACACCCCTCTTCGAGTATCTCTTGTGAATGTATACAAAGAGGTTTACAACACGGAAAAAGTACCACCAGCTCGGCCACTCAAAGGCAAAAAAAGGAGGAGGAAACTGAGCCGAATATTGTGAATACCATCAGATCCGCGGGCACTCCACCAATGAGTGTTTCGACCTAAAAAATGTCATAGAAAAGCTAGTAAGAGAAGAAAAGCTAGATCAATATCTGGGCACCTATGACGATGAGTAAAGAAAAAGAAGAAGAGCAGAAGATGTCAGACAAACCGCACGATCATCTCATACACCAGAAAGACATGTCCACATGATACACGGCGGATTTGCCGGGGGAGGAATCTCCAAATCATCTCGCAAAAAACATCTCAAAGACGTATATCACGTCGCAGGAAAGGAGGAAGCACCCGACATCCCGGTGATTACTTTCACCAAGGAAGACGCATCCGACATCGCATCAGGACATGACGATCCCATGGTCATCACTATTAAACTGGCAAATGCAAATCTTCACCGTACGTTGATAGACCAGGGGAGCTCCGCTGATAACTTATTCAAAACCGCCTTCGACAAACTCGGCTTGGAAGAAAAAGAACTCAGAGCATATCCGGACAGCCTGTTCGGACTAGGAGATACCCCGATTCAACCGATGGGATACATCTCGTTCCACACAACTTTCAGAAAAGGAAGTCAGTCAAGAACACTCAAAATTGATTATATCGTAGTCAATGTAAGTTCAGCCTACAATGCCCTAATAGGTCGAACAACGTTAAATCAGCTCGGTGCAATAGTCTCGACTCCACATCTATGCATGAAGTTCCCAACTGTAGGAGGGATAGCTACGATAAAAGCAGATCGGAAAATGGCGCGCCATTGTTACAACAAAAGTCTAAGCCTCAGAGGTAGAGAAGAAGAATTCCACACAATAGAGCTCGGTGGAGTTCAGAGGCGGGAAGAGCTCCGCCCACAACCTGAAGGTGAAATAGAGAAAATCCAGATCGGGGATACCCCGGACCAAACGACCAATATCGGCACACTCCTAAAAGGAGACATAAAAGAATCACTTATACAGTTTCTACGAGACAACGTCGACCTCTTTGCGTGGAAGGCCGCAGACATGCCAAGCATAGATCCCAAGCTAATGTGCCACAAACTAGCAATCTACCTAGGATCTCAACCGGTACAACAGAGGCGTAGAAAGCTAGGACCAGAATGCTCTCAAGCTGTGGAAGAACAGGTACGAGCTCTATTGGAGGCGAGTTTCATAAGAGAAGTCAAATACCCGCTATGGCTTGCTAACATCGTATTGGAAAAAAAGTCAAACGGGAAGTGGCGAATGTGCACTAACTATACCGATCTCAACAAAGCTTGCCCAAAAGATCCTTATCCACTCCCAAGCATTGACGCACTGGTAGATGCCTCCGCCGGATACAAATACCTCTCTTTTACGGACGCATACTCAGGATATAACCAGATCCCAATGTACCCACCCGACCAAGAAAAAACCTCATTCTTAACCCCAAAGGCAAATTACTACTACATTGTCATGCCCTTCGGTCTTAAAAATGCTGGAGCCACTTACCAAAGATTAATGAACAAGGTTTTTTCCGATGTAATCCGAAAAATCATGGAAGTTTACGTGGACGACATGCTAGTAAAGACACAAAATGAAGAGATGTTATTACCCGACCTGACCCAAGTATTTGACACTATAAGACGACATGGCATGCGACTCAATCCCGCAAAATGCACCTTCGCAGTAGAAGCTGGTAAATTCTTAGGTTTTATGATCACACAAAGAATAATAGAGGCAAACCCGGATAAATGTCGGGCCATACTCGACATGAAAAGTCCAACTTGTGTCAAAAAGGTACAACAACTCAACGGGAGGTTGGCAGCCTTGTCCAGATTCCTAGCCGGATCAGCAATAAGATCTCTCTCCTTCTACGCTACTCTAAGGAAGGGAAAGGAGTTTGAATGGACAGTGGAATGCGAGCAAGCCTTTCAAGACTTCAAAAGATTCCTGGGACAGCCACCTATACTAACTCGGCCACAGGAAGGAGAACCACTCATATTGTACCTCGAAGTAGAAAATCGGGCAGTAGCCTCAGCACTGGTCTGAGAAGACAACAGCGGGCAACAGCCCATATACTTTATTAGCAAAGCATTACAAGGATATGAGCTGAACTACCAGAAAATAGAAAAGTTCGCTTACGCTCTCATACTAACATCACGATGACTTCACCCAAACTTCCAGGCTCACACCATTAGAGTTCGGACCAACCAGCCCATAAAAGGGATCTTACAGAAAATAGACCTGGCGGGCAGAATCTTGCGATGGGCAGTCGAGTTGTCTGAATTTGATCTTCAATACAAAGCTCGGACGGCCATCAAATCACAACACCTGGCCGACTTCATTGTAGAATTTACAGACACACCGGAAATCCCCACAGAATGGAATCTCTACGTGGATAGTTCTTCGAACAAAACTGGAAGCGGCGTAGGCGTGATAATTGAAAGTAACCAGGGAACCCAAATCGAACTCTCCCTCAAATTTGGGTTCCCTGCCTCAAACAATCAAGCAGAACATGAGGCACTACTAGCTGGTTTGAAACTGGCCAGGGAGATGGGAACTCAAAAGCTTATCATCTTCAGCGACTCGCAGGTAGTTACTTCACAAATAGGAGGAAGCTACCAAGCCAAAGACCCTATCATGAAAAAGTACTTGGACAAAGCCAGAGAACAACTCGGACAATTCAGAGGATATGAGATTCGTTACATACCCCGAGAACAGAATGCCCGAGCCGACACACTCTCAAAATTAGCCAGCACCAAACCAGGCGGCAACAATAGAAGCCTCATCTAAGAAATTCTACAGAATCCATCAATCTCGGAAGAAGAAAAAGTCCTCACCATAACAGGTCGCGATCAGGGATGGATGACTCCCATAATTAACTACCTCAAAACAGAAGCACTCCCCACAGAGGAAAAAGAGGCAAAGAGGTTGAAACGGGAGGCACAATATTACACTATCATAAATAATACTCTTTACAAAAGAGGAATTTCAATACCACTGCTAAAACGCGTGCCAACTTCGTACACAAAGGAAGTCCTAGAAGAAATACACAGTGGCATCTGTGGCAATCACCTCGGAGCGCAGGCACTCGCCAAAAAAGTACTTCGGGCAGGATTTTATTGGCCAACTCTACAAAAAGAAGCCATAGTATTTGTAAGGACATGTTCACCATGTCAGAAACATGCCAACTTTCACACCGCCCTGCCAGAGGAACTCATCAGTGTGACCTCGCCTTGGCCATTCGCGAAATGGGGACTCGATCTTCTCGGACCTTTTCCTCAAGGATCAGGACAAGTTAAATTCCTCATAGTAGGAATAGACTACTTCACAAAATTGATTGAGGCAGAACCCCTAGCTAATGCCACGGCTCAAAGAAGTCAAAAATTTCTATATAGAAACATCGTCACAAGGTTTGGAGTTCCATACTCTATCACTACAGACAATGGTACCCAGTTCACAGATGCAGGCTTCAGAAAACTAGCGTTGCTTGAATATAAAACAACAATTCACCTCTGTCGAGCACCCCCAAGCCAATGGGCAAGCTGAAGCTACTAACAAAGACATATTAGCAGGGTTAAAACGGAGATTACAAGATGCAAAGGGAGCCTAGGCTGAAGAGCTCCCACAAATCCTGTGGGCATATCAGACGACTCCACATTCCACTACAAAGGAGTCACCTTTCTGATTAGCTTTCAGAATGGAGGCAATGATCCCAGTAGAGGTCGAAGAAGGATCACCCAGAGTGATCTACTATAGCGAAAAAGCCAACTCCCAACTCCAAAGGGAAGAGCTCGACTTACTTCCAGAAATCCGAGAAAGAGCTCGGATAAGGAAAGAGGCGTTGAAATGACAGATGGCCTCCAGATACAACCAAAAGGTAATACAGCGGGCCTTTGCTGAGGACGACCTCATCCTAATCCGAAAAAACATCGGAACAACTCGACCTGGAGAAGGAAAGCTGACAGCAAACTGGAAAGGACCCTACCGAGACATAGATGTGCTGGGAAAAGGCTACTACAGGATTTCCGAACTCGACGGGCGAGAGCTTCCTAGGTCCTAGCACGCCTGTAACCTAAGAAGGTACTATAGCTAGGGATGATAAAAGACCTTGGACAAGGCGCACTCTTTTTTCTGAAAAAGGTTTTTTAACGAGGCGCCAAGCCAAGACCTACAAATCACCCAACTTAGGAAATTAACCCCCTCATGTATATTTGCATTCTCTTTTAATAAAATTTGTTCAGAGTTTCTACAAACGCTCAAGTCGCATTATTCCGAAACATTCATCGCCTGAATATAAAGCTACATATCGATAGAAAGTGAAAACCAAATTTACTACGCGATCACGATCAAGACCAAAGATGAAAACCAAATTCATTAAAAGGTTGACCAAACGAGGGTTAAAACCCAAACTCTACAAAATCGGCAAAGATGAAAACAGAATAGTGCAAGAAGTTATAGAAAGTGATCCATAGAAAGGACCTGACGAGGTCCTAATAAAATGGATTGCTATAAAATAACTTCAAGACTGGCCAGCACAAAAAAGTCGGACGAGCCACAACAACCCAAGTTATAAGTAAAGCCTTGGAATGAGGTCTGGCCAACACTATAAAAGAGGCTTACTATAACTTAGAACAGCCCGACATGACGAAGTCGGACTCCTATGAAAAAGTTACAAAGGTAATCCCTGAAAAAGACCTGAACAAGGTCCAAGAAAGAGGATTACCAAGTAACTCGACAGGGCCCGATATGACGAAGTCGACCCAAAACATAAAGTTACAAAAGGTAATTCCTGAAAGAGACTTGGACAAGGCCTGACATGACGAAGTCTGCCCAAAACATAAAGCTACAAAAGGTAATCCCTGAAAGAGACTTGGACAAGGCCTGACATGACGAAGTCTGCCCAAAACATAAAGCTACAAAAGGTAATCCCTGAAAGAGACTTGAACAAGGTCCAAGAAAGAGGATTACCAAGTAACTCGACAGGGATCGACATGATGAAGTCAGCCCAAAAATATAAAGGTAATCCCTGAAAGAGACCTGAACAAGGTCCAAGAAAGAGAATTACCAAGTAACTCGACAGGATCGAACATGATAAAGTTACCCCTGAAAGAGACTTAAGTAAAGTCCAAAAAGGAGGGTTACAAACAAACAGCTCGGACCAAAACCAAGTTGAGGAAATCGGCAATCTCAGTATTATAATTCCTAACGAAGACCTGAATAAAGTTCAAATTATTGAAAGCAGCATCAGGCAAAGGAATCAAGCTGATCATGTCTGACAAAATCCCAACACTCTCAAAGACTACGAAGGTACCAAGATGAGCGCAAACAGATATGATATGTGATGACAAGTCATCATATACCTATTTTTCTATGCTTTTTCATACAAAAAATTGATGATTTGTGCTTAAATATTGAATGCTTTTATACTTAATTGGTATATTTCCTTGATCTTTTAATTTTATAAATCTTGTAGGAAATAAGAAGAAAAAGAAGCAAAGAAGCACAAAAAAAGGAGAAAAAAAGAGCTTTGGGACACACTTTGAAGTTGGAGCACACTTTGGAGCCTTAGGCCACGCTTTTAAAAGCGTGGCCCATGACCAAATTAAAGGAGAATAGGCAATCAGCACACACTGCCCTACTCTTGCCAAGGGCAGGGCAGAATCGTGATGCAAAGTGAGGTTGGAAGCAAGAATTTTCGCTAAGGTAAAATCTGGGCGCTCACAACATGACCATGCCTCTTTCAAAGGGCTATAACTTGAGCTACAGACGTCTAATTGATGTGCTTCTAGTTGCGTTGGAAAGCTGACATTCAGAGCTTTCCAACGATATATAGCAATCCATATTTGGCGTACAATTGAGGCATGAGTGAAGGGCATCTTTAAGGGCAAAAAATAAGCGAAAATAAACCAAAGTGCTTCCACCAAGGCTCGAAGCTGGAGCCTCACTCCAAAGCAAAGTAGCGCTTAAATTTCTGCTCTGCCCTCTTGGAGAGCAGGGCAATGTCGTGCTCTTCTTGAAGAAAATCCAAGAAAAATCAACTCCAAGTGCCACCCATGGGTTTCGAACCAAGCACCTAAGGGGAAGTGGGGAGCGCTACACACAAGGGAGCTTGCGCGCATCACTTTGACACGGCCCAGGGAAGCATGGCACGCACCATGACAACATTGCCCTGCCCTTGTGGAGGGCAGGGCAGCATCCTGAATGCCTATATCCCACACTTGGCACGCACAATTTCCCTACTCTGCCCTCCACAAGGGCAGAGCAGCCTCTTGGGAGCAACATGGGCCAAAATTCAACCAAAATTTCATTTAAATTCAATTCCTCTCCAAATTGAATCAAGGCCAACCAAACCCATTTCTCCTCAAATCCAAAGCAAGCAAAGCCCACATCATCACTCAAAGGCACATGGATCAATTAAATTAGGATTTTCATTTTTGTAATTTGTTTTAATTTCATTTTCATTTTTCATTTTGTAAAGCCTATATAAAGGCATCAATAGGAGCTCGATGGAGCAGGGAGGTTGGCTCCATTAGGGAGTAGTAGTAGCTCTCTCTTTTAATTTACCTTTCTGCTTAAATTTTGGATCAAGAATTGAAGGAATTCTGTTTCAATTCTCCATCTGAAATTCATTTGTGTTCTTCTGCATAATTGAGGAAATTGAGAAATTGGATCTGAAGTTTCTTTTACTGCTTTCATCTTTCTTCTCTTCTGCAAGTTGTCTTCTACTTTGATCAAGGAAGGAATTGAGGTCTAGACTTGTTTTCTAGTCTCTATGATTTCCTGAGATTTTCAATTTTATTTTGCACTTAAGCTGAACTTAATTTATGTTTGCTCCTTTAAGAAATTTTGCCTTGCTGTTTACATCTGCTGCTTTTATTTCATCTGCGTTTTTACCTTTCTGTTTCTATTACTTCTAATTTACTTTCAAGCACTTTAATCTCCCTACAATTGTTCTAATCTTGGATCTAATGCTTTCATTTAATTTCCCTGCACCCACTCCCTTTTACATTTCCTGAAATTTACATTTCTTGTCATTTAAGATTCCATTAATTTACATTTCTTGCTCTTTAAATTTCTGTCCATTTTTACATTCTGCAATTTTATCATTCCTGCAATTTACTTTCTGTTGATCAACTTCACACAATTCACTTCAATGTTAGCTTGACTAAACTAATCACCCACTAAAGTTGCTTGATCCATCAATCCCTGTAGGATCGACCTCACTCTTGTGAGTTATTACTACTTGATGCGACCCGTTATACTTGCCGGTTAGATTTGTGTGTTGGAAATTCATTTTTCCACAAAAACACCATCAAGTTTTTGGCGCTGTTGCCGGGGATTGATTTAGATCAACAATGATTAAGTGGGTGAGAAGTCTAGATCAAGCATTTTCTTTATTTTTGTTTTCTGTTTTAGATTGAAACCAAGGTGTTTGAGTTATTGCCTCACTAAGAAATTCTTTCTCTATGACATGAATTTCAAATTTCATTGATGTTTACAAAATACAAATGGAGTTCAACTCATCTTATGGTCAAACAAAATTTTATGGGATATCACCCACCATCACCAATCTCTAATGGTGGTTGGGAATATCACCAAGAAACATCAAATTTTGGGCACTCCAATTCATGGAGCTATGCTTCAGAACCACAAGATGAGAAAGAAAATCATATGGGATATTTCCCTCCACCACAAAATGATGCAAGTCATGATTCTAATGGTGGCTGGGAAGGGAATTCTAGTGCTCCATATGATATTCATCCAAAGACATCATCACTTGACCATACTTCAACAGAAAGCCCCTTTCAAAACTCACCACCCACACAAACTTCCATGAACCACTCAAGGCTCTCAAAGCTTGAGTCCATGTTCAAAAAATATGAGGAGGAGACAATGAAAGTCTGGAAAGAACAAGAAAACTCCCTCAAAAACATGGAAGTGCAGCTAGCTCAATTGGTGAGTGCAACGAAGAAGGAGGAAAAACAAGAGGAAGAGGCTACTGCATCAAGTGAAATTGCAAAGAAGGAAGAGGTGGTGGGAATATTTGAACCTGAAACTGCACTTGAGATGACAAGAGAACCTGAACACTCACAACCTCCTCAAACTCCCCTGGACCAAAAAGTCTCAACAATTGAATCTGAGATTAAAAGATATGAAGAGGGGATGAAGAAATGTTGGGAAGATCAACAAACCTCCTCAATGAAAAAGCTATTAAGTCAAATGTTGAGTGCAAGAGAGGAAGTGGAAGAGCAAGAAAGTGAGGAAGACACTCAAGAGAAGTCAAACTCAAGTGAGGCAGAGAAGTACATAGAAGAAAAGCTCATGGAACCACCAATGCAAAAGGCCCTGGATGAATACAAAACTCCAATAATCACACAGCAACCAAGTCTTGAATTCAAAGAAGTGAAGGCAACTAACAAGAGCACCAATTCTGTCCCTAATCCAGCAAGCAAGATCAATCAAGCCATTTGCAAAAGGAAGCTTGCTGAGGAAAGGCCAAGGCAAGGGACAGTAGCTGAATCTTCTCCCCCTTTGAGGTCATTCCTCTTAACAAATTGGAAGAAGAGGAAGAAAGTGAAGAACAGGTAGACAGTAGGTACATTTCTTCTCCTTGCTTTGTTTAAATATTCAATAAATTGGCATATGATCACATTCTAAGTTTGGTGTTGCCTTGCAACAAATTGTTTTCAATCTTTTTAGATGATTGCATCAATTCAAAAATTGAAAGCGACACACCAAGATTCTAAGTTTGGTGTGCCACTTATTTTCTATGCAATTTATTCAAGCAACACTACTTGTTTGCATAATCATAATGCCTCTGCAATTTTATTTTTCTCTTTTGGTTTAACATTTTAGTTTCCTTTTGTTTTATTCATTTACTTGTTTTTAATGCTTTCTTTTGTCAAACTGTGTTTGTTAATACATCACCAAGAGATCCTTATTCATGACAAATCTTGGCTTGGTGATTGTATTCAACAAATAACAGCTTCTTTTATTTAGTTTTAGTTCAAATAAATTGACATATGGTTGCATTCTAAGTTTGGTGTTGCTATGCAACGAAATTTGGTTCTAATTCTTACAAGATACTTGCATTAATTCCAAGTGAAAGTGTCACACTATGTTTGGTGTGCCACTTATCTTTTATGCAATGTATTGTGCACACCTTCTTATCCATGCAATCAAAATGTCTATGTCTCTTGTGCCTTGATTGTTATCTTTAACTTTGCTTGCTTAAAACACATGTGTTACTAACATTTCATTGTGTAAGACATTCATGATCCATCTTAGCCCCATAGCCATTGTCCTAACTGTTGCTTAAGGATAAGCAAGCATTCTGAGTTGGTATGTGAAGGAGAAAAATGGGAGGAAAATGACAACAATAGAGAAGATGAATTGCAAGGTTGTAAAGTTCCTTTTCCTCTCATTTATTTCCAGCACTTTAAATTGCATGATTGTCTTTATATTTTCTGTATACATGTGTGGTATGACTAAGCATAGCTTGAATTTGATTTGAAATATGTGGTTGTGACATTATGACTACCAACTTGAGTTTTGTGAATTCAAAAGCAAAAAGCAGCATGATCATAAACAAACAAGGAAATAAACAAGAATTTAGCATGTGCATACAAGTATTGGAAAGCTAGTGTGATTGATTGTTGCTCAATTGCATTGGATTTTATTTAATTGAAGTTTTTCATCCATTATATTTTGTGAAATCTTTTGAAATCATGAAAACCTTGAAGAAGCAAATACAATTAAAGCAAGAAAAGAAAAAGGGAAAGAATGAGAAAGCTGAAGGCTCTGAGTACCAATGGCAATTTATATGCTAAGTGCTTGTGGTGTTTATGTATCAAGCCAAATGCTTAAAAATAAAACACTTAGAAGTCAAGGCTAGGCTCAAGTGCAAAAGCACTCCCTCAAAGCTCAAGGTTCTGAGCATCAATGATTAGAGAGTCAAGAAAAGAAAAAAAATGATGAGCTTAATGAAATCCTCTAATTAAATGCTTGTGGTGCTTATGTATCAAGTGGTAATACTTGAAAACAAAGCATTTAGAAGTCGTAGCTTTGTTATTAACTCATGGGGAAAAGCACCCAAAAGGAGAAGCTAAAAAAAATCAAAAGCTTGTTTCAAGGAAGAATTATAAGAAAAAGATTTCATAAATTGAGCTAGATGGAAGCATCAATCATTTACATTTCTTTTGTGATTGAAGCATGCATAGAAAACTAGCTTACCATGAACATTGAATTGCTATTCTTTTTACCTTGGATTGTCAATCTTTATTGCATGATTCTTTTCTTGCTTGGGGACAAGCAAGGTTTAAGTTTGGTGTTGTGATGACAAGTCATCATATACCTATTTTTCTATGCTTTTTCATACAAGAAATTGATGATTTGTGCTTAAATATTGAATGCTTTTATACTTAATTGGTATATTTCCTTGATCTTTTAATTTTATAAATCTTGTAGGAAATAAGAAGAAAAAGAAGCAAAGAAGCACAAAAAAAGGAGAAAAAAAGAGCTTTGGGACACACTTTGAAGTTGGAGCACACTTTAGAGCCTTAGGCCACGCTTTTAAAAGCGTGGCCCATGACCAAATTAAAGGAGAATAGGCAATCAGCACACACTGCCCTGCTCTTGCCAAGGGCAGGGCAGAATCGTGATGCAAAGTGAGGTTGGAAGCAAGAATTTTCGCTAAGGTAAAATCTGGGCGCTCACAGCATGACCATGCCTCCTTCAAAGGGCTATAACTTGAGCTACAGACGTTCAATTGATGTGCTTCCAGTTGCGTTGGAAAGCTGACATTCAGAGCTTTCCAACGACATATAGCAATCCATATTTGGCATACAATTGAGGCATGAGTGAAAGGCATCTTTAAGGGAAAAAAATAAGCAAAAATAAACCAAAGTGCTTCCACCAAGGCTCGAAGCTGGAGCCTCACTCCAAAGCAAAGTAGCGCTTAATTTTTTGCTCTGCCCTCTTGGAGAGTAGGGCAATGTCGTGCTCTTCTTGAAGAAAATCCAAGAAAAATCAACTCCAAGTGCCACCCATGGGTTTCGAACCAAGCACCTAAGGGGAAGTGGGGAGCGCTACACACAAGGGAGCTTGCGCGCATCACTTTGACACGGCCCAGGGAAGCATGGCACGCACCATGACAACATTGCCCTGCCCTCCACAAGGGCAGGGCAGCATCCTGAATGCCTATCCCACACTTGGCACGCACAATTTCCCTGCTCTGCCCTCCACAAGGGCAGGGCAGCCTCCTGGGAGCAACATGGGCCAAAATTCAACCAAAATTTCATTTAAATTCAATTCCTCTCCAAATTGAATCAAGGCCAACCAAACCCATTTCTCCTCAAATCCAAAGCAAGCAAAGCCCACATCATCACTCAAAGGCACATGGATCAATTAAATTAGGATTTTCATTTTTGTAATTTGTTTTAATTTCATTTTCATTTTTCATTTTGTAAAGCCTATATAAAGGCATCAATAGGAGCTCGATGGAGCAGGGAGGTTGGCTCCATTAGGGAGTAGTAGTAGCTCTCTCTTTTAATTTACCTTTCTGCTTAAATTTTGGATCAAGAATTGAAGGAATTCTGTTTCAATTCTCCATCTGAAATTCATTTGTGTTCTTCTGCATAATTGAGGAAATTGAGAAATCGGATCTGAAGTTTCTTTTACTGCTTTCATCTTTCTTCTCTTCTGCAAGTTGTCTTCTACTTTGATCAGGGAAGGAATTGAGATCTAGACTTGTTTTCTAGTCTCTATGATTTCCTGAGATTTTCAATTTTATTCTGTACTTAAGCTGAACTTAATTTCTGTTTGCTCCTTCAAGAAATTTTGCCTTGCTGTTTACATCTGCTGCTTTTATTTCATCTGCATTTTTACCTTTCTGTTTCTATTGCTTCTAATTTACTTTCAAGCACTTTAATCTCCCTGCAATTGTTCTAATCTTGGATCTAATGCTTTCATTTAATTTCCCTGCACCCACTCCCTTTTACATTTCCTGAAATTTACATTTCTTGTCATTTAAGATTCCGTTAATTTACATTTCTTGCTCTTTAAGTTTCTGTCCATTTTTACATTCTGCAACTTTATCATTCCTGCAATTTACTTTCTGTTGATTAACTTCACACAATTCACTTCAATGTTAGCTTGACTAAACTAATCACCCACTAAAGTTGCTTGATCCATCAATCCCTGTGGGATCGACCTCACTCTTGTGAGTTATTACTACTTGATGCGACCCGGTATACTTGCCGGTTAGATTTGTGTGTTGGAAATTTATTTTTCCACAAAAACACCATCAATATGAAAACAGAAAGTTATAATAATAGCTAGCTTCAGAGGCCACTAAATTCAGCCCACAAAGCCGGGAAACTATTTTGTATTTCAAAATAAAGTTGCTAAACCAGCAACTAGAAAAGTAGCAAAACATCAGTTACAAAATAAAGAGTTTTAAAAAGCTCACAAGCCGGGCTATCTACAACGAACAAAGAAGAAAACTCAGTTAACATTAGAAGGCTTCTCACCAGCATTAACCCGGGGTGAAGGAGGACGAGTCTGAAGAGGCACCGCATCCACCGTCCTGTCATCCCGGTTCAAGATTTGGCAATCCGGTTCCCCCTCTAGATGATTGATCTCAGCAGTGGAAGTCGGCGCAACAGAAGTCTTGGTAGCGCACAGTGAAGGACGATCATCATCATTATCATCAGGATTGTCAGGGACAATCTTACCATCCCTAACAATGTTGTCCAGACTAAAAAGGGAAAGGTCAAGATCTGGTGTAAGAACTCGAACTTGCTCCTTCAGATTCTCATAAGCAGCAGTAACACTACCTACAAGATGACTCTGAAGTTTGGCGTAATCGGCCCAGACAGATTCCAAGCTACCCCTGAGCTCCATAATCTCTCTATAAGTAGTAACATAACTATCCTTATGTTTTAACGCCGTATCCTCGGCCAATTGCACAGCAGCTGCCAGACCAACAGCCCGAGCCTTTTCCCCCTTCAGCTCCTTTTCCAGCTCGGCCACTTTCACCTCGAGCTCCTCCTTCAAACCCTTAATCCGGTCAAACTTTGATTTTGCCTCCTCTATAAAAGCCTTGGTAGCATGGATAGGAAGATCTTGAGCAGTCCGGTATAAAGCCACTCCCATATGTGCCAGTGTAATACCACTCCGGGTAATGAAGTCTAAATGACGAAGAATAGATACATCATCTGTAGGCAGGACACCATAGGGAGCGATCTGTTGATCTACAAACCCAACAGCATCAAAGTCGGGAGCACCAAGATTAAACGGCTCAACAGTCCGAGGTCTTTTTGGAGGAGGAGCGGCAGAAGGAGAGGAAGTACCAACTGAAGTCTGCGACGAATCGACCAAACGAATCCGGGGAGTTGGGATCATCCTCCTCGGCCCAGGAGAGCTCGGGACAGATGGCTTCGACAAAACTTGGGAGGACACTTCTCCGACCACCTTGGCCAGAACGTTCTGAGCCTTCCTCGCCTTCTTAAAGGCCTTCAGCGAGTCATTATTCTTCGACATCTCTGAAAAATAAGAAAAATACAATAACTTACAAAGCCAGAAAAGAAAGCAAAAAGCAAAACAAATGGGGACACAGTTTATAAAATACCCAGCATGGTATGGATCAAGGATGGATCCCCCAGAAATTTCTTGGTCTCAAGATGCGGAGGTTCCCCACAAATATCCTCCAAAGAAGCAACAAAGGCCTGCTCAACCTCGTCTAACATCTCCCAGGTATACCTAGATACAACTACATTCCTCTGCCATTATAAAGGAAAACGAGGTTCGCCATTCTCATCCAAGAAGAAAGGACGAGCTCCTTCAACAGCTCGGATCTTAAAAAAGTAATTCTTAAAATCTCGGAAAGACTCATCATACATGGAAAAGACCTTATGTCCCTGGGCCGACCTAAAAGAAATCCAAGAAGCTTTCTTTTTTGTAGTTCCAGGCTTGGTCAACACAAACAGATAGAGAAAAAGGGTTAAAGAAGGCTTGACACCGAATTCATGGAAAACCAGCTAAAAAATCTTAATAAAACCCCAAGAATTCGGATGAAGCTGAGATGCGGCCACGTTACAAGACCACAACAGGTAGGTCTCAAAGGAAGTAAAAGGAAGGGTAATATCAATCTGGCTAAAGAAGAAATCATATGCATAAAAGAAAGGACGCTCCCCCTGGGTCGGAACAGGAAAGCAGACCCTGTCATCAGAATCGGGTGCCACCAACTCATAGTTGCATTCTTGATTCTCACTACTACATATCCGATGGTGTTTTCTAAGCTCTGCACAGAACTCCGCGTTAGCTAGAGATACACGTAGCAACACAAGGGAGTCCAACCAGTCGGACATCCCCTCAGGAACCTTAGAGGACGCCTCGATAATATTTTTGGGAGATGACATGGCCAACTAATCCTACAAACAAAAGGAAACGGGTTACTAGCCCAAAAACAAATTCGGGCAATATGAAAGCAACTCGGACAACGAGACCTCAAGCACACAAACAGTAAAAGGAAAACCCCAAGACGCACATCGAGGTCCAGGGGAATCCTTTGGAGGCAATGACAGAGTAAAGTCTCAGAAAAAGCTACAAAGATAAAACTCTCTTCCAAACAAACAACGTCCTGAGGAGAAAAAGGCAAAATTCAAAGGAAAGTCATCAAAAACCATCGTCACTATCAAAGAAAAGTCATCAACAAAAACAAAATCATCAATGGAGCAAAAATGTTATCAAAGGATAAACCTTTTTCAAAACAGCAGTATGGAAATCAACGACAACACACGAAGCCCTAAAAAGAAGCCAAAACCTGGAAAATCACCCAAAGCATACATAAGGATGAAAGAAGACCAGGAAATAGGCGTCACAGCAATAAACCAAGCACAAAAACAAGGAAAAGGTTTAAGCTTTCCAACGTATGAAATCAGAGCGTCATCCAAGAAAAAAAACAAGGCAGCAGAAATAAAATGGTGAAAGCGAAAGCAAAACCAACCTGGAAGAAAGAAGAAAGCTTTTAAGAAAAAAGCTGAGAAGCGGAGCAGAGTAGCAAAGACTGACCACGAAGCAGAAGCACCAACAAATACCAAAGCGTTACAGAGCAAAAACGAGAATGCAGGATGAAAGCAGCAAAAAAGAGGGGAAGTTACAAGAAAAAGAAAACCGTCTCTTGGATATAAAATTCGAAAAAACCCTCGCACGTTTCCAAAGCTAGAGCACTAAAACGCGCGCTTCTAAAGAAACAGAAGCGTTCCACATTCAAAAAGAAGCTCTACAAAGATAAAAGCGACAAAATGCTCGAGTTTGGCTTCACCCGAGAAGGCCTGAAGTCCTAAAACCAAGACTCGACCTCTAAATAAAGACCGAGCTCGAGCAAGGGCACTGTTCATACCCTGGGTCGAGCAATCCAACTCGGGATGTTCTACATACAAAGCGACCAACCTCTTCAGGTCAGGACGACCCGACCTCTTCACAAGGAGCTCGGCCAAGCTACTAAGAAAGCCCAGTAAAGGGCCCAAATAGAGGAACACAACCCAAAATCCTAAAGGCAACCCAAGCCTACCAAGGGAAGGGCGGTTCCCCTGAGGACAAGATGACCGCACTTGAAGATAAGATAAAGATAAGATAAGATAACTAACTTATCTTATCTGCAAAGGTCACCCTACACCATTATAAATACACTGGAACACCCAGGTATAACTCATACTCTGATTCTACTCAATACCTACTTAATACCCTTACTAACTTAAGCATCGGAGTCCCTTGCAGGTACCCCCACCCTCTGGGGGCAAAGGATCAGCACCACCATCAAGTCCAACAAGTCGGACACGATAGCTCCGACTAGTACAGAAGATCTCGTCCGAGATCGACCTACAGTTTCAAGTAACCCTCGGAACACATACCAACCTAATGGATGTGGTGATCCTCATTGTGTTGTCAATAACTACCACCATATGCCTATGAACCACCTCCTCAACGTAATCTTGAACCACTACACTCACAAGCCCCCTACCACCAATCACCTCCATATGATCCTAATCCATACCCACCATACCAACAACCATATGAGCCATATTTAGAGCCACCACTATTTCAATACAATTACTCCCAAGAACCACCTCAATATATATCACATCCATACCCTTACCATGGTAAACCACCTTCCAACTATGAACCCTTTCTCCCAAATAGTGAACACACTCTTCCACCACCACCTTTATTAGACGAATCTCTCAACCCCCTAATGCAAGAATAAAAAGATCTCTATTATCGCCTTCAAAAGTAAGAAGAAGAGCATAAGCGGTTGGAGGCCATGTTGGCCACTATGAATGAAGCCATTAGCCGCGTAGCCTCCCACCTAAGCTCATGCATCCCAAGTACTCCCATTGATGAATGTGGAGGATTAACCAAGGAGCATAGTGAGGGAGTGACTATGAAGCTTCAAGGTGAAGAAGAGGAGTTGAAGCAGGATTTGCATTAGGAGGAGGAAGTTGATGTTATTAATGTTAAGGAAGTGGATAAAGAGTTGAGGATAATTGATCAAGAAGTGGATTCCATCATTAGTGATTTTTTATCCACATTAATCAATTTCTTTGATGATCGTGTTGAGCCTTCTTCCATTGAACTACAAAGCAATATCAAGAAGGATGCGCAACCTCCAAGGCATATGTTAAGTAATAAAGGATTGGAAGAAGTTGAGCAAGTGACAAGTCTTGTTATTGAAGATAAGTCCGCACCATTGAAGAACTGAAGATTGATGGTTTAGAAGTTATAGTAAACTCTCGTTGTAAATATAGTTACTAAACCAAGCAATCAACATTTCTTGCAAACGTTTTGGTTGTCACAAGTAACAAACCCTTTTGAAATTGATAACCGAGTATTCAAACCTCGGGTCGTCTTCTCAAGGAATTGCAGGGAGGTATGTTCTTATTATTGTCTATAAAAAAGGTAAAATTGGGGGTTTTGGAAATAAGGAAGAAGTATGACAAGTAATTCAAATGACAATTAAAATAAATAAATAACTACAAAATAAACTCTTGCCAAGATATGAAATTTCAGAAGTCCTATCCTAGTTACTCCTATAAGAATGGAAGTTAATCCTACTTAGTTAACCCTTGCATAAGCAAGGGAAAGTCCAGTGAACCAATTGGTTAGATTTCCCAAGTCCTAGCCAAATCCTAAGCAAAGACTAGAGTTAGTGAAATTCCAATTAACCAGCCGACATAACAATCAATCATGAATAGTTGATAACTCAAGAGCTTCTAGCTAATCAATTAAAGCCAATAGTAAATAATCTAAATTAAAATTAAAGAAAAACAATCATGAGTCTGAAATACCTCAAATTATATTAAATAGAAAATCAGTCTAAACATAGAGAGTTCATAAACCAAATTGAGAAAATAATTAAAAGAAAAATAGAACCTGATATGAAGATGAATAAATCCTGAAGTGAAAAGAAATCCTAATCCTAAATTAAATTCTAATTCTAATCCTAATCCTACGAGAGAGGAGAGAGCCTCTCTCACTAAAAACTACATCTAAAACTAAAATTGTGAATTAAAAAAGCATGTTGAGTCTCTGCAAGTTCCCTGACTTTAATCTGTTTTTCTGGGCCAAAAACTGGGTTGAAATGCGACCCAGAATTTCTGCCAGCGATTTTTGTAATTCTGCAGATCGCGCACGTCACGCATACGCGTCATTCGGCATTTTTCTTTTCCATGCGGGCGCGTCGTCCATGCCTCCGCGTCACTCATGCGGCCGCGTCACTGTGAATTCCTTTCTTCCGTGCGGTCGCGTCGCTGACGCGTACGCATCACTTCTCACTGGTCATCTCCTCAATTTCTTGTGTTCCTTCCATTTTTGCAAGCTTCCTTCCCAATCTCTCACTCATTCATGCCCTATAAAGCCTGAAATACTTAACACACATATCAAGGCATCGAATGGTAATAAGAGAGGATTAAGATTAGCTAAATTAAGACCAAAGAAGCATGTTTTCAATCATGTAATAATTTTAGGAAGGAAATATAAATGCATGCTAATTATATGAATAAGTGGGTAAAGACCATGATAAAACCACACAATTAAACACATTGTAAACCATAAAATAGTGGTTTATCAACCTCCCCACACTTAAACATTAGCATGTCCTCATGCTAATCTCAAGGAGACCAGATAAAAGAGTAGGGAAAGGCAAGACTTATGCAATATAACCTATGAATGTTAATGCAATTACAAGCAAAGATGATTCTACCTACTTGGTGAAAAAGTAAATAAATCTTTCAAGAATAAATACGAACTGGATTTCACTAATTCAAATCACAAAATACAATATGAATATCTTGCAAGAAGAAGATAGCTCATGAAAGAAGGGAACATAGAATCAAACATTGAACCCTTACTGGTAGTGTATATCGCTCTAGTCTCTCAAATGTCTAGGGTTAATCACTCTATTCTTCCCTATTCATGCTTTCTAAACTTTGTTCTTTACCTAACCATTCAACAATATTTAATGTACCACTGCAAACATCATGAGGTCTTTTCCAAGGTTGTAATGGGGCTAAGGTGAAGGTAAGGGTATATATATAAGGCTAAGTGAGCTAGTAAAGTGAATCCTTGAGTAGTCTAAGATCTCACCTAACAAATACATACTCTATACAAATTTTAAAATTATACTTAGCCTCCCATAATTCCCACTTTTGTATGATTCTCATATTCATGTACCAAATTTTTTTTATATTTCTTTACTTTTATCACATGTGCATTGATCTTTCAACTTGACATTGGGGTAATTCTGTCCCCTTATTTGTTTACTTATTTATTGAATATATATATATATATATATATATATATATATATATATATATTTGAATCATAAAAGCAAACATAACTTATCAATGCACATGGATTTTTCATTATTTTTCTATTTTGGTTTTTCATGAGTAGGCTTCCAAATTCTCAATATTCAAATAAATTTGAAACATGATACATTCCCTTATTAACCCATGTTCCCACAGTTTCCCTACACTTAGTTGATGCATAATTTCTATCTTAAGCTAACCAAAGATTCACTTGGAATTTTTAATTTGTTTTTTTACTTAAGGTTAGTAATGTGGTTATAGAACAAGAGGGGATTTATAAAGCTCAAGGGGGGCTAACAAGGGTGATGTAAAAGGTAGGCCAATTTGGAATAAGTGAGGAATTTAAACAATGGCCTTAATCATATGTAGGCATATAAATACACTAAATAACGGACATACAGAATGGAACAAAGCAAAGATTGCAATTATAGAGAAGAAAACACACAAGAATAAAATATCATGGTTAAATAATGTAACCATATAAATAAGCTCAAAATCTCACGGGTTGTGTGTTCTTTAGCTCAAAAATCATGTTCCAAATACAACTTCAAACAAATTTAACAAAAAATTTTCAATTTAAATTAGTGAATATAAAAATTTCTTGAAAAAGAAAATATTACTTCAACCAAGTGGTAAAATATGCACAAAAAATAAACATGCAATCCAACATGCAAATGCAACAATGAAAAACAAAAATTGGTGTTGAGAAGGGACTAACTAGCCCGTGGAGATCGGTATCGACCTCCCCACACTTAAAGATTGCACCGTCCTCGGTGCATGCTGAGATGTACAGGTGAGCGGGTATTGTGATTCCTCAGCTGTTGCTCGTTGTAGAAGCTTTCTCTTTACCCGTTCTGGTGTTAGCCTGAAAAGGGAGAAGAGAGAGGGACATGAAGTCAAAGGGGTAGAGCAAGGAAGAGGGCAGTACTAGTAAGAATCATGCCAAAATAAAGAAGAATGTCGGTAACACATGGTCGCGACTCCATGAAATTAGGACAACAATAGAAACAGAGCATGATAAATTGAGGCAAGTAAATGCAAGATGTTTATTGGCATGCTGGCAAAGGCATGAGTAGCACAAATCAAGCATTAAAAGCCATAATGTATTATTAGTCATGAGAAACTAACAATAACGTTTGTATTGAAAATTATATTTAATTAATAAAATAGTAAAAGGAATTTGTGAAAAGCAAGCATTGAATAGTAGAATAGAATAATGTAGAAAAGTGCATGATGCCATACGGGCTTTTTCACAAACACATAGCAAGCATTGTAAATAAGTCATTTGAAATTATTAAATTGAAAATGCAAGCAACCTTTTAAAAAGTTATATAATTGTCAAACAATTCTTTGAATCATCCACAAGCAAAATAAATAAATTTCTAACACCAATGAAAATAATGCAATGAATGAAACTATGCAAATAAATTTAAAAAATAGAATGAAGGTGAAAAAGAATAAGAAGTGAAAGAAATAAAGTAAGAAAGAAAGAGGAAAAGATGGAAGAAATTAGGATTAGAAAAGAAAAGGTAAGATAATTGGCACTGATCGGGATAAGCTGTGCGTCGCATGTGACGCGGACGCATGAGTGACGCGGTCGTGTGGTGCGCGATAAGGTCAGGTGACGCGGACGCGTAGATCACACGATCGCGTGACCTGATTTATGCGATTGGCGCAAGGGCAGCCGCGCGGTCGCGCAACTCTCTGTTCGAAACTCTTTTTGCCAATTTTTAGGGTGATGCGGTCGCGTGGGTGATGCGATCGCGTAAATGGCCTTATTTCTAATATGACGCAGACGCGTGGGAGACGCGTTCGTGTGGTAGGGCTTGTGCTGGTAGCATCATTCCAGCCCCGCTCCATCATAACTTTCTGCCATGCACCCTTTACGTCGATTTTACTAAGCCACGCGTTCGCGTGGGTGACGCGGACGCGTGGGAAGCATTTTTTGCAACTAACGCGGACGCGTCAGCGACGCGGTCGCATGGGGCAATTTGTGCCAAAGGCATGCCTCTAGCCACGCTCTCGCGTGACTCTCTGTTCACTTTTCTTTTCTTCCAAATGCACTTGTGACGCGGACGCGTCAGTGACGCTGTCGCGTCGCGTGCGAATTTTTTTTTCCGAATAAGATGCAAATGCAGATGCAATGAATGTTATGCGAAATTCCAGGTTCAATCAAAACTCAAAAATAGACTAAAATTTAAACTGAAAAAGGAACGATCATACCATGGTGGGTTGTCTCCCACCTAGCACTTTTAGTTAAAGTCCTTAAGTTGGACATTCTGGTGAGCTCCTTGTTATGGTGGCTTGTGCTTGTACTGATCCAGGAATCTCCTCCAGTATTTAGAATTCCAGTAGCCTCCGGGATCCCAAACTAAGTGCAGAAAGCCTTCAAGTAAGTTAAAGCAAGTGACAAGGCCCCAAGAGTATTGATTTCTAGATTGAATTCCGGGGTCCCAAATCTTGCTTTTGCACCCGTCTTCTTGTTAAGCAATATTGTTCCATCCGGGTGGCAAATAGTCTGAATTCTCAGTGAAGCAGCCAGACAACTTCCTAGACCCATTTAGTTGAGCTCTACACCAACCTTTGCGTTTAAATGTTGAGCACACAACCATGTTGAACCTTGCTTGACAACTTCTTCCACGGTCCATCTTCCACTTACTCTTAATACCACAAAGAGTTCTAAGTTGGCCATCGGTCTCCAATAGCCCATATTCAAGTGGGATTAGAAAGCTAAGGGATATGAATTCTACCCACTTGAATGTTGTGAAGGATGATGGCAACTTAGGGGGAGGGGTCTCCAATAACTTTGGCATGGTGATTTAAAGCTCCACTCTCTTGTGCTCTTTGACAACTTCCACCTCTTTGCAAACTTCTTTGATTTCAACCTCTTCCTCTTGATAGCTTTCTTCTCATTCAAACTCTTCTTCATTAATTACCAAGGGCATGGGAGGTTGTGCTTCTTCTTCTTTAATTTCCATATCTTGATCAACTTCTTCCAAGTCTTCAACTATGATATGCCTTGGAGGTTGTACACCCTCATCAGCATCAATTTCAATCGGCTTGGAAGGAGGCTCTATGTCTTGACATTCCCATGGAGGTTCAGCATCTCCTAAGTCGTCAACCATTTCTTCCTCTTTAATAATTCCGGCTTCCTCCACTTATTCCAGTACAAATTCATGCTCTTTACTGTCCACCGGAGTTTCTAATGTCTCCTTCATGCTACGTTCTTCATTAGATTGTCCATATGAAGCCATGGGGGTTCCTTGAGTGTCCGAACGTCGGGACGCTAATTGACTTATCGCTTGATTTAATTGTTGAAGGGTTGCACGAAATTTTTCCACTGTTTCCTTGAGACGATCCCTTGATTCTTGTTCCGCTTGGGTATCATAAGTAGGACCATAAGACTCTTGGATTGATGGATATGGAGATGGCAAATATTGAGGTGATGGTTCTTGAGAGTAATTGGGTTGGAATCGGGGTGGTTCTATAAATGGTTCATATGGCTCATAAGGTGGTTGCTGTGGTGGATACGGGTTAGGGTCATATGGAGGTGAGTGGTGGAAAGGGGCTTGTAAGTATGGTGGTCCAAAGTTATGTTGAGGAGGGGGTTCATAGGCGTATGGTGGTGGTTGTTGATAATTAAAAGAGTGCTCGCCATAGCCATTGCCTTGATATGCATTACAGAACGGTTGTTGATAGTCTATTGGAGGTGGTTGTTGCCATGAGGGTTGATTAAATCCTTGTGGCTCCTCCCATCTTTGATTGTTCCAACCTTGATGCCTGTTTTCATTGTAATTTCCTCTTCCAGCAACATAATTGTAACCAGACTCATAGCCAAAGGGGTGAGAGTTCATAGTAGTGAGAGAAAATAAAAACAAAAACTAAAAAAAAAAAAGAAAATATTTTGAAAAAGATATAATTTTTGAAAAAAAATAAGATAGGATTTTGAAAATGATATGATTTTTTAAAAAAATAAGATAAGATAAAAATTTTTAAAATCTGAAATTTTTTTTAAATATTTACAATAACCAATAATAAGGCACACATTTGCAATTCCCCGGCAACGGCGCCATTTTGAAGAACTGAAGATTGATGGTTTAGAAGTTATAGTAAACTCTCGTTGTAAGTATAGTTACTAAACCAAGCAATCAACCTTTCTTGCAAACGTTTTGGATGTCACAAGTAACAAACCTTTTTGAAATTGATAACCGAGTATTCAAACCTCAGGTCGTCTTCTCAAGAAACTGCAGGGAGGTATGTTCTTATTATTGGCTATGAAAAAGGTAAAATTGGGGGTTTTGGAAATAAGGAAGAAGTATGACAAGTAATTCAAATGACAATTAAAATAAATAAATAACTACAAAATAAACTCTTGCCAAGATATGAAATTTCGGAAGTCCTATCCTAGTTACTCCTATAAGAATGGAAGTTAATCCTACTTAGTTAACCCTTGCATAAGCAAGGGAAAGTCCAGTGAACCAATTGGTTAGATTTCCCAAGTCCTAGCCAAATCCTAAGGAAAGACTAGAGTTAGTGGAATTCCGCTAATCAGCCGACATAACAATCAATCATGAATTGTTGATAATTCAAGAGCTTCCAGCTAATCAATTAAAGCCAATAGTAAATAATCTAAATTAAAATTAAAGAAAAACAATCATGAGTCTGAAATACCTCAAATTATATTAAATAGAAAATCAATCTAAACATAGAGAGTTCATAAACCAAATTGAGATAATAATTAAAAGAAAAATAGAACCTGATATGAAGATGAATTAATCCTAAAGTGAAAAGAAATCCTAAGAGAGAGGAGAGAGCCTCTCTCACTAAAAACTATATCTAAAACTAAAATTGTGAATTAAAAAAGCATGTTGAGTCTCCGCAAGTTCCCTAACTTTAGTCTGTGTTTCTGGGCCGAAAACCGGGTTGAAATGCGGCCCAGAATCTCTGCCAGCGACTTTTGTAATTCTGCAGATCTCGCACGTCACGTGGACGCGTCATTCACGCGGATGCCTCATTCGGCGTTTTTCTTTTCCATGCGGGCGCGTCGTCCATGCCTCCGCGTTGCTTCTGCTTTTCCAATCCGCGCGTCCGCGTCACTCATGCAGCCGCGTCACTGCGAATTCCTTTCTTCCGCGCGGTAGCGTCGCTGACGCATACGCGTCACTTCTCGCTGGTTGTCTCCTCAATTTCATGTGTTCCTTCCAATTTTGCAAGCTTCCTTCCCAATCTCTCACTCATTCATGCACTATAAAGCCTGAAACACTTAACACACAGATCAAGGCATCGAATGGTAATAAGAGAGGATTAAGATTAGCTAAATTAAGACCAAAGAAGCATGTTTTCAATCATGTAATAATTTTACGAAGGAAATATAAATGCATGCTAATTATATGAATAAGTGGGTAAAGACCATGATAAAACCACACAATTAAACACATTGTAAACCATAAAATAGTGGTTTATTAACCAACCAATGTGTTATTGGAGATTGTTAAATCGTCCTCATTGTGTTGTGAATTTGATGTTGAGGAGGCTAATGCACAACTGGTGCGCGAAATTGTGAACAATACTTTTTCACAACTCTCATAATCCCCGGTCATGAACTCCAAAAACTTGGTAGCTCAATACCATGGCATTACACAACTTCGCACAACTAACCAGTAAGTGCACTGGGTCGTCCAAGTAATAAACCTTACGCGAGTAAGGGTCGATCCCACGGAGATTGTTAGTATTGAAGCAAGCTATGGTCATCTTGTAAATCTTAGTCAGGCAAACGCAAATGGATATGGTGATGAACGAAAATAAACATAAAAGTAAAGATAGAGATACTTATGTAATTCATTGGTAGGAACTTCAGATAAGCGCATGAAGATGCCTTCCCTTCCGTCTCTCTGCTTTCCTACTGTCTTCATCCAATCCTTCTCATTCCTTTCCATGGCAAGCTTGTGTAGGGTTTCACCGTTGTCAATGGCTACCTCCCATCCTCTCAGTGAAAGCGATTGCATATGCTCTGTCACAGCATAGCAGAATTCAGCTGTCGGTTCTCGGTCAGGCCGGAATAGAATCCATTGATTCTTTTGCGTCTATCACTAACGCCCCGCCTGCTAGGAGTTTGAAGCACGTCACAGTCATTCAGTCATTGAATCCTACTCAGAATACCATAGACAAGGTTAGACCTTCCGGATTCTCTTGAATGCTGCCATCAGTTCTCGCCTATACCACGAAGACTCTGATCTCACGGAATGGTTGGCTCGTTTGTCAGACGAGCACTCGGTTGTCAGGCGATCAACCATGCATCGTGCAATCAGGAATCCAAGAGATATTCACTAGAGCCTTGATTGCTTGTAGAACAAGAATGGTTGTCATTCACCTTGTTCATGGGTGAGAATGATGATGAGTGTCACGGATTATCACATTCATCAAGTTGAAGAACAAGTGATATCTTAGAACAAGAACAAGCGGAATTGAATGGAAGAACAATAGTAATTGCATTAATACTCGAGGTACAGCAGAGCTCTACACCTTAATCTATGGTGTGTAGAAACTCCACCGTTGAAAATACATAAGCATAAGGTCTAGGCATGGCCGAATGGCCAGCCTCCCAAAGAGGGTTCAATCATAAAAACATGATCAAAAGATCCAAAGATCGAAAGACTCTGTGATCGAAAGACTCCTAATACAATAGTCAAAGGTCCTACTTATAGAAAACTAGTAGCCTAAGGTGTACAGAAATGAGTAAATGACATAAAAATCCACTTCCGGGCCCACTTGGTGTGTGCTTGGGCTGAGCAATGAAGCATTTTCGTGCAGAGACTCTTCTTGGAGTTAAACGCCAGCTTTAGTGCCAGTTTGGGCGTTTAACTCCCATTTGGGTGCCAGTTCCGGCGTTTAACGCTGGGATTCCTGAGGGCGACATTGAACGCCGGTTTGGGCCATCAAATCTTGGGCAAAGTATGAACTATCATATATTGCTGGAAAGCCCAGGATGTCTACTTTACAACGCCGTTGAGAGCGCGCCAATTGGGCTTCTGTAGCTCCAGAAAATCCACTTCGAATGCAGGGAGGTCAGAATCCAACAGCATCTGCAGTCCTTTTCAGTCTCTGAATTAGAATTTTGCTCAGGTCCCTCAATTTCAGCCAGAAAATACCTGAAATCACAGAAAAACACACAAACTCATAGTAAAGTCTAGAAAAGTGAATTTTAACTAAAAACTAATAAAAATATACTAAAAACTAACTATATCATACTAAAAACATACTAAAAACAATGCCAAAAAGCATACAAATTATCCGCTCATCACAACACCAAACTTAAATTGTTGCTTGTCCTCAAGCAACTGAAAATCAAATAAGATAAAAAGAAGAGAATATGCAATGAATTCAAAAAACATCTATGAAGATCAGTATTAATTAGATGAGCGGGGCTTTTAGCTTTTTCCCTTTGAATAGTTTTGGCATCTCACTCTATCCTTTGAAATTCAGAATGGTTGGCTTCTTTAGGAACTTAGAATCCAGATAGTGTTAATGATTCTCCTAGTAAAGTATGATGATTCTTGAACAAAGCTACTTATTGAGTCTTGGCTGTGGCCCAAAGCAATCTGTCTTCCAGTATTACCACCGGATACATACATGCCACAGACACATAATTGGGTGAACCTTTTCAGATTGTGACTCAGCTTTGCTAAAGTCCCTAATTAGAGGTGTCCAGGGTTCTTAAGCACACTCTTATTTGCCTTGGATCACAACTCTTATTTCTCTATTTTTTCGTTTTTTTTTCTTTTTTTCGATATTTTTTTTAATAGAAATGCTTTTTCTTGCTTCAAGAATCATTGTAATAATTTTTCAGATTCTCAGTAACATGTCTCCTTTTTCATCATTCTTTCAAGAGCCAACATTCATAAATCACAAATTCAAGATACATATGCACTGTTTAAGCATACATTCAGAGAACAAAAATATTACCACCACATCAAAATAATTAAACTGTTATAAAATTCAAAATTCATGCAATTCTTTCTTTTATCAATTAAGCACATTTTTATTTAAGAAAGGTGATGGATTCATAGGACATTCATAACTTTAAGGCATAGACACTAAGACACTAATGATCACAAGACACAAACATGGATAAACATAAGCATAAAATTCGAAAAACAGAAGAATAAAGAACAAGGAAATCAAAGAACGGGTCCACCTTAGTGATGGCGGCTCTTTCTTGCTCTTGAAGATCCTATGGAGTGCTTGAGCTCCTCAATGTCTCTTCCTTGTCTTTGTTGTTCCTCCCTCATGATCCTTTGATCTTCTCTAATTTCATGGAGGATGATGGAGTGTTCTTGATGCTCCACCCTTAGTTGTCCCATGTTGGAACTCAACTCTCCTAGGGAGGTGTTTAATTGCTCCCAATAGTTTTGTGGAGGAAAGTGCATCCCTTGAGGAATCTCAGGGATCTCATGATGAGTGGGATCTCTTGTGTGCTCCATCCTCTTCTTAGTGATGGGCTTGTCCTCATCAATGGGGGTGTCTCCATCTATGTCAACTCCCACTGAATAACAGAGGTGACAAATGAGATGAGGAAAGGCTAACCTTGCCAAAGTAGAGGACTTGTCCGCCACCTTATAGAGTTCTTGGGCTATAACCTCATGAACCTCTATTTCTTCTCCAATCATGATGCTATGGATCATGATAGCCCGGTCTATGGTAACTTCGGACCGGTTGCTAGTGGGAATAATTGAGCGTTGTATGAACTCTAACCATCCTCTAGCCACGGGCTTGAGGTCATGCCTTCTTAATTGAACCGGCTTTCCTCTTGAATCTCTCTTCCATTGGGCGCCCTCTTCACATATGACTGTGAGGACTTGGTCCAACCTTTGATCAAAGTTGACCCTTCTAGTGTAAGGATGTTCATCTCCTTGCATCATAGGCAAGTTGAACGCCACCCTCACACTTTCCGGACTAAAATCCAAGTATTTCCCCCGAACCATAGTAAGATAATTCTTTGGATTCGCGTTCACACTTTGGTCATGGTTCTTGGTGATCCATGCATTGGCATAGAACTCTTGAACCATCAAGATTCCGACTTGTTGAATGGGGTTGGTAAGAACTTCCCAACCTCTTCTTCGGATCTCATGTCGGATCTCCGGATATTCACCCTTTTTGAGTGAAAAAGGGACCTCGGGGATCACCTTCTTCAAGGCCACAACTTCATAGAAATGGTTCCTGATGCACCCTTGAGATGAATCTTTCCATCTCCCATGACTCAGAGGTGGAAGCCTTTGCCTTCCCTTTCCTCTTTCTAGAGGTTTCTCCGGCCTTGGATGCCATAACTGGTTATGGAAAAACAAAAAGCAATGCTTTTACCACACCAAACTTAAAATGTTTGCTCGTCCTCGAGCAAAAGAAGAAAGAAGAGAGTAGAAGAAGAAGAAATGGAGGAGAGGGAGATGGCTTTGTGGTTCGGCCAAAAGGGGAAAAAGTAGTGTTTAGGGTGTGTGAAAGTGAAGGAGTGAAGATGATAGTGGGATGTGATAGGTGGGGGGTTTTTTGGGAGAGAGGTGTTGAGGTGATTGGTGAATGGGTGAAGAAGAGAGAGGGTGGTGGGGTTGGTGGGGATCCTGTGGGGTCCACAGATCCTTAGGTGTCAAGGAAAAGTCATCCCTGCACCAAATGGCATGCAAAATCACGTTTTGTGCCATTTCTGGCGTTAAACGCCGGGCTGGTGCCCATTTCTGGCGTTTAACGCCAGCATCTTGCCCCTTTCTGGCGTTTAACGCCAGTCTGGTGCCCCTTTCTGGCGTTAAACGCCCAGAATGGTGCCAGACTGGGCGTTAAACGCCCACCAGCTAACCTCACTGGCGTTTAAACGCCAGTGGTTGCATCCTCCAGGGTGTGCTGTTTTTCTTCCTGTTTTTCATTCTGTTTTTGCTTTTTTCATGGATTTTGTGACTTCTTATGATCATCAACCTACAAAAGACATAAAATAACAAAAGAAAATAGTTAATTATAAAACATTGGGTTGCCTCCCAACAAGCGCTTCTTTATTGTCATTAGCTTGACAGAGGACTCTCATGGAGCCTCACAGATACTCAGAACCGTGTTGGAACCTCCCAACACCAAACTTAGAGTTTCAATGTGGGGGTTCAACACCAAACTTAGAGTTTGGTTGTGGCCTCCCAACACCAAACTTAGAGTTTGACTGTGGGGGCTCTGTTTGGCTCTGTTTTGAGAGAAGCTCTTCATGCTTCCTCTCCATGATGACAGAGGGATACCCTTGGGCCTTAAACACCAAGGATTCTTCATTCACTTGAATGATCAACTCTCCTCTATCAACATCAATCACAGCCTTTGCTGTGGCTAGGAAGGGTCTGCCAAGGATGATGGATTCATCCATGCACTTCCCAGTCTCTAGGACTATGAAATCAGTAGGGATGTAATGGTCTTCAAATTTAACCAGAACATCCTCTACAAGTCCATAGGCTTGTTTTCTTGAGTTGTCTGCCATCTCTAGTGAGATTTTTGCAGCTTGCACCTCAAAGATCCCTAACTTCTCCATTACAGAGAGGGGCATGAGGTTTACACTTGACCCTAAGTCACACAAGGCCTTCTTGAAGGTCATGGTGCCTATGGTACAAGGTATAGAAAACTTCCCAGGATCTTGTCTCTTTTGAGGCAGTTTCTGCCTAGACAAGTCATCCAGTTCTTTGGTGAGCAAAGGAGGTTAATCCTCCCAAGTCTCATTTCCAAATAACTTGTCATTCAGCTTCATGATTGCTCCAAGGTATTTAGCAACTTGCTCCTCAGTGACATACTCATCCTCTTCAGAGGAAGAATACTCATCAGAGCTCATGAATGGCAGAAGTAAGTCCAATAGAATCTCTATGGTCTCAGTTTGAGCCTCAGATTCCCATGGTTCCTCATTGGGGAACTCGGTGGAGGTCAGTGGACATCCAGTGAGGCCTTCCTCAGTGGCGTTCACTGCCTCTTCTCCTTCCCAAAATTCGGCCATATTTTTGGATTTTCTTCAGTATTGCTTGGGGGAGTACTTGGAGGGAGTTCAGTAATTTTCTTACTCAGCTGACCCACTTGTCCTTCCAAGTTTCTGATGGAGGACCTTGTTTCAGTCATGAAACTTTGAGTGGTTTTGATTAGATCAGAGACCATGGTAGCTAAGTCAGAGGTATTCTGCTTAGAACTCTCTGTCTGTTGCTGAGAAGATGATGGAAAAGGCTTGCTATTGTTAAACCTGTTTCTTCCACCATTATTGTTGTTGAAACCTTGTTGAGGTCTCTGTTGATCCTTTCATGAGAGATTTGGATGATTTCTCCATGAAGGATTGTAGGTGTTTCCATAGGGTTCTCCCATGTAATTCACCTCTTCCATTGAAGGGTTCTCAGGATCATAAGCTTCTTCCTCAGATGAAGCTTCCTTAGTACTGCTTGGTGCATTTTGCATTCCAGACAGACTTTGAGAAATCATATTGACTTGTTGAGTCAATATCTTGTTCTGAGCCAGTATGGCATTCAGAGTGTCAATCTCAAGAACTCCTTTCTTCTGACTAGTCCCATTGTTCACAGGATTTCTTTCAGAAGTGTACATGAATTGGTTATTTGCAACCATTTCAATCAGTTCTTGAGCTTCTGCAGGCGTCTTCTTCAGATGAAGAGATCCTCCTGCAGAGCTATACAAAGACATCTTGGACAGTTCAGAGAGACCATCATAGAAAATGCCTATGATGCTCCATTCAGAAAGCATGTCAGAGGGACACTTTCTGATTAATTGTTTGTATCTTTCCCAAGCTTCATAGAGGGATTCTTCTTCCTTCTGTCTGAAGGTTTGGACTTCCACTCTAAGCTTACTCAATTTTTGAGGTGGAAAGAACTTTGCCAAGAAGGCATTGACTAGCTTTTCCCAAGAGTCCAGGCTTTCTTTAGGTTGAGAGTCCAACCATGTTCTAGCTCTGTCTCTTACAGCAAAAGGGAATAGCATCAGTCTATAGACCTCAGGGTCAACCCCATTAGTCTTGATAGTGTCACAGATTTGCAAGAATTCAGCCAAAAACTGATGAGGATCTTCCAGTGGAAGTCCATGAAACTTGCAATTCTGTTGCATTAGAGAAACTAATTGAGGCTTAAGCTCAAAGTTGTTTGCTCCAATGGCAGGGATAGAGATGTTTCTCCCATAGAAGTTGGGAGTAGGTGCAGTAAAGTCACCCAGCACCTTCCTTGCATTGTTGGCATTGTTGTTGTTTTCGGCTGCCATGAGTTCTTCTTCTTTGAAGAATTCGGTCAGGTGCTCTAAAGAGAGTTGTGCTTTGGCTTCTCTGAGCTTTCTCTTCAAGGTCCTTTCAGGTTCAGGATCAGCCTCAACAAGAATGCCTTTGTCTTTGCTCCTGCTCATAAGAAAGAGAAGGGAACAAGAAAATGTGGAATCCTCTATGTCACAGTATAGAGATTCCTTTAGGTGTCAGAGGAAAAGAAGAGTAGAAGACAGAAGTAGAAAATTCGAACTTATCAGAGAAAATGGAGTTCGAATTTTGCATTAAGGGATAGTGTTAGTCCATAAATAGAAGGATGTGAGAAGGAGGGAAGTAATTTTCGAAAATTAAGTGAAAAATTTTGAAAACATTTTTGAAAAACATTACTTAATTTTCGAAAATGAAAATGGAAAAGAAATCAAGTGATTTTTGAAAAAGATTTAGAAATTAGAAATCAAAAAGATTTGATTGAAAACTATTTTGAAAAAGATGTGGTTAAGAAGATATGATTGATTTAAAAAAAATGTGATTGAGAAGATATGATTTGAAAAACATTTTAAAAAGATTTGATTTGAAAATTAAAAACTTGACTAACAAGAAAAGATATGATTCAAACATTAAACCTTTCTCAACAGAAAAGGTAACATACTTGAAATGTTGAATCAAATCATTAATTGATAGTAAGTATCTTTAAAAATAGAAAGAAATTGATTTTGAAAAAGATTTGATTGAAAAATTGATTTGAAAAAGATTTGATTTTGAAAACTAAAAAAAATTTGATTTGAAAACAAAATCTTCCCCCTCTAGCCATCCTGGCGTTAAACGCCCAGAATGGTGCACATTCTGGTGTTTAACGCCCAAAATGCTACCCTTTTGGGCGTTAAACGCCCAACCAGGTACCCTGGCTGGCGTTTAAATGCCAGTCTGTCCTTCTTCACTGGGCGTTTTGAACGCCCAGCTTTTTCTGTGCAATTCCTCTGCTGTATGTTCTGAATCTTCAATTCTCTGTATCATTGACTTGAGAAGACACAAATTAAAAATATTTTTGGATTTTTAATAATAAGGAAAAATCAAAATGCAACAAGAATCAAATAACAATGCATGCAAGACACCAAACTTAGCAGTTTGTATACTACTGACACTAACAAAATGAAAATGCATATGAGACACACAAAACACTCAAGTCAATAGAATTCAAAGATTAGAGCAAGTAAATCATCAAGAACATCTTGAAGATCACCAAGATACATGAATGAATGCATGCAATTGACACCAAACCTAAGATGAAACACTAGACTCAAACAAGAAATTTTTGGATTTTATGATTTTGTAAATTTTTTTTTTGTGTTTTTCGAAAATTAAGTGGAAAAAGGTATCAAAATTCTTAATGAGAATTCCAGGAATCAGTGCAATGCTAGTCTAAGACTCCGGTCCAGGAACTAGACATGGCTTCACAGCCAGCCAAGCTTTCAAAGAAAGCTTCGGTCCAAAACACTAGACATGGCCAAAGGCCAGCCAAGCCTTAGCTGATCACTGCTCCAAAAGCAAGATTTGATAAAAATCAACAAGCTCTTGTAATGATAAGTTGAAACCTCGGTCCAATGAAATTAGACATGGCTTCTCAGCCAGCCAGACTTCAACAAATCATCATGAAACTCTAGAATTCATCTTCAAGAATTTCAAAAAAAAATAAATACCTAATCTAAGCAACAAGATGAACCGTCAGTTGTCCAAACTTGAACAATCCCTGGCAATAACGCCAAAAACTTGGTGTTGTTGCCGGATCTTGGCACTGATGTTACCAAAAGCTTGCTCAAAACGTGAACAATCCCCGGCAACGGCGCCAAAAACTTGGTGCGCGAAATTGTGAACAATACTTTTTCACAACTCTCATAATCCCCGGTCATGAACTCCAAAAACTTGGTAGCTCAATACCATGGCATTACACAACTTCGCACAACTAACCAGCAAGTGCACTGGGTCGTCCAAGTAATAAACCTTACGCGAGTAAGGGTCGATCCCACGGAGATTGTTAGTATTGAAGCAAGCTATGGTCATCTTGTAAATCTTAGTCAGGCAATCTCAAATGGATATGGTGATGAACGAAAATAAACATAAAAGTAAAGATAGAGATACTTATGTAATTCATTGGTAGGAACTTCAGATAAGCGCATGAAGATGCCTTCCCTTCCGTCTCTCTGCTTTCCTACTGTCTTCATCCAATCCTTCTCATTCCTTTCCATGGCAAGCTTGTGTAGGGTTTCAGCGCTGTCAATGGCTACCTCCCATCCTCTCAGTGAAAGCGATTGCATATGCTCTGTCACAGCATAGCGGAATTCAGCTGTCGGTTCTCGGTCAGGCCGGAATAGAATCCATTGATTCTTTTGCGTCTGTCACTAACGCCCCGCCTGCTAGGAGTTTGAAGCACGTCACAGTCATTCAGTCATTGAATCCTACTCAGAATACCACAGACAAGGTTAGACCTTCCGGATTCTCTTGAATGCTGCCATCAGTTCTCGCCTATACCACGAAGACTCTGATCTCACGGAATGGTTGGCTCGTTTGTCAGACGAGCACTCGGTTGTCAGGCGATCAACCATGCATCGTGCAATCAGGAATCCAAGAGATATTCACTAGAGCCTTGATTGCTTGTAGAACAAGAATGGTTGTCAGTCACCTTGTTCATGGGTGAGAATGATGATGAGTGTCATGGATCATCACATTCATCAAGTTGAAGAACAAGTGATATCTTAGAACAAGAACAAGTGGAATTGAATGGAAGAACAATAGTAATTGCATTAATACTCAAGGTACAGCAGAGCTCCACACCTTAATCTATGGTGTGTAGAAACTCCACCGTTGAAAATACATAAGCATAAGGTCTAGGCATGGCCGAATGGCCAGCCTCCCAAAGAGGGTTCAATCATAAAAACATGATCAAAAGATCCAAAGATCAAAAGACTCTGTGATCGAAAGACTCCTAATACAATAGTCAAAGGTCCTACTTATAGAAAACTAGTAGCCTAAGGTGTACAGAAATGAGTAAATGACATAAAAATCCACTTCCGGGCCCACTTGGTGTGTGCTTGGGCTGAGCAATGAAGCATTTTCGTGCAGAGACTCTTCTTGGAGTTAAACGCCAGCTTTAGTGCCAGTTTGGGCGTTTAACTCCCATTTGGGTGCCAGTTCCGGCGTTTAACGCTGGGATTCCTGAGGGTGACTTTGAACGCCGGTTTGGGCCATCAAATCTTGGGCAAAGTATGGACTATCATATATTGCTGGAAAGCCCAGGATGTATACTTTCCAACGCCGTTGAGAGCGCGCCAATTGGGCTTCTGTAGCTCCAGAAAATCCACTTCGAATGCAGGGAGGTCAGAATCCAACAGCATCTGCAGTCCTTTTCAGTCTCTGAATCAGAATTTTGCTCAGGTCCCTCAATTTCAGCCAGAAAATACCTGAAATCACAGAAAAACACACAAACTCATAGTAAAGTCCAGAAAAGTGAATTTTAACTAAAAACTAATAAAAATATACTAAAAACTAACTATATCATACTAAAAACATACTAAAAACAATGCCAAAAAGCATACAAATTATCCGCTCATCAACAACCTCCGATACATGAATTAAGCAATGAGGAATGTGAAGAAGAGGTTGGTGAATAAGGAAGTAAAATTGAAGATGCTTGTCAAGAGGTGGAGGAATTTAAAGAAGAGTATAAGGGAATGGATCTTGCATTGTCAAAGTGTGGAGAGGTCCCCCTTCTTAAGTCACCATCATCCTTTACACCATTCAAGTGGGCAAATCTCTTATCTCTAAGCTTTATAATTCCACTTGAATATAGGTTGCTTGAAACAAATGGTCAACTTAGATCTCTTTATGGATTGAGGAGTAAGAGAAGGTTGTGTAGTTGTTGGCAAAATGATGTTAGACTCACTAATGTTGAATCCTCAAGGCTTAAGCCCCAAGGTTGGAGGATTCCTAAATTGAATGGGTCTAAGAAGATGTTTTGGTGTTCACTTGAGAATTCGGATCACTTGCCACCCAATTGGAATTGTCTTGATCAATATGAAGATGGGTGTAGAAACAAGATTTGGGATCCAGGAATATGTGAAGATGAACTTTAGGAACCCTTAGCTTGTGTGGAACTCCATCAAAGCTTAGTGCTATTGATTTTGAATTTTGGAGCCTATTGGAAGTCCAAGCATTGGTGGGAGTTCAAAGATGAATTCAAGCACAAGCCACCTTGACAAGGAGCTTCCCAATTGTCCAACTTAAGGGCAATAAATACGAGTGCTAGGTGGGAGACACCCCACCATGGTAAACTCTTTCCATTCTCTTGTATATATAATGAATGAATAAATTGAGTTGCCATTGTTAGGTAGTTTTCTTCTTTACATATTCTTGTTTTAGTGTTTTAGTTGCTAGTTTGTTTGATTAGGTTTATGCCTTATGTTGTAGCATAGTTGTTGTTAAATTGTATTTTGCTTAAAGTGTTGGTTTATGCTAATGACATGTACGCGTGGATTTGAATTTACTAATACCCCTAATGCGTGAACCCTAGCCATGTCGTGTCACTCTTCCCTCTTCCGTTTCTTCTTCCCAACGTCTCTTTCTCTTCTCCCTCCAACCATCAAACCCCGTAACCACCACCATCAAGCTTATGTACCACCACCGCCCGCACTAGTCCAGCGACCGAGAATCGCCGCCGACCACTTGTCTCTCTTCCCTTTTTTTCCCTTCTCTCCTTCTTCTCCTATCTTTTTCCCCTATGTCCGTCTACCATTCCCCTGTTGCCATAACCACCACTGCGGCCACCCATTGCCACCAGCGAACCACTATCCACCACCACCAACTGTTTTCTTCCACCATTTCACAATTTTCTCCCGTCTCCTTACCATAACAGAACCTGGAGTTGCTTCCCTGCTCTCTGAGTTTAGTGCCGCTGCTCAGCGCTTCAGCTCTGCCGGAACCACCGCCACCAGTTGACGCCGTCTCTGGGTCGGCGCTGCTCTGTTCCCATTTCCCTTCCTTTTCCATTTCTGCTTCTACTTCTCCTAGGTTCCAGTTCCTCTGTTTTAATTTTTGTTTTCATTTTTAATTTTCTTTTAATTAATTTTCATGTTAGTATTAGTGTTGATTAAGTTTCTGATTAAGTTAGTGAGAATAGAATGCATGTGGTTAGAGAATTTGGTGTGGATAGTGGATTTAGGTCTGATTTTTGCTATTCATGCTGTCTAAATTGGTGTGTGTTTCAATGCTTTGTGAATGAGATGATGATGGTCATTTCTATAACTGGTGTGCATATTCTGGTTAGCGTTTATGGGCTGAATATTCTGTTTCATTACTTTGGTATATGAATTCTTATGCTGTTGTTAATGCTGGAATGATTTTGAATCCATTTGAATTGAGTTTGTTGAGTTTGTTGCTACTTGTTTATATCCGGGAATGTCCAATTTACTGCCAAGATGCTGCCGAAATTTTCAAAAATTTTTGTGCTATCGAGTGCGACTTGTGAATTGAATTTGATGCTGTTTCCCTTGGTACATTTTTGCCATGTTCGATTCATAATTCATGTGGCCAGCATTTTCACGTTTATTTTGGTTCCATTTCATGTGTATTTATGATTGACGGCCTCAAGGAACTATTTGACGGATTTCTGAGTCAATTAGATCCTTGATTGACCAAGTGATTTAAACCCCTTCTTTGTTTTGAATTGCTCAAGTTAGGTCAAAATTTCTATCCTTCATGGTCATATTTCTAGTGTACTTCTCATTGACCATTGAAGTTGTTTTCTTAAACCTTCAAGTGGCCTAATCTTGTTCCTTTTGACTGAGGTTATTTTAAGTTGTAATTATTGGTGCAATTTTACTTATGTAGCCTTTTCATTGACCATTGACCATTGAAGTTGTTTTCTTAAACCTTCAAGTGGCCTAATCTTGTTCCTTTTGACTGAGGTTCTTTTAAGTTGTAATTATTGGTGCAATTTTACTTATGTAGCCTTTTCATTGTTCCAATTTACTTTGTGTTACATAAATGCATTTTCAATTTGCCAACACCAATTTTTGCACTTAAGTGACCAAACACATTGTTGATGGCTTGCATTTCTCTTTTGTGCTTTCTGTGCTTAATATATTTCATTATCAATGACTTGCATCATCTTCATGAATGTGAGTATGCTTTTTTCCTAAACTTTTTGAGCTTCTCTTGGTTAGGTCAATAATTGTCATGCCACTGATCTTTAACCTACTTTTCTAACTTTTGACTTGATTGACATTCTAACTTCTCTTTTTAGTTTTTCAAGCTAACTCTTTTATCTTCTTTTGGGCTTGATAATTGTTGTTGCTGAACAAACAAGTATTTTTACTATCATTGTTTGAATTTTTGGTTTGTGTTTTTGATTGATGTTTGAATTCTACTTTTCCTGCATTCCAAAAATTCATTTCTTTGACTCACTTCATGAATGTGTCTCAATATCCTTCTGTTGCATGTTTTCTGTCCGTTGTTTATATGCTTGCTTTATGCCCCTCTGCTTTGCTTAATATGTTGTATCCCGTAATTTCAGTTTTTCAGGATGTTTGACAGAGGCAAGGCAATAGCCAAGGCCACCTCCAGAGAAAGGAAGAGGTCTCAATCATCTACTGAACCAGTGACCTTCGGTTATTCTGAGATGCGTCTCTCTGATAAGTGATAAACCCCATTTTTAGGGTTTATTTTGTATGGAATTTAAGGATTTTATCACTATTCTCTTACACTTATTCCTATAAAATGCATGATTTTATGTCTCCTTCTAATTTTATTTCATGGTTGAAAACATGCTTATTTGGCCTCAATTTTGCTACATTTTAATTCTCTTCTATTGCCATTTGATGTTGTGATATGTGTGTTAAGTGATTTCAGAGTTTATAGGGCAAGAATGACCTTGGAGAGAGGAAGGTAGCATGCATAAATGGAAGGAGCATGGGAAAATGGAGCTTTGGAGCTTAAACAGCGATGCGTACGTGTGCCTTGTGCATACACGTGGATGCACGCTATTAGGATCGGCGCGAAGAAGTCCGCGAGTTCGCGTAGCTGAACAAGAGCTTCATGGATGCGTACGCGTGCCTTTCGTGTACGCGTGGATCGTAAAAACTCCAAGGACATGCACGCGTGACCAACGCGTACGCATCAATGCTCGCACGTGACTTGTTAAGTGAAAACGTGACTGGCGATTTCAGAGGAACTCCAGGCCCAGTTTTGAGCAGAATTCTGGCAGAAAAGGACATAAAGGACCAAGGATTGAAAGGGATACACACATTACACATATTTAGATATTTTGGTAGTTAGTTTTGGAGGTTTATAGAGAGAGAAACTCTATCTTCTCTCTAGGTTTTGGCTTTCTCAATTCCAATTGCACTTGGATTCTTTGGTTAGATCTAAATTCAATTTAAATTCTACATTGTTCTAGTTTGTAGATCTCACTTTTCTACTCTCAATTTAGTATTTTTGTTACTCTAGCATTGTAGATCTTGGATTTGGATCTTGTTACTTTAATTTCTATTAATGCATTGAGGAATTTCATGTTCATTGTTGTTGATTGCTTAATTTTTGTTAATTGCTTGAATTAGATAGCTTGAATTCAAATTATCTTCTCCATTTCACAATGTCTTTCATTATTGCTCACCGAATGTTTGAGAAAATGTCAACTATAGCGATTCATACCATAGGTCAAATTAGGCGAGCCGGGTTGAATGAAGACAAAAATGACCGACCTCTTATAAAGGTTAGTTGACACCGACCTCTTCCCAAAGAGCTCGGCCAAGTTGTTATAAGGGCCCAAGTAGGCCCAAAGCAAAAGATCATAGCCCACCTAAAGGTGGTTGGCTAAAAGATAAGGGGACTCACCCACAAAAGATAAGATAAGATAACTAACTCATCTCAAGGGATGTCACTCCACACTACTATAAATACACTGGAGCACCCAGGTATAACTCATACTCTAATTCTACACAAAAAACCTACTTAAAGCCCATGCTAACCTAAGCATCAGAGTCTCTTGCAGGTACCACTACCCTCTGGTGATTAAGGATCAGCAACATCTCAAAGCTCAACAAGTCGGACACGACCACTCTGGCCACCACAGCAGATCTTCATCAAGATCGACCTTCAGTTTCAGGTAACCCTCGAAACATTGGCACCGTTGTCAGGGATCTGGAAGTCATCCCATCACCAAGGCAGACGACCATGACAACGATCCCAACTCTGGTTTGGTGGACAGAACGCCAAACAAAAACACGGACGCCACCTCCAAAGACACACCTTAAAATAGAGGGGATAAGCAACCCCCAAACACAGAAATTTTGGAAGCTATCCGTGAGCAACAGATTTCCTTAAATAGCTTGAACAAGAAGCTGAACATCAATGGGAAGCCAAAAGAGACCTTGGGAGAGAAACAAGACGACGTTGGAAGCTAGAGGACAAGCTCCTAAAGCTCGAGGCCGATCTCAAATTCAAAACAACTCGATCTAGTTACGAAGATAACCCCCACCAGAACCAAGATCCATTCACTAAAGAGATGATGAAAGCTAAAGTCCCAAAGAACTTCAAAGCCCCTTATATGACCCCATACAACGGTACGTCCAATTCGAGCCATCATCTCAGCAATTTCAGAAGTCGGATGTATCTTACGGATGCCTCAGATGCAATTCGTTGTAAAGCTTTCCTGACCACTTTGACCAAGACGGCAATAAAGTGGTTCGATAGTTTGTCGCCAAGGTCAGTAATAAGCTTTGACGACCTTGCCAAGAAATTCTTAGCCAGATTCTCCATCTAGAAAGACAAAGCCAAGCATGCTCCAAGCTTACTAGAGATTAAGCAAGGAGATCGGGAATGCCTCCGCAGTTACATGGAGATATTCAACAAAGCATGTTTATACATACAAAGTCTTCCAACAAAAGCAGCGATCATGTGGCTTATCAATGGACTATGAGAAAGACCCTTTAGTCACTCTATATCTAAAAAGTACCCAACATCTCTCAATGAGGTTCAAGAGCGGGCGAAAAAATACTTTAATATGAAAGAGAACTCCCGATTAGGAAAGACCTCAAAGAATGGATGCTCCTAGACACCTTGGAAAAAGGATAAAGAATCCCGAAAGAAAAAAGATCAGCCTACTGAAAAATGTAGAAAATACCATAACTACACTCCACTCAGGGTGTCCCTTGTGGATGTCTACAGAGAGATATACAACACTGAGAAGATCCCGCCCCCTCGTCCGATAAAACATAAAAGATGAGGAAGTTGGATAGAGTATTGTGAATACCATCGAGTCTACCGGAACCCTACCAACGAGTGCTACGACCTGAAGAATGTTATAGAAAAATTGGCACGAGAAGGACGACTAGATCGGTTTTTAGCCAATAAAGCAAATGAACCGAGAAAGAGAAGAAGGGATGAAGAGGTCGGACGAGTTGAGCGTCCACCTCACACCCCTGAGAGTCATGTTCATATGATAAATGGGGATTCGTAGGAGGAGAGATCTCTAAATCATCTCGCAAAAGACACCTTACAGAGGTATACCATGTCAGAGAAGGGGATCGGTCATGTGACCTCCCCACTATTACTTTCACCCCAAAAGACGCCACAGGCATCATCCCAAAGCATGATGATCCCATGATCATTACCATCATACTCGCCAATGCTAATCTCCACCAAACATTGGTAGACCAAGGAAGCTCCGCAGACATCTTGTTCAAATCCGCCTTCGACAAGCTCGGCCTGCAAGATAAAAAGCTCAGAGCATATCAGAAGAGCTTGTTCGGACTCGGAGATACCCCAATTCAACCGCGAGGATACATCTCACTGCATAAAACCTTTAGAAAAGGAACTCGGTCAAGGACACTAAACATAGACTACATCGTAGTCAATGTGAGCTCAGCTTATAACGTTCTCATAAGTCGGACAACGCTGAACCAGCTCGCCATAGTAGTCTCTACTCCACATCTGTGCATGAAGTTCCCAACTCCAAAGGGGATTGCCACGATAAAAGGAGACCAAAAGCTGGCGCGATGCTGTTACAACGAAAGTCTGAACCTCAAAGGCAACCCCAAAGGAGAGGAAATCAACACCATCAAACTCGGGGGAGTTCGAGCTCACGAAGAACTTCGTCCACAACCTGAAGGTGAGACTGAAGAAGTTCAAATTGGGGATGCCCAGGATAAAATAACAAATATAGGGGAAACCTTAAAGAAAGACTTAAAGGAGCCACTGATATAGTTCTTAAAGGATAATGCCGATCTCTTTGCATGGAAGGCCGCAGACATGCCCAGTATAGATCCCAAGTTAATGTGCCATAAGCTGGCAGTATATTCTGGATCTCAACTAGTGTAACAGAAGCGTAGGAAGCTTGGTCCAGAAAGGTCTCAAGTTGTGGAAGAGCAAGTACAAGCCTTACTGGAGGCAGGGTTCACAAGGGAGGTCAAGTACCCATTATGGCTAGCCAATGTCGTCTTGGTAAAGAAGTCAAATAGAAAGTGTCAAATGTGTACCGATTATTACCAACCTCAATAAGGCAGCCCAAAAGACCCCTACCCGCTCCCGAATACAGACACTCTAGTGGATGCCTCTTCCGGATACAAGTACCTCTCCTTCATGGATGCTTACTCGGGATACAACTAAATCCCAATGTTCCCGCCCGACCAAGAAAAGACCTCGTTCTTAACCCCAAAGGCAAATTACTACTTCATAGTCATGCCATTTGGACTCAAAAACACAGGAGCTACATACCAAAGATTGATGAACAAAGTCTTTGCCAACCACATCGGAAAGCTAATGGAGGTTTATGTAGACGACATGCTAGTAAAAACACAAAGTGAGGAATCGTTGTTGTCCGACCTCACTAAAGTGTTCGACACCATAAGGAAGCATGATATGCGACTTAATCCCGCAAAGTGCACCTTCGCAGTAGATGCTGGAAAATTCTTGGGTTTCATGCTCACCCAAAGAGGAATCGAGGCGAATCCAGATAAATGTCAGGCTATACTCAACATGAAAAGTTTGACCTACGTCAAAGAGCTACAACAGCTCAACAAAAGACTAGCAGCCCTATCCAAATTTCTAGCCGGATCAGCTATAAGATATCTCCCCTTTTATGCAACACTAAGGAAGGAAAAGAGGTTTGAATGGACTCAGAGTGCGAACAAGCCTTCCAAGATTTCAAAAAATTTCTGGGGTAACCACCCATCCTTACCCGACCACGGAAAGGTGAAAAACTCATAATATTATCTTGTTGTAGGAAGTCGGGCAATAGCATCGGCACTAGTCAGAGAAGACAAAAGTGGGCAACAACCCATTTACTTCATCAGTAAGGCTCTATAAGGGGCTGAACTAAACTATCAAAAGATAGAAAAGTTTGCCTACGCCCTCATACTCATTTCTCGACGACTCCATCCCTACTTCCAGGCTCACACTATCAGAGTACGCACCAACCAGCCTATTAAAGGCATCTTACAGAAAGCTGACCTAGTAATGGCGGAAAAATAGATTTCCACACAAACTAGCTGGCAAGTGCACCGGGTCGTATCAAGTAGTAAACTCACAAGAGTGAGGTTGATCCCACGAAGATTGATTGGATCAAGCAACTTTAGTTAGGTGATGAATTTAGTTAAGTGAATATTGAAGAGTTGAGTGGAATTAACTTAACCGAAAGTAAATTGTAGGAAATTGGAAATGCTGAATGTAAATTGGCATAAAAGTAAATAACAGAAAATTAAATAAACTGTAACTTGAAATGTAAGCAAGTGAAAGAGCTGAGGCTTAAATTTCAAGAAGATATCCAATTGCTACAAAGATGAATTTAGAAGAAGAAGAATTTCATTGATTCATTAGAATTACAGTAAAGCTACTCTCCCTAGTGAATTTGGGGTTTAGTTCATCATAGCTCAAGTAAGACCAAAACTGAAAAGAAAATTATGCAGAAGATGAAGAACAAAATAAAAACAGAACATAGATCTAAAAATTCTAAAGAAAAACTAAAAAGACATGAAAAGAGAGTCTAAAAGCGGAACCCCCAACGAAATCAAATCTTCTTCTACTTATACACTTTCTAGTCTAGTCCTCCAGTACTTGGAATCGGCTTTTTGGTCTTCTGATGGTGTGGGTCAGAGATGGTGCTGGGTTGCTACTTCTAGGGGAGTGTAACGTTTGCTAATTGAGCACAGCGTTCACTTACTCACGCATACTAGACCTCTGCGCGTGCGCGTCCCCTGTTATCTTTGCATATTGACGCGTCTGCGTCCTGTGCGCTCGCGCATCATTGATAGCATTTGTTAAATGAGTGCTACATTCGTGCCATGAACACTCCCATGCATGCGCGTCCTTTGCGCCTGTGCGTGCTTCGTCTCGGTGCTCCATCGACGCGTGCGTGCCATGCGTGCGTGCGCGTTGGGTGCAAAACTTCCAATCCCAAACTCAAAATGCCTAAAAACGTTCACTAAGTTAATGTAGCGCTCTGATGATAAGATTTTTGACGGTTTAGAATTTCACCAATGAAGTCTCGTTGTAAAGTATAGTCTTTAAACCAACAATAGTCTTTTCATACAAAAATTTGTTTGTCACGAGTACAAACCCCTAAAATCTATAAACCCAAGTATTTAAACCTCAGGTCGTCTCTCAAAGGACTTGTAGGGTAGTGTTCTTGTTATTGGATATGGACTTGTTTATTTTTGGGTTTTGAATGAGAAACATGAATAGTAAATGGTAATGAAATTTTATTAACAAAATAGTCTTGGAAAGGTTTGGTTGTCAAGGGTCTCTATCATTATCACTAGCCACAATTATGGTAGTTGCAAGGTTTAATCCCACTTAGTCATCCTTTAATCAAGTAGCAAAGGAAAGTCAAGTGAGTTATATCAATCCAAGTCCATAAATCATAGCTTTCCACTAATTGAATTAATGAAGGCTAGAGGCAATGGCTATCAACTATCAATCACTTGAGCAATAGTAACGCAAGAGTTTCTAAGTTACCATCCCAAGCCAAGAACATAAAATTCTACTCTAACATCCTTCCAAGCATTTAATCAAACACTTGGAAGGTACAAAAGAAAAGTATAGTAAATCAAAACAAGAATGAATTCTAACAACAATCAAATGCAAAGAACTAAGAACAACAATCAAGGAAATCACAATTATCATGAATTACCTTAAATTGCATTATTAAAAGAAAATAAAGAGAAGAAGAGTATCTCAATTACAAAACCTAGAAACAAAATAAGAGAAATTACAACAAGAGAATAGGGATAGAAAGAAGAACCAAAGTGTAGCAATCACCAATTGAAGGTAGAAGTAGAAGGAGACTTGAATTAAACCTAGAACTATGAGATCCTAATCTAACCCTAATTCCTAATCCTAGAGAGAAGTGAGAGCTTCTCTCTCTAAAACTAACTAATCCTAATATAATGAGTGTGTAAGATACAATGAATGAAAGAGGCTAGAATGATAGAATGATCCTTTCCCTTCAATCCTTGATCCTTTTAGTCTTTTCCCGCCAAAATTCCAGCTCCAAATAGGTTCATAAACCCTCCAAAATCGCCAAGCACGAGTTGCACTAAAATAATCACGTGCGCATTGCGATGCGCACGCGCACGGTACGCATACGCATCCCTGGCCGATTATGCGAGGTGCGCGCGAGCGCCTGGTGCGCATGCGCATCCTTGGCCGGGATCAATTCTTTGGCTTTTTATGCTTCTCTCCACTTGCATGCTTCCTTCCTTGCTCCTTTGATCCATTCCAAGCCTATTTCATCCTGAGATTACTAGCAAACACATCAAGGCACCTTATGGAATCAAGAGAGAATTAAAATTATCAAATTAGAGGCTTAGAAAGCATGTTTTTACAATTAAGCATAAATAAGGGAGAGATCACAAAATCATGCTAATTCATTGGCTAAATATGAGAGAAGGTTAGCAAAATACTCTAAATTCAACACAAGATAAGCCCTAAAAATGGGGTTTATCAACCTCCCCACACTTAAACCTTAGCATGTCCTCATGCTAAAATAAGAACTATATGAACTATCTAAATGCAACTACCTAAAGTGAATGAAAATGCTTGGTCAAAACAAATTAATTCCCAAGAAAACATGTGTAAGCACGAGAGTTAGAGCAATAGGAATCAAGTCTAAACCAAAATTGTATTAAATTATCAAAAGAAATTCAAGCTTGCACGAATATAGATAATATGGGTGAACACATGTAATTGAACTTTTGAACCCTCACTGGATGTGTATCCGCTCTATTCACTCAAGTAGTTAAGGGTTAATTCACTCAATTTTCTTCTAATTATGCTTTCCAAAATTTGATTTTCTTCTAACAATCGACACCTATTCAATGCATGCATACATTCATCATGAGGTCTTTCCTTTAGGTTGTAATGGGGTTAGGGTTAAGGTGGGATCATTTATGGTTAAGTGGACTAGAGTTTGGATCATTGATTAGTATAGACTTTCCCACATAACCTATGCAATGACCTATACAAATTCAAACTATTCTAACTACCCATTCTTTATTTTCTTACACATTCATGCATTGTCTTTTCTTGGTTCACAGCACCTATGCATTGATTCCTTCATTGAGCTTCACTTTGGGACATTTTGTCCCCTTTGGTTGCTTTCTTTTCATTTTCTTTCTTTTTCTTCTCTTTTTTTTTTCTTTTATATATTTCTTTTCTTTTGTTTTTTTCTCATTTCATTTTTTTTCTTTCATACTTTGTACAAGAACATCAATGGCATAAGGTCTTATATATTTAATCAATACATGAGTATGTATTCCCAATTCCTAAATATGGAAGTGTAACTACCCCTTTTATCCCATCCAACGTTCCCAAGCCTCACCAACTTTAAATAATGAACACTCTCACTAGCCTAGGCTAATCAAAGATCCAAGTAAGGAACTTTCATTGGTTTTCTGCCTTGGGCTTGTAATGTGCTAAAATGAGAATAGGTTGGTTAAGCGTAGGCTCAAAATTGGCTACAATGGGGAGTAAAAGGTAGGCTATTTGGGTAGGTGAGCTAATGAAATAATGGCCTCAATAATATAAATACATGAATACAAAGAATAAATGGACATAAAGAATCAAGCAAACCAAGGATCACAGTCATAGAAAGAGAACAATTGCACACAAGAATGGAAAATAAGTGGTTATAAGATGTAACCACGTCAATAGGCTCAAGTCTCACAAGCTTGTGTTCTTGGCTCAATACATGCTTCACAAAGTATAGAATTCAAGCAAGTTCCACAAAATTTTCAATCAATTGGGTCGTGCTCTCTAGAAGGATTTCTTGGAAAAATTTCATCATTTTGACTAAGAATTGTTGTGATTGAGAAATTCTAAAAAAATTCCCTAGTTCACCCTTTTCTTTCCCAATCAAAACAAGTGCACATGCAAAAAGGGTTAACTAGGTCTTGACAATTCCACACAATGATTTCAAATCATAATCACAAACTAAGAGGATAACTATATGAGAAAATCCCTACTAAAGTATGAAATCCAACATCCAAAACATCTAATAATCCAAAATGAGAAAATATGCAACAACTAAGGTAAAAGTATCCAAAATAAACCAAAGCAACCAATATATACAACAATGTGCAGCATAAGATAACTAGGAAGATATAACTAGGAAATATGCCAAAATGTTCACCGGTCCTCTAATGGTGCCAACGGCAACCTCCCCACACTTAAGATCAAGCATCGTCCCCGATGCTAATCCTGAGGGTCAGGGAGAGGTACACCGGTCGGTGCTGGCTCTGGCTGGGGCTGTTGTGTCTAAGGCTGAGGCTCTACAGGATGCTGCTCGATCTCCTGGGTAGCCTGTGTCTGGTGTGGTGCCTCTGTATGGATGGGCTCCTCCTCATGGGTCTCCTCATTTGAACCGGAGGACTCGGGTAGAGGGGGCAACTCGAAGCCCTGAGCAATGAACATCTGGTCAATCCAGTTAAGGCGGCACATGAGCTGGCACTTGCCCCGCTCCATAAATCGGAAGAGACAATGGACCAGGAAATAAGTAGGCTTTGATGCTGGTGGTGGTGGTAATGGGACTGCTGCTGCTGCGGAAGTGGAAGCTCCTGTGGGGCTGCTAAGGAAGAGGGTCCAGCTCCCTCAACTGCTGCTCTGGCTCGAGATCAGCATCGGGAGGCAGGCTTCTCGTGGACCCAAGATCCCCATGGAATAGTAACTGGCTCCTTCACAGGGAGTGGTAGGGGTGGTGATACATCATCCTAGTGCCACAGAACTCTGGCCCTCTGAATTATCTGAGTGATCATAACCGGGAAAGGAAAGGTGCCTCTGATATGGGCTCTCCACATAAATTGCCTGATCAGCTGGGGGTAGTAAACCTCCTTCCTGATGACAAGTCATCATATACCCATTTTTCAAGCTAATTTCACTTGTTTAGCTAGCATTTATGCACTTTCTTGCATCCTAAGTAAGTGATTTGGAGTGAAAATGCATAACTTCTCTAAATCAAGCAACCACCATGAAATTTATGTTAAATCATGAGGTTTAAGCTAATTTTAATTGCATTTTAATTGATTTATAAGCCTCTTGAATTTAGTGATACTTTGAGTGGTTGTTTGGTTTATTTTAGGTGAAGAAAAGAAAAGAAAATGAAAAGCGTGGCCTAAGAAGCGTGACACAAGAAAAGGAAAGCGTGGCCAAAGAGGAGAGAAGCGTGCCGCAACTAATGAGGGAAGCAACCTTGCCCTCCACAAGGGCAGACTGCCCTCTAGGAGGGCAGCATTAAGTGACCAAGCAAGCTTAGGCAACTCTGCCCTGCCCACTCCAAGGGTAGAGCACAAAATGATGCCTTGGAACCAAGAGAAGCAAACTCTGCCCTGCCCTTGTAGAGGGCAGAATCGGGCTCCATGAGGAAGAAAATCAAGAAGAAAATATCAACTATGCATGCTACAACGCTCGAGCAAGGGACCATGAGGAAGCCAAAGACTAAGGGTGACTAGCGTGCCAAAAAGCCAAGAGAAAAAGAAGCGTGTTTGCATCGGCGCAGGTTCGAACACGGGCGTGCAATATGGCAACCCTGCCCTGCCCTTGGCGCGGGCAGGGCAGCTTTTGAATTGGCGCATCACACACAAGACCTTGGCGCACCATTTCTCAACCTGGCGCACCAATTTCCTCGTCCTGGCAGCATTGGCGCGCGCGTTCCTTCCCTGGCGCACCAACCCGTTCCTGCCCTGCCCTTGGCGCGGGCAGGGCAGCGTCCAGCACCATCCGCACGCCCAAACGCCCCCTGGCAGCACCATCCGCACGCACAACGCTCCCTGGCGCACCAAACTTTCCCGCCCTGCCCTTGGCGCGGGCAGGGCAGCCTCTGGCGCACCAACCTCGTGCCAGACTCGCACCAGGACGCGCCAGAATCACAACACGCCGCACCAACTCGCACATGGCCGCACAAAATCCATGCACCAAGCATCAATTTTCTGCCCTGCCCTCCACAAGGGCAGGGCAGCCTCCTGGGAGTGGTTTTTGGGCCAAAATTCAAATTAAAAATTCATTTTAATTCATTTCTTCACTAATCCAAAAGCCCATCCAAATCCCATTATCCAAGAATAGAAAGTGTATAAATAGGACTTAGTTTGATGTAATTAGGACTTTTAGCTACCTTTACTTTGAGCTTTGAATTTTTACTCTTATTTTTGAGAGCTTTTGAATTTCCTTTGTCTTTGAACTTTCTTGAGAGGTTTGTCCGAGAACTGAGAGGATCAAGGGAGAATTGGCTGATCTCCTTCCTCAATTCCCTTGGGCAATTCTACTCTTCTGTTTTCTGAGTATTGGGTGTGTGAAATTGGGGAAATTCTGTCCCAATTCCCATTCAAGCTCTTTGCACTTTATTTTCTGCATAATTGAATTCCAAATCTGTTCTTCTACTGCTTCATCTTAAATTTTCTGTTAATTGCTTAGTTAATTCAGATCGGGGAAGGAAATTGGGTTTTAGGCTCTGCTACCTAAGCCCTTGGAATCCTGAGATCACAATTTCACTTTTGGTTCTTCTGTGAACCTCTGCTACATTTCACTTAAATTCTGTTTGAACGCTCCTTGTTCCTGATTTAATTTCTGCTCAATCTCTTGCTGCAATTTACTTCTGTTTTGTTTAGATCTTGCAATCCCATTCCTGAATTCCCTTTTATATTCAAGTCATTTATCTTTCTTGCCCTTTAAGTTACTGCAATTTAAGTTTCTTGCACTTTAAGTTTCAGTCATTTACTTTCTTGCTCTTTAAGATTCTGCACATTTACAATTCTGTTCTTCAATTTACTGCACTTTTCCCTTCCCCCTTTACATTTAATGTCATTTACTTTCTGTTAAACACAAATCACTCAACCAAAACTTGATTCGCTTGACTAAATCAACCACTAAACTAAAATTGCTCAATCCTTCAATCCCTGTGGGATCGACCTCACTCATGTGAGTTATTATTACTTGATGCGACCCGGTACACTTGCCGGTTGGATTTGTGTGTTGGAAATTCATTTTTCCACAAAAACACCATCAAGTTTTTGGCGCCGTTGCCGGGGATTGAAATAGATTGACAATGATTAAGTGAAGTGGAGGTCTAGATTAAGCACTTTTTCTTTTCTGTTATTCTAACTCTTACTAACACACTAACTGTTTGCACTTTTGCTTAAACTAACTAAACCTTCATTCTAACCACAGATTGAAGTTCCATAGTATTTCTGGGTTTGTGTGTTTATTGCTGTGTGTTTGTATGTCAGGTATAGGGAGATCCTCTCCTATCATCTCTGAAATTGATCCAAGGACTCTTAGGAGAATAAGAAGAGCTGAAAGAGGGAAGTACATTGTTGGAGAAGAAGAAGAATCTGAGGAGGAATTCCAAGATATGAAAGGAGATACCAATCAACCAGGAGGAGAAGGAGCCAACAATAATCAACAACAGAGAAGAGTTTTGGCTTCATACACATTTGCAAATGCCAAGCATTGTGGGAGTAGCATTCTTCCTCCCAATGTCAATGCAAACAACTTTGAACTCAAGCCACAACTCATCACTCTGGTTCAAAACAATTGTTCTTTTGGAGGAGGGCCTTTGGAGGATCCAAACCAACATTTGTCCACTTTCTTGAGAATCTGTGACACAGTGAAGACAAATGGTGTGCCTCCTGATAGCTACAAGTTGCTACTCTTCCCATTCTCTCTCAGAGATAAAGCCACTCAATGGCTAGAGACTTTTCCAAAAGAAAGCATCAACACTTGGGATGACTTAGTGAGCAAGTTTCTTGCCAAATTCTACCCCCCTCAAAGAGTCCTAAGGTTGAAGACAGAGGTTCAAACATTCACTCAAATGGAAGCCGAGAACTTATATGAAGCATGGGAGAGATATAAGGCTCTATTGAGGAAGTGTCCACCAGAGATGTTCACTGAGTGGGATAAGTTGCAAAACTTCTATGAGGGACTCACTCTTAAAGCTCAAGAAGCTCTTGATCACTCTGCCGGAGGCTCTTTACAACTCATGAAGACCACAGAGGAAGCTCAAAACCTTATTGAGATGGTGGCCAACAACCAATATTTCTTTGCTCATCAAAGACAACGCCAACCATCACAGAGAAGAGGAGTCATGGAGTTGGAAGGAGTTGATTCAATCTTAGCTCAAAACAAGATGATGCAGCAACAGATTCAACAACAATTTGAGCAAATGGCTAAGAGAATTGATGGCTTGCAAGTGGCAGCAGTGAACACCACAAGCCAACCTCCAACCACTTGGGTGCAAAATGAAGAAACTCAAGAGGAGCAACAACAAGAGCAAGTCCAATACATGCACAACCAAAATCCTGGAACAAATGAAGTCTATGGTGATACCTACAACCCATCTTGGAAGAACCATCCCAACCTTAGATGGGGAGACAACCATACCCAAAACCAACAACCATGGCAAAGAAACACAGGCCAAAACAATTGGAAAAACACAAACCACAACCCCCAGCCAAACACTAACCAAAACTCATACAGAAAACCACAAAACAACTACCCAAATTCTAACCAATACCCACCCAATAACCACCCAACTAACCAAAACACTTATATTCATCCATCAACACCCCAAAATCAAACCATCTCCCAAGACTCACAGAGAATCACCAATCTAGAGCTACTCTTGGAGAAACTAATGAAGAGCCAAGAATTGACAAACAAGAATCAAGAAGCCTCCATGAAGAACCTAGAGAGGCAGATTAGACAAATCTCTAAGAAGATCTCTGTTGAGAAGCCATCAAGTTCACTACCTAGTGATACCATTCCCAACCCAAAGGAAGAATGCAAGGTGGTGCACCTGAGAAGTGGAAGAGTGTTAACAGATGGTAACCAAGGAGCAACAAAGAAGCTTATGGAAGATGACACTGAGCCAACAAAGAAGGATGAAACCATCAACAAAGACAAGATAAGCAAGAATGCTCCAAAAAAGCTCATAGAGGAAGACAACAAGCCACAGAATTTGGAAAAAGGAAAGAAGATCTTGGATGAACCAACTCCAAAGCAGCATCAAGTGGTGAAGAGCTCAACACCACCACTACCTTATCCACAAAGATTTCACAAGGAAACAAAGGACCAGCACTTCCACAAATTTCGTGAGACTTTCAAGAAGTTAGAGATCAACATACCTTTGGCAGAGGCTTTGGAGCAAATGCCCTTGTATGCTAAGTTTCTAAAAGAGCTCATCAACAAGAAAAGGGATTGGAATGAGAAGGAAACAGTGATGCTTAGTGAGGAATGTAGTGCACTCATTAAAAAGGGACTCCCTCCCAAGCTTGAAGACCCTGGAGGTTTCTTCTTACCATGCACTATTGGAAACCTGTTCATTAACAAAGGGATGTGCGATCTAGGAGCAAGCATAAATCTAATCCCATACTCTCTAGTGAAAAAGCTTGGTATAGAGGAGGTGAAACCAACAGAGATGACTTTGGAATTGGTGGATCAATCAATAATCCATCCTAAGGGGCTGATTGAGAACCTTTTAGTTAAGGTTGACAAGTTTATCTACCCAGCAGACTTTGTGATCCTAGATTCTTCAGAAAATGGAAATGACTCCATAATACTTGGTCGACCATTTTTGGCCACTGCTAGAGCCATTGTGGACATAGAGCAAGGAGAGCTAACCCTTAGGTTGCATGAGGAGAGCATCATCCTGAAAGTCTTCCCGGAATCACAAATGGATGAAGAAACAAGCAGAATGAGTGATGATCTTCTTTCAAAGCAATCAACTGAAAAGGAAATGGGACAGATAAACAAACAAATACAAGAAGAAAAGGGGATTCACAAGGAAGCAGGGGTGATCAGCAAGAAGGAAGGCATCACAACTCAAGTAACCATCAAGAAAGGAAGATCAACAAGCAAGAAAAAGGTGAAGAGCAAGAAAAAGGCTCACAAAGGGTGGAAGAATAAGAAAATCCCAACTGAAGGATTTTCTAAGGGTGATAAGGTGTAATTAATATACCAACAGCAAGGAGCAGAAGATTATTACACTGTCAACCAAATTCTTTCTCTTGAGCATATGGAAATTGAGCATCAAAGCACACAGAGAAAGCTGACAGTGAGAGGCGACAAGCTGAGACATCACCAACATCAACCACCTTAAAGGGAGGTCAATGTCAAGCTAATGACAATAAAAGAGCGCTTCATGGGAGGCAACCCATGGTCTAAGAATTCTGTCTTCTCCTTTATTAATAAGCTATGATTCCTCTAAATGTGGTTTTGAATTTTCATGCCTGGTAAATGCATATGTCATTTTGAAGCACATGGAAAACTTCTAAGTTTGGTGTACCTAAAGGCACACCCAAGTTCAGTGTTTAAAGAAGAGGATTGTCTTTTAGAGCATATGCATAAGTCTTTTGATAAAGCATATGACCAAACACTAAGTTTGGTGTCCGCATATGTAACAAGGTTCAGAGGATCATTTTCCAAGCATGGACTCAAAACCATACAGATAAGGGATCATACATCAATTTGTTTTAAAAATGCATCAATTGTGAGAAAGGTTTAAGCCATCCCCTTAATAAAAGATAAGTTTGGTGTTCACCAACTTTTAACATTTTATTTAGGGACACAATTGATCACAAAAAAATTTTTTTTCAATAACTATTAAACAAACCAAAATAATTTGTTTATTTTTACAAATAGATTGCCACGGCTATATTATATCCTAAGCCAGCTGTTTTGATTCATGCAGAAAAAAAATGGGGTAAGACAAACATAAGGAGGGGCCACGGTTAGGAGGAGCTATGTGAAGGAGGTCACATGTGCCTAGAAGAACGTGCTCATGGGGAACAAAATTTGCATGCATGCAACATTGGACACCGAAGTGCATGCAGCCAATGGGAGAAGAATCCTTGTCAAGCCTTAACCATGCATGCAAGCCGTCCATCTCATGCATTCTTTGAATGAACAAACCAATCTCAGCCCTTCATGAACACTCACGATCCCCTCCTCATTCATTCATTGTGGTTTTGCTGAAAAGTTTGGAAACATGGCCTATAAATAGCCGTTGCATCAACACGGCACTCCCATTCCTATTCAAGCTACCCTCATATGAAACCACACCCTATTCAGTTTCCAAAGCCAACATATTTCGTCCTTATCTCACACATCAAAACCGAACCAAAAGTTCACCCCAAACACAACACATATTTCTTCTATTCTTACTTCCTCTTTCTTTTCACTTTAATTTTCAATGGCCTCCTCAAGCTCAAAAAGAAGGCCAGGAAAAGAACCTATGGTGACCGAACCTCCACAGTTTGATGCACGCAAGTTTAGATCCCAATTCCATGAAGGGAGATATCATAGGTTCATGGTGGCAAAGAATGTTATCTATGAAAAAGGCCTTGATTTGAAGGAGGGAGAATACCCCATAATGAGGTAGATTACTAGAGAAAGAAGGTGGGAACTCTTGTGTGCTCCTCTGACTGACATCAGTGCAGTAATGATTAGGGAGTTCTATGCAAATGCTGCCAAAGAAAACAAAAATAGTGCTCCTTACACGAGCTATGTCAGAGGGGTTGAAGTGAGTTTTAGCCCAGCTGCCATCACAAGAGCTCTCAAGTTGAGAACCATCACTTATCCAGAGCTTAGTTATGAGGATAGATTGCAACGGGAAAACAATCCTGATGAGATCCTGCAAGGAATATGCATGGAAAATACAGATTGGGAAAGAGATTCAAAGGGGATTCCAAGTCACATAAGGAGGATAAATCTTACTCCTGTGGCTAAAGGATGGTTTGAAATAGTGAGGAGATCTATTCTTCCTACTGGAAATGCCTCTTGGGTCACAATTAAACGAGCACTATTGACACACTGCATCTTGCATGGAGGTGAGATCAATGTTGCACAACTCATAGCCGACAGCATTCAAGAAATGGCCGATAGCACAAGCAAGTCAAAAGGTCTTGGACATCCAAGCACCATCCTACGGCTATGTAACAGAGCTAATGTAATCTTTGAAGATGAGGACACAACAAAGGTGAAAGTAGGAAAAGGAATTACTAAGAAGAGTATGGAGGGAATTAATGAAGAAGAAGATCAAGAAGGGGTAGTAGCTCCTAGACAAAGGAGAGCACAAAGAGAGGAAGGACGAAATCAAGCTTATGAGGCCATTGATATGAGCCAAGTGCAAAGATCAATTGATGAATTATCTCAGCAGCTCATGCAGGCTCAACAAGGTCAAAACCAACTTATGCAGGCTGAACAAGGCCAAAATCAAGAGGGCCAAGAAAAATATCTAGAGCCCCACCCTGCATTCATGGAGCAATTCTTGAAAGAGAAAGAAGAACGAAAAGCTTGGCAGCATCAAATGGAGGAGAAACAAGAAAGATGGCAACAACAAATGATGACTCAGCAGCAAGAATTTCAAGCACAGATCCTTGAAGGGCAAAAAGAGCAATACAAAGAATTCAAGGAATCATATGATAAGCTGTATTTCAGTCAAGCTAAAGCATCGGAATATAGTCACAACCTATATCAATGGAAGAATGTTCATCATACCTTGGGAGAAGTTAGACACGCACAAAGAATGGAGTATGATGAAAACATGCAAGCAAGGTTGGAGTACTTGACCCACAATTTGCCAACACTCAATCCTGAGATCAAGCCATTTGAGCAATGCCCTGAATTCTTAGCCAAGCAACAAGCAAAATCTCGTCAATACACAGAGTCAACCTTTAACACATTGGAGACTTTTGGGCTCAAAGGACTCATAGATTCTGTTTGGGCTAGAAGATGTCATGGAGAAGAGATCCAAGATTACTCCAAGACAGGGAAGAGAAAGAAGAAGAAGGGAGAATCAAGCAGCAGCCATGACCATTAGAAGGTGGCAAAGTTCTTTCATACCCCCTCTTTCATGTCTCTAATAAGGAGATGCATGTCTGAAACATGATATGCCTCCATCAGTTATTTCTTTCACTTGATGCATTTTCTGTTCTTTGCTTTTCATTTTAAGTTAGTTAATAAATAGCTAGAAAAATGATAAGTCTGCATAATGCTTGTATCCATCATTAGCTTTAAATATTGCTTCGTTTCCCATATGCTTAAATAAAAGAGTTTGGTTTGAATTGAAAAGTAAAATATCCAATGTCGCATGAGTATGAATGGAAGTTGGTGGTGGCATATGTGTTTGATTAAATGCATAACTCATGAAATAAGTGTTGCATAATATCATTTTCATCCAATTGTGAGTTAGCTTGCTGTTATGAAAACTCCTATCATTAATGAAACACCCTTGGTAACAAAAACAGAAAGAAAAGGAAGAAAGAAAAAGCCAAAACGGCAAGAAAAACAAAGAATAAAGGTTGGACACCAATGGCTTGAACCTTAGGACAAATGTCTGTGGTGTTCTTGTACTGAGATCTGCTTGGATGAGTAAATTCTAAGGGGTATTTTGAAACCCGGTCACTTAGATCAACTGATTTGGGATGGCCAATTGAAAATCCACAATAAAGAGCAACTCAGATACAAAGCACTTAGTGATCCAAAGAGATGCTGGGCATCAATGATCCTAGGAAGAATTAGTGAGCTAAGTGTCTGTGGTGGAAAGATGTTGAGCAAGAGAGAAGAAAATAAAGCCAAAGGCTAGGCTGCAGCATTTGACACCCAACCTATAAGAAAGTAATAAGCTTGTTAAAGCATTATAAGCCAAGAAGAGTTACCAAGGGAGTAATCAAAAGAAGAGTCTTATAACAGCACGTTTAGCAAACCTTTGATGCAAAATGTGTATTATGCAGCAGCAACAATAAATGAGTGTCATTGTCTGCATAAATGCCCCATAGATCAAGTTCTGCTATCTGCATAATAAGGATATATACACTTGTCTTATTCATTCCACTTTCTCTTAGTTTTGATGCTTGATTGGGGACAAGCAAGGTTTAAGTTTGCTGTTGTGATGACAAGTCATCATATACCCATTTTTCAAGCTAATTTCACTTGTTTAGCTAGCATTTATGCACTTTCTTGCATCCTAAGTAAGTGATTTGGAGTGAAAATGCATAACTTCTCTAAATCAAGCAACCACCATGAAATTTATGTTAAATCATGAGGTTTAAGCTAATTTTATTTGCATTTTAATTGATTTATAAGCCTCTTGAATTTAGTGATACTTTGAATGGTTGTTTGGTTTATTTTAGGTGAAGAAAAGAAAAGAAAATGAAAAGCGTGGCCTAAGAAGCGTGACACAAGAAAAGGAAAGCGTGGCCAAAGAGGAGAGAAGCGTGCCGCAACTAATGAGGGAAGCAACCTTGCCCTCCACAAGGGCAGACTGCCCTCTAGGAGGGCAGCATTAAGTGACCAAGCAAGCTTAGGCAACTCTGCCCTGCCCACTCCAAGGGCAGAGCACAAAATGATGCCTTGGAACCAAGAGAAGCAAACTCTGCCCTGCCCTTGTGGAGGGCAGAATCGGGCTCCATGAGGAAGAAAATCAAGAAGAAAATATCAACTATGCATGCTACAAGGCTCGAGGAAGGGACCATGAGGAAGCCAAAGACTAAGGGTGACTAGCGTGCCAAAAAGCCAAGAGAAAAAAAAGCGTGTTTGCATCGGCCCAGGTTCGAACACGGGCGTGCAATATGGCAACCCTGCCCTGCCCTTGGCGCGGGCAGGGCAGCTTTTGAATTGGCGCATCACACACAAGACCTTGGCGCACCATTTCTCAACCTGGCGCACCAATTTCCTCGTCCTGGCAGCATTGGCGCGCGCGTTCCTTCCCTGGCGCACCAACCCGTTCCTGCCCTGCCCTTGGCGCGGGCAGCGCAGCGTCCAGCACCATCCGCACGCCCAAACGCCCCCTGGCAGCACCATCCGCACGCACAACGCTCCCTGGCGCACCAAACTTTCCCGCCCTGCCCTTGGCGCGGGCAGGGCAGCCTCTGGCGCACCAACCTCGTGCCAGACTCGCACCAGGACGCGCCAGAATCACAACACGCCGCACCAACTCGCACATGGCCGCACCAAATCCATGCACCAAGCATCAATTTTCTGCCCTGCCCTCCACAAGGGCAGGGCAGCCTCCTGGGAGTGGTTTTTGGGCCAAAATTCAAATTAAAAATTCATTTTAATTCATTTCTTCACCAATCCAAAAGCCCATCCAAATCCCATTATCCAAGAATAGAAAGTGTATAAATAGGACTTAGTTTGATGTAATTAGGACTTTTAGCTACCTTTACTTTGAGCTTTGAATTTTTACTCTTATTTTTGAGAGCTTTTGAATTTCCTTTGTCTTTGAACTTTCTTGAGAGGTTTGTCCGAGAACTGAGAGGATCAAGGGAGAATTGGCTGATCTCCTTCCTCAATTCCCTTGGGCAATTCTACTCTTCTGTTTTCTGAGTATTGGGTGTGTGAAATTGGGGAAATTCTGTCCCAATTCCCATTCAAGCTCTTTGCACTTTATTTTCTGCATAATTGAATTCCAAATCTGTTCTTCTACTGCTTCATCTTAAATTTTCTGTTAATTGCTTAGTTAATTCAGATCGGGGAAGGAAATTGGGTTTTAGGCTCTGCTACCTAAGCCCTTGGAATCCTGAGATCACAATTTCACTTTTGGTTCTTCTGTGAACCTCTGCTACATTTCACTTAAATTCTGTTTGAACGCTCCTTGTTCCTGATTTAATTTCTGCTCAATCTCTTGCTGCAATTTACTTCTATTTTGTTTAGATCTTGCAATCCCATTCCTGAATTCCCTTTTATATTCAAGTCATTTATCTTTCTTGCCATTTAAGTTACTGCAATTTAAGTTTCTTGCACTTTAAGTTTCAGTCATTTACTTTCTTGCTCTTTAAGATTCTGCACATTTACAATTCTGTTCTTCAATTTACTGCACTTTTCCCTTCCCCCTTTACATTTAATGTCATTTACTTTCTGTTAAACACAAATCACTCAACCAAAACTTGATTCGCTTGACTAAATCAACCACTAAACTAAAATTGCTCAATCCTTCAATCCCTGTGGGATCGACCTCACTCATGTGAGTTATTATTACTTGATGCGACCCGGTACACTTGCCGGTTGGATTTGTGTGTTGGAAATTCATTTTTCCACAAAAACACCATCACTTCCCCTCTAGCACACAGCTGATCAAGATCAGCATAGCAACCGGGATCTCTGAAAAATGGGTAGTAGGCATGAGTTAGTAAACGAAGATCTGCTGCCAAGTCTTGGCCTCTCGGCTCAGATAACTGAAGTGCATCCCCTTGGGTGCCTTATTCTCAGCATCCATAACCCAAGGGGCCTCTGGGTTAGCTACCACTGCTCTCAGTGCATTAAAATCGAAGGTCATGTAGTGAAGCTCTATCTCAGCCTGTAGGAAGGCATCAGTATCACCGGTCTTAGGCCGGCAGGCAAGGGCATCCTCAATGGCCTCCTCGGTGATAGGAATCTCAACTCCTCTAACCAATACCGAGTCAAAGGTGTGGCAGAAAAAGTTGCAGTAATATTCTTGCACCCAAGACCGGTTCACCCGGCTCAACTCTCTATCCACAAAAGCTAAACCCATCCGGTCAATGCGTTGGTGGATGATGTCGGTCAAATCCGATGGGATAACTAGCTTCTTCTCAATATTCAAATTCTTTGAATTGTAGGTTGGGAATCTGAGTTTGCAGTAAAGATTTATGAACTTGACCAAATCCTGAGCCGATAGTAATTGGTTTGCATTTTCTATGTCATTTAGAGGGTTTTAAGCATAAGCTTGAAGTGAGAAGAGAGTGGGATCTGGTGTTCTCTTCCTCTTTTTGGAAGATGATGCTTTCCCTTTTCTTTTGTCTGACATCCTGAAAATAGAATACGATAGAGAATAAGCAATTAAGTAAGTAGCAAGAGGCAAGTAAAAGCATGTTCAAGATGTAAGATGGATGGTAAATAGTCACGTGGTGAACTTAAAACAGAAAACTTGGATAGAAAGTAAGCATAGAAAATGGAAGCATAATCCAAGAATTCAATGTTTCAAACAATGTGGCACAAGTCTTTAGAGATTAGGCATATTTGTCATCATACCTTAAAAGAATGGTTAAAAAGTTAGGTGAGATGGGAGATAAAGTTAGCGGGTTAACGGAGTTAGTGAGTTGGAGAACTGAAGTGGAAGATCAGTTGTATGATGGGAAAGAGCCTAATCAAAAGAAATTTGCAAATTGTGCACAATGCTCATATTCACAAACATGAAAATATAGAAATGTCAAAAATGCATGAAAATGGACTCGCAATAGTTGGTATTACAAGCAATAAAGTGCAATTGTGCAACTATGAGAGGTTGAAAACTAAGTTGAGTTAAAAGGAGTTGCACAATCAAAGCATACCAACTATTGTAAGAGAATGAACATAATGAAGGCAACTCCTTAAGTCCACTTGGTTAATGCCAATCGCGAGAATCAAAATAAGAACGAAAAAAATTGGCCCAAAAGTCCCGGGTATTGAACTTGGTAAGTTATGCAAAGCTTAGTTTGAAGGTGCCAAGTTCAATTCCGAGACCAGTATTTGAAAGTGAAACAGTTTTACCAAAAATTGGGCTGCATTCCAGCTTAAAATTGGACATTCCCAGATAGCAAAACGAACAAGAAGTGATCTCAAAAGCATCACTCAAATACCAATCACAAAATCAAGCAAGCATGGCAGCAGAATAGGTACAGTATGGCAAGACATGGTTAAACCACTCAGCAAGCAATCAATAAAAGCTCAGATATGTACCAGGCAGCAGTAGCATGATCATAGGATATGAATAACACAACCTGGTAAAGTATGATCATACACTCAGCAATCAATCAATATAAGCACAATTAGGTAAACAGATACGGCACAATTATCATGCCTAGAATCCTCTAACCACAACCTAGCTACCCAACAGTAGATATCTCTATCTATCCTAACATGCGAAAATTAAATCCTAACTAACTAAAACTAGTAGTATTCTACTGGAAAAGTAAAATGAAAGAAGCAGACTGGGGGCAGAGGAGTAACCTGGGAGCAGACTAGGGATAGAAGGAAATAGGTGGTGGGATAGGCAGTAAGGATGAGCCAGGTCAGAAATAGAGTTGCCGCCTTAGATGGTGGCAGCAGTGAACCTACGGCGGCGCTCGGTTGAGGTGGCGGTGGTAAGAGAGGGAGAGTGAGAGAGGAAGGATGAGTGAGAAGGAGAGAGAGAGAATAGGGATGATGGTGCGAGAAGGGAGGGGCGACGGCGGTGGAGGCGCGCCGGCGCGGTGGTCGGAAATGTGACTGGGAAGGGAGGGGGTAGGAGAGGTAGTTTGGAGAAGAGAGGGTTCAGAGGGTGCGTCTGTGTGAATGTTCATCGTGCGCTAGGGTTATCACCATTTCAGAATCGACGCGGGCGCACACAATGTGCGTCCGCGTGCATTGGTGAATTTGTGAACCGACGCGTGTGTGCCTTGAGCGCGTACGCATTGGTGGTGAGAATTGGTAAAGATGTGTGCGTGTACGGTGCACACACGCGTGCGAGTAGTTGGGCTGGAGGCATAGTGCTGGCCCAGCGCTCGCCTAACTCTCGGGAGGCAATGGTGGCATCAGCCAAGTGACGCGTACGTGGCAGGTGTGCGCCCGCGTGCATTGACACTTTTTGTTTATTGGCGCGCATGCGCGATGTGCGCGCTCGTGTGAGGTGAGTTGGGCTAAAAGCCTAACGCTCGCATAAAAGTGGCCCAACTCTCTGGAATTCAGTATGGTGATGCATCTGCTCATGGACGCGTGCGCGTATTGCGTGCGCGCATCTGACTCCTTTTTTTTAATTGCCCAAAAAGCAGAAAAAAATGCCCAAGAGCTCCCTATAATGCCTACAACTCTTTATTCAATCAAATATCATACAATTCACAAAAATGCAATTTGATTTTAGGATTTATTCATCTACTAATAAGCACAATATACTAACAACCAATCTATACAAACAAAACAATATGAAATGAAAATCTACCTACAATGGCAACTCAAATCACTTATTAAACAAAACTAAAAGAGAATGGAAAGAGTTTACCATGGTGGGTGTCTCCCACCTAGCACTTTTTGGTTAAGTCCTTAAGTTTGATATTTGGGAAGCTCATTGTCATGGCGGCTTATGCTTGTACTCATCCTTGAATCTCCAAGGATCTTTGCTTCTCAATTAGTTGATAAAATTTGCAACCATTTTTACCAATCATGGGTGAAGTTCCACCCAAGATATGAGTCCCCATAGTTGGTCTTCACATAGCGAACTGGGATCCCATATCTTATCTTCACACCCATCTGTGAGTTGAGTTTCATGATTTTTCCGTACGGGTGGTTGACATAAGGGCGGTCGACACCTAGAATTCTCTTTAGCCCACCAATTCTTCCTTCTAGACCCATACAAAGTGGTATTCCTCCAATCATAGTCCATATACCTTGGAACATTGACCTTAACGATCCTAATACCAAATTTCCAACCACTACACAACTCGTTCTTACTTTTAGTTCCACAAAGAGCTCTAAGTTGTCCATCCGTTTGGTGGACGAAATTGTGATCAATTCTCTTTAAGTTGTTTGTCTTTGTATGAAAGCTTTATTATGGCACTGGTTAAATTCACAACTCCGTTCAACTAACCAGCAAGTGTACTGGGTCGTCCAAGTAATAAACCTTACGTGAGTAAGGGTCGATCCCACAGAGATTGTTGGTATGAAGCAAGCTATGGTCGCCTTGTAAATCTCAGTCAGGCAGATTAAATTGGTTTATGGGTTTTTCGAATAATTAATAATAAAAAGAAATAATAAAAGGGATAGAAGACTTATGCAGATTCATTGGTGGGAATTTCAGATAAGCGAATGGAGATGCTGCATGGCTCAAGGACGCCTGCTCTCCTACTGCTTCTACTCAATCCTTCTTACTCCTTTCCATGGCAAGCTCTGTATAGGGGTTCACCATCAGCTGTGGCTACTTTCATCCTCTCGGGAAAATGATCCTATGCGGTTGTCAGTCGCACGGCTAATCGTCTGGAGGCATCACCCATGGCTGATGACTACATCCCATCCTCGCAGTGAAAACTAATGCTCACGCACTCTGTCACAGTACGGCTAATCACTGGTTGGTTCCCGCTCCTACTGGAATAGAATCCCTTGATTCTTTTGCGTCTGTCACTAACGCCCAACAGGTTGCATGTTTGAAGCGCGTCACAGTCATTCATTACCGGAATCCTACTCGGAATACCACAGACAAGGTTAGACTTTCCGGATTCCCAGGATCCTACTCGGAATACCACAGACAAGGTGAGACTTTCCGGATCCTCATAAATGCCGCCATCTATCTAGCTTATACCACGAAGATTCTGTTGGGGAATCTAAGAGATACGCATTCAAGCTCTTGTTGCATGTAGAACGGAAGTGGTTGTCAATCACGCGCGTTCATAAGTGAGAATGATAATGAGGGTTACTTATCATCACATTCATCATGTTCTTGGGTACGAATGGATATCTTGGAATAAGAATAAGAGAGATTTGAATAAAAGAAAATAGAATTTCATTAATACTTGAGGTACAGCAGAGCTCCACACCCTTAATCTATGGTGTGCAGAAACTCCACTGTTGAAAAATACATAAGCAAAAGAGGTTCAGGCATGGCCGAATGGCCAGCCCTCTCCTTGATCAAGTGACCGAATGAAAAAAGACTTAAAGTGGTCAAAAGATGTCTAATACAATAGATAAATGTCCTATATATACTAGACTAGCTACTAGGGTTTACATGAGTAAGTAATTGATGCATAAATTCACTTCCGGGGCCCACTTGGTGTATGCTTGGGCTGAGCTTGATTAATCCACGAGATGAGGCTTCTCTTGGAGTTGAACTCCGAGTTATGACGTGTTTTGGGCGTTCAACTCCGGATCATGACGTTTTTCTGGCGTTTAACTCCAGACAGCAGCATGTACTTGGCGTTCAACGCCAAGTTACGTCATCATTCTTCGAATAAAGTATGGACTATTATATATTGCTGGAAAGCCCTGGATGTATACTTTCCAACGCCGTTGAGAGCGCGCCAATTGGAGTTCTGTAGCTCCAGAAAATCCATTTCGAGTGCAGGGAGGTCAGATTCCAACAGCATCAGCAGTCCTTTTGTCAGCCTTCTTCAGAGTTTTGCTCAAATCCCTCAATTTCAGCCAGAATTTACCTGAAATCACAGAAAAACACACAAACTCATAGTAAAGTCCAGAAATGTGAATTTATCATAAAAACTAGTGAAAACATCCCTAAAAGTAGCTTAAACTTACTAAAAACTATATAAAAACAATGCCAAAAATCGTATAAATTATCCGCTCATCACAACACCAAACTTAAATTGTTGCTTGTCCCCAAGCAACTGAAAATCAAATAGGATAAAAAGAAGAGAATATACTATAAAGTCCAAAATATCAATGAATATTAATTTAATTACATGAGCGGGACTTGTAGCTTTCTGCTTCTGAACAGTTTTGGCATCTCACTTTTTCCTTTGTAGTTCAGAGTGATTGGCGTCTCTGGGAACTTAGAATTTGGGATAGTGTTATTGACTTTCCTAGTTAAGCATGTTGATTCTTGAACACAGCTACTTATGAGTCTTGGCTGTGGCCCTAAGCACTTTGTCTTCCAGTATTACCACCGGATACACAAATGCCACAGACACATAACTGGGTGAACCTTTTCAGATTGTGACTCAGCTTTGCTAGAGTCCCCAGTTAGTGGTGTCCAGAGCTCTTAAGCACACTCTTTTGCTTTGGATCACAACTTTAACCACTCAGTCTCAAGCTTTTCACTTGGACCTTCATGACACAAGCACATGGTTAGGGACAGCTTGATTTAGCCGCTTAGGCCTGGATTTAATTTCCTTGGGCCCTCCTATCCATTGATGCTCAAAGCCTTGGATCCTTGCTACCCTTGCCTTTTGGTTTTAAGGGCTATTGGCTTTTTCTATTGCTCCTTCTTTTTCTATATACTCTTTTTAGCTCCATTTTTTTTTCGAATGCTTCTTCTTTTTCACTGCTTTTTCTTGCTTCAAGAATCAATTTCATGATTTTTCAGATCATCAATAACATTTCTCTTTGTTCATCATTCTTTCAAGAGCCAACAATTTTAACATTCATAAGCAACAAGATCAAAAATATGCACTGTTCAAGCATTCATTCAGAAAACAAAAGTATTGCCACCACATCAATATAATTAAATTAAATTCAAGGATGAATTCGAAATTCATGTACTTCTTGTTCTTTTGAATTAAAACATTTTTCATTTAAGAGAGGTGAAGGATTAATGGATTTTATTCATAGCTTTAAGGCATGGTTACATACTAATGATCATGAAGTAGAGACAAAAAACATAGATAAACACAACATTTAAAAACCGAAAACAGAAAAAAATAAAGAACAAGGAATGAATCCACCTTTAGTGGCGTCTTCTTCTTGAAGGACCAACAATGTCCTTAAGCTCTTCTATGTCCCTTCCTTGCCTTTGTTGCTCCTCCCTCATTGCTCTTTGATCTTCTCTTATTTCTTGGAGAATGATGGAGTGTTCATGATGTTCCACCCTTAATTGTTCAACATTATGGCTCAAATCTTCTAAAGAGGCATTGAGTTGCTCCCAATAGTTGTTGGGAGGAAAGTGCATTCCTTGAGGCATTTGTTGATGATGAACTTCCTCATGTTCTTCTAGAGGGCCGTGAGGAACTTCTCTTGTTTGCTCCATCCTCTTCTTTGTGATGGGCTTGTCTTCTTCAATGGAGACATCTCCATCTATGATAACTCCAGCCGAGTAACATAGATGGCATATAAGGTGGGGGAAGGCTAGCCGTGCCATAGGTGAGGACTTGTCGGCTATTTTATAGAGTTCATTGGAGATGACCTCATGAACTTCCACTTCCTCTCCAATCATGATGCTATGAATCATGATGGCCCGATCCACAGTAACTTCAGATCGGTTACTTGTAGGGATGATGGATCTTTGGATGAACTCCAACCATCCTCTAGCTACAGGCTTGAGGTCCAGTCTTCTTAGTTGGACTGGCTTGCCTTTGGAGTCTATTCTCCATTGGGCGCCTTCCACACATATGTCCATTAGGACTTGGTCCAACCTTTGATTAAAGTTGACCCTTCTTGTGTAGGGGCGTTCATCACCTTGCATCATGGGTAAATGAAACGCCAACCTCACATTTTCCGGACTAAAATCTAAGTATTTCCCCCGAACCATTGTGATATAGTTCTTTGGGTTCAGGTTCATACTTTGATCATGGTTCCTAGTGATCCATGCATTGGCATAGAACTCTTGAACCATCAATATTCCGACTTGTTGCATGGGGTTGGCTAAGACTTCCCAACCTCTTCTTTGGATTTCATGTCGGATTTCTGGATACTCATTCTTTTTGAGCTTGAAAGGGACCTCGGGGATCACCTTCTTCTTTGCCACAATATCATAGAAGTGGTCTTGATGGCTTTTGGAGATGAATCTTTCCTTCTCCCATGACTCGGAGGTGGAAGCTTTTGTCTTCCCTTTCCCTTTTCTTGAGGATACTCCGGTCTTAGGTGCCACTGATGGTGATGAAAAACAAAAAGCTTAGGCTTTTTACCACACCAAACTTAAAATTTGCTCGCCCTCGAGCAAGAAAGAAAAGAAACGTAGAAGAAGAAAAAGAGAATCGGGTAGAGAGGGAGAGAATTGGTTTCGGCTATATGGGAGAAGAAGGGGTTTGTGTTGTGTGAAAATGAAGAAGAAAGGAAAGGTATTTATAGGGAGATGGAGGGTGGGAATTCGGCCATTTTGGGTGGGAATGGGTGGGAAATTGAATTTGAATTTTATGGAGGTAGGTGGGGTTTATGGGGAAGAGGAGGTTGATGTGAATGGTGAATTGGGTAATTGGGAAGATGAATTGAGTTGATTGGTGAAGGTTTTTGGGAAGAGTGACATGGGGAAGAGTGAGAATGAGATTTAGATTAGGAGAGTGTGATTAGGATTAAAAGAAAAGGTAGGTGGGGATCCTGTGGGGTCCACAGATCCTGAGGTGGGGATCCTGTGGGGTCCACAGATCCTGAGGTGAAAAGAAATACCATTCCTTCACCATATAGGCATGTAAATTGCCTCTATGCATCATTCTGGCGTTCAAACGCCCATTGATGCATGTTCTGGGCGTTAAACGCCCATGTAATGCATGTTTCTGGCGTTGAACGCCAGTTTCATGCTTGTTTCTGGCGTTCAGCGCCAGTTTGTCCTCTGTGTGCACATCCTGGCGTTAAACGCCAGGTTGTTGCTTGTTTCTGGCGTTCAGCGCCAGAATGGTGCTCTGTTCTGGCGTTGAACGCCAGCCAGATGCATCTTACTGGCGTTGAACGCCAGTCTGCGCTGCCTCCAGGGTGAACAATTGTTTTCTTCTGTTTTTGACTCTGTTTTTAATTTTTTTGATTTTTTCGTGACTCCTCATGATCATGTACCTAATTAAACACAAAAATAACAAAGAAACAAAATAAAATAAAATTAGATAAATAAAATTGGGTTGCCTCCCAACAAGCGCTTCTTTAATGTCAATAGCTTGACAGTGGCTCTCAAGGAGCCACAAGGTGATCAGGTCAATGTTGTATGGTTGTCCACACCAAACTTAGAGTTTGGATATGGGATCTTAACACCAAACTTAGAGTTTGGTTGTGGCCTCACAACACCAAACTTAGAATTTGACTGTGTGGGCTCTTCTTGACTCTGAACTGTGAGAAGCTCTTCATGCTTACTCTCTTTTGTCACAGAGGGATGGCCATGTGCCTTAAACACAAGGTAGTCCCCATTCAATTGAAGGACTAACTCACCTCTGTTAACATCTATCACAGCTTCTGCTGTGGCTAGGAAAGGTCTTCCTAGGATGATGCATTCATCATCTTCCTTCCTATTATCTAGGATTATGAAATCAGCAGGGATGTAAAGGCCTTCAACCTTTACTAGCACGTCCTCTACTATTCCATAAGCTTGTCTTATTGACTTATCTGCCAATTGTAATGAGAACAAGGTAGGTTGCACCTCAATGATCCCCAGCTTCTCCATTACAGAGAGTGGCATAAGATTTATCCCTGACCCCAGATCACATAGAGCTTTTTCAAAGCTCATGGTGCCAATGGTACAAGGTATTAAGAATTTGCCAGGATCTTGTTTCTTTTGAGGTAGAGTTCTCTGAATCCAAGTATCTAGTTCACTAATGAGCAGGGGAGGTTCACTTTCCCAAGTCTCATTACCAAACAACTTGGCATTCAGCTTCATGATAGCTCCTAAGTATTGAGCAACTTGCTCTCCAGTCACATCTTCATCCTCTTCAGAGGATGAATAATCTTCAGAGCTCATGAATGGCAGAAGGAGATTTAATGGAATCTATATGGTCTCTAGATGAGCCTCAGATTCCTCTGGATCCTTAATAGGAAACTCCTTCTTGCTTGAGGGACGTCCCAGGAGGTCTTCCTCACTAGGATTTTCGTCCTCCTCCTCCCTAGTACATTCGGCCATTTTGATTAAATCAATGGCCTTGCACTCTCCTTTTGGATTCTCTTCTGTGTTGCTTGGGAGAGTACTGGGAGGAGTTTCAATTACTTTCTTACTCAGCTGGCCTACTTGTGCCTCCAGATTTCTGATGGAGGATCTTGTTTCATTCATGAAACTGAAAGTGGCCTTTGACAGATCAGAGACTATATTGGTTAAATTAGAAGTGTTTTGTTCAGAATTCTCTGTCTGTTGCTGAGAAGATGATGGATATGGCTTACTATTATTCAGTCTATTGCGTCCACCATTGTTAAAGCCTTGTTGAGGCTTTTGTTGATCCTTCCAGGAGAAATTTGGGTGATTTCTCCATGATGGGTTATAAGTGTTTCCATATGGTTCACCCATGTAATTAACCTCTGCCATGGCAGGGTTCTCAGGATCATAAGCTTCTTCAGAAGCTGCCTCTCTAGTGCTGTTGGATGCATGTTGCAGTCCATTCAGATTTTGAGAGATCATGTTGACCTGTTGAGTCAACACTTTGTTCTGAGCCAATATGGCATTCAGAGCATCAATTTCAAGAACTCCTTTCTTCCGAGATATCCCATTATTCACAGAATTCCTCTCAGAGGTATACATGAACTGGTTTTTGCAACCATGTCAATGAGTTCTTGAGCCTCTTCAGGCGTTTTCTTCAGGTGAATAGATCCACCTGCAGAATGGTCCAGTGACATTTTCGAAAATTCAGAGAGACCATAATAGAATATATCTAACATGGTCCATTCTGAAAACATGTCAGATGGACATCTTTTGGTCAGCTGCTTGTATCTTTCCCAAGCTTCATAGAGGGATTCACCATCTTTTTGTTTGAAGGTTTGAACATCCACTCTCAGCTTGCTCAGCTTTTGAGGAGGAAAGAATTTATCCAAGAAGGCAGTGACCAGCTTATCCCAAGAGTCCAGGCTATCCTTAGGTTGTGAATCCAACCATATTCTAGCTCTGTCTCTTACAGCAAAAGGGAAAAGCATGAGTCTGTAGACTTCAGGATCAACTCCATTAGTCTTTACAGTCTCACAGATCTGCAAGAACTCAGTTAAAAATTGATAAGGATCTTCAGATGGAAGTCCATAAAACTTGCAGTTTTGTTGCATTAATGCAACTAGTTGAGGCTTAAGCTCAAAGTTATTGGCTCCAATGGCAGGAATGGAGATGCTTCTTCCATCAAACTTGGATGTTGGCTTTGTGAAGTCACCAAGCATTCTCCTTGCATTATTATTATTATTATTTTCGGCTGCTATCTCCTTCTCTTGTTCGAAAATTTTTGAAATGTTATTTCTGGATTGTTGTAATTTAGCTTCTTTTAATTTTCTCTTCAGAGTCCTTTCAGGTTCTGGATCAACTTCAACAAGAGTGCCCTTTTCCCTGTTCCTGCTCATATGAAAGAGAAGAAACAAGAAAAGAAAGAGGAATCCTCTATGTCACAGTATAGAGATTCCTTTATGTTAGTAGAAGAAGAAAGGGGTAGAAGAATCCAAATACAAGGGATATAAGAAGTTCGGATTCTTAGATGAAGAGAGGTGAAGGGAAGTGTTAGTAATTAATTAATTAAATAGAATAAGAGAAGAGAAGAGAAATTTCGAAAATAATTTTTGAAAAAGGAGTTAGTAATTTTCGAAAATTAGAGATAAGATAAGATTAAAATTAAAATTTAAAACAAAAAGAGTTTTTGAAAAAGAGAGGGAGAATTTTCGAAAATTAGAGAGAGAAAAGTAGTTAGGTGGTTTTGAAAAAGATAAGAAACAAACAAAAAGTTAGTTAGTTGATTGAAAAAGATTTGAAATCAAATTTTGAAAAAGATAAGAAGATAAGAAGTTAGATAAGATATTTTTGAAATCAAATTTTTAAAAAAAATAAAATTTTTGAAAAAGATAAGATAAAAGATAAAATAAAAGTTTTAAGAAAAAGATATTTTGAAAAAAATTTAATTTTTAAAATGACTTAACTAACAAGAAACTACAAGATAAGATTCTAGAACTTAAAGATTGAACCTTTCTTAACAAGAAAGTAACAAACTTCAAATTTTTGAACCAATCACATTAATTGTTAGCTTAATTTTCGAAAATTTGATAAAAAGATAAGAAAAGGATTTTGAAAATATTTTGAAAAATAATTTTTGAAATTTTCGAAAATTATATAAAAAATGAAAAAGATATGATTTTTGAAAAAGATTTTGAAAAGATAAGATTTTCAAAATTGAAATTTTGACTTGACTTGTAAGAAACAACTAATTTTAAAAATTTTTGACCAAGTCAACCCAAAATTTCGAAAATTTAGAGGAAAATAAGGAAAAGATACTTTTTTGATTTTTGAATTTTTAATTATGAGAGAGAAAAACAACAAAAAGACTCAATGCATGAAATTTTTAGATCAAAACAATGAATGCATGCAAGAATGGTATGAATGTCAAGATGAACACCAAGAACACTTTGAAGATCATGATGAACATCAAGAACATAATTTTTAAAAAATTTTTAATGCAAAGAAAACATGCAAGACACCAAACTTAGAAATCTTTAATGCATGGAAAATATGAATGCAAAAGTGCACATGAAAAACAACAAAAGACACAAAACAAGAAATCATCAAGATCAAACAAGAAGACTTGTCAAGAACAACTTGAAGATCATGAAGAACACTATGAATGCATGAGATTTTCGAAAAATGCAAGAAAAATTTTAAAAGCATGCAATTGACACCAAACTTAAAAATTAACACAAGGCTCAAACAAGAAACACAAAATATTTTTGATTTTTATGATTTTCTAATTTTTTTGTATTTTTATTAATTTTTTCGAAAATAAAGTTTGTAAAAACGAAAAATCAAAGAAAATTTTTGAAAATGATTTTTGAAAAGAAAAGTACCTAATCTGAGCAACAAGATGAACCGTCAGTTGTCTATACTCGAACAATCCCTGGCAACGGCGCCAAAAACTTGGTGGACGAAATTGTGATCAATTCTCTTTAAGTTTTTTGTCTTTGTATGAAAGCTTTATTATGGCACTGGTTGAATTCACAACTCCGTTCAACTAACCAGCAAGTGTACTGGGTCGTCCAAGTAATAAACCTTACGTGAGTAAGGGTCGATCCCACAGAGATTGTTGGTATGAAGCAAGCTATGGTCGCCTTGTAAATCTCAGTCAGGCAGATTAAATTGGTTTATGGGTTTTTCGAATAATTAATAATAAAAAGAAATAATAAAAGGGATAGAAGACTTATGCAGATTCATTGGTGGGAATTTCAGATAAGCGAATGGAGATGCTGCATGGCTCAAGGACGCCTGCTCTCCTACTGCTTCTACTCAATCCTTCTTACTCCTTTCCATGGCAAGCTCTGTATAGGGGTTCACCATCAGCTGTGGCTACTTTCATCCTCTCGGGAAAATGATCCTATGCGGTTGTCAGTCGCACGGCTAATCGTTTGGAGGCATCACCCATGGCTGATGACTACATCCCATCCTCGCAGTGAAAACTAATGCTCACGCACTCTGTCACAGTACGGCTAATCACTGGTTGGTTCCCGCTCCTACTGGAATAGAATCCCTTGATTCTTTTGCGTCTGTCACTAACGCCCAGCAGGTTGCAAGTTTGAAGCGCGTCACAGTCATTCATTACCGGAATCCTACTCGGAATACCACAGACAAGGTTAGACTTTCCGGATTCCCAGGATCCTACTCGGAATACCACAGACAAGGTGAGACTTTCCGGATCCTCATAAATGCCGCCATCTATCTAGCTTATACCACGAAGATTCTGTTGGGGAATCTAAGAGATACGCATTCAAGCTCTTGTTGCATGTAGAACGGAAGTGGTTGTCAATCACGCGCGTTCATAAGTGAGAATGATAATGAGGGTTACTTATCATCACATTCATCATGTTCTTGGGTACGAATGGATATCTTGGAATAAGAATAAGAGAGATTTGAATAAAAGAAAATATAATTTCATTAATACTTGAGGTACAGCAGAGCTCCACACCCTTAATCTATGGTGTGCAGAAACTCCACTGTTGAAAAATACATAAGCAAAAGAGGTTCAGGCATGGCCGAATGGCCAGCCCTCTCCTTGATCAAGTGACCGAATGAAAAAAGACTTAAAGTGGTCAAAAGATGTCTAATACAATAGATAAATGTCCTATATATACTAGACTAGCTACTAGGGTTTACATGAGTAAGTAATTGATGCATAAATTCACTTCCGGGGCCCACTTGGTGTATGCTTGGGCTGAGCTTGATTAATCCACGAGATGAGGCTTCTCTTGGAGTTGAACTCCGAGTTATGACGTGTTTTGGGCGTTCAACTCCGGATCATGACGTTTTTCTGGCGTTTAACTCCAGACAGCAGCATGTACTTGGCGTTCAACGCCAAGTTACGTCGTCATTCTTCGAATAAAGTATGAACTATTATATATTGCTGGAAAGCCCTGGATGTATACTTTCCAACGCCGTTGAGAGCGCGCCAATTGGAGTTCTGTAGCTCCAGAAAATCCATTTCGAGTGCAGGGAGGTCAGATTCCAACAGCATCAGCAGTCCTTTTGTTAGCCTTCTTCAGAGTTTTGCTCAAATCCCTCAATTTCAGCCAGAATTTACCTGAAATCACAGAAAAACACACAAACTCATAGTAAAGTCCAGAAATGTGAATTTATCATAAAAACAAGTGAAAACATCCCTAAAAGTAGCTTAAACTTACTAAAAACTATATAAAAACAATGCCAAAAAGCGTATAAATTATCCGCTCATCACCGTTTCAATCAAATCATATCCAAGTGAGAAAGTAAAGCTTGAAGATAAAAATTTTGCCCACTTGAATGTTATGTTGGATGGTGATTTGGGAAGGAGAGCCTCCCCACACTTAGACAATGCAAGGTTGACTTCTTTATGCTCTTCTTTGAATATCCCCACCTCTTGATAAGTTTCTTCACTTTCAACCTTTTCCCCTTTGTCACTTCGCTTGGTGTTGTCTTCAAGAATTTCAATTTCTTTCCCAATGGGAGGTGATTCAATTTTGGATAGGAATTCATTGATGAATAAATCCGTTTCTTGATCAACCTCTTCATATTCTTCAATTTCGATATACATCATGCCAACTTGTTCCTCTTGGTAGCTCACTTTCGACTTGTCCTCTTCCTCATTGCTCACCAAGGGTATGGGAGGTTGTCACATTCTTCTATTATTCTAGCTCCATGTCCAATAGGGAGAGATTCAATTGTAGATAGAAACTCATCCATAATTGAATCTATTTCTTGATTAACCTCCTCATATTCTTCAATCTTGATATGCTCCGAGGGTTGTTGAGATTCACGTGGCGGTTCCACATCTCTTAAACCTTGGACCACTTCCTCTTTTGTTTCAATAACCATAGGCTTCTCTAATTGCTCCAATACTACTACTGATTCCTCCTCTTTCACTGGATTCTCCGATATCTTCTTCATGCTTTGTTCTTCTTTTGGCTCTCCATATGTGGCTACGAGAACAACTCGAGTATTCAAACATTGGTGGGCTAAAGTGTGCAACACCTTGGTCAAGTTGGTCGCAAACTTAAATGTATCCTGCTTCATGGCATCTTGTCCTTGAAGTAACAAAGTGAGAGAATCGTCTATTGGGACTTGGGGTGAGTAGGAAAGTTCATTATTTTGGAGAGAGGGATCATGGTAGGAAGGTGGTTCCTCTTGGTAAAGTTGTGGAGAAGGTGTGCATTGAGGTGGTTATTGGTAGTAATCTTGATAGGGTTGTGGTGGTTCTAAGGGTTCTTGCTCATAATGATCACAAGGATGTGGTACGGGTGGTTGGTTATATGATGGATAAGGGTCACATAAAGGTACTTCATAGAAAGGGGCTTGTGAGTATGGTTGAGCGCCATGTTGAGGATAAGATTCATAGGCATACGGTGGTGGTTGATTATCACAAAAGGAGTCACCATAGCCATTGAATTGGCATTCATTAGAATGGAAATTATAACTATAAGTGTCCGGAGGTTGTTGCCAATAGGAGTGATCAATTCCTTGAGGCTCCTCCCATCTTGGAGTGTTCCATCCTTGGTGCATGTTATCATTGGAGTTCATATTTTCTACAACACAATTAGAGCCAAACTCATAGCGAAAGTGAGAATTCATTATGGAAGGACAAAGTAAAACTAACAAAACTAGTAATCAAACAAAAGTAACCTATTCACAGTATTCACATATGTACAATAATCAATAACATAACACCAGTGCAAATCCCCGGCAACGGCGCCATTTTGATGATAAGATTTTTGACGATTTAGAATTTTGATGAGCGGATAATTTATACGCTTTTTGGCATTGTTTTTAGTATGTTTTTAGTATGTTTTAGTTAGTTTTTATTATATTTTTATTAGTTTTTAGTTAAAATTCACTTTCTGGACTTTACTATGAGTTTGTGTGTTTTTCTGTGATTTCATGTATTTTCTGGCTAAAATTGAGGGACCCGAGCAAAAATCTGATTCAGAGGCTGAAAAGGACTGTAGATGTTGTTGGATTCTGACCTCCCTGCACTCGAAGTGGATTTTCTGGAGCTACAAAAGTCCAATTGGCGCGCTCTCAACGGCGTTGGAAAGTAGACATCCTGGGCTTTCCAGAAATGTATAATATTCTATACTTTGCCTGAGATTTGATGGCCCAAACTGGCGTTCCAAATCAGCTCAAAACTGCCCAGCGTTAAACGCCGGAACTGGCACAAGAATGGGAGTTAAACGCCCAAACTGGCACAAAAGCTGGCGTTTAACTCCAAGAAAAGTCTCTACACATGAAAGCTTCAATGCTCAGCCCAAGCACACACCAAGTGGGCCCGAAAGTGGATTTTTATGTCATTTACTCATCTTTGTAAACCCTAGGCTACTAGTTCTCTACAAATAGGACCTTTTACTATTGTATTTTCATCTTGGTTCTTCTGGTTCCCTCTCTGGGGCCGAAGCCAATGATCACTATTATCACTTATGTATTTTCAACGGTGGAGTTTCTACACACCATAGATTAAGGTGTGGAGCTCTGCTGTACCTCGAGTGTTAATGCAATTACTATTGTTCTTCTATTCAATTCAGCTTATTCTTGTTCTAAGATATTCATTTGCACCCAAGAACATGATGAATGTGATGATTATGTGACACTCATCATCATTCTCACTTATGAACGAGTGCCGGACAACCACTTCTGTTCTACAAGTAAACAAGGCTTGAATGTTTATCTCTTGGATCCCTTAATCGGAATCTTTGTGGTATAAGCTAGAATTGATGGCGGCATTCCAGAGAATCCGGAAGGTCTAAACCTTGTCTGTGGTATTCTGAGTAGGATTCAATGATTGAATGACTGTGACGAGCTTCAAACTCCTGAAGGCTGGGCGTTAGTGACAGACACAAAAGATTCAATGGATTCTATTCCAACCTGATTCTGAACCGACAGATGATTAGCCGTGCCGTGACAGGGTGCGTTGAACATTTTCACTGAGAGGACAGGATTGTAGCCACTGACAACGGTGATGCCCAACATACAGCTTTCCATGGAAAGGAGTAAGAAGGATTGGATGAAGACAGTAGGAAAGCAGAGAGACGGAATGGACAAAGCATCTCCATTCGCTTATCTGAAGTTCTCACCAATGAATTACATAAGTAGCTCTATCTTTACTTTATGCCTTATTTGTATATCATCCATAACCATTTGAATCTTCCTGACTAAGATTTACAAGGTGACCATAGCTTGCTTCATACCAACAATCTCCGTGGGATCGACCCTTACTCGCGTAAGGTTTATTACTTGGACGACCCAGTGCACTTGCTGGTTAGTTGTGCGAAGTTGTGATAAAGAGTTGAGATTGCAATTGAGCGTACCATGTTGATGGCGCCATTGATGATCACAATTTCGTGCACCAAATTTCACCAATGAAGTCTTGTAGTAAAGTAAAGTCTCTAAACCAACAATAATCCTTTCATACAAAAATTTATTTATCACGAGTACAAACCCCTAAAATCTATAAACCGAAGTATTTATTTTGAGGTAGTATCCTTGTTATTGGTTATGGACTTATTTATTTTGAGGTTTTGAATGAGAAACATGAATAGTAAATGGTAATGAAATTTTATTAACAAAATGGTCTTGGCAAGGTTTAGTTGTCAAGGGTCTCTATCATTATCACTAGTCATTATTATGGTAGTTGCAAGGATTAATCTCACTTAGTCATCCTTTAATCAAGTAGCAAAGGAAAGTCAAGTGAGTTATATCAATCCAAGTCCATAAATCCTGGCTTTCCACTAATTGAATTAATGAAGGCTAGAGTCAATGGCTATCAACTATCAATCACTTGGACATTAGTAACTCAAGAGTTCCTAAGTTACCTTCCCAAGCCAAGAACATAAAATTCTACTCTAAGATCCTTCCAAGCATTTAATCAAACACTTGAAAGGTACAAAAGAAAAGTATAGTAAATCACAACAAGAATGAATTCTAACAACAAACAAATGCAAAGAATTAACAACAACAATCAAGAAAATCACAATTATCCTGAATTACCTCAAATTGCATTATTAAAGAAAATAAAGAGAACAAGAGTATCTCAATTACAAAACCTAGAAACAAAATAAGAGAAATTACAATAAGAGAATAGGGATAGAAAGAAGAACCAAAGTGTAGCAATCACCAATTGAAGGTAGAAGTAGAAGGAGACTTGAATTAAACCTAGAACTATGAGATCCTAATCTAACCCTAATTCCTAATCCTAGAGAGAAGTGAGAGCTTCTCTCTCTAAAACTAACTAATCCTAATCCTAATGAGTGTGTAAGATACAATGAATGAAAGATGCCAGAATGATAGAATGATCCTTTCCCCTTCAATCCTTGATTCTTTTAGTCTTTTTCGGCCAAAATTATAGCTCCAAATGGGTTCAGAAACCCTCCAAAATCGCCAGGCACGAGTTGCACTAAAAGAATCATGTGCGCATTGCGATGCGTACGCGCACGGTACGTGTACGTGTCCCTGGCCGATTTCGCAAGGTGCGCGCGAGCGCCTGGTGCGCGTGCGCGTCCTTGGCCAGGATCAATTCTTTGGCTTTTTATGCTTTTCTCAACTTGCATGCTTCCTTCCTTGCTCCTTTGATCCATTCCAATCCTATTTCATCCTGAGATTACAAGCAAACACATCAAGGCACCTTATGGAATCAAGAGAGAATTAAAATTATCAAATTAGAGGCTTAGAAAGCATGTTTTTACAATTAAGCACAAATAAGGAAGAGATCACAAAATCATGCTAATTCATTGGCTAAATGTGAGAAAAGGTTAGCAAAATACTCTAAATTCAACACAAGATAAACCCTAAAACTGGGGTTTATCACGCTCTCTTTGTAAATGAGTTCCAAGCATATTCACGCGTACGCATCATGCGTGCGTGCGCGTGGATCTTCAAAAGTCATTCCCGCTGCGTAGGCGCCCTGTGCACGTGTGCGTCGCTACTGAGCATAGCGTTCCTTAATTGAACGTAGCGTTGCCTTGGAATGCATCTCTTCCTCTCCATTTTATCACCTAAAATCAATCAAATAATAAATCAAAGTCTCACCAAATTCATAAGAAATTGCATCATTTATAATAATTACTTAATTCTTGCATAAGTCTCATGATTTTGTATAAAATTAAGCGAAAAAGACAGATAGGTCCCTAACTTTTCAAACTTTTGACAAATACATCCCTGACAAAATTTAAATACAGAAAAGTACCTGACTTTAACAAACAGAGGACAATTTAGTCCTTCCGTCTATTTGCCTCTCATACACCTAACGGAACTGGCTGACGTAGCTGAAACGGTGTACAGGTGTCCGTTACGGTGCCACGTTGGAAGGGGAAAAAAGTTCGAAGGACAAATAAGTCCTTGGCGTCATTTTACAAATAAAGTTCGAAGGACAAATAGGTCCTTGAGAATTTTTTTCATTATACTTCTATTATGCTTCTATTATGAGAATTTAGTTTATAAAATTAGGCTATTTTTTTTTTGTATGGAAAAAATATTGGTGTTTTTGTTGAAAATGGGAGAATGTGGTGTAATTATAGATGGGTGGATTTTTTTTGTGGGAAGTCAACACGTGGGGGGCGTGGTGCAACACGTGGGGGGCGTGGTGAACACGTGGCATCATTCTGGCCAACACGTGGGGGGCGTGTTGAACACGTGGCAGCATCTTAGACAACACGTGGGGGCGTGTTGAATAATTTCCACAATACTATAATACACTTCAAATGTCAATATTCAACCAAAACACCAATTTTCTTTCCATATTAAAAATAATTTCTGATAAAATTATGCTTGTATTTTGAAATCTAGTTAACTTGTTTTATTCTATAATTTAAATTATTTGTATTAAAATTGTAGAAATTGGGCTTGTTATGTTTCTACTCTTTTTCTTAAATTGCATTAGTTTAGTTTTAGTGCATTTGTGTATTATATTAGAATTTGTTAAATTGCATTAGTTCAGTTTTCATCATACCAGTGGCATTAGTTAGCATCAGTTCATTTATGCATCAAGTTAGCATTAGTTCATTTGTGCATCATTCATGTATTAGATAATATTTTTTTTTAAATTATAATTCACTTTGTTCTAACAGTATAAATTATGCATGACACAAAAGATTTATAAAATCAAACTACTTTTACAAAAAAGTCGTAAGTTGACAAAAGTTTCTGACTAAGAAGACCAAGATATCTGCAGATAAAAAATTAAATAATAAGATTTTTAGTTATTATTTTTATATGAAAAAGTCTAATTTTTTATTAGTAATTAATTTTAACATTTGTTTTCTAAAATTTAAAATAATTTAATGTGTATAATTTTACATTTAAAATATTTTAATTGTAAAAAAATATCGAATGACATATTTTGATTTGTCAAATTACTAATATAAAATATAATTATATAGAGAGTAAAAATAGTAGAGAGAAATATAAAAATGGAGAGAGGTAGATGAGAGAATTTAGGAAATGAGTTTATTAATTTTGAAAAAAAATTCTCAAGGACCTATTTGTCCTTCGAACTTTATTTGTAAAATGACGTCAAGGACTTATTTGTCCTTCGAACTGTTTTCCCCTTCCAACGTAGCACCGTAACAGACACCTGGACACTGCTTCAGCCACGTCAGCCAGTTCTGTTAGGTGTATGAGAGACAAATAGACGGAAGGACTAAATTGTCCTCCATTTGTTAAAGTCACAGACTTTTTTGTATTTAAATTTTGTCAGGGATGTATTTGTCAAAAGTTTAAAAAGTCAGGGACCTATTTGTCTTTTTTCCTAAAATTAATGATGTTTGATTAGGTCAAGGTAAATATGAAATTGCACTCTAATTACTTACTTAGCATGTAAGAAAGTGTAATAAACGTAATAAAAGCAAAGAAAAATGCTAGTAAAACTAGCATAAGATGACTTGTCATTACAACACCAAACTTAAATCTTGCTTGTCCCCAAGCAAGAAAAGAATTATGCATAAAGGTTCCTTTAATTAGAATGAATTGAAGAAGAACTTTTAATGCTTTGTGAGTGAAGTGATTAATTAACAGTGGGGTGAACTCTAATTTATATGCTCATGCAAGGGTTTTAGTGCTTACTAGTCCCTACATATTGGAAGTCTTAGATTTTAGGATTTTCCTTCAAATGATAACATGGAGATCTCTCTATAGGTAATCACCTTGAAGCAGCTTATGGTTTTGGAATTAACTCTAAGTATTATGTCTCAAAGCGGCTCTTTAGATAAGCTTTCAATCAATACTCCAAAACCAGTTGGTCTTAGGGTATTAGGTGTTGAAGCACCCCTTAGGATTTACTTGCTCAAGCCTTTTTCTTTGACACAATTCTACCACAAGCATTTAACTAGGATAGTAACTCTTTGAGTTCTTCTTTCTTTCTTTTTCTTCCTAATAATTGATTCTCAGATCCTTTTGCCATGTAATTTTCTTTTGTTGCTGCTTCTTGGATCAATAAATGTTTGAGAATCTCCTCAACATTTTTGAATTCTATTTCCTGCCTATGAGCTCCCAGGCAAGTTTTCATAAACATGCAACCTTAATACACAATCATACAACTAGAACCACCACTTCTCTTAATCTTTTGCTTACCTTAAAATAAATTGTTGATTCCTCAATCCTTCTTTTCCAAGAATTATTCTTTGATGCATTTTTGAAATATTGAGCGCAAGCAGGTTTAAGCAGATGAAGTTGAAGACAAGCAGACTAATGCAGAAAAAGAAATAGAATTGCACAATATGAAACGTGGAAGGCATATCATTTTTCAGATGTGCATCTTCCTTATTTACTAAAATTATAAGAGGAACTCCACCAACTTTAATTTTTGTGTTCATTTCCCTTGCTGGATTCTCCTTTCTTCTTTGGCTCCTTCTTCTTATTCTTTCTTGTTTCTTGTTGTTCCTCAGCTTCAGTAGGGCATCTTCGATCCCAAGATTGGTTTATCTGATCCTAGAGTCCAGCATCCTTCAGCCTTTGTTCCATTCTTTCCACATTTCTCTTAACTCTTTCATTTTGGTGGTTGACCAATTCAGGACACTCAACGAATGGTTTGATCTCTCTGTTGATTATTGGCATACCACAAACTACATAGTTCAGCTTTGCCTGTGTCTCTACATTATATTCTATCCTGTCCTGATACCTATGCTTGATGCCAGGGCATCTAGGCCAGTTTCACTAACCTTTTCTTTACTGTTTTAGGGTAGTTTCATGCATTTTCTTAGAGAATGAGGCAAGTTTTGGATGAAAATACACTCACACCTTGATTCAAGCAACTATTGTGAATTTTACATGATTTCATAAGGATTTTGCAAGGATTGCATGACAAATTGATGATGCATAATCTCATAACTTAGGCTAGAGCTTTGATGCACTTTATTTGCTTGATTTCAGGACAAAGGAAGCAAGGAAGAACCACGTTAGTAGCCACATTAACCTAGTTAACGTGACTACTGGTGCACGAAATTGTGATCATCAATGGCGCCATCAACATGGTACGCTCAATTGCAATCTCAACTCTTTATGACAACTTCGCACAACTAACCAGCAAGTGCATTGGGTCGTCCAAGTAATAAACCTTACGCGAGTAAGGGTCGATCCCACGGAGATTGTTGGTATGAAGAAAGCTATGGTCATCTTGTAAATCTCAGTCAGGCGGATTCAAATGGTTATGGAGGATTAATGATTAAAAGATAAATAAAATATAAAATAAAGATAGAGATACTTATGTAATTCATTGGTGAGAATTTTAGATAAGCGTATGGAGATGCTTTGTCCCTTCCGTCTCTCTGCTTTCCTACTGTCTTCATCCAATCCTTCTTAATCCTTTCCATGGCAAGCTGTATGTTGGGCATCACCGTTGTCAATGGCTACAGTCCCGTCCTCTCAGTGAAAATGTTCAACGCGCTCTGTCACAGCACGGCTATTCATCTGTCGATTCTCGATCATGTCGGAATAGAATCTAGTGATTCTTTTGCGTTTGTCACTAACGCCCCACAATCGCGAGTTTGAAGCTTGTCACAGTCATTCAATCCCTGAATCCTACTCAGAATACCACAGACAAGGTTTAGACCTTCCGAATTCTCAAGAATGGCCACCAATGGATTCTAGCTTATACCACGAAGATTCTGATTAAGGAATCCAAGAGATATCCACTCAATCTACGGTCGAACGGAGGTGGTTGTCAGGCACACGTTCATAGGTGAGAATGATGATGAGTGTCACGGATCATCACATTCATCAAGTTGAGGAACAAGTGATATCTTAGAACAAGAATAAGCTGAATTGAATAGAAGAACAATAGTAATTGCATTAATACTTGAGGTACAGCAGAGCTCTACACCTTAATCTATGGTGTGTAGAAACTCCACCGTTGAAAATACATAAGTGATAATGGTGATCATTGGCTTTGGCCCCAGAGAGGGAACCAGAAGAACCAAGATGATCTGAAGATCTAAAGTTATCCAAAGATGAGAATACAATAGCAAAAGGTCCTATTTATAGAGAACTAGTAGCTTAGGATTTACAAAAATGAGTAAATGACGTAAAAATCCACTTCCGGACCTACTTGGTGTGTGCTTGGGCTGAGCATTGAAGCTTCTATGTGTAGCGACTTTTCTTGGAGTTAAATGCCAGCTTTTGTTCCAGTTTGGGCGCTTAACTCCCACTTATGTGCCAGTTCTGGCGTTAAACGCTGGGAATTCTTGAGCTGATTTTGAACGCCTGTTTGGGCCATCAAATCTCGCGCAAAGTATGGACTATTATATATTTCTGGAAAGCCCAGGATGTCTACTTTCCAACGCAATTAAGAGCGCGCCAATGGGGCTTCTGTAGCTCCAGAAAATCTACTTCGAGTGCAGGGAGGTCAGAATCCAACAGCATCTACAGTCCTTTTTCAGCCTCTGGATCAGATTTTTGCTCAGGTGCCTCAATTTCAGCCAGAAAATACCTGAAATCACAGAAAAACACACAAACTCAAAGTAATGTCCAGAAAAGTGAATTTTAAATAAAAACTAATAAAAATATAATAAAAACTAACTTAAACATAATAAAAACATACTAAAAACAATGCCAAAAAGTGTATAAATTATCCGCTCATCAACCACTAATGTGGAATGGGAAAGAGCTTGCGACGTTAATGAGAAAAGTGATCACCAATAATGCCTACAAAGCCATTATAAGCCCACGTTAATTGCCATGTTAACTAGGTTAATGTGGTAGTTAACGTGGAGACAAAGAAAGCTCCAACATTAGTGGTAAATGTGAACACCACTAACGCTCCAAAATGTGGCAATGAACCACGTTAAGAGTCACGTTAACTCAGTTAACGTGAACTCTAACGTGGAAGAGAGGAACAATGCCAATGTTAGTGACACTCACCTTTATCACTAACGTTGGATCAAACTAGCATTGCCCACGTTAGTGGTCACGTTAAGACCACTAACGTGAAAGTTAACGTGGAGCTAAGATTGATGAGCCAATATTAGTGACACTCACCTTTGTCACTAACGTTGGAGATGGCATTTACTACCACGTTAGTAGCCACGTTAACTTAGTTAACGTGAGCTCTAACATGGAGAGTAGGGGCACTTGGAGCATTAGTGACAAAGGTGAGTGCCACCAACGCTCTCGAAGATGAGGCATACCCATGTTAAGAGCCACGTTAGTTACACTAACGTGAACTCTAACGTACAAGGCAACGTTATTGGGAAAGGTGAGTCCTAATAACGCTTGCGAAGGTTCATAAGGCAATGTTAGTGGTCACGTTAGTGCCACTAACGTTGGAGTTAACGTGGGTTATATGGGGTTGGAATGTTAGTGAAAAAGGTGATTGCCACTAACGTTCTTGAACCCACAATGTCACTTAACGTTAACTTCACGAACGCCCATGCCTAATTCATACTTTTCTGCAAGCTGGGCCCACTAAAGGTTGTAACCGCTTCAACTCAAGATCTAAGGCCCACATCCAAGACATGAAGAACTCACTAGAAGATCAAGAGAAGTAGTATATATAGGAGTAGTTTTGAACTATAGAGAAGCTTGGCACTTTGGAGAACTACCCTCTGTATATTTACTTTTTTGCACTTTTAGCTAGGGATGTATTCTTTTCTGCCATTTTTCATTTCGAGAGCTATGAACAACTAAACCCCTTTTATTGGGTTAGGGAGCTCTGTTGTAATTTGATGGATCAATTATAGTTTTCATTCTCTTCTTCTTTCTTCTCTTTTGATTTACTAGAAAGCTTTCGATCTTAATTCAATTGGTTAGTTGTCTTGGAAAAGAAACTCTCCATAATTGGATCTCCTCTGAGCCTTGGAAAATGGATGAGGAGATCATGCTAGAAATGCTTTCTCATGTTGGACCAAATTGGGGTCTGAGCGGATATAGTGACATGTAATCCTCCCAACACTTTGATTTGGAAATACATGTGGTATAATCAGTGACCACACTTCATCTCTTCCCATGAGCAATTAAATCAAGGAATTGGGAAATTGTTCAAGCTTAGAGAGATTGGGTTGCCAAGGAATTGGAACCCAATCACTTAAGATTGCCAAGGAGATCAATAGATGCTTTGATTGAGGAAGAGATGAAAATGAATTTGATCCGAAGAATACAACATCTCCTGAGCCCAATGAATTCCCCATTTCTAATCTTACCCATTCTCTTTACTTTCTGCCATTTATTTACATGCTCATTTCCCTAAATCCCCATCTAAGATTCTGCACTTTATTTTCTGCTATTTACTTTTCCATCATTTAATTTTCTGCAATTCTCAAACTATATTCTGTTTAGCTCAACTAGCATACTCTTCCAACTAAAGTTGCTTGACCAATCATTCCCTGTGGGATTCGACCTCACTCTATTGTGAGTTTTTACTTGACGATAATTCGGTATACTTGCCGAAGGAAAATTTGTTGAGAGACAAGTTTTCATGCATCAAGTTTATGGCGCCGTTGCCGGGGATTGATTTTGTATCAACAATGATTAAGTTGGAAGTTCACTAGATTGAGCATTTTTCTTTTGTTTGTTTACTTTATTCAGTTGTTTACCTTCAGTTTGTTTCGTTTCTTCCTCACCCCCTATACCCCCTCTGTTTTCTTTCTTTCTTTATTATTATTTACAATTCTGCTCACTAACCCACTAACTGTTTCATAATTTACACCACTCACATTAACGATCACTCTAACAAGAATAATCTCTTCATTTCATCTCTTGCTGTGTGTTTTGTTAGTTGTATGACAGGGAGAAGAGGGGGAGCTTCAACTTCCTTTGATTCAGAACCTGAAAGAACCCTCCGGAGACTAAGGAGGGAAGCAAGAGGGAAAGGAGTTGTTGGTGCTGAGGAAGAGGAAGAGTATTTTGAAACCAACATGGAGGAGAACTTGGAAAACAATCATGAAGGAGAAGCTCACAACCATGCTAGAGAAGGCCCTGCAAACCATGTTGGGCAAGAAAGGAGAGTTCTAGGCTCCTACATCATTCCAACTCCAGGAAACTGTGGAAGTAGCATCCAAAAGCCCACCATACATGCCAACAACTTTGAATTAAAACCCTAGCTAATCACCCTTATTCAGAACAATTGCTCATTTGGAGGAAGTGCTCAAGAAGACCCCAATCAACATCTAACCACCTTCCTGATAATTTGTGACACTGTGAAGTCTAATGGAGTCCACTCGGATGTCTATATGCTTCTTTTGTTCCCTTTTTCACTCAGGGACAAAGCATCCAATTGGCTTGAATCATTCCCAAAGGAGAGCTTTTCAAATTGGGAAGATGTGGTGAACAAGTTTTTGGCAAGATTCTACCCTCCTCAAAGAATTAATAGGCTGAGAGCTGAGGTGCAAACCTTCAGGCAACAAGATGGTGAGACTCTCTATGAGGCATGGGAGAGGTTCAAGGTCCTAACAAGAAGATGCCCACGAGATATGTTCAATGAATGGGTTCAACTTCACATTTTCTATAAAGGTCTTTCTTATGAGTCAAAGAAGGTTATAGACCATTCATCAGGGGGATCTCTAAACAAGAAGAAAACCATTGAAGAAGCCATAGATGTCATTGAAACAGTAGCTGAGAATGACTACTTCTATTCCTCTGAAAGAAGCAACACTTGAGGAGTAATGGAGCTGAATCACATGGATGCATTGCTAGCTCAAAATACGATGATCACCAAGCAGCTAGCAGATCTTACCAAGAAGGTGGAGGAAAACTAAGTTGCAGCAGTCATCACTTCCTCACCAGCTCAAGAAGAAGGTGACTCGGAACAAGCCAACTATGTTGGAAACTCACCTAGACAAATCCATGATCCATACTCCAAAACTTACAACTCTGGATGGTGAAATCACCCCAACTTTGGGTGGGGAAATCAACAAGACCAAGGCCAAGACCAGAGATGCCACAAATCAGGGGCATCATTCTTTTTTCGAGTTTGGTCATGGAGCTTGCTCACCGGGCTAGAGTACCGTGGCTTCCAGATGATGAGTCACCACCAGCAGTCCACGGAAAGAAGAAAGTGATTCCGTGGGGGACTTGGGTGGGTGACCGACCAGCGGCTCCGAGTAGAATAGAGCTGTCAAAACAGTAGCATCTGGGCCAGCCTCTTCTTCAGCAACAACCAGACCCTCAGCAGCACCATCCACATCTACCAGGCCAGCACCACCATCATCAGCACCATAGCTGACCTACCAACTCGTGTAGTACCTCCTAGAGTGCATGGATCAGAATGAGCATCGCAACAAGCGACATTATGAGTGCTTGAGCCGGATGATCACAACATTGGGCGTCGACATGCCCTCCGATCCCGATACTCCCTCCGACCAGTCTGAGGCGAAGGAGGAGGATCAGAAGGAGGAGGCTCAGCAGGCAGAGGCACCTACATAGCCAGAGCAACAGCCTCAACTAGCTGCAGACGTTGACCCTCTCACCCAGTCTGAGTTGTTGCATCGAGGATGATGCTTTCTTTTAAGTGTGGAGAGGTCGCCGTCGTCAGTGGATTTTTATTTTAGTGACACATTTTAGAGACTCTTGTTTTATTCTTGCTTTATTTTGTTTTATTTTTAGTACTTGCACTTTACTTTATTGCACTTTTTGATGATTGTATATATTAGTTATTTTGGATACTTTTGTTTTAACTTATCATATTTTGCATTTTGGTTTGTATACATCTTGGATTTTAGTTTGATTTGCACTTTTAGTTGATAGTATGTATATAGTTATTTTAGTTTATTAGTTGTGATTTGGAAAAATGTGGATTATTGAGCTTAGTTTACCTTTTTTGCATATGAGAATTTGGTTTGATTGAAAAAGGAAATTAAACTAAGGAATTTTTAACCTTTCTCAATCACAACATTTCATTTATGGTATATATAATAAGGTTAGTCAAAATAATGAAATTTTCCAAGGATTTTATTTATAGGGCAACCCAATTGATTTGAAAAAAAAATTTAGAATTTGCTTGAAATATATATATATATTGTGGATCATATTTTGAGCTAAGAACACAAGCATGTGAGATTTGAGCCTAATTGTGTGGTTACATCATATAACCACTATTTGCATTCTTGTGTGTGATTATTCTCTTTCTTTGATTGTAATATTTAATTTGTTTGATTCTATATGTCCATTTTTTTGTGTATACATGCATTTATATGATTGAGGCCACTGTTTCATTAGCTCACTTACCCAAATAGTCTACCTTTTATCTTCCATTGTTAGCCAATTTTGAGCCTATGCTTAACCCATTTGTTCTTAATTTTATCACATTACAAACCTTAAGTGAAAAACAATAAATGTCCTTTGTTTGTATCTTTGATTAGCTTAGGCTAGTGAGAGTGCTTATCATTCAAGTTTGGGAGAGTTGGGGACATTGGTTGGGATAAAAGTGTATTTTTGTATTTCTATTGAAAATATTGGGAATTGGGTACATACTCGTGCATTGAATGTTAAATCACATGCATTGATGATCTTGTATATATTTTAGTTTGAAAAGAAAGAAAAATGATAAAGAAAAAGAAATATGAAAAAATATAAAAAAAAGAAAGAAAAAAAAGCAATAAAAAGGGGACAAAATGCCCAAAAAATGAGGTTCCATAATAATCAATGCATGTTTAAATTGGAAAGAGAATGCACGAGTGTGTAAAAATGTGAGAATTATGGGTAGTTAGGTTTGTTTAGAATTGTATAAGTTGTCAAAGGTTACGTGGAAAGTTTAAGTTAATCAAAGATTCAATCCTACCTTGACCTTAGCCCCATTAGAACCTTTGGAAAAGTGCTCATGATATTTGTATGCATGCATAAAATAATTGTTGATTGTTAGATGAAAAACAAATCTTGGAAAGCATGATTAAGGGAGAATTGAGTGAATCAACCCTATACACTTGAGTGACTAGAGTGGATACACATCTGGTGAGAGTTCGATTACTCAATTACATGTTTTCACCATAATCATTTCTTTTCTTGCAAGTTTGAAAAATCTTTTAATAACTCAATTCAATTGCGGGTTTGATTTCATTGCTTTTTTTTTAGCCTTTATGGTTATATATGTTTCCTTGGGAATTAATTTATTTTGACCAAATAATTGCATCTATTTAGATAGTTGTATTTAGATGGGTTGCATATAGATAGCTTGCATTGAATAAATGTTGATACCCTTTGTTTCTTTCTTAAGTTTAGCATGAGGGCATGCTTAGTTTCAGTATGGGGAGGTTTGATAAACCCCAATTTGTGGTTTACCTTGTGCTTAATTTAGGGAATTTTATCAACTTTTCTCACATTTATTCAATGAAATAGTATGGTTTTATAATTCTCCCTAAATTTGTGTTTAAGTGTGAAAACATGTTTTTAGGCCGTTAAATTGGTAATTTTAATTCACCTTTGATTCCACTAGATGCCTTGATGTGTTTGTTAGTGAATTCAGGTTGAAAAAGCTAAGAATGGATCAAATGAGTGAAGAGAAAAGCATGCAAAGTGGAGAATTCATGGAAAAACAAGGATTTAGAGTGCATACATCGACGCGCACGCATGACAGATGCGCATGAGTGAAGATGAAGTCGCATGGCGACGTGTACGCGTGATATAACACGTACGCGTGAGAAGAAAAACACCAGACAACGCGTACGCATGACCCATGCCTACACATCACAGCTCGCACGTGACCTCATTAAAGTGAATTCACTGGGGGCAATTTATGAGCTGCCCAGGCCCAAATCCAACTTATTCCAGAGACTGTTTCATGCACAACTCAAGATGGGTCAAGGGGGGAGCAATTACTTAGTGTAGGAAGCATGCCTTAGGTTAGTTCTAGAGAGAAAAGCTCCCTCTTCTCTCTAGAAATTAGGGTTCTTAGTTTACTTTCATCTTAGATTTAGGTTTAATTTCTTGTTTTGATTTAGTTTCCCTTATGTTTCCTTGTTGATTTCCTTCAATCTTCTTGGTTCTCTTGTTAATTTTCCTTTTTATACCTCTTTTTATGTTTGTGAACTATTGTTGAATTTGGATTTTCTTTTTAATGCAATTTATGTTTTATGTCTCTTTATTATTTAATTGAGTTCTTGTTATTGTTTCCTTGCAATTGGGTTGTTGTAGATTTTATTATTCTTGCAACTTTATGATGCTTTTCTTTTATGCCTTTCAAGTGTTTAATAAAATGCTTGGTTGGATGTTAGAGTAGCTTCTTCAGCATTCTTGGCTTGGAAAGAGAAATTGGGCAATCTTGAGTCATTAATACCAAATTCAGATTGGTGATCTAGAGTTGTTAGTTAATATTATTTCCATTGACTCTCATCTCTTGCTAATTCAATTAGTGGATTGATTAGGATTTTTGGATTGAGATTAACTAGTATTATTTGACTTTCTCTCATTGAAGATAACACTATGCCTTCTTCCAACATTGGAGATAACATTATGCCTTATTTGACTTTCTCTCCTTGTATCAGTGGCATTGAATGCTGGGTTTGTGCGTTCAATGCTGGCTTTAGTCCTCCTTGGGCGTTGAAAGTCAGAAAGGGGGTAAGTTGGGCGTTGAAACAAATATCAACTCAAATCAATTAAGTTTTCAATCAATGCCCTATTAAGAATGTTTTTTTTGGAAAATTTCATTATCTTAACAAAACTTATTATATATGTATATATGAAAAGAAATGTAATAAACTAAAAAATGCAAATAGATCTAAAGAAATATATACAAACCAAGAAATAAAATGCAACTAAAAACTAAAAAAATATGAAAGTGTCTGGGATTAGAATTTGTCACCGAAGATTTCTGATCGGTGACGGCCTCCCCATAGTTAAAGGTTTGCACAATATTCCGTGCATTCAAAGATGAGCAAAGGGGATATGGCGACGATATGGATTGCCACCTTCAGCTGGTGGATCAATCGGCTGCTGCATGTTCTTTCTTCTGCTTCCCTTGTTGCTAATGGTGCATCATCCATGAAAAATAGAAAATAGAATGGCAATACAGGTAAATGCAAAAGCAAGGAAGTATAGATTGTTGAAATAAGGTGATAATCACTAAAATGAAGTGAGTGAATAAGTTTGTGACATGAAAGAAACAAGTGTATGAATTCTAAGTTGCCCGCGGTTTAGAACACACACACTAGCATAGAAAGCGATGTCATAATTACACAAAAGAAGCATGCACTTCACTCATTCTAGTGTTCTTGAGATACTTTAAAAGGAAACTTGTAGGTTAAGACAAACAAAAAAGTAATAAAGGAGCATAAAAGCAATCAAGCAACAATCAAGAAATTGTGAAATGGATAATGGAGGAAAGTTTGTTTGTAACACCTAATTGACATGAAGTGAAAAAATATGGCAAGCATAGTCCACAAAGTTTAAAAGGCTAAAAAATGTCACTAAATGAGCTTACGATCCAATTTAGAATTCCTCAATGTCATTGCATCAACTAGGTGACTTCAATAAAATTCAATCATAAACAAGTGTCACTTAACAAAAAATGCATCAACCACATACAATTGCCTAATGAAAGATATGGAATTCAAATTACATGGTGGCTAGCTACAACATGTAATTTAGAATTCCAACAACATTCTTAAAGGCAATGTCGTAAGTACTTGGTATGTACAAATGTTCAACATTCATTGAATACCAAGTAGCAAAATATTACCTCAATAAAGATAGCCAACAATAAAAAGCAATAATAATATCAATAATCCAATACTTATCACCAAATATCTAACATATATTAACAACCTAATCTATTAAAATAGAAAATTAGACAAACTACTAATAAATAGGGATGGTGGTTGGAGGAGGGTAAGAAGAGAGCAGAAGATATGGGAAAAGAAGAATAGGAAAGGAAGAAGAAGAAAAAGAAGTGGAGTGGTGGTGTTAAAGCAATTGTGTGTACGCACACAGGTTCATGCGTACGCACAAAAAGTGTAAAATGGGGGTGTGCGCATGCATCAGCATCTGCGAACGCTCCCGGCAGAAGGTGAAAATCGATTTGTGCGTACACACACATATGTGCGTATGCACACAAAAAGAATTCTTATTTTTTTAGCTAGAAAACCGATCATTTGTGCATGCACACATAGGCGTCCGTGCACACAAAGAAGGTAAAAAGGTAGGGTGCGACGCACAAGTGTGTGCGAGCGCTCCCAAAGGGAGGGTGTAAACTAGTGTGCGTACGCACAAGTGTGTACATATACACAAATCGTAGAATTTAGGGTAGTTGTGTGTACACATAGGGGTGTGCGCACGCACATGCTCTATTTTGTTCAAAAAATTTTAGAGCTCTAAGGCATTTAATATGACATCCAAAACAACTTTTCAAACCCCAAAACTTATCCTACCCTAAAAACACAAGACCAACACAAAAATTCTACCAAACTAAGCTAAGAAAGAGAAGCAAAATTCAACAAACAAATGCAAAAATAGAGGAAGAGTTAGAAAGATGTTACCATGGTGGTGTGTCTCCCACCTAGCACTTTTTTTATTGTCCTTAAGTTGGACAATTGGGAGAGCCCTTGCTATGGTGGCTTGTGCTTGAATCCTTCCTTGAATCCTCACTAATATTTGCATCTCCAATAGCCTCCGGGATCCTAAATCATGTACACCCGCTCTCCAATATCATTCGATGTTCTCACTCAAGCATCCAAACATTTTTCTAAATCCATCCAATTTGGCATAACACCCACCATTGAAACCGAGCTTTAAAGACTCAACCTCAATGAACCTAGTGTCATGTTTCCAACTACTACCTAACTTTTCTTTATTTCCCAATCCACAAAGATTTCTAAGTTGTCTATCATTTTCAATCAAACCATATTCAAGTGGGATAATGAAGCTTAAGGTTAAGGATTTTACCCACTTAAATGATGGAGTGGATGGTACTTCTTGTATAATCTCCACCTCTTGACAAGCTTCCTCAAGCTTGTTTCCTTGTTCAACTTCTTCAAACTCTTTAACCACTTCTTCTAATTCCTTGATCCCAACCTCCTCCGCTTGCAACTCATGCTTCAACTCCTCTTCTTTTCCTTGTAGTTCCAAGCGCTCTTCCAATCCACATGCTTCAACTGGAGTTGATTCTTAACTTTTATCTGTGGAAGTGCTTGAATTGTTGGAAGAGTGTAGTGAGGCTAGGTGAGATAGAGCTCTGGCTAAGGTAGCCATGATGTTTTCTTACCTTCTTTGGTATTCTTGCTCTTGAAGGAAGAATTGGAGTGCTTCCTCCATTGAAGATTATGGGGAAATAGAAGGTTCATTGTGTTGGAGAAGGTCCTCATATGTTGAAGGTGGTTGACATTGATGAGAGTATTAAGGTGGTGTGGGATATTGGTGTTGGAATTGTGGTGGTTCTACAACATCATTGAGGTTTTCACTTTCTACAACATCATAACAACCAAACACCAAGCCAAAAGGGTGAGAATTCATAGAGCAAAGAGGGAAAATAAAAACAAAAGCTAATAAGAGAAACTAAAACAAACTCCTAACAACTAACAAAAGCAAGCAACTAATCAACCAAAAATAAGCTATTCACAATATTCACATATGCACAATAGCCAATAATAAGCACGCATTGTAACTCCTCGGCAACGGCACCAAAAACTTGATGAGGGCCAAAAGTAGGTTTAGAATTTCACAAAATAGAATTTCTTCATTGCAAGCATAGTCCAAACCAACAATTGACCAACATCAAAGTTTAGAATAAAGGATCGTCACAATTCAAATTAAATAACCGAGAGTATTTAAACTCCTGGGTCGTTCTCCCTAGGAATTGCAATGAAGTGCTCAATTAATGGCTTTGAGAAAATGGGGGTTTGATAACAAGAGACAAGTAATGTAAATAGCAAGAAATTAAAGAAACTAACAATGACTAAATATCAAAAGTAATCAAAGGCAATTAGCCAAGAAAAGGAAATTTAAGTGCTAAAGAAACCTCTTGGCAAGGAGTGAGAGTTAAGGTTACCTATCCTAGCCATTGACAACAAACATATGATGATTATGAAGAGTCAACCCTACTTAGTCAACCCTAACATTGAGGATAAGTCAAATAGGCATAATTGATCTCAATCCACATGTCCTACCAACTCACTAATTAACATAGTGAAAGACTAGCGTTAGTGGAAACCAAACCAACTAACTACCTTGATATATCAATCAAGAATGGACATCAATGACTCAAGGTCACCTAAGTCCTCAATTCCAAGCCAAGAGTGAGGAGAAAACTACAATAAAACTAAGCCAAACATTTTATCAAACACTTGGTGTGCATGAAAATAAAATTATATTAAATTGCAATAATAATAAATTCTAAAGCTACCAAAAGCAAGAAAACAATAATAACAACTCAATTAAAGAACAATAAACAAAGAAACATTAAATTGCATTAATAGAAAATTAAAATCAACAAAGGTTCATAAACATAAAAGTGACCAAATTAAAGAAATAGCATGTAAAACTAAGAGAGCAACAAGGAAATAATAAGAAAGTGTAAGGAAAACTAAATTAAAGCAAGTATCAAAACCTAAATCTAAGAGAAATTTAACTAATCTACCCTAAATTCAAGAGAGAAGAGAGAGCTTATCTCTCTAGAAATAACCCAAAACATGTCTAAAACTAAACCTAATTGCTCTACTCTTGTTCCCTCTTGAATTAGACTTGAAATAGCTCAGAAAACGAGTTGGAATAGGTTCTGGAGGCCCAAAAATTGCTGTCAGCATTTTGTATTTAATGAAGTCACATGCCAAGACTTGTGCATATGCACAGGTGTGTGCGTACGCACACTTGCTGATTTTTACTTGTGCGTACGTACACATCATTGTGCGTACGCATGACTACGCAAACTTTCAAACGTGCGTATGCATGCATCACTGTGCGTATGCACACTTGCTAAAAAGCTCCAAACTCTATTTCTTCATGAATTCTCCACTTTTACATGCTTTGTCTTCATTCCTTCAATCCTCATTTGCCCTATAAGTCTGAAATCACTCAACAAACACATCAAGGTATCGAATGGAATTAAAGTGAAAAAAAATTTAGCAATTATAAGGCCTAAAAAGCATGTTTTTACTTTCAAGCACAATTTAAAAAGAAATCATGAAACTATGCTATTTCAATAAATAAATGTGAGAAAAGTCAATAAAATTCACTCAATTGAAGCAAATAAATACCATAAAATGTGGATTCATCAGCCGCCAACAAACGACGGCTAGCTAACTCGCCGACTCTCTAGACTGGCAATAGCAAGAAGCCAAGAGAAGTGTCAAGAGAAAGGACAACCAGGAGACCATTCAAATCGTTTCCTTGGGTGGGCAAGTTCACTAATTACACTCTATTGACTGCTCCCATTGTAGAAGTCTACCAGCAGATTGCAAAGAAGGGCATCCTGGCCAAACCAAGGCAGTTGAAATATAGGATCAGGGGGAACAAGAACCTTTACTATGATTATTACAAAGGCTTCGGGTACAAGACACAGGATTGTTTCGACTTGAAAGATGCACTGAAGTAGGCCATCCGAGAAGGAAAGCTAAGTGAGTTTTCACAATTCATCCAAGAACCAAGGAGGAGGGAGATTGAATATTCTGAGGAAGACCGAGGTCAAGCTGTGAAGCCAAGACACGGTCCCCCAAAGAACCCAGAACAACCCCAATGGTGGTATTAAATATGGTCGTCAAAAGAAATACCCCACCTGAGTCAAGATCTGCAACAAAGAAATACGCCAAGGTGCTAATCGTAACTTCAAAAAACCACAAGATCCTTCCCAAAGAGCTCCCTGAGATATTGTTTTGCCTTGGGGACTGTTGGTGTCACGACCTTTCGGGAGACCCGCTAATGGTGATCATAGCGAGGATTAGGACTGGCATGGTCAAACGACGTATGGTGGATACAGGGGCCGATTCGAACATCATGCTCCCAAACATGTTCGATGACCTGGGGCTCAAAGAGAGTGACCTTAAGGACCACCATCACGGGGTCGTAGGTTTGGGTTACAACTACATCAATCCTGATGGCTCTGTCATCCTACCGATCTGAATAGGTTGCGGGGCGAGCATGAAGTTTGTAATGGCTGAGTTTGTGGTCTTCAGGGACTCTATGGCATATAACGTCATCCATGGAAGAGGATCATCAACAAACTGTTGGATTTTATTTGCACAAAGCTCCTGACAATGAAGTTCATGGCGGATGACGAATTAGTGGGATTGATTTAGGGAGACATGAAAACGACAGTTGCTTGTGAAAATGCCAGCTTAATATTGAGAAAGAAATCAACGGAGGCAGCTGTGGTGTTTGATGAGCGGATAATTTATACGCTTTTTGGCATTGTTTTTAGTATGTTTTTAGTATATTTTAGTTAGTTTTTAGTATATTTTTATTAGTTTTTAGTTAAAATTCACTTTTCTGGACTTTACTATGAGTTTGTGTGTTTTTCTGTGATTTCAGGTATTTTCTGGCTGAAATTGAGGGTCCTGAGCAAAAATCTGATTCAGAGACTGAAAAGGACTGCAGATGCTGTTGGATTCTGACCTCCCTGCACTCGAAGTGGATTCTCTAGAGCTACAGAAGCCCAATTGGCGCGCTCTCAACCGCGTTGGAAAGTAGACATCCTGGGCTTTCCAGCAATGTATAATAGTCAATACTTTGCCCGAGATTTGATGGCCCAAACCGGCGTGGCAAATCAGCCTCAGAATTTCCAGCGTTTAACGCTGGAACTGGCATAAAACTTGGAGTTAAACGCCCAAACTGGCATGAAAGCTGGCGTTTAACTCCAGAAAACGTCTCTACAAATGAAAGCTTCAATGCTCAGCCCAAGCACACACTAAGTGGACCCAGAAGTGGATTTTTATGTCATTTACTCATTTCTGTATACCCTAGGTTACTAGTTCACTATTAATAGGATCTTTTGACATTGTATCTGTACCTCATGATACTTTACACGTTTCTTTGTGTATTTTCCACAGCATGAGTCTCTAAACCCCATGGTTGGGGGTGAGGAGCTCTGCTGTGTCTTGATGGATTAATGCAATTACTACTGTTTTTCATTCAATCATACTTGCTTCCATTCTAAGATATCACTTGTTCTTAAACCTGATGAATGTGATGATCCGTGACACTCATCATCATTCTCAACTATGAACGTGTGCCTGACAACCACCTCCGTTCTACCTTAGATTGAGTAGATATCTCTTGGAATCCTTAATCAGAATCTTCGTGGTATAAGCTAGAACTGATGGCGGCATTCAAGAGAATCCGGAAGGTCTAAACCTTGTCTGTGGTATTCTGAGTAGGATTCAATGATTGAATGACTGTGACGAGCTTCAAACTCCTGAAGGCGGGGCGTTAGTGACAGACGCAAAAGAATCACTGGATTCTATTCCGGCCTGATTGAGAACCGACATATGGATAGCCGTGCCGTGACAGGGTGCGTTGAACATTTCCACTGAGAGGATGGGAGGTAGCCATTGACAACGGTGAAACCCTACATACAGCTTGCCATGGAAGGAGCCTAGCGTGTTTGAAGAAGAAGACAGTAGGAAAGCAGAGGTTCAGAAGACAGAGCATCTCCATAACCTCAACCTATTCTCCATTACTGCAAAACAAGTACTCATTTCATGTTCTTTTGCTTTTCACAATCAATCCTGATAATTTCTGATATCCTGACTAAGAGTTACAAGATAACCATAGCTTGCTTCAAGCCGACAATCTCCGTGGGATCGACTCTTACTCACGTAAGGTATTACTTGGACGACCCAGTACACTTGCTGGTTAGTTGTGCGGGATTGCAAAGTGTGATTGCAATTTCGTGCACCAAGTTTTTGGCGCCGTTGCCGGGGACTGTTCGAGTTTGGACAACTGACGGCTTATCTTGTTGCTTAGATTAGGACTGTTTTGTTTTCGTCGGTTTAGAGTCTTTTAGTTGAGTCTAGTTTCATATTCTAAGTTTGGTGTCCTCTTTGTGTTTTTCCTTTAAAATTTTCGAAAATTTGTGTTTGATTCTCTAAAAATTTTAAGTTTGGTGTCTTTTTGTTGTTTTTCTCTTTCCTCATTTCAAAAATCAAATCTTTTTCATAAAAATTTTTCAATCATATCTTTCTAATTGCTAACCTCAAAATCTTTTTAATTAACTAATTGATTCAGTTTTCAATTTGTTTTGATCTTATTCTCTTTTAATTTTTGAATTTTTTTATTTTCCTTTTGTTTTTATTTTATTTTTCGGTTAATTCAAAAAAAATATAAATATATTTTTATCTACTTGCAATCCATATCATTTCCCTTTATCCATCATGGACCTAAGTGGAATTGAACAGTCCAGAAGGACTCTGGGGTCATATGCTAACCCCATTACAGCTGCATATGGTAGTAGCATCTGTACACCTCCCATCAAAGCAAGCAGCTTTGAGCTAAATCCTCAACTCATTATCATAGTGCAGCAAAATTGCCAGTATTCCGGTCTTCCACAGGAAGAGCCTACTGAGTTTCTGGCACAGTTCTTACAAATTGCTGACACAGTACGTGATAAAGAGGTGGATCAGGATGTCTACAGACTATTACTGTTTCCATTTGCTGTAAAAGATCAAGCTAAGAGGTGGTTGAATAACCAACCTACAGCAAGCATAAAGACATGGAAACAGTTATCAGACAAATTCCTGAATCATTTTTACCCTCCAAAGAGGATGACACAGCTAAGGCTGGACATCCAAGGCTTTAAACAAGAGGATAATGAATCCCTTTATAATGCCTGGGAGAGGTATAGAGGTATGCTAAGAAAATGTCCCGCTAAAATGTTTTCAGAATGGGTACAGTTAGACATCTTCTACTATGGGCTTACAGAAAAAGCTCAGATGTCTTTAGACCACTCAGCTGGTGGATCTATACACATGAAGAAGACAATTGAAGAGGCTCAAGAACTTATAGACACTGTTGCTAGAAATCAATATTTATACTCTAGCAATGAGCTCTCTCCAAAAGAGGAAGTTATGACAGTAGCCACTGATCCTAATCCTCAAAAACAGATGATTGAGCTTAATCAACAATTGCTCCTGATGACAGAACAGTTAGCAGAATTTAAAGAGATGCTCCATGAAACTAAAGTTACTAACAAGAACATAGAACTGCAGTTGAATTAAGCAAAACAACAGATATCTAAACAGATAACAGAAGAATGTCAAGCAGTTCAACTGAGGAGTGGGAAGACATTGAATAACACTGCTCAAAGTAGCAAAAAGCCAAATAAGGAACAATTAACAGAGGATAACCAAACCACTGTTCAAAATCCCTCTGAGGATAGTAAGAGCCCAGAGAGGAACACTTTTGGCGTTCAAACGCCAGAAAAGGGGGGAAAGCTGGCGTTAAACGCCCATTCCCTGCCCAGTTCTGGCGTTCAAACGCCAGAGAAGGGAGAGAAGTTGGCGTTAAACGCCTAATCTTCACCCAATTCTGGCGTTCAGACGCCAAAGGAGGATCAGACACCTGAGAGTGCTGATAGTAATCCCTCTAAAAAGGCTTCTTCAACCACTTCTGTAAGGAATAAACCTGCAGCATCTAAGGTTGAAGAATATAAAGCCAAGATGCCTTATCCTCTGAAACTCCGCCAAGCGGAACAGGATAAGCAATTTGCCCGCTTTGCAGACTATCTAAGGACTCTTGAAATAAAGATTCCGTTTGCAGAGGCACTTGAGCAAATACCTTCTTATGCTAAGTTCATGAAAGAGATCTTAAGTCATAAGAAAGATTGGAGAGAAACTGAAAAAGTATTTCTCACTGAAGAATGCAGTGCAGTCATTCTAAAAAGCTTACCAGAAAAGCTTCAAGATCCAGGAAGCTTCATAATACCATGCACATTAGAAGGTGCCTGCACCAAGACAGCCCTGTGTGACCTTGGAGCAAGTATCAATCTAATACCTGCATCCACTATCAGAAAGCTTGGGTTGACTGAAGAAGTCAAACCAACCCAGATATGCCTCCAACTTGCCGATGGCTCCATTAAACATCCATCAGGCATAATAGAGGACATGATTGTCAAGGTTGGGCCATTCGCCTTTCCAACTGACTTTGTGGTGCTGGAAATGGAGGAGCACAAGAGTGCAACTCTCATTCTAGAAAGACTTTTCCTAGCAACTGGACGAACTCTCATGGATGTACAAAAAGGGGAAGTAACCCTGAGAGTGAATGAGGATGAGTTCAAGTTGAATGCTGTGAAAGCTATGCAGCATCCAGACACACCAAATGACTGCATGGGCGCTGACATTATTGACTCTTTGGTGGAAGAGATCAATATGACTGAAAGTCTAGAATCAGAGCTTGAGGACATCCTCAAGGATGCTCAACCTGATCAAGAAGAACCAGAGGAAACAAAGGAATTTTCGAAAATTCCTCAAGAGGAGGATAAGCCTCCCAAACCTGAACTCAAACCACTACCACCATCCCTGAAGTATGCATTTCTGGGAGAGGGTGACACTTTTCCAGTGATTATAAGCTCTGCTTTAAATCCACAGGAAGAGGAAGCACTGATTCAAGTGCTAAGGACACACAAGACAGCTCTTGGATGGTCCATAAGTGATCTTAAGGGCATTAGCCCAGCTAGATGCATGCACAAGATCCTGTTGGAGGATAATGCCAAACCAATGGTCCAACCACAGAGGAGGCTAAATCCAGCCATGAAGGAGGTGGTGCAGAAAGAGGTCACTAAATTACTGGAGGCTGGGATTATTTATCCTATTTCTGATAGCCCCTGGGTGAGCCCTGTCCAAGTTGTCCCCAAAAAGGGAGGCATGACAGTGGTTCATAATGAAAAAAATGAACTGGTTCCTACAAGAACAGTCACAGGGTGGCGTATGTGTATTGACTACAGAAGGCTCAATACAGCCACCAGAAAGGATCATTTTCCTTTACCATTCATAGACCAAATGCTAGAAAGACTAGCTGGTCATGATTATTACTGCTTTTTGGATGGCTATTTAGGTTACAACCAAATTGCAGTAGATCCTCAGGACCAAGAGAAAACAGCATTTACTTGCCCTTTCTGGCGTGTTTGCCTACAGGAGGATGCCTTTTGGTCTGTGTAATGCTCCTGCAACCTTTCAGAGATGCATGTTATCCATCTTCTCTGATATGGTGGAGAAATTCCTGGAAGTCTTCATGGATGACTTCTCAGTATATGGAGACTCATTCAGCTCCTGTCTTAATCACCTAGCACTTGTCCTGAAAAGGTGCCAAGAGACTAACCTGGTTTTAAACTGGGAGAAATGTCACTTTATGGTGACTGAAGGAATTGTCCTTGGGCACAAAATTTCAAGCAGGGGAATAGAGGTGGATAAGGCAAAGGTAGAGGTAATCGAAAAATTACCACCACCTGCCAATGTTAAGGCAATCAGAAGCTTTCTGGGGCATGCAGGATTCTATAGAAGGTTTATAAAGGATTTTTCGAAAATTGCAAAACCTTTGAGCAACCTGCTAGCTACTGACACACCATTTGTGTTTGACACACAGTGTCTGCAGGCATTTGAGACCCTGAAAGCCAAGCTGGTCACAGCACCAGTCATCTCTGCACCAGACTAGACATTGCCATTTGAACTAATGTGTGATGCCAGTGACCATGCCATTGGTGCAGTGTTGGGACAGAGGCATAACAAGCTTCTGCACATCATTTATTATGCCAGCCGTGTTCTAAATGATGCACAGAAGAATTACACAACCATAGAAAAAGAGTTACTTGCAGTGGTCTATGCCATTGACAAGTTTAGATCCTATCTAGTGGGATCCAAAGTGATTGTGTACACTGACCATGCTGCTCTTAAATACTTACTCACAAAGCAGGATTCAAAACCCAGGCTTATAAGATGGGTGTTGCTTCTGCAAGAGTTTGATATAGAAATAAGAGACAGAAAAGGGACAGAGAACCAAGTAGCTGATCATCTGTCCCGAATAGAACCAGTAGCTGGGGCGTCCCTCCCTTCTACTGAGATCTCTGAGACTTTCCCAGATGAGCAACTCTTTGCCATTCAGGAAGCTCTATGGTTCGCAGATATTGCAAATTATAAAGCTGTGAGGTTCATACCCTAGGAGTACAGCAGAGTGCAAAGAAAGAAATTAATTTCAGATGCCAAGTACTACCTATGGGATGAGCCATATCTCTTTAAGAGATGTGCAGACGGAATGATCCGCAGATGTGTACCCAGAGAAGAAGCACAGAGGATCCTATGGCATTGCCATGGATCACAGTATGGGGGACATTTTGGAAGTGAGCGAACAGCAACTAAGGTCCTCCAATGTGGCTTCTACTAGCCTACTCTCTATAGAGATACCCGAGAGTTTATGCGTAACTGTGACAGCTGCCAAAGAGCTGGTAACTTACCTCATGGATACGCCATGCCTCAACAAGGGATCTTAGAGATTGAGTTGTTTGATGTATGGGGAATTGACTTTATGGGTCCATTCCCACCATCATACTCAAACACTTACATTCTGGTGGCAGTGGACTATGTATCTAAGTGGGTAGAAGCAATTGCCACACCCACTAATGATACTAAGACCGAGCTGAAATTCCTCCAGAAACACATCTTCAGCAGATTTGGTGTTCCCAGAGTCATAATCAGTGATGGGGGCACTCATTTCTGCAATAAACACTGTACTCTGCTATGGTCTGATATGGAATTAGCCACAAAGTGGCTACCCCGTATCATCCACAGACAAATGGGCAAGCTGAAGTCTCTAACAGAGAGCTAAAAAGAATCCTAGAACGGACTGTGATGGCCCGAAGAAAGGATTGGGCAAGGGGCTTGGATGATGCTCTGTGGGCATACAGAACAGCATTTAAGACCCCAATAGGAACCTCACCATACCAACTTGTGTATGGCAAGGCCTGTCATTTGCCCGTGGAACTGGAACATAAAGCCTACTGGGCAACCAGATTCCTAAACCTGGATGCTAAGTTAGCTGGTGAAAAGAGATTACTCCAGCTAAATGAGCTAGATGAATTTAGACTCAGTGCCTTTGAAAATGCAAATATTTATAAGGAAAAGGCAAAGAGGTGGCATGACAAGAAGTTGTCATCTAGAGTCTTTGAGCCAGGACAAAAGGTTCTGCTCTTCAACTCTAGGCTCAGATTATTTCCAGGAAAACTTAAATCCCGGTGGAAGGGTCCGTATGTGATTACAGGAGTGTCACCATATGGATATGTTGAGCTTCAGGATATTGATTCTGACAAAAAGTTCATTGTTAATGGACAGAGAATCAAGCACTATCTTGAAGGCAATTTTGAGCAGGAATGCTCAAAACTGAGACTTGAGTGATTCTCAGTAAAGGTCCAGCTAAAGACAGTAAAGAAGCGCTTGCTGGGAGGCAACCCAGTCATTAGCAGGTTATATGTTTTGTTTTTACAAAGGCAAGTACCAAAAATGAAGGAATTCACAGAGTTACAGAAGGATTCAGTGCAAAAAGCAGAGAAAAAGAGATTACTGGCAAAAAAATGCCAGTAAGGGGTACTTTGGGCGTTAAACGCCAGAATGGGCACCATTCTGGGCGTTTAACGCCAGTAAAGGTGCCATTTTGGGCGTTAAACGCCAGAATGGGCACCATTCTGGGCGTTTAACGCCAGGTGTGCAGCATCCTGGGCGTTTAGCAAAACGCCCAGTGATAAAGGGAATTCTGGCGTTAAACGCCAGAAAGGTGGGGGACCAAGATTTTGCTTTCCGATCAATTTTTTTTTCAAACTTTCCTTTTCTTACCCATACTTTTCTGCATAAACACATCTCAACCTTTCATCATTCACTTTCAAATCTTCAAAAATCAAAATCATTCTTCAAATCTCTCTCAAATCAATCCCAATTCTTATTCAAAAAAACTCACCCTTCTCTCAAATTCTCTCCATATCTTCTCAAATCTCCTTTCAATTTTTTTCGAAATCTCCTTCCCCCCCTTTAAAAACACGTTCGGCCTCCTCAATCCCCCACACCATTCGAATTTGCTCTTCTCCTCTCCCTCTTCTTTCCTTTCTTTTGCTTGAGGACAAGCAAACCTCTAAGTTTGGTGTGCTTTTCCGTGATCACAACTAAGCCAAGATTCATCAAGATCATGGCTCCTAAGGGAAAACAAACCAATTTAAGAGGAAAGAAAGAGAATAATCCAAAGAATTTTTGGAATCAAGAGAAGTTCTTAACCAAAGAACATGAAGACCATTATCACAAAATAATGGGTCTGAGGTCAGTGATCCCGGAAGTTAAATTTGATCTGAAAGAAGATGAATATCCGGGGATCCAAGAGCAAATTCGAAACAGAGGATGGGAAGTTCTAACCAATCCTGAGATAAAGGTTGTAAGGAACATGGTTCAGGAATTCTACTCAAATCTGTGGCTAACAGATAAGCAGAGAATGACTGAAACTACTTACCATACTTACAGAACCATGGTCAGAAGGAAAGTTATGTACTTCCATCTGGACAAAATAAGAGAAATCTTCAAATTGCCTCAACTGCAGGATGATCCTGATTCCTTTAATAGGAGAATGGTGAGAGCAGATAAAGGGTTGGATCAAGTTCTAGAGGACATATGCCTCCCTGGAACTAAGTGGATAACCAATTCAAAGGGTGTCCCAAACCAACTCAAGAGGGGATACCTCAAACCAATTGCAAGAGGTTGGCTAGACTTTATTGGGCATTCCATACTGCCCACTAGCAACCGTTCTGAGGTCACTATCAAGAGAGCAGTGATGATTCATTGCATTATGCTTGGAAAAGAAGTGGAGGTTCATCATGTGATTGCTTGTGAGATCTACACAATTGCAAATAAGAATTCCACTGAAGCCAAATTGGCTTACCCAAGCTTGATCTCCTTGCTCTGTAAAGAGGCTGGGGTAAAGATGGGAGTAGATGAATTCATACCCATTGAACATCCAATTACCAAGAAGTCAATGGAAGGACAAGTGCAAGATAACTCTATCAAAAGGAGGGCGCAGGAGTTCCTCCCTGAATTTCCTGAAATTGGTTACTGGGCCAGCCTAGAAGCATCTATCACCAAGTTGCAAGAAACTATGAAGCAACTTAAGGAAGAACAGCAGAATCAGAACTGCATGCTCTGCAAATTGCTGAAGGAACAAGAGAAGCAGAGGCGTGAACTTCAAGAACTGAAACGCCAAAAATTCTCCCCTTAGCAATAATGAGTCCTAACTCTGTGAAAACCTCTATCATTAGGAGCCTATTTAATTTTTTGTTTTTTGTTGTTTTCTATTTTAGTATCATCTTATATCTATTTTTGAGTCTTGTCCTTAATTCATAATTAATAAAATTTAAAATTCATGTCCTAAAGCTATGAATGTCCTATGAATCCATCACCTTTCTTAAATGAAAAATGTTTTTATTACAAAAGAACAAGAAGTACAGGATTTCGAATTCATCTTTAAAACTAGCTTAATTATTTTGATGTGGTGATAATACTTTTTGTTTTCTGAATGTATGCTTGAACAGTGCATATGTCTTTTGAATTTGTTGTTCATGAATGTTAAAATTGTTGGCTCTTGAAAGAATGATGAAAAAGGAGACATGTTACTGAGGATCTGAAAAATCATAAAAATGATTCTTGAAGCAAGAAAAAGCAGTGAATACAAAAAAAAGAGAAAATAATCGAGAAAAAAAGAGAGAGAAAAAAAATAAAGTTGTGATCCAAGGCAAAAAGAGTGTGCTTAAGAACCCTGGACACCTCTAATTGGGGACTCTAGCAAAGCTGAGTCACAATCTGAAAAGGTTCACCCAATTATGTGTCTGTGGCATGTATGTATCCGGTGGTAATACTGGAAGACAGAGTGCTTTGGGCCACGGCCAAGACTCATGAAGTAGCTGTGTTCAAGAATCATCATACTTAACTAGGAGAATCAATAACACTATCTGGATTCTGAGTTCCTAAAGAAGCCAATCATTCTGAATTTGAAAGGATAAAGTGAGATGCCAAAACTGTTCAGAAGCAAAAAGCTACTAGTCCCGCTCATCTAATTGGAGCTAAGTTTCCTTGATATTTTGGAGTCTCTAGTATATTCTCTTCTTTTTATCCTACTTTGATTTTCAGTTGCTTGGGGACAAGCAACAATTTAAGTTTGGTGTTGTGATGAGCGGATAATTTATACGCTTTTTGGCATTGTTTTTAGTATGTTTTTAGTATATTTTAGTTAGTTTTTAGTATATTTTTATTAGTTTTTAGTTAAAATTCACTTTTCTGGACTTTACTATGAGTTTGTGTGTTTTTCTATGATTTCAGGTATTTTCTGGCTGAAATTGAGGGTCCTGAGCAAAAATCCGATTCAGAGACTGAAAAGGACTGCAGATGCTGTTGGATTCTGACCTCCCTGCACTCGAAGTGGATTTTCTGGAGCTACAGAAGCCCAATTAGCGCGCTCTCAACGGCGTTGGAAAGTAGACATCCTGGGCTTTCCAGCAATGTATAATAGTCTATACTTTGCCGGCGATTTGATGGCCCAAACCGGCGTGGCAAATCAGCCTCAGAATTTCCAGCGTTTAATGCTAGAACTGGCATAAAACTTGGAGTTAAACGCCCAAACTGGCATGAAAGTTGGCGTTTAACTCCAGAAAAAGTCTCTACAAATGAAAGCTTCAATGCTCAGCCCAAGCACACACTAAGTGGACCCAGAAGTGGATTTTTATGTCATTTACTCATTTCTGTATACCCTAGGTTACTAGTTCACTATTAATAGGATCTTTTGACATTGTATCTGTACCTCATGACACTTTACACGTTTCTTTGTGTATTTTCCACAGCATGAGTCTCTAAACCCCATGGTTGGGGGTGAGGAGCTATGCTGTGTCTTGATGGATTAATGCAATTACTACTGTTTTTCATTCAATCATGCTTGCTTCCATTCTAAGATATCACTTGTTCTTAAACCTGATGAATGTGATGATCCGTGACACTCATCATCATTCTCAACTATGAACGTGTGCCTGACAACCACCTCCGTTCTACCTTAGATTGAGTAGATATCTCTTGGATTCCTTAATCAGAATCTTCGTGGTATAAGCTAGAACTGATGGCGGCATTCAAGAGAATCCGGAAGGTCTAAACCTTGTCTGTGGTATTCTGAGTAGGATTCAATGATTGCATGACTGTGACGAGCTTCAAACTCCTGAAGGCGGGGCGTTAGTGACAGACACAAAAGAATCACTGGATTCTATTCCGGCCTGATTGAGAACCGACAGATGGATAGCCGTGCCGTGACAGGGTGCGTTGAACATTTCCACTGAGAGGATGGGAGGTAGCCATTGACAACGGTGAAACCCTACATACAGCTTGCCATGGAAGGAGCCTAGCGTGTTTGAAGAAGAAGACAGTAGGAAAGCAGAGGTTCAGAAGACAGAGCATCTCTAAAACCTCAACCTATTCTCCGTTACTGCAAAACAAGTACTCATTTCATGTTCTTTTGCTTTTCACAATCAATCCTGATAATTTCTGATATCCTGACTAAGAGTTACAAGATAACCATAGCTTGCTTCAAGCCGACAATCTCTGTGGGATCGACCCTTACTCACGTAAGGTATTACTTGGACGACCCAGTACACTTGCTGGTTAGTTGTGCGGGATTGCAAAGTGTGATTGCAATTTCGTGCACCAGTGTTCTTGGCAGATCTCAACGCAAGGGTTGATGAGCACCTAAGGCCTAAACCACAAGGTGACCGGGAGAAATTCTGGGTAAGGGATACGAAGGATAAGTTAAAAGAACCTTTGATTGATGTTAGAGCTAATGGATATCTCTTCGCCTAGACTCCTCAAACATGCCAGGGATAGACCCTGGCTTCATGTCACATCACCTGGTCGTGAAGCCAGAAGAACAGCTTGCAGAAAAGACAAAAGATGTTATCAGAGAAAGCTGATGAGATAGCCAGGCATATGGCTATCTTGTTGGAGGCTGGCTTCAATAGAGAACTTGACTACTGATAAAAGAAATTTTGTATGTCGATATAGAATTTGGTAATGAATACAATCATGAGTATAGTCTAATCGACACTCAAATCTTGCATCAAACAATTCTATAATCTACAATCGAGAGTATAAATCGCGAGTCGTCCTCCCTTAGACTTGCATTAGAGTGCTCATTATTGCTTAGGAAGTCAAAGTCTTTTGTGATTTTTGAGAGTTAGTATGAGAGTGCAAGCTAACAAAGTTTAAACAACAAACAAACAATATTAAAGAACTTGGCTAAGGATGAGTCAAAGTCTTGCTTCACTTAGTTGACCCCTAATTATACAGGAGATTCAAGTGAAAGTAACTAGCTTGGTCACAAGTCCTAGCTTCATCCTAGGTGATGCTAGCTTTAGTGCACTCCAAGTCAATTAGCAATTCTTAATTCTCAATCAACAATTGACATCCACTATTCAAATATCTCCAATAGTTCAATCCTTAAGCCAAGTGTAAGAATTTTACTCCATGGCTAGTGTTATCATTTTATCAAATATTTGGTGAGCATTCATAAGAGACATTATGTAATTGAGATGAGGAGTTGAAATCAAGAGATCTAAATCACACAATCATCAACAATTGAACAATTGCAAGTAAATGGATATGAAAATACCTCAATTCACTAGTCCAAATCCAAGTAACAATGTCAAAGCTAGATCCAAAGTGAGAGGGTCAAAAGAACACAAATTGAGAATAGGAGAAGAGTAGATCTACTAATTGCATCAAAGTAAAAGTGAATTACAATGAATCTCACCAAGAGAATCAAAGGAGAATTGCAATCGAGAATGAAATCCTAGAGAGAGGTTGGAGGTTCTCTCTCTACCCAAAATGTAACCAACTCTAGGAAAATATCTATGAAAAAGTAAAAATGAGTGAATCCCCCTAACCCTTCAATCCTTGGCCTTCTTAAGCTTTTCCCACCAAAGCTCTACCCCAAAACCGGGTCTCTAACTGCCTCCACGCTCTGGTCACGTGCTTTCTTAAAAAAATCATGTGCGACCATCGGTGTGTACGCGCACAATTCGCGCATGCGCCCCTGGGGTAATCGTAATCCACGCGTAGACGTAACGCGCGCGGCTGCGTCCATGAGGATCATAGTCCAACCGCTAAATGTGCCAGCTCGTAGCTTGGCTCCTGGTTTTGGCTCCGGCAGCTTGAATCTGTGCGGACGTGCCATGTGCGCGCGCGCACCGTTGCTGAATTTCCCAAAGCTTAATTTTTCCATGCTCCTTTCCTTTATGTGTGGTCCCATTCTCCCTTCCAAGTCATCCTTTCCCTATAAAATCTAAAACCACTTAATACATGGATCACGACATCGAATGATACTAAAGTAGGATTAAAAATATATCTAATTTAGTGCAAAGGAAGCATGTTTTCATCCATGAGGCAAGATTGGGAAAGAAACACAAAATCATGCATTTTCATATGAATAAGTGCGTAGGATCATTGATAAAACCCTCAAAATCTATACAAGATAAACCCTAAAAATGGGGTTTATCAACTACTCCACATGGCTTTCAAATGTAGTGCTTGTGAAAAAGGTGAACGAAAAGTGGAGGATGTGTGTTGATTACTCATATCTCAACAAGGCATGTCCTAAGAACTCATTTTTCCTTCCCAACACTGATGCCTTGATAGACGCAGTAGCAGGCAATAGATTTTTAAGCTTCATAGATGCATATTTGGGATATAACCAGATCCTGATGCATCAGCCTAATAAGGACAAGACGAAGTTTATAACGCCAGGGTGGACTTACTGTTATAAGGCCATGCCGTTCAAGCTGAAAAATGCGAGGGCGACGTACCAAAGGCTGATCAACAAGGTCTTCAGGGACCATATTAGCAAGTCGGTAGCGGTCTACATAAATGACATGCTGGTGAAGAAGGCTAAACCAAGCAACCTAATAACCAACCTGAAAGTCATTTTTAACTTGTTCTGAAGGCACAACATGAGGCTGAACTCCCAGAAGTGCGCGTTTGCCATGGAAGGGGAAATTCCTTAGATTTATGATCACATAGAGTGGAGTAGTAGCCAACTTGGATAAGTATGAAGCCATTCTTTGCATGACAAGTGCTAGATGCCCAAAGAACGTACAAAGGCTAGTAGGGAGGTTGACAATCCTATCTCACTTCCTTGGAGCCTCGGCAGCCAAAACGCTACCTTTCTTTAACTTGATGAAGGGGATGGCCTTCGAATGGACCCCATCATGTGAAGAAGCTTTCAACCACTTCAAGAAAATTTTGTTGGAGTCACCGATTCTCTAGAAACCAAAAGAAGGGGAGACTTTGTACTTGTACCTGGCAGTAACGGAAGAGACCATGGTGGCTACCTTCGTCTGGGAAGAGAATAAGCAATAATAGCTTGTATATATCATAAGTAAGGAGATCTAGGGGAGTAGAGCTTAGCTATATAAGGCTAGAAAAATTAGCTTTTGCCTTGTTGTCTCCTTATGGAGGTTAAAGCAATACTTTTATGGGCACCCAATCACTTTGCAACAGACCAAGCGATCCGAAAAATCTTGCAAAAGCCTGACCTAGCAATGCAAATGATGACCTGGGAAATAGAGCTGTCTCAGTATGATATCCAGTACAAACCCCGTCACACAATCAATGCACAAGCAATGGTTGATTTCTTTGTTGAAGTACCAGAGATGCTCCAGAAGTCCGAAGCAAATGGTGGAAGCTCCATGTAGTCGAAAGCTTCTAACCAAGCATTTAGAGGAGTTGGGATTATTCTAAAAATGTTAGAAGGAATAACTTACGAGCAATCTATTAAATTTGAGTTTTCAGTCTCTAACAACCAAGCCGAATATGAAACCATGATCGGCGGCTTGACACTAGCCAAGGAGGTCGAGGCGGCAAAGCTTGAAGTTTATGGCAACTCACAGGTAGTGACAGCCCAAGTGAATGGGACATACCAAACTCAAGTCTCGTTATTGCAAAAATTTATTGAAAGAACCAAACAATTGTACGAAATTTTGAAGAGGTAGTACCCAGGGAGAGAAATGCTAGAGCAGACCTTTTGTCAAAATTGGCGAGCACCAAGCCTGGAACGAAAAACTGATCTCTCATCCAAGGCTTTATAAAAGAGCCATCGGTGACCCTTTGCTTGACCCAATGTCAAGAGGAACCTCCTTCTTGGATTAACCCAATCTGACGGTTTTTCGAGGAAGGGGAGCTGCCGAAAAACAAGAAAGAAGCCAAGGTTGTGAGAAGAGAGGCTACCAAATATGCAATAATGCAAGGGTAGCTATACAAGAGAGGGCTCAACCAATCCTTGTTGAAGTGCCTGCGGCCCAGTCTGACAGAGTACGTCCTGAGAGAAGTGCGTGAGGGGTGCTTGGACACCACATTAGACGAAAATTCTTAGCTCGGAAGCTCATTAGAGCTAGCTACTATTGGCCTTCTATGAAGGCAGATTCTTACAAGTTCATTAAGAAAATGTGAACTTTTACAACATAGTGGTAGAAGAGCTAAGTTCTGGTTTGGCCCCATGATCTTTCTCCCAATGGAGAGTCAACCTACTAGACCCCTTTCCATTGGCCCCAGGACAGGTCAAGTATCTAATTGTAGCCATTGATTCTTACACCAAATGGGTGGAGGCTGAACCGTTGACAAGCATATCATTCGCGAACTGCCAAAAATTTCTTTGGAGATAGGTGATTGCGATGTTTGGAATTCTGGAGGGCGTGGTGTTGGATAATAAAACACAGTTTTTTGACAAGAAATTCGAAGAGTTCCTGTCAGGCCTTGGAATCAAACAAAAGTTCTCATTCATGGAACACCCCCAGAACAATGGACAAGCCGAGGCAGCAAACAAGGTTATTCTGAATGGGATGAAGAAACGCTTCGATCAGAGGAAGGGCTCTTGGGCAGACTTGAAATAGTAAATAATTAGCTTCGGTCCTGTTGTAAAACCTGTAAATTTAGTAAATAATTAGCCAATAAATTAATTATTAACCCAGAAAATTATAAAATGGGATTTTATAGTTTAATGAGGTAGAACTAATTAAAATAATAATTTTTACACTAATTTTAAAGAATTTGGTACAAGACTGAGCTGAACGGGCCTAACCGAGCAAACCGGGCCCGTATTGGGCCCATGGCCCAACCCACTCAGCCCTATATACTAAACGAAAACTCATTCGTCTTCATTCATTCAGCAAGAATGCTGAAGAGAGAAAGGAGTCCATGAACCCTAACTCAAACTTTCACTCAAACTTTAATTTCATATATTTCCTACTCCGATCTTCGATCGCCGCACCGTTTACGGCCATGCAACCGCAGCATCGAGCTTTACAAAGCCCAGTACGTTCTAAGGCAAGGAAGTCACATTTTCTTCCTCAATTTCTTCCTTCCCAATTTTGAATTTGATGAACAATTATGTTGAAAATTATTTAATTTCGGTGTTTAGGTTTGAATTAGCTTGCGGGTTTTGTTAGGTGTGGCTCACTTGAGCTGTGGATAAGGTAAGAACCCTAACCCTCTTGTGGAATTATTGAGATTTTGAGTTTAGGGATTAACTATAGTGATAAATGTGGTTTATATTGAATATTGTTGGTGAGAAATTAATTGAAGGTCAAAATTTGTGATATTAGAGCTTATTTGAGGAAGTTGAAGCCTGAGATCAATTTTGAGAGTCGAGGTTGATGACTTGGGGTGCGAGGAACGCTTGAAGTATTTCGGGTTTATCGGAAAATCAGCCAAGGTATGGTTTTGGTTTCTCGTATTTAATATATAATTTCATGTGAAAACTTAGGCTAGATGACCATAAGAATGGTTAGAATGGATGAGTATGTTAAATGCTTAGTACCTTTGATGATAATTGTTGATATGGATTGAGTATTTGTTGGTAATTATTGTTTATGATGAAAATACATTGAGCATTGGTTTAGTGATTGATGATGGTGATGAAAATTGAATACTATATGATGATTTAACGATGATTGACAAGGTGTTAAGAATGAATGTGTGTGTGTGTGTGTGTGTGTGTGTGTGTGTGATGAATTATTGATGATCTTGTTGTTTAATTGAGGAATTATGTATGAGATTGTGTAATATTGAGGTATGGTTGATTGTGGTAGGATGTGGAGATTGTCATACTGTAAATGGTATGTTGTGGTGCTATTTGTATGAGTGGAGTGTTGGTATTAAGTTTGAATTTGGTGAAAATAGAGGTTTATGAATTTTTGTGAAAAACTGATTTTTGGTCGAAATTTGGTGAGCATAGCTCAGCTTCTAGACCCCCAAATTCTTTCAAACTTCTTTCATATGAAAATTGGGTCCGTTATGTTTATGCCGTTCGAAGAATAGATGAAAAATATTTTAAAACCAAAAAGTTATGCATGTCGGAAGTTCGGAGTGCAAAATTAAAATGCACATACGTGTGACCCCTGTTTTAAGCAGAATGAACTTTGTGTTTTAAAACCTAATTTTGAACCTCTAAACCTCTATTTTTACTATTTTAACCCCTAGACCTTAGTGGTATGCCTAGTAATGAGACGAAGCTAGGAAGGAAAGGTAGCTTGGGGGTGAAGTAAGCTTGAAAAATGACGAATTATGTATGAAGCGTGCAAAGATATGACCTACATATGATGCCATGGGCATAATGAATGATTATGCGATGATTATGAATGAATGTATAGGAGTAATAATGATAAATTTGAGAATGAATGGACAATGATGATGATGATATGGATGATGATATGGATGTGTTGGATGTGGGGAAGGCGGTAGGGCGCTAATCCCTCGATTCTTTCCCCCCGCACTTATTGTGAACTGTGTTTTGTGGAATGTGAGGAAGGTGGTAGGACACTAATCCCTCGACCGGTATGGCACGTCTTCACTACAGGAAGGTGGTAGGGCACTAATCCCCCAATTTATTTCCCCCTATTGCATGCCTCTAGGAGAAGGTGGTAGGGCACTAATCCCCAATTTTATGCCTCCTGGAGATGCGCATTCGAGAGATGGTATCCGGGTTAGCTACTGGGTGTGTCAGGTTCTGGCAGTTAACTGACACATGAGCTTACGGCCAGTAGGATAGACATTCATCATATGTATTTGCATGATTATGTTTGATTGTGCATCAATTGTGCTTGCCTATGTGATTATTTTGCCTACTTGCTAAATTGTTACCTACTGTATCTGTATTCTACCTATGCTTGCTTTGCTTGTTTGTTTGTCTGTGGTTCTACCAGAGTTTGGAAGATTGGAGGAAGGTGGAGAATTGAGGATTTTAATTAGAGTTTGGTTAAGTTTAAGAACCTTAGAGAACCACCCCGTTTATGGTTTACTATTTCAAATCTTTAAGTTTTATAATCCAAGTGTTGGAGTTCTAGGAATGCCTCTAGCTTTTCTGGGACCTTATATCTTATGTATGCTGCCCCTGTACTATGCTAAGAACCCCTGGTTCTTATTCCATACAAATATTTGTATTTTTCAGATGCAGGTTGAAAAGTACCACACTGTGTATTCTGGAGACTCTGAGGAAGTGATGAGCGGATATTTTATACACTTTTTGGGGGTAATTTCATGTACATTTTAGTATGTTTTAGTTATTTTTTAGTATATTTTTATTATTTTTTAGGCAAAATTCATATTTTTGGACTTTACTATGAGTTTGTGTATTTTTCTGTGATTTCAGATATTTTCTGGCTGAAATTGAGGGAGCTGAGCAAAAATCTGATCTAGGCTAAAAAAGGAATGCTGATGCTGTTGGATTCTGACCTCCCTTCACTCGGAATGGATTTTTTAGAGCTATAGGAGTCCAATTGGCACGCTCTCAATTGGGTTGGAAAGTATACATCCAGGGCTTTCCAGCAATATATAATAGTTTATACTTTGCGCGAAGATAGATGACGTAAACTGGCGTTCAACGCCAGTTCCATGTTGTAGTTTGGCGTTCAGCGCTAGAAAAAGGTTGCAAGTTGGAGTTCAATGCCAGAAACAAGTTACAACCTGGCGTTCAACTCCAGAAACAGCCCAGGCACGTGAGAAGCTTAAGTCTCAGCCCCAGCACACACCAAGTGGGCCCCAAAAGTTGATTTCTGCACCAATTATCTTAGTTTACTCATTTTCTGTAAACTTAGGTTACTAGTTTAGTATTTAAACAACTTTTAGAGACTTATTTTGTATCTCATGACATTTTAGATCTGAATTATATACCTTTTGACGGCATCAGTCTCTAAACTCCATTGTTGGGGGTGAGGAGCTCTGCAGCGTCTCGATGAATTAATGCAATTATTTCTGTTTTCCATTCAAACACGCTTGTTCCTATCTAAGATGTTCATTCGCGCTTCGCTATGAAGAAGGTGATGATCCGTGACACTCATCACCTTCCTCAATCCATGAACGTGTGCCTGACAACCACCTCCGTTCTACATTAGATTGAATGAGTATCTCTTAGATTCCTTAATCAGAATCTTCGTGGTATAAGCTACAATCCAAAATGACTATGACGAGAAAGTCTAAACCTTGTCTGTGGTATTCTGAGTAGGATTATGGGATTAGATGACTATGATGAGCTTAACACTCACGAGTGTTGGTCATACTGACAGACGCAAAAGGATCAATGGATTTTATTCCGACATGATCGAGAACCGACAGATGATTAGCCATGCTTTGACAGAGCATTTGGACCATTTTCACTGAGAGAATGGGAAGTAGCCATTGACAACGGTGATTCCCTACATACAACTTGCCATGGAAGGAGCCTTGCATTTATGAAAGTGAGAAAGCATTATGTTGCAGGAATTCAGAGGACAAAGCATCTCCCAAACTCCAACATATTCTCCATTACTGCATAATAAGTATTTATTTCATGCTCTTTTACTTTTCACAATTAAAACTAAAAATTATTATTGATATTATATCCTAATTAAGAATAATAAGATAACCATAGCTTGCTTCAAGCCAACAATCTCCGTGGGATTCGACCCTTACTCACGTAAGGTATTACTTGGACGACCCACTGCACTTGCTGGTTAGTTGTGCGAAGCTGTGAGAAATAGTCCATTAATATTTGCATACACAATTTCGTGCACCAAGTTTTTGGCGCCGTTGCCGGGGATTGTTTGAGTTTGAACAACTGACGGTGAATCTTGTTGCTTAGATTAGGAAAAATTTATCTTTTTTACTAGAATTGCATCTTTTATTATCCCTTTTAAAATTTTTTTCAAAAAAATATTATTTTTCTTTAATTGAATTTTCGTTTTTTTTATGAGTTTAGTGTCATGTTCTAAGTTTGGTGTCAATTGTATGCTTTTTGTGTTCCTTAAATTTTTCAAAATAATTTTTTCTCCGTTTGGTTCATGCATTTTTTGAATGTGTCTATTTTCTTCGGAATAGTTGCCCATTTGAGTTTTCTTTTTAAAATCTTCTTCAAAAATAATTTTTCTTTGATTGATTCCTGTGCCAAACTTTAAGTTTGGTGTTCTCTTGTTGATTTTCTTTAATTTTCGAAAATTTAATTTGGTTTTCAAAAAATTTTAAGTTTGGTGTTCTTTCTTTTGTTCTTGTTGTTCTTGCGAATCTTCAAAGTGTTCTTGAGTCTTCTTTGTGTTTTGATCTTAAAATTTTTAAGTTTGGTGTTGTTTGGTGTTCTCCCTCCAAAATTTTCGAAAGTAAGGAACATTAGATCTAAAAATTTTAAGTCTTGTGTCTTTTGTGTGATTTTCTCTTTCATCATAAATTTCAAAAATCAAAAAAATTATCTTCTCTAACTATTTTCAAGCAAATTTTTCGAAATTTTCTATAAAAATTCAGATTTCAATTTCAAAATTTTTCAAAATCTTATCCTTTTAAGATTTAAAAAAAAATCACATCTTTTTCAAAAATATCCTAACCACTTTTTCTCTCCTCATTTTTTTCGAAAATTTTTAAAATATTTTTTTTAAATTTTTTTTATTTTTTATTTTAGTTCTTATTTTATTTTATTTTATTATTTCGAAAATTACTTTTTATAATAAAATAAATAAAATAAATCCACATCATCTTCCTTTCTCCATCATGGATCTAAGTGGAAATGAACAGTCCAGAAGGACTCTGGGTTCATATGCCAACCCCACTACTGCTTCATATGGGAGCAGTATCTGTATACCCTCCATTGGAGTTAGTAGCTTTGAGTTAAATCCTAAGCTCATTTTCATAGTGCAGCAAAGTTGCCAGTACTCCGGTCTTCCACAGGAAGAACCTATAAAGTTTCTGGCACAGTTTTTACAAATTGCTGACATAGTACATGATAAAGAAATAGATCAGGATGTCTACAGATTATTATTGTTTCCATTTGCTGTAAAAGACCAAGCTAAGAGGTGGTTAAATAACCAACCTAAGGACAACATAAAGGCATGGAAACAAATGTCAGAAAAATTCCTGAATCACTATTTTCCTCCAAAACGGATGTCACAGCTAAGACTGAGCATCCAAGGCTTTAAACAAGGAGATAATGAATCCCTTTATGATGCTTGGGAGAGAAACAGAGAGATGCTAAGAAAATGCCCCTTTGAAATGTTTTTAGAGTGGGTACAGTTAGACATCTTCTATTATGGGCTTACAGAAAGAGCTCAGATTTCTCTAGACCACTCAGCTGGTGGATCTATACACATGAGAAAGACAATAGAAGAAGCTCAAGAGCTTATTGATACAGTTGTCAGAAATCAGCATCTGTAACTAAGCAGTGAATCTTCCATCAACGAAGAGGCTAAAACAGTAACTGCTGAACTCAGTCCTACAGATCAAGCTGCTGAATTCAATCAGCAATTAGATTTTCTAACAAAACAGTTAGCCAAATTCAAGGAGATACTACAAGAAACAAGAATGGCTAATATGAATATGGAAGTACAGTTGAAGTAAACAGAACAGTAGTTATCAAAATAAATAACAGAAGAGTGCCAAGCAGTTTAATTAAGAAGTGGGAAAACATTAAATACCTCACTTCAAGGTAGCAGGAAGCCAAGAAATGAGCAAACCACCCAAAATCCATCTGAGGAAAATAAGAGCCCAGAGAGGAATAATTCTGGTGCTCAAACGCCAGAAAATGGGTGGAAAGTTGGCGTTGAACACCCAAACCATGCTCAGTCCTGGTGTTCAACACCACAAACAAGCAAGGAACTGGCGTTGAACACCCAAAGGAAGCTCAGTTCTGGCGTTCAGATGCCAGAAATAGATAAGGAGTTGGCATCTAACGCCACTCCAGCTTCCACCCCTGGTATTCAAACACCAGTGGGGGATCAGACACATACAAGTGCTGATAGCAACTCCTCTAAAAAGGCTTCTCAACATACGGCTGTAAGCAATAAACCTGCAACAAATAAAGTTGAAGAATACAAAACCAAAATGCCTTATCCTCAGAAACTCCGCCAAACAGAACAGGATAAGCAATTTGCCCGCTTTGCAGACTATCTCATAACTCTTGAGATAAAGATTCTGTTTGCAGAGGCACTTGAACAAATACCCTCTTATGCTAAGTTCATGAAAGAGATCTTAAGTCATAAGAAGGGTTGGAGGGAAACTGAGAAAGTTTACCTCACTGAAGAATATAGTGCAGTCATTCTGAAAAGCTTACCTGAGAAGCTTAAGGATCCAGGAAGCTTTATGATACCATGCACATTAGAAGGTACTTGTACCAAGCAAGCTCTATGTGATCTTGGGGCAAGTATTATCCTAATACTTGCAGCTACTATCAAAAAGCTTGGGTTGACTGATGAAGTTAAACTAACCCAGATATGTCTCCAACTTGCTGATGGCTCCATTAAATACCCATCAGGCGTAATTGAAGACATGATTGTCAAGGTTGGGCCATTTACCTTTCCCACTGACTTTGTGGTGCTGGAAATGGAGGAGCATAAGAGCGTAACTCTCATTCTAGGAAGACCTTTCCTTGCAACTGGACGAACCCTCATTGACGTCCAAAAAGGAGAAGTGACCCTGAGAGTCAATGAGGACGAGTTTGAGTTGAATGTTGTCAAAGCCATGCAGCATCCAAACACCCAAAATGACTGCATTAGCATTGATATTATTGACTCTCTGGTAAAAGAGGTCAATATGGCTGAGAGTCTCGAATCAGAGCTAGAGGATATCTTTAAAGATGTTCAGCCTGATCTAGAGGAACCAGAGAGAATAATAGAACATCTGAAAATCCCTCAGGATGAGGAGAAACCTCCCAAACCTGAGCTCAAACCATTACCACCATCCCTGAAATATGCATTTCTGGGAGAAGGTGATACCTTTCCTGTAATCATAAGCTCTACTTTAGAGCCACAGAAAGAGGAAGTACTAATTCAAGTGCTAAGGACACACAAGACAGCTCTTGGGTGGTCCATCAGTGATCTTAAGGGCATTAGCCCAGCCAGATGCATGCACAAGATCCTATTGGAGGGTGACGCTAAGCCAGTGGTTCAACCACAAAGGCGGCTGAATCCAGCCATGAAGGAGGTGGTGCAAAAGGAAGTCACTAAATTACTAGAGGTTGGGATTATTTATCCTATTTCTGATAGCCCCTGGGTAAGCCCTGTCCAAGTCGTCCCTAAGAAGGGTGGCATGACAGTGGTCCATAATGAAAAAAATGAACTGGTTCCTACAAGAACAGTTATAGGGTGGCGTATGTGTATTGACTATAGAAGGCTCAATACAGCCACCAGAAAGGATCATTTTCCTTTACCATTCATAGACCAGATGCTAGAAAGACTAGCAGGTCATGAATATTACTGTTTTCTGGATGGATATTCAGGTTATAATCAAATTACAGTAGATCCCTATGATCAAGATAAAACAGCATTTACATGTCCATCCGGAGTATTTGCATACAGAAGGATGCCATTTGGTCTGTGCAATGCACCCGTAACTTTTCAAAGGTGCATGCTCTCTATTTTCTCTGATATGGTGGAAAATTTCTGGAAGTCTTCATGGATGACTTTTCAGTATTTGGAGACTCCTTCAGCTCCTGTCTTGACCATCTAGCACTTGTTCTAAAGAGGTGCCAAGAGACTAACCTGGTTTTAAACTGGGAAAAATGTCACTTTATGGTGACTGAAGGAATTGTCCTTGGGCACAAAATTTCGAACAAGAGAATAGAGGTGGATCAAGCTAAGGTAGAGGTAATTGAAAAATTACCACCACCTGCCAATGTTAAGGCAATCAGAAGCTTTCTGGGGCATGCAGGATTCTATAGGAGGTTTATAAAAGATTTTTCAAAAATTGCCAAACCTCTGAGTAATCTGCTAGCTGCTGACACGCCATTTATCTTTGATAAGGAGTGGCTGCAGGCGTTTGAGACTTTGAAAGCTAAACTGGTCACAGCACCAGTTATCTCTGCACCAAATTGGACATTACCATTTGAACTAATGTGTGATGCCAGTGACCATGCCATTGGTGCAATGTTGGGACAAAGGCATGACAAGCTTCTGCACGTCATTTACTATGCCAGTCGTGTTTTAAATGACGCACAGAAGAACTACACAACCACAGAAAAAGAGTTACTTGAAGTGGTTTACGCCATTGACAAGTTTAGATCTTATTTAGTAGGATCAAAAGTGATTGTGTACACTGACCATGCTGCAAGGGTTTGATATAGAAATAAGAGACAGAAAAGGGATAGAGAACCAAGTAGCAGATCACCTGTCCCAAATAGAACCAGTAAAAGGGGCGTCCTTCCCTCTTACTGAGATCTCTGAAAACTTTCTAAATGAGTAACTCTTTGCCATCCAAGAAGTGCCATGGTTTGCAGACATTGTAAACTACAAGGCAGTAAGATTCATACCCAAAGAATACAGTAGGCAGCAATCAAAGAAATTGATCAAGGATGCAAAGTACTATCTTTGGGATGAACCATATCTATTCAAGAGATGTGCAGATGGAGTAATCCGTAGATGTGTGCCTAAAGAAGAAGCATAGAAGATCCTCTGGCACTGCCATGGATCACAGTATGGAGGACATTTTGGAAGTGAGCGAACAGCCACAAGAGTCCTCCAATGTGGCTTCTACTGGCCTACTCTCTATAAAGACTCCCAAATATTTGTACTTAATTGTGACAGTTGCCAAAGATCTGGTAATTTGCCTCACAGTTATGCCATGCCTCAATAAGGGATCTTGGAGATTGAGTTGTTTGATGTATGGGGTATTGACTTCATGGGGCCTTTCCCACCATCATACTCAAACACTTATATTCTAGTGGCAGTGGATTATGTATCCAAATGGGTGGAAGCTATTGCAACACCCACCAATGATACTAAGACAGTGCTAAAATTCCTCCAAAAATACATCTTCAGCAGATTTGGTATCCCTAGAGTACTAATCAGTGATGGGGGCACTCATTTCTGTAATAAACAGCTTTACTCTGCTTTGGTTCGATATGGAGTTAGCCACAGGGTAGCCACTCCATATCATCCACAGACAAATGGGCAAGCTGAAGTCTCTAATAGAGAACTTAAAAGAATCCTGGAACGGACTGTGATTAACCGTAGAAAGGATTGGGCAAGAAGCTTGGATGATGCTCTGTGGGCATACAGAACAGCATTCAAGACTCCTATAGGAACTTCTCCATACCAGCTTGTGTATGGAAAAGCCTGTCACTTGCCAGTGGAACTGGAACATAAGGCCTACTGGGCAACCAGATTCCTAAACTTTGATGCCAAGTTAGCTAGAGAAAAACGATTGCTCCAGTTAAATGAGCTAGAGGAATTTAGACTCAACGCTTTCGAAAATGCAAAAATTTACAAAGAGAAGCAAAAAGATGGCATGATAAGAAGTTGTCATCCAGAGTCTTTGAGCCAGGGCAGAACGTTCTGCTGTTTAATTCTAGGCTCAGATTATTCCCTGGGAAATTGAAATCTCGATGGAGAGGTCCATATGTGATTACAAGTGTGTCACCATATGGATACGTAGAGCTTTAGGATAATGACTCTAACAAAAAGTTCATTGTTAATGGACAGAGAGTCAAACATTATCTTGAAAGTAATTTTGAGCAAGAATGCTCAAAACTGAGACTTGAATAAAGCTCAGTAATAGTCCAGCTAAAGATAATAAAGAAGCGCTTGTTGGAAGGCAACCAGTCATGAGTTTATTTCAATTTTAATTTTAATTTTAAAATTAGATAATACATTTTAGTGAATGATACAGAGTTACAGAAGGCTTCAGAGGATAAAACAGCAAAAAGAAGCTCACTGGTGCGAAAAAAAACCAGTACGAGCTGTTTTTGGGCGTTGAACGCCCAAAAGAAGCATCTACTGGGCGTTCAACGCCAGTAGAGATAGCCATCTGGGCGTTAAACGCCAGAAAGAAGCATCTTCTGGGCGTTGAACGCCAGAAAGAAGCACCTTCTGGGCGTTTAACGCCAGATTTACAGCGTCCTGGGTGTTTAGAAAAACGCCCAATGACAAAAGAGTTCCTGGCGTTCAAATGTATCTTAATTCATAAACAAAAATTTTTTTTTCCGTTTCCCATGTTTCCATCCATGATTTCTAAAATCCCTAATTTCTAAAATCCCTTTTCAAAGATATCAAATGTATCTTAATTCATAAACACAAATTTTTTTTTAAATCCTCTTCAACTTCTTTTCAAATCTTTTTCAAAACAAATCGATCTCTTTTCCTTTTTAAAATCTTTTCAATCATAAATATCATTTTCAAATCTTCACAATATCTTTTTCAAAACAAATTTATCTTTTTCAAATATCTTTTATATCTTTCAATTTTCCATTACATCTTTTTCCTATCATATTTATCTTTTACAAATCATATCTTCTATCTTATCTTTTCTCAAAATTTTTGACAACCCACCACCTCTCTTTAAATCCACATTCGGCCTCTCTCCTCTCATCCACCATTCGATACTAGCTCTCCTTCTATTCCTCTCCTTTCCTTTTTTTGCTTGAGGACAAACAAACCTCTATGTTTGGTGTGTTTATCCGTGATCACTAAACCATACCCACTAAGATCATGGCTCCTAAAGGAAAACAACCCACTCCAGGAGGCAAGAAAGAGAGTATTCCAAAACCACTTTGGAATCAAGGGAAGTTCTTAACCAAAGAACATTCAGACCATTACTACAAAATGATGGGTCTAAGATCAATGATCCCGGAAGTTAAATTCGATCTGAAAGAAGACGAATTTCTGGAGATCCAAGAGCAAATTCGAAATAGGAACTGGGAAGTCCTAGCTAATCCTGAAACAAAGGTGGGAAGAAACATGGTTCAGGAATTCTACGCTAATCTGTGGCAAACAGACAGGCAGAGAATATCTGGAACTGCCCTTTATAACTATCAGACCTTGGTCAGAGAAAAGATTGTTCACATCTACCCTGACAAAATCCGGGAGATCTTTAAGCTACCTCAGCTAAAAGATGACCCAAACTCCTTTAATAGGATAATGATGAGAACAAATAAGGGCCTGGACAAGATTCTAGAGGACATATGCCTCCCTGGAACCAGGTGGACCACCAGCACCAAGGGCGTCCCAAATCAACTCAAGAGAGAAGATCTCAAACTAGTCGCCAGAGGTTGGCTGGACTTTATTGGGCATTCTATACTGCCCACTAGCAACCGCTCTAAAGTCACCATTAAAAGAGTATTGATGATCCACTGCATTATGTTGGGAAGAGAAGTGGAAGTTCATCAGCTGATTTCGTGTGAATTTTACAAAATTGCAAACAAGAACTCCAAAGATGCCAAATTGGCTTATCCAAGCTTAATCTCTATGCTATGTAAAGATGCTGGAGTAAAGATAGGAATAACTGAGTATATCTCAGTTGAGCGACCAATCACCAAAATCTCAATGGAAAAACAACAAGTGCAGGATGACCCCATCAAAAGGAGAGCATAGGAATTCCTCCTGAAAATCTCTCAAATTGAATACTGGGAGTGCCTTGAAGCATCTGTCATCAATTTGCAAGAAGCTATGGAGCAATTAAAAGAAGAACAGCAAAATTAAAATAGCATAATTTGTAAACTGCTTAAGGAACAAGAAGAGCAAGGGCGTGAACTGAGAGAACTGAAGCATCAGAAGCTATCTCTTGAAGGGCCAAGCACCCCACAGATTAAAGGAGCATCCACCTCCCAAAATAAAGGTTGTTGAGTCCTAATCTTTGCCTTAACTTTGTGATAACTGTTCTTATTAGGAATTTACCTTAGAAGTTATATATTAGTAGTAGTAATTAGTATCTCTATTTTGATTTTATCTCCAATTAAACTATAATTTATTTTTCTCATTATCATCAAACATGAATAAAATAGTAGATTTTTAGAATAAAGAGGCAATTTAATTTTTTCGAGTTCTTAATAAGGAAAATTCTAATTATTTATATGTGGTGGCAATACTTTTTGTCTTCTGAATGAATGCTTGAACAGTGCATATTTTTTATATTAATTTTTATGAATGTTAAAATTGTTGGCTCCTGAAAGAATGATGAACAAGAGAAATATTATTGCTGATCTGAAAAATCATAAAATTGATTCTTGAAGCAAGAAAAAGCAGTAAAAAAAAAAAGAGGAATCATTGGATAAAGAAAAAGAAAGAGCCAACAACCCTTAAAAACAAAAGGCAAGGGTGAAAAGGATCCAAGGCTTTGAGCATCAATGGATAGGAGGGCCCAAGGAAATAAATCCAGGCCTAAGCGGCTAAATCAAGCTGTCCCTAACCATGTGCTTGTGGCATGCAGTTCCAAGTAAAAAGCTTGAGACTGAGTGGTTAAAGTCGTGATCCAAAGCAAAAGAGTGTGCTTAAGAACTCTGGATACCTCTAATTGGGGACTCTAGCAAAGCTAAGTCACAATCTGAAAAGGTTCACCCAGTTATGTGTCTGTGGCATTTATGTATCCGGTGGTAATACTGGAAAACAAAGTGCTTAGGGCCACGGCCAAGACTCATAAAGTAGCTGTGTTCAAGAGTCAACATACTAAACTAGGAGAATCAATAATACTATATGAATTCTGAGTTCCTATGGATGCCAATCATTCTGAATTTCAAAGGATAAAGTGAGATGCCAAAACTGTTTGGAAGCAAAAAGCTACTAGCCCCGATCATCTAATTAGAATCCGAGCTTCACTTAAAACTCTGAGATATTATTGCTTTTTGATTTCTTCTTTTCCTCTTTTATTTATCTAGTTGCTTGGGGGCAAGCAACAGTTTAAGTTTGGTGTTGTGATGAGCGGATATTTTATACACTTTTTGGGGGTAATTTCATGTAGATTTTAGTATATTTTAGTTAGTTTTTAGTATATTTTTATTAGTTTTTAGGCAAAATTCATAATTCTGGACTTTACTATGAGTTTGTGTGTTTTTCTGTGATTTCAGGTATTTTCTGGCTGAAATTGAGGGAGCTGAGCAAAAATCTGATCTAGGCTGAAAAAGGACTACTGATGTTGTTGGATTCTGACCTCCCTGCACTCGAAATGGAGTTTTCGGAGCTACAGAAGTCTGATTGGCGCGCTCTCAATGGGGTTGGAAAGTAGACATCCAGGGCTTTCCAGAAATATATAATAGTCCATACTTTGCGCGAAGATAGATGACGTAAACTGGCGTTCAATGCCAGTTCCATGTTGTAGTCTGGCGTTCAGCGCCAGAAACAGGTTGCAAGTTGGAGTTCAACGCCAGAAACAGGTTACAACCTGGCGTTCAACTCCAGAAACAGCCCAGGCACGTGAGAAGCTTAAGTCTCAGCCCCATCACACACCAAGTGGGCCCCAGAAGTGGATTTCTACACCAATTATCTTAGTTTACTCATTTTCTGTAAACCTAGGTTACTAGTTTAGTATTTAAACAACTTTTAGAGACTTATTTTGTATCTCATGACATTTTAGATCTAAATTATATACCTTTTGATGGCATGAGTCTTTAAGCTCCATTGTTGGGGGTGAGGAGCTCTGCAGCGTCTCGATAAATTAATGCAATTATTTTTGTTTTCCATTCAAACATGCTTGTTCCTATCTAAGATTTTTATTCGCGCTTCACTATGAAGAAGGTGATGATCCGTGACACTCATCACCTTCCTCAATCCATGAACGTGTGCTTGACAACCACCTCCATTCTACATTAGATTGAATGAGTATCTCTTAGATTCCTTAATCAGAATCTTCGTGGTATATGCTAGAATCCATTGGCAGCATCCTTGAGAATCCGGGAAGTTTAAACCTTGTCTGTGGTATTCCGAGTAGGATTCTGGGATTGGATGACTGTGACGAGCTTAAAACTCGTGAGTGTTGGGCGTAGTGATAGACGCAAAAGGATCAATGGATCTTATTCTGACATGATCGAGAACCGACAAATGATTAGTCGTGCTGTGACAGAGCATTTGGACCATTTTCACTGAGAGGATGGGAAGTAGCCATTGACAACGGTGATTCCCAACACACAGCTTGCCATGGAAGGAGCCTTGCATTTATGAAAGTGAGAAAGCATTACGTTGCAGGAATTTAGAGGACAAAGCATCTCCAAAACTCCAACATATTCTCCATTACTGCTTAATAAGTATTTATTTCATGCTCTTTTACTTTTCACAATTAAAACTAAAAATTATTATTGATATTATATCCTGACTAAGAATAATAAGATAACCATAGCTTGCTTCAAGCCAACAATCTCCATGGGATTCGACCCTTACTCACGTAAGGTATTACTTGGACGACCCAATGCACTTGTTGGTTAGTTGTGCGAAGCTGTGAGAAATAGTCCATTAATATTGGCATACACAATTTCGTGCACCAGGAAGGGAAGAACTCTTGGAATTTAGGGTTGTATTTTATTTATATTTATATATGTATATAGATTCTCCACCTTGTATTTTATGTTTGTCCCTCTTAGATGTTCACTCAGAGAAACAGGTTGTCGGTTTTGGGTTACTTTGGGGTGTATATATATGTATATGTATACTCTAGTGGGTCTTTGCTTCGCTAGCTAAGCCTAGAGCTTGTTTATTGCATTTTTGGAACTCAGATCTTATATGTTTATATTATCTTTTCTGTTCAATCTTATTCACCTTGCTACTTCTATCCGATCGTGAGTGTTGCGTTGTTCTGCTTGTATTTTGTTCAAAAACTTTTCTTCAAAGGCTCTTAGATAAAACCTTTTCCATCTATAATATATATATAATTTTACTTTTAGAGGTCGTAATACCTTGCCACCTCAGTTTACGACTTAAGCATAAGACTCTGTGTGGTAGGGTTTTATGTTATGATATCAGAGCAGTTCGTTCTTGCAGAGCCTGAGGGACGGACTGACTATGCTTCTAAGCATACTTTGAGTCATGTTTATGTGCTATTTAGGATATCTGACTGATATACATAGCATAAAGTTCATGAGCATGCATTTGTGGCTCTAAAGCACTAAACTTGAGATATTGAGACATATTACCTTAATATCAATTGTTTGGTGTAAACAGGGACCAAATGGCGTCTCACAGATCCGAGCGAGGTACTCGGAGAGAAAATCCCGTGGTTGAACCGGCTCAAGGATGTCGAGATGGAAACTCTAGTGCTGGTACAATTAACATAGGTCGACACTATAGGTCTATGACCCTTACTGACTTTCTTAAGAGTGGTCCACCTCGGTTTAACGGAAACGTCAACGCTTTGGAGACCGTTCAGTGGTTTCGGGATATGTAGAGATTTTTGTACACTCAGCGTGTTTCTGAAGTGTAGTCGGTGGAGATAGTAACTTATATGTTGGAAGGAGATGCTCATAATTGGTGGCAGGAGCTATGTCATACCTTGCAGGTAGAGTTAACAGATATCCCTTGGAACAGATTTAAGACAGAATTTTATAGAAAATATTTCTCGCAAGCAATCTGCACTGCAAAGGAGTTGGAGCTAATGCTGCTATGGCCAACTGGTTATCTTTCCTTTCTCTCAAGCTCCTTTAATGTCTCTACTTTCATACTTTCATTTACTCTGTTTTACTTTTTTCCGATTTACCTATATTGTCATAAATCATTAAAGAAAGGGTGCTCTTTCCCCTTGCCGTCAGAACGGGGATGGCAGCAAAGGGTCTTAACAAGGTCCATTCTTGAAAAATGTTTATGTGTTATGTTGAGATTTATTCACATTGTGTTGAGATTTATTCATTAAAATTGTTATCAAGTCATCAAATTGGCTTTCTAGGACTGATCACCCCGGGAACCTCTGTGCAACAATATATGGATATCCAGAGAATTATGGCTTAACAGTCGAATGAAGAAAAGATATAGCAGTAAAGCGACCAATATAACCCAAGATTCTAGTCATAAGTATTGAAACCATTAAAATGGTAGTCCAAAAGGGCATCACAGCGGCCCAACAACAATAATAAAATGACAAATATTCGAATTACAAATACAAGGGGCATCATATCGGCCTAATAACAAAAAGAGTTCAAAGAAATATTACAAGTTCTAAAGCATGTCATTCCCTCGGAATATCAACAATCTTGCCATCTTGAATCATTTTAAAGGCACCAACAACGAAAGTATCAAATTCGGGAGCAAGGAAAGAGACTTGGGCCTTGATCGCCTCCTTGATGATCTCCTTGTGTTTCATCTGTATGTTAGCAGTCTCCTACCGAGCAGAGTTCGCCGATTTCTTGGCCTTTGCTAGCTTCGCCTCCAGCTCCTTCACTTTGGCCTCCGCTGTAGTAGCCCGACCTTGAGCATCACTAAGTTGCTTAGAGAGGGAGAGGTCCCAGTCAACGAGGCAGCTGATCTCTTCTCCTGCCTCTTTCCCTTTCTTCTCTTCCTCGGTAAGCCGGGTCCTCATGGCCTCCCCCTCATTCTTCATGCCAGTGATATCCCTTTGGGCAGCCTTATGTTTTCCTTTTAGAACCTGGCATTGAGCCAAGACTGGTTCCACCTTTCTGGTAATGGCGGTAACCCGGAAAAGGCTCCGGTATGTCCACCTCGCCTGAGTAGCCAGATCCTCTTCCCCGAAGAAATCCTCAATGCTCGGCAAGAGTTGGGAGTCGATAAAAATTCCTGCATCAAAATTCTTCTCCATCACAACGAGAACTTGCCAAAGCAGTTAGTTTTTCTTTTCTTGGGTTTGAACATGACGATAACTGCCAGCTCTATTTCGATCATGACCCCCTTACCTTGATCTGCCTCGTCGATAGGACTGGTCTCGGCAGGTGACTTGGTGGGAGGTTGAGATTGAACTTCACCCTCACCGGCGGGGGAACTTCAATTTCGGGAGCAGGGATGTCCGAGCTATCCTTATCACCTCTAGGGAAAAGATGAGTCATTAAATGGATCAAAGTGGTGTGTTTGGCAGCCATCTTAACTTCAAATGGATGAGAAAAAACTATGAAAATGCAAGTCATGAAAAAAAGAGCAAGTCATAAAATCGGGAATAGCACAACAAGGCACACACCGAGAAAATAAAAGAATGACAAAAAAAGGAAGGATCTTACCTACACAATCGTGACCGGCCTCCTAGTCACCCATCAAGAGATGGGGGTTGAGGTTGTTAGAACCAAAAATTGCCAACAAGACGTCGGCGATCTGTTGGTTCTGCTGACTTAGGCCATCTTAAGTTACCTTGATCATATAGTTTGAGCCGGCACCAAAACTCCAGTAGGTCGGGATCTGCCGTTCCCCCTTAAGAGTAAGCCAGAAGGGATGGCGGCCCCAGGTCAACTTCACCTTGAAAATGGTCTCCTTGAAACTATGAAAATAATCTTCAAAAAGACCGAAGATCCTCCGATTCTGCACGGCCCGAAAGGAGAGCTAACCCTTTTTATGTTTACCTTCCCAGGAGGGGTTGGTAAAAAGAAAGAAATAGAGGAACAATTCTACGGAGGCTGGGAGCTCCAAGTATTCACTTACCATCTCAAAGTACTGAATGGCGGCCCAGCTATTAGGGTAAAGATGTGAGGGAGCAACTTCACATCCGTTTAAGAGAGCCATGACGAAGGGAGAAAATGGAAGCCGAACACCCAATGAAGTGAACATGGGTTTATACACCCACATCTAATCGGGATCCTGAGGAGCCTCGGGGTTAAGTTGGCAGACATGCTCCCAGGGGCTCGGCACAAAAATGTCATAGTTGGCTTCCTCGGGACCATCCTTACATAACGCTCCCGAGTTGCGAATCTCTTATAAGTCCTCTGCGGTCACCTTGGAGGACGTGCTCGTAATATCGCTCGTATACTAGGCATCACGATTTACGAGAGGTCGCTACACCATACCTACAGTGGGGCACCACTTAAGTTAAAACGGGAAGTCGAAATATCAGCACAAGCCAAAACAAAAACTATGTTCTTCTTTGGCACTATTATCCTATACTACACCATTTTAGGCCTAAAAATACAAGGAGACCTACGACACCCCATGGAAACTAAGGCCATTAGAGCCTAAACTATAGTGCTAACTTTAAGAACAATAGGCAGCAACTATAGAAGAAACAGAATAGTAACGGCAAGAATTGCAGTGGTATGTGCAATAGGAAAGGATGAAATGGAGAATTGCAACGGTGCAAAGACCCACAAATGATCCAGGGATAGAAGCAGCAAATCACGAAGAAGAAAGATGAAAAAATAGTGATAAAGAGGAATAGCAGTTATGAGGTGAGTGAAAAATGAAAGAAAAATATGATTAAGAGGATGGTAATCATCGAGAAAGAAGCGCAAAAGACCAAGAAAAAATAGATCATTTTCTTTGCTTTCAAATTACATATAAAGAGCATTTAATATTGTTGGCATGAAAATCAAAACGACTCTTTCGAACAACGATAAGTGGCGACTCACGTGTATGAGAAAGGTGCTAGAACCATTCCTCGGATAGCCGAGCTCGTGATCAAAGGGGAGCAACTATACGAGAAGATAACGGGTCAGGATTAATGCACCAACCGCGAGTCTCGCGACTTGCCGCATTAGGGGCACTATTCTGTCCCAGCCCAATAAGGGCCGGAAGTCCATTCGGCAGATTACCAACCCGAATGGTTTCCAACCCGTATGAGCTAAAGCGATCTATGTGTCACACCATATCTTAGAAATGAACTGGACAGCTAACAGAAGCTTCCAAATGAATGGTCCCGAGTGAAAGGGCCCACCGAGTAGAAGGTATAAAAGGGGAGGGACTTAACCCTCCCTCAAGGTATATATATATATATATATATATATATATATATATATATATATATATATATATGATGAGATAAATACCAAATCGGTCCCGAAAGATTCTGACGCTAACAAAATAGCACCTAACTTTTTTTATTGACAAAATAGTCCTTGAATGATTTTAAAATTAGGCAAGCACACCCCTGAGCTCGCCGGAGCACATCTCCGACGAGAATGCTACTGAGTTAACAATTGTATTTTGCTAAGATGGCAGCTTTGTTAATTTATAATACCTAGGTGAAATATTAATTAATTAACTTAATCCACTTGGAAAATCAAAGAACCAACTCCCATTTCCGGGACCCTAATCTTCCCATTCCTCAATGTACTATCTCGCTCTCTCACTCTGAATTGATGCCTCAACTTTCTTACTCTTTGTCATTGACACTGTACAATTGCCATCTTGTTGTTGGGTCCTCTGTGTTCGCCAGCTCCTGTGTTGTTTGTTGCCTTCCCTTGCGTCACGTCATTCCTGCACCTCATTTTTGCGCCTTCTCTACCTGTGTTGAAGCTGTTGTCTTGGCTCTACTGTGGCTTGCCTTCTCTTCCTCTACCTCTGCTTCTACGTGTCATGTTTCTATTGCTCGAGTTCGCCTTTATGGATCCGTCTCTCTGACATTGTCAATTTGTCTCCATGACTCTATCTCTCTCGCTGAATCAATATGCCTTCTCCTCGGGCTTCGCCGCCTTCGTCTAGCCAACATCTCTACTGCCCTCTACTCAAACCTCTATTGTGGTGTCCAATTTGAAGATTTTCATTATCTATTTTCATTTCGTCTTTCTTTGATTTTCATTCTCTTAGGAAATCAATATGTCTTTCTCTGATTTTTTTAATGAATGTTGTCATTTTGATACTAAGATTGATTGCTTGATCAGATTTGGATTTGAATATGAATTTTGATATTGTTGTGTTTGTTTTTATAAGTATGGTTCTGAAGTTGTGCATTGGGGAGGGGATTTGGGGAAATTAGGGTAAATTTAGTGCGTTGTGGAGGAGGATCCTTTACTGGATTAGGGTTTAGGAGGATTTTCTAGGTTTGGGACAATTCATGGTAGAGAGAGTGCGTTGGTAGGAAGGGGATTAGGGTTCCAAAAAGGAGGGGTTGGTGTTTTGATTTTCCAAGGTGAATTGGGTTAATTAATTAAAAATTTCACCTAAGTATTATATATTAACAAGGTTGCTTGGTAAAATACAGTTAGCAGCATTCTATCCTTAAATACATGTAAATAAATAGTAATAAATATCTACAAACTCATTAAAGTTTATTATATACATATTGTTAAACTCATTATCTATCTATTATATATTACTAAAATCAATTTTTTAATTAAGAACATAGTTGACATAATATATTCTTTAAATATTTTGATTTATTTTATTTAATTTACTTAAATGAACTAATTAATTAATTAATTAATTTGATGAGATACATATTAAATTATTTAATATTTTATTTGAACATATTAATTATAACTAATCAATCAATTGATTAATTGATTTGACTGAAATAAATAAATAGATTTTTTTAGTTTATTAAAAAATTGATTTTTTTAATTTGTATTAATTTTGTCGTCTTATAAATTTTCATTAATGGCTTTCTAAAGTATTATAATTAATTATTTATATAATTTGATTGAGATAAATATCAAAATATTTAATATTTTATTTGACCATATTAATTATAACTAATTAATTATATTAATTATCTAATTTAACTGGAATAAATAAATTAGTTTTGGTTTAATTTAAATTAATTTTTTTATCTTATAAATTTAAACTAATAGTTTTAAAAGTGTTATAATTTTTACATGGCATATTTATAAGATATTTTTTATTTATTTAACTTACTTTATTGAGCTAAATAATTATAATTAATTTGTTATATCAATTATTTGATTTAATTAATTCAAATTTATAGTATTTGATTTAATTTATTGTCATGTTAATATTTGAGTTGTTATTTTCTAAAAGTTTCTTTTTATTTTCTTCTTTAATCTTAAATATTTTAATTTTAAATTTTAAATTTTTATTTATGATTTATACTTCTCTTTTTATTTTAATACCAAATTTAATATTTATGTCAATATTTTCTTGTAATTTATATTATTGTCTTACAGTTATATGTCTACCATCAATTATATGATTATGAATATTTCTTCAATTTATTAAAAAAATACAATTTCATTTCTTCCCTTTTGTTTTATCTATTTCTATATTTCATAACTTATTTACTATAAAGGTAACCAATTGCTCTTTCATTCTATAATAATTTCATTGATTTTTTTTATAAACTATAAAGCATTATTATTTGTTATTATATAATATGTCTTCTAGTTTTTTTTTGTTCCTATTTATATAAGTTTTTATAATTTTTTATTATAAATTTTAACATGTTTATTCCATATAAGTTAATTTATCATAACTGTCTCTTCATATGTTGAGTTTTCTCAATATTTAATATTCCTTACCTGTTTAACTTTATTTTTGATTTTAAGAGATTGAGTAATAAAATAACATCAATGAATATTGTTGTATCTTCTTCTTCTTCTTTGTCTTTTCAGATTATCGTTGTTTTTGTATGGATCAAGAATAATTATATACAATAGAGTTTATGCATAAAGGATAAGTATAAATTGTATCGTATCTTTTTTTAGTAAAATTTTTATTATCTATTTTGAAATAAAAAAAATGTTGTAAATTACTTTGAACCAATAAGTCTGTTATTGTTGTAGACAATTGTAGAATTTTGAAAAAGAATGATAATTATTCAATTGTTAGTTGCTTACTTCATTTAGTCTAATATAATAATTCTTTTAGTCGAATATTATCTTGGATTTATGTTGGACTCAAACATTTTAACAAATGACATTTAAAAGAGTGCAACCCTTATTAATTCAAGAATGAATGAAGTTATATACTTATTACAATAGCTAACGCCTTGTAAGCTATCTGTTGAATCATTCTACTTTCAATTTTAACAAATGACATTTAAGTTATTACTTTATTTTGATTGTTAATAACTATAAGCTATCTGTTGAATCATTCTACTTTTAATTTGACATCTGTACTCTACCAACAAATGAATGCAATGACAATAAAATGTTAAACATTCTTGATTAAAAAAAATTTAATGTTATAAATATTTAATTTCAAATAGCACTCAATTGATCCTTTATCCATCTACTGACGTCCTTATTGATAAACTCCATTTGTAGGGTTTATCTTGTATTGATTTTTGGGGATTTTATCACCTTTTACCCACATTTATTCAATGAATTAGCATGTTTTTGTATATTCTCCTTTAATTATGCTTAAGAGTGAAAACATGCTTTTTAGGTCTTAAAATAGCTAAATGTAATTTACCTTGATTCCATTAGATGCCTTGATATGTTTGTTAAGTGATTTCAGATTTAGGAGGCAAATATTGGATCAAGGGAATGAAGAAAAAGCATGTAAAAAGGAGAACTCATGAAGAAATGATGGAACCAAAAAGCTGTCAAGTCTGACCTCTTTGCACTTAATTGACCATAACTTGAGCTACAGAGGTCCAAATGATGCGGTTCCAGTTGGGTTAGAAAGCTAACATCCGGGGCTTCGAAAAGATATAATATTTGCTATAGGTGCATCGTGCATAGAGGCACACACGCGCACAATACGCAGACGCACCAATGGTGGCACATGACCCACTTAATGCAACTCGTGGCTAGCGATTTTAGAAGCCTTGTGGACCCAATCCAACTCATTTCTGATGCTATTTAAGCCAAGGATTGAAGGGGAATCAAGATACTTTTGATCATTAGTCATAGTTTAGTTTTAGAAGTAGTTAGAGTTAGTTTCTAGAGAGAGAAGCTCTCTCTTCTCTCTAGAATTAGGATTAGGAATTAGGGTTAGATTAGGATCTCATAATTCTAGGTTTAATTCAAGTCTCCTTCTACTTCTACCTCCAATTGGTGATTGCTAGACTTTGGTTCTTCTTTCTATCCCTCTTCTCTTGATGTAATTTCTCTTATTTTGTTTCTAGGTCTTGTAATTGAGATACTCTTGTCCTTTTATTTTCTTTTAATAATGCAATTTGAGGCAATTCGTAATAATTGTGTTTTTCTTGCTTGTTGTTGTTAATTCTTTGCATTTAATTGTTGTTATAATTCATTCTTGTTGTGATTTACTATACTTTTCTTTTGCACCTTCCAAGTGTTTGATGAAATGCTTGGAAGGATGTTAGAGTAGGATCTTATGTTCTTGGCTTGAGAAGGTAACTTAGGATTTATTGAATTACTAATGTCCAAGTGATTGATAGTTGATAGCCATTAACTCTAGCCTTCATTAATCCAATTAGTAGAAAGCTAGGATTTATGGACTTGGATTGATATAACTCACTTGACTTTCCTTTGCTATTTGATTAAAGGATGACTAAGTGGGATTAATCCTTGCAACTACCATACTTGTGGCTAGTGATAACGATGAAGACCCTTGACAACCAAACCTTACCAAGACCATTTTGTTAATAGAATTTCATTACCATTTGCTATTCATTTTTCTCATTCAAAATCCCAAAATAAATAAGTCCATAACCGATAACAAGAACACTACCCTGCAAGTCTTTTGAGAGACGACCCGAGGTTTAAATACTTCGGTTTATAGATTTTAGGGGTTTGTACTTGTAACAACCAAATTTTTGTATGAAAGGATTATTGTTGGTTTAGAGACTACACTTTACAACGAGATTTCATTAGTGAAATTCTAAACCGTAAAAAATCCAATCATCACTTATCACGTGCATTTAGTACTTGTACTTCATCTTTAGAGATATTTAAATATGATTCTTTCAGTGAATCCTCGAATTGTTTAATAAATATAGTAATTAATATAACTTTTGATTTAATTGTAAAATTAGTGTATATAAAAATATGAAGATAAAAACTAGTTTTGACTTACTAAACATAAGGTTTCACTTCTTCGCATTTGACAAGAATGTTTGTATGGGCAATATAAAGCTATTTATCAGTTAGGTATTTCTTTGAACCTCGTCCAATAAAAAGGTATTAGAATTTAAAAATAAACATATGATTTACATTCATATTTGCACCACCATCATCATTCCTAAGGCTCTGTCTTATTTGCACCATTGGATCAAAATACATAGAAGTAAAATTTAAAATTTCTTTCAAAATATATGCTTCATAAATAGATTCTTTAACTCATGCCTTATTTCGAACTTTTTATTTTAATTGCAGCATACACCTTTCAAATAGATACCTCTATCGATACTATATAAGTCCTCCAACCATAGCTTTATGGGGATATGGAGAACTAAACGCTCCATCACATCAAAGAAAGAATTTACTTGAAAAAATTTGTTTATTTAAAACAATTTTATTTTAGTTTAGTGAAACCAATTTTGTTCAATTTTATTTCAGTTTTTGCTTGCTCACTTCTCAACGACTTCGCCCATACTTTCAAGCTCACACTATTAGAGTACGTACCAACTAACCCATAAAAGGCATCTTACAGAAAACAGACTTAGCTGGCAGAATCCTACAATAGGCAGTCGAGTTATCTGAATATGACCTCAAATATGAAGCTCGGACAGCTATCAAGTCTCAACATTTGGCCGACTTCATCGCAGAGTACGCCGACACCCCGGGCACCCCTACAGAGTGGAGCTTTTATGTGGATGGCTCCTCAAACAAAACCGAGAGCGGCGCAGGTGTCATTTTAGAGAATGATCAGGGAACCCAAATCGAGCTATCATTAAAGTTTGAATTCCCCGTCTAAAATAACCAAGCTAAATACGAGGCCCTACTGGCTGGTCTGGAGCTGGCTAGGGAGCTAGGAGCTCAAAAGCTCACCTTTTTCAGCGATTCTCAGGTAGTCACCTCACAAATAAAAGGAAGCTATTAGGCTAAGGATCCACCATAAAGAAATACCTAGACAAAACCAGAAAATAGCTCGAATAATTTAGGGAATATGAGGTCAGACATATACCCCGAGAGAAAAATGCCCGAGCTGATGCACTCTTAAAACTAGCCAGCACCAAACCAGGGGGGAATAATAGAAGCCTCATCCAAGAAACATTGCAAAATCCATCAATCTCAGAAGAAAAGAAGGTCTTAACCATATCAGGGTAGGATCAACGGTGGATGATGATGGTGTTTTTGTGGAAAAATGAATTTCCAACACACAAATCCAACCGACAAGTGTACCGGGTCGCATCAAGTAGTAATAACTCACAAGAGTAAGGTCGATCCCACAGGGATTGATGGATCAAGCAACATTAGTGGGTGATTAGTTTAGTCAAGCTAATATTAAAGTGAAATTAGATGAAATCATAGCCAATAGAAAGTAAATTGTAGGAATGATAAAGTTACAGAATGTAAATGGCAGGAAACTTAAAGAGCAAGAAAGTAAAAGAGCTGAAACTTAAATTGCAAGAAAAGTAAATTGCATCAAATGTAAAGGGGGATGGAGTGCTGGAAATTAAAGAGAGCAGTAAAGAAAAGCATAGAACAATTGCAGGGAGATTAAAGTGCTTGAACGTAAATTGGAAGCAATAGGAATAGAAGGGTAAAAATGCAAATGAAATAAAAGCAGCAGATGTAAACAGCAAGGCAAAATTTCTTGAAGGAGCAGAACATAAATGAACTCAGCTCAATTGCAAAATTTAAAAAGACAAGTAAAGATCTTAGGGAATCAATGAGACTAGAAAACAAGTCTAGATCTCAATCCCTTCCTTGATCCAACAGCAAACAAGATGCAGGAAAATTAAAGATGAAAGCAATGAAGAAAACTTTGATTACTTGACGACAATTTTGGTGCGCTTGCCAAAAGAACGGATTCATGGTTTTATATGGGGAGTGAATTCCGGTCATCAAGTTTTATGGCGCCGTTGCTGAGGATTGGTTTGAATTTAAAAATGACTAAATTTATGGGAAACTAGATTAAGCACTTTCCTTACCTTGTTAATCCTTTTTCAGTTCTTTAACTCTTCTTTTTTTTATTTTGTTTCCTTTTACTTGGATCATTTTAGCTATTCATTGTTCATATTTCCATTTTTTTTACTGCTCCATTAACTGTTTGATTAATTGCATCGACCAAGCTAACCACTAATCTCAAGAAGAGTTTTTACTTCACTTGCCCTCTGCTTGCTGCTGTTGAATGTATGACAGGTAGAAGGGGAGAACCTTCATCCTCCTTTGATAATGAACCTGAGAGGACCTTCCTTAGATTAAGGAGGGAAGCAAGAGGCAAAGGCATAGTTGAAGAGGAAATGGTGGAGGGAGATCTGAGAGCTACTATGGAGGAAATGGTGCATAACCATGTTGGAGAAGATGCTGGCAATGATGTTGGGCAACAGAGGAGAATCTTAGGCTCCTACATCAACCCGAACCCAAGAAACTATACCAGTAGCATCCTGAAGCCAACAATTCATGCTAACTTTGAGTTGAAACCTCAACTCATCACACTTGTCCAAAATATTTGTTCATATGGAGGGGGTGCCCAAGAGGACCCAAACCAACATCTCACTACATTCTTGAGGATATGCAACACTGTAAAGTCCAATGGCGTACACCCTGACACCTACAAACTACTTTTGTTCCCTTTCTCTCTCAAAGATAAGGCAGCAAAGTCGTTCGAAGCGTTTCCCAAGGAGATCTTGACCACTTGGGATGAAGTTGTGAATAAGTTTCTAGCAAGATTCTACCCTCCACAGAGAGTAAGTAGATTGAGAACTGAGGTGCAAACCTTCAGACAGCAAGATGATGAAACACTTTATGAGGCCTGGGAGAGGTTCAAAGACTTGACAAGGAAATGCCATCCGGATATGTTCAACGAATGGGTTCAACTACACATCTTCTATGATGGGCTATCATATGAAGCAAAGAAATATGTGGACCACTCTTCAGGGGGTTCACTCAACAAGAAGAAAACCATCGAGGAAGCCAAAGATGTTATTGAGATTGTAGCCGAAAATGAGTACTTCTATGCTTCAGAAAGAGCTCAAAAGAAAGAAGTGCTGGAACTCAATTCTATGGATGCCTTGTTGGCACAAAATAAGATGATCGCACCACAATTAGCAGCCCTAATAAAGAAGGTGGAAGCAAGCCAAGTCTCAGTTGTCCAAGCTCAAGCACCACCATAAGAAGGAGATGCACCAGAGGCTAAATGTGTATGGGAGCAAGCAAATTATGTGAACAATCCCTCTAGACCACCATATGATCCAAACTCCAAGACATATATCCCAAGTTGGAAGAACCACCCAAATTTTGGGTGGGAAAACCAACAAAACCACAGCCAAGACCACAAACCATACCACTCTAACCAAGACAACAACCATAACCCCAACCATCAATCAAGCAACAACAGACCCTATCACAACTCACAAAATATATCATACCACTCCACCCAGCAAACACACAACAACCACCACCAAGATACATCAACCTCCACCATGCAACCATGTGAAACCAGCAGCAGTTTCTCAAAATTGGAGGCTGCCAGAGCACAATTGTCAGCACAACTGACAGGAACTATTTCCATTGTTTTGGAAAGACAGCTACAAGCTGAAAGAAAGATAGATTCAAACCAAGAAGAGTTCAGATCCAACATAAAGAATCAAGGGGCAACAATTTCAAAATTGGAAGCACAAGTAGGGAGCTTGTCTAAACAAATACCCATGCCCACACATACCTTCCCTAGTGATACCATGGCTAACTCGAGGGGGGAATGCAAGGCCATAACACTAAGAAGTAGAAAAGTTGTAGAAGAAGCATTCCCGAGTCAAAGCCACCAAGAAGAAAGGTGATGAGCGGATAATTTATACGTTTTTTGGCATTATTTTTACATAGTTTTTAGGATGATTTAGTCACTTTTTAGTATATTTTTATTAGTTTTTAAGAAAAACTACATTTCTGGACATTAATTTGAGTTTGTGTATTTTTCTATGATTTCAGGTATTTTTTGGCTAAAATTGAGGGACCTAAGCGTAAATCTGATTCAGAGGCTGACAAAGGACTGCTGATGCTGTTGGATTCTGACCTCCCTGCACTCAAAATGACGTTTTTAGAGCTATAGAAATTAAAATGGTGCGCTCTCAATTTTTTTGGAAAGTATACATCTAGGGCTTTCCAGCAATATATAATAGTCCATACTTTTCCCGAGTTTAGACGATGCAAACTGGCGTTTAACGCCAGCTTTCTGTCATATTCTGGCGTTAAACGCCAGAAACAAGTTGCAAGCTAGAGTCAAACGCCAGAAACAAGTTACAAACTGGCATTTAACTCCAAGGAAGACCTCTACTCATGAAAGCTTCAATGCTTAGCCCAAGCACACACCAGGTAGGCCCGGAAGTGGATTTCTGGATCATTTACTTATTTCTGTAACCCTAGTAACTAGTTTAGTATAAATAGAACTTTTTACTATTGTATTAGGGATTATCTTTGGACGAGCTTTCGAAACATCTTTGATAAGTTTTATGCTATCTTATACTTTTATGGGGGCTGGCCATTCGGCCATGCCTACCCTATTTTCACTTATGTATTTTCAACGGTGGAGTTTCTACACACCATAGATTAAGGTGTGGAGCTCTGCTGTTCCTCGAGTTTTAATGCAAAGTATTATTGTTCTTCTATTCAATTCATGCTTATTCTTATTCTAAGATATCCATTCGCACACAATAACATGATGAATGTGATGATTATGTGACACTCATCACCATTCCCACTTATGAACGCGTGATTGACAACCACTTCCGTTCTACATGAAAACAAGCTTGAATGTATATCTCTTGGGTTTCTAATCAATGATTCACATTGTCTCCCCTCTGATAATGGGGCATCTAAATCCGAGATTAGAATCTTCGTGGTATAAGCTAGAATCAATTGGCAGCATTCCTGAGATTCGGAAAGTCTAAACCTTGTCTGTGGTATTTCGAGTAGGATCTGGGATGGGATGACTGTGACGAGCTTCAAACTCACGACTATAGGGCGTGGTGACAGACGAAAAAGGATAGTAAATCCTATTCCTACACGATCAAGAACCAACAACTGATTAGCCATACGATATCTGTGCATGGTATTTTTCATCCGAGATGAGAAATCGGACAGTTGATTAGCCGTACAGAAACCGTAGAGGACCATTTTCACTGAGAGGACGGGAGGTAGCAATTGACAACGGTGACACCCAACATACAACATGCCATGGAAAGGAGTATGAAGGATTGGATGAAGGCAGTAGGAAAGCAGAGATTCAGAAAGAACAACGCATCTCCATATGCTTATCTGAAATTCCCACCAATGAATTACATAAGTATCTCTATCTTTATTTTATGTTTATTTATCCTTTAATTATTAAAACTTCATAACCATTTAAATCTGACTGACTGAGATTTACAAGGTGACCATAGCTTGCTTCAAGCCGACAATATCCGTGGGATCGATCCTTACCCACGTAAGGTTTATTACTTGGACGACCCAGTGCACTTGCTGGTTAGTTGTATGAAGTTGTGAAAGAGAGTTGAGATTACAATTGTGCGTACCAAGTTGTTGGTTGAGATCACAATTTTGTGCACCAAAAGGGCTACAAAGGAACCTGAAACCAAGAAGGAAGAAGAGACCTTTGCACCATCCTCACCAAAGCAAGTCCTGAAGCCTTATGTGCCAAAGGCACCCTATCCACAAAGGCTGATGAAGGATGGAAAAGACACTCAGTTCTCTAGATTCCTAGAAATCTTCAAGAAGCTCCAGATCAACATACCTTTTGCTGAGGTATTAGAACAAATGCCACTCTATGCCAAGTTTTTAAAGGAGCTCATGACAAGGAAGAGGAATTGGGGAGAAAGGAGACTATCGTGCTCACTAAGGAGTGTAGTGCCATAATACAAAAGAAGCTTTCCCAGTAACTGAAAGATCCTGGGAGCTTCCAAATCCTCTATATCATTGGGGATATGAACATTGAGAAGGCACTATGTGATCTAGGATCCAGCATCAACCTCATGTCCTTGGCCATGATAAAGAGGATGAGAATAGAAGAAGCAAAACCCACAAGAATGGCCCTTCAACTAGCAGACAGGACCTTCAAATTCCCCCATGGTGTGGTGGAAGATTTGTTGGTAAAAATAGGAGAGTTCATCTTTCCAGCTAACTTTGTTATGCTTGACATGGAGGAAGAAGCCAATACATCAATCATCATAGGAAGGCCATTCCTAGCTATAGCTGGAGCTATAATTGATGTTCAAAAGGGGAGCTAGTCTTAAGATTGCATGAGGAGAAGATGGTCTTCAATGTCTTCAAGGCAATGAGCTACCCCAAGAAATTCATTGGAGAATGCATGATAGTGGACACAATTAAAAATCTCGTTCAAGGAGCCCTAGAGGAAGAACAATGTGAAGAAATCAAAGAGCAAGATCAACAAACCTCATGTGGTGAGCTATCACTAGAGACTATGGAATAAGCAATCATGCTAGACAAGACAAGTAAAATGGAAGTGGAGGCACCAAAGTTGGAGTTGAAAACTCTGCCTTTAAACTTGAAGTATGCTTACTTGGGTGACAACAACACATACCCAGTGATCATCAATTCAAGTTTGAATGAACAACAAGAAGAGGAGCTAATCCAAGTGTTGAAGCAACACAAAGATGCTATTGGATGGACACTTGCAGACTTAAAAGGGATCAGTCTTTCAATGTGCATGCACAAAATCCTACTTGAAGAAGGTGCAAAGCCCTCGAGACAACAGTAGAGAAGGCTAAATCCAACAATGAATGAAGTGGTGCAAAAGGAGGTGCTGCAGTTGTGGCAAGTCGGGGTGATTTACCCAATCTCAGACAGCCCTTGGGTAAGCCCTGTGCAAGTAGTTCCCAAGAAAGGAAGGATCATTGTTGTGCCAAATGAGAAGAATGAATTAATACCAACAAGAATAATGACTGGCTGGCGCATATGCATTGATTATAGGAAGCTCAATGAGGCTACCAGGAAGGACCGCTTCCCCCTACCTTTCATGGACCAGATGCTAGAAAGACTTGTAGGACATGAATATTATTGCTTCTTGGACGGCTATTCTGGTTACAACCAAATAGTTGTAGACCCCAAGGACCAGGAGAAAACTTCATTTACTTGGCCCTATGGTGTCTTTGTTTATAGGAGAATGCCTTTTGGATTGTGCAATGCACCTGCAACATTCCGAAGGTGCATGCTCTCCATATTTTCAGATATGATTGAAAGATTCATTGAAGTGTTTATGGGTGACTTTTTTGTATTTGGTGATTCATATTCTAAATGCTTACACCACTTGGCCTTGGTGCTAAAGAGATGCCAAGAAACCAACCTCATTTTGAACTGGGAGAAGTGCCACTTTATGGTTACAGAGGGGGTTGTTCTTGGTCATAAAATCACAAAAGGAGTCATAGAGGTGGACAAGGCTAAGGTGGAGGTAATTGAAAAATTACCCCCACCTTGCAATGTTAAAGAAATTAGAAGTTTTCTAGGACATGCTGGCTTTTATAGAAGATTCATTAGTGATTTTTCAAAGATCGCCAAACCCTTAAGTAACTTGCTTGTCTCTAATGTACCTTTTATCTTTGATAGAGAATGCATGTTAGCTTTTAATGAGCTTAAAAACAGACTTTCCTCTGCACCTATCATAGCACCACCCTGCTGGGATTTACCTTCTGAGTTGATGTGTGATGCATCAGATTTTGCTGTTGGTGCTATTTTAGGACAGAGGAGAGATAAGTTGGTGCATGTTATTTACTATGCTAGCAAAATTCTCAATGAAAATCAAATGAATTACACCACTATAGGGAAGGAGCTTCTTGTCATAGTCTTTGCATTTGATAAATTCAGATAATATCTTATTGGCTCTAACGTTACTGTTTTCACTGATCATGCAGCCCTCAAATATTTGCTGATCAAGCAGGATTCCAAGCCTAGGTTGATAAGATGGGTCTTGCTACTTCAAGAGTTTAACATAAAGATAAAAGATAGAAGTAGGGCAGAGAACAAGGTGGCTGACCACCTATCAAGAATCCCACATGAAGATGATGAAGCACAGTAATTTGAAGTGAATGAAAGCTTCCCTAATGAGTAGTTGATGATGATTCAAGAAAGCCCTTGGTTTGCTGATATAGCCAACTTCAAGGCTATTGGGGAGTTGCCCACCAACATTAACAAGTACATGAGGAAGAAGCTACTCAATGATGCTAAACACTACATCTGGGATGAGCCCTACTTGTTTAAAAAGGGTGTTGATGGAATTTTGAGGAGGTGTATTTCACAAGAGGAAGGGCAAGAAGTGTTGTGACAATGCCACGGATCTGCATATGGAGGCCATTTTAGTAGAGAAAGAACTGTAACCAAGGTGCTGCAATGTGGGTTCTTTTGGCCGACGGTATTCAAAGATGCAAAGGAATTAGTCTCAAAGTGCAATGAATTCCAAAGGGCTGGCAATTTACCAAAGATGAATGAGATGCCACAGTAATTCATCCTAGAACTTGAGTTGTTTCATGTATGGAGAATTGACTTCATGGGTCCCCTCCCTACCTCATACTCAAACAAGTACATTCTAGTAGCAGTGGGCTATGTATCTATGTGGGTGGAGGCCATTGCAACCCTAACGAATGATAATAAGGTAGTCATGAACTTCCTTAGAAGGAACATCTTCAGCCGATTTGGAGTCCCCAGAGCCCTTATTAGTGATGGAAGAATTCATTTCTACAACAGACCATTGGAAGCCCTCCTTATGAGATATAGAGTAAAATATAAAGTTGTCACACCTTATCATCCCCAAACAAGTGGGCAGACTGAGGTATCCAACAGAGAGCTAAAAAGGGTCCTAGAGAAAACTGTGGGAGCTTCAAGAAAGGACTGGTCAAAAAGGCTAGACGATGCTCTTTGGGCATATAGGACAGCCTTCAAAACACCTATTGGGATGACCCCATATCAGCTGGTGTATGGGAAGGCATGTCACCTACCCCTTGAGCTTGAACACAAAGCCTTCTGGGCACTCAAGCTACTAAATTTTGATAGTAATGCTACTGGAGAGAAAAGGATCTTGCAACTGCAAGAATTAGAAGAGCTCAGATCTCAAGCATATGAAAATGCCAAAATCTACAAGGAGAAAGCTAAGAGGTGGCATAATCAAAAGATAGCAAGAAGAGAGTTTGTAGAAGGTCAAAAGGTGCTGCTATACAACTCAAGACTCAAGTTCTTCCTAGGGAAGCTTAAGTCAAGGTGGTCTAGACCCTTCACAATCATCAAGATGTCTCCCTATGGTCATGTGGAGCTCATGGAGGACAAAACACAGAGAACCTTCACTGCAAATGGCCATAGACTCAAGCATTACTTGGGAGACTCACTAGATGAGTAGAGAGTGAGCTACAATCTCAACTAAAAAAGGAGGAACGTCAAGCTAGTGACGATAAAGAAGCGCTAGTTGGGAGGCACCCCAACACTCTGCATCATTTTTAATTTCTTGCTTTCTAAAAGTAGCTAGGTAGTTTAATTTCAGTTCCTTAGTTGATAGTTCTTTAGTTTACTCTCTCTTAATTACTGGGAGTGCAAGGTTGCATAATCACTTAATTGAAGTTGGTTTAATGTGCTGAGTGCTAGCTAAAGAGCTAAGTTTGGTGTGGCCACTAACGCACTTAATCTAGGCTTACAACCATCTGAATGAACTAATTTTGAAGGTAAGCCCAGCGATTAAGTTTGTTGTGGCCACCATCATATGAAGTTCACATAGCAAGCCCAACATGATTCAAGTTTGAAAGAATTTAATAAATTGGTGAGTGCATAAAAGGTGGTTTTATTGTGTACGAAGGGTTTGGAAGAGAAAGAATGTGAAATAAGTAAATTTATTTCACCCTTATGAAAACAAATAAACCTAATGATGAAACCAATTTATTAGATGCAATGAGATTAAGTTTGGTGTCCCAAGGGACACTCATCAATTGCAATTTAATTGGCTCATAATATAGGGAATGTAAAGGATTCTTTTGTCATTACTGATGGGATTTTCGGTTTTCAATTTCAGAAGAGGCAGGACCCACATAATTGATAGCTCATCAAGCAAGGAGTCAAAGTGTACTTACACTTTGGAACTCAACACCTGAGGAAAGTAAAAAGGCAAGGATTGGCGCCTCACCCCACGCTAGGCGCCTCTCCCGAGTGGGAAAACAATTAATTATTTTTACTTCCCACCTTCCCCAACCCCCATACTACCCTTTCTTTTATAAAAGCCATTCAACCCTCCACACTCCAAACCCAACTTCACACCTAATACCTCTGTACTTCCTTCTATTTTTGTTCTGTTACTTTTTCTTTTCTTTTACTTTATTAGGGATAATCAAGTCCTAAGTTTGGTGTTATGGAGCAAACCCTTGCTTTGCTCTCCATTTCTTACCTCTTCTTCAATTTTCTTCAACCTTTCAAGCCTCTTCTCTGACCCCAATGACACCACCAAGAGCCTCATCATCAAATAAGAGAAAGACCAAGGAACCAACTTCTGGATCCTCAAGTTCAAGCGTCAATGAGTACAAGTTTCTCTCATCATTCAACAAAAACCAATTTATAGTTGGGGGAGTAAGAGGCAAATTATTCCGAAGATTGGATAAAGCAACAAAACCCAGGGTTTGATGAAATCCTCAATGAAATATGTGTGCTCAATGTACAGTGGATTAATGTCAAGGATGGAAGACCCAACCGACTAAGGATAAGAGATTTGAGCCCCTAAGCTAGAGGGTGGCTGGACTTTGTAAGGAGGTCTCTCAACCCAACATCTGATGCATGAAAACTTGTCTATCAACAAATTTTCCTTCGGCAAGTATACCGAATTATCGTCAAGTAAAAACTCACAATAGAGTGAGGTCGAATCCCACAGGGATTGATTGGTCAAGTAACTTTAGTTGGAAGAGTATGCTAGTTGAGCTAAACAGAATGTAGTTTGAGAATTGCAGAAAATTAAATAGCGGGAAAGTAAATAGCAGAAAATAAAGTGCAGAATCTTAGATGGGGATTTGGGGAAATGAGCATGTAAATAAATAGCAGAAAGTAAAGAGAATGGGTAAGATCAGAAATGGGGAATTCATTGGGCTCAGGAGATGTTGTATTCTTCGAATCAAATTCATTTTCATCTCTTCCTCAATCAAAGCATCTATTGATCTCCTTAGCAATCTTAAGTGATTGGGTTCCAATTCCTTGACAACCCAATCTCTCTAAGCTTGAACAATTGCCCAATTTCTTGATTTAATTGCTCATGGGAAGAGATGAAGTGTGGTCACTGATTATACCACATGTATTTCCAAATCAAAGTGTTGGGAGGATTACATGTCACAATATCCGCCCAGACCCCAATTTGGTCCAACATGAGAAAGCATTTCTAGCATGATCTCCTCATCCCTTTTCCAAGGCTTAGAGGAGATCCAATTATCGAGAGTTTCTTTTCCAAGACAACTAACCAATTGAATTAAGATCGAAAGCTTTCTAGTAAATCAAAAGAGAAGAAAGAAGAAGAGAATGAAAACTATAATTGATCCATCAACTTACAACAGAGCTCCCTAACCCAATGGAAGGGGTTTAGTTGTTCATAGCTCTCGAAATGGAAAATGGCAGAAAAGAATACATCCCTAGCTAAAAGTGCAGAAAAGTAAATATACAGAGGGTAGTTATCCAAAGTGCCAAGCTTCTCTATAGTTCAAAACTACTCCTATATATACTACTTCTCTTGATTTTCTAGTGAGTTCTTCAAGTCTTGGATGTGGGCCTTAGATCTTGAGTTGAAGCAGTTACAACCTTTAGTGGGCTCAGCTTGCAGAAAAGTATGAATTAGGCATGGGCGTTAGTGAAGTTAACGTTAAGTGACATTGTGGGTTCGAGAACGTTAGTGGCAATCACCTTTTTCACTAACGTTCCAACCCCATATAACCCACGTTAACTCCAACATTAGTGGCACTAACGTGACCACTAACGATGCCTTATGAACCTTCGCAAGTGTTATTGGGACTCACCTTTCCCAATAATGTTGCCTTGTGCCCTTTGCCCCTACGTTAGAGTTCACGTTAGTGTAACTAACATGGCTCTTAACGTGGGTATGCCTCATCTTCGAGAGCGTTAGTGGCACTCACCTTTGTCACTAACGCTCCAAGTGCCCCTACTCTCCACGTTAGAGCTCACGTTAACTAAGTTAATGTGGTAGTGAATGCCATCTCCAGCGTTAGTGACAAAGGTGAGTGTCACTAATGTTGGATCATCAATCTTAGCTCCATGTTAACTTTCACGTTAGTGGTCATAACGTGACGACTAATGTGGGCAATGCTAGTTTGATCCAACGTTAGTGACAAAGGTGAGTGTCACTAACGTTGGCATTGTTCCTCTCTTCCACGTTAGAGTTAACTAATCACCCTACCACAAACATTCAGGATTCACTTCACAAAATAACTCCACTTTTGTTCTTATCATAACATTTTTTTTTATTAATTTGAAAGACAGGCATACAAGTAAGAAAGGTGGAAGTGTAGAAAGGGCAATAGACTACCACACTTGGATGTGAATAAAGAGGAACAAGCAGAATATGAAGATTTCTTTCAATCAATTTTCAATTAAAGTTCTGCATTTCGAGACAGTTCGATACAACCTCATGATGTCTTCCTTGGTATACTCATCCTAGCATTTGCATCCTTGTCTGTTTCCTTGGATGATGAGGTATGATCATTCCTTGAGACAACTATGCATTAGAGGTTAGACCTCTGTCAAGTGAGTTCTCTGGTTGCTAGAGCAATGCTTTATCACTGAGGGGTTGCAATGCACTCTTCAGCTGGAGTTTTTGGTGGAACACCAAAATTAGAGTCCTATATTCACCCTTGAATTGTTTTGGTGTGTGACACCAAACTTAGCTCCTCACACTACAGAAAATTCAACTTGAAGTTTTTATTGAGAAAGTTATGACAAGAGAATTACCTCAGGTTGGGTTGCCTCCCAACAAAGCGCTTTTTTAGCGTCGCTAGCTCGACGATTCCTTCCTTAGTTGAGGTTATACTTCTGTTTGGGGATTTCCCCATGCTGCCCAAGTAGTGTTTGAGTCTTTTTCCATTCACAATGAATTTCCTCTTTGAGCTTTCTTCCATTATTTCTATGTGTCCATAAGGTGAGACTTTTGTGATTAGAAAGGGCCCCGACCATCTTGATTTGAGTTTCCCAGGAAAGAGTTTCAGTCTGGAGTTGTAGAGAAGCACATATTGTCCTTCTTCGAAACTTCTTGGTGCCAGGTTGAGATCATGTCTCCTTTTTGCTTTTTCCTTATAAATCTTAGTATTTTCATAGGCTTAAGACCTAAACTCTTCCAATTCTTGAAGCTGCAACACTCTCTTTTCACCAGCAGCGGTGCTGTCCAAGTTCAGTATCTTAAGAGCCCAATAGGCTTTATGCTCTAGCTCTAATGGCAAGTGACAAGCCTTTCCGTATACCAATTGATATGGGGACATCCCAATTGGTGTTTTGAAGGCTGTACTGTATGCCCAAAGAGCATCATCTAGCTTCTTCGCCTAGTCTTTTCTTGATATCCCCACAGTCTTTTCCAAGATCCTTTTCAACTCTCAGTTAGATATCTCTGTTTGCCCACTTGTTTGGGGATGATAAGGTGTGGAAACTTTATGCTACACCCTATATCTTAGGAGTAGGATCTCCAATGGTCTATTGCAGAAATGGCTCCCTCCATCACTGATAAGGGCTCGTGGGACTCCAAATCTGGTGAAGATGTTCTTTTGAAGAAAGTTTATGACTATCTTGTTGTCATTGGTTGGTGTTGCAACGGCCTCCACCCACTTAGATACATAGTCCACTGCCACCAAGATATACTTGTTCAAATATGAGGGTGGGAATGGTCTCATGAAGTCTATCCCCCATACATCGAATAGTTCAAGATCTAGAATGTATTGCTGTGGCATGTCATTTCTCTTGGGTAGGTTGCCAGCCCTTTGGCATTCATTGCAGCTCCTCACCAATTCCTTAGCATCCTTAAAGATAATGGGCCAGAAGAACCCACATTGCAGTACTTTTGTGACAGTTTTTTCTCCTCCAAAATGACCTCCATAGCTAGCACTATGACAACTCCACAGGACCTCTCTAGTCCTTCTTCTTCTGAAATGTCCCTCCTAAGGATTCCATCTGAGCATTTCTTGAAGAGAAAGGATTCATCCCAAATGAAATACTTAGCATCATTGACGAATTTTCTTCTTTGATGTTTGTTGATTCCAGGGGGTAGGTCACCGGCTGCTTTAAAATTGGCAATATCTACAAACCAGGGTGCTTTGTGAACCAACATTAACTGTTCATCTAGGAAAAAACTCATTTACACTTGTATCATGTGTATCATCCTTCTCACAAGGGATTCTGGATAGATGATTTGCTACTTTGTTCTCCACACCCTTTTTATCTCTAATCTCAATGTTGAATTCCTGCAATAATAAGATCCATCTGATTAGTCTTGGTTTTGATTCCTGTTTGGCAAATAGATATTTGAGTGCTATGTGATCAGTGAACACAATAACTTTAGAGCCAATGAGGTAGGATCTAAATTTGTCAATTGTAAAAACTATTGCCAGCAACTCCTTTTTGGTGGTGGTATAATTTTTTTGAGTATCATTAAGGACCTTGCTGGCATAGTATATGACATGCACCAAATTTTCTTTCCTCTGTCCTAACACCGCCCCAACTACAAAATCAGATGCATCACACATCAGTTCAAATGGTAAATTCCAATCAGGTGGGGTGATGATAGGAGGTGAGGATAGCTTCTTTTTCAAGTTTTCAAATGCTAGCATGCACTTCTCATCAAAGATAAATGGTGTATCAGACATTAGGAGATTGCTTAAGGGCTTGGCTATCTTTGAAAAATCTTTAATAAACCTTCTATAGAAGGCAGCATGTCCCAAAAAGATCCTAATTGCCTTGACATCACTTGGTGGAGCTAATTTTTCAATTAGCTCCACCTTAGCTCAGTCTACCTCAATGCCTTGGTTAGAAACTTTATGGCCAAGGACTATTCCATCTATCACCATGAAGTGACATTTTTCCCAATTCAAGACCAAGTTGGTCTCTTGACATCTTTTTAATACCAAGGCAAGATGGTTTAGGCAATTAAGAAAGGAGTCTCTGAATACTGAGAAGTCATCCATGAAAACTTCAATGAACTTCTCTGTCATATCTGAGAATATGGAAAGCATGCAGCGTTGAAAAGTTGCAGGTGCATTACATAGCCCAAATGGCATGCGCCTGTAGGCAAACACTCTATATGGGCATGTGAATGATGTTTTCTCTTGGTCTCTTGGATCAACCACTATTTGGTTATATCCTGAATAACCATTTAGAAAACAATAATATGCATGTCCTGCAAGTCTTTCCAGCATCTGATCCATGAAAGGAAGTGGGAAATGATCTTTTCTTGTGGCTTCATTGAGCTTTCTGTAGTCAATACACATCCTCCATCCTGTGACGGTTCTTGTAGGGATTAGCTCATTTCTTTCGTTGGGTACCACAGTGATTCCTCCTTTCTTGGGGACCACTTGAACTGGACTGACCCATGGGCTATCAGAAATTGGGTAGATTATTCCTCCTACCACAACTTCATGACTTCCTTCTGTACTACTTCCTTCATAGCTGGATTCAACCTTCTTTGGGGCTGAATGGAAGGTTTGGCATCCTCTTCCAAAAGTATCTTATGCATGCATATGGCTGAACTGATTCCCTTCAAGTCAGCAAGTGTCCATCCAATGGCATCCTTATATTTTTGCAAGACTTGAAGCAACTTTTCCTCTTGTTCTTGGCTGAGGGCTGAGTTTATGATCACTGAATAACTTTTATTTTCTCCCAACTATGCATACTTGAGAGTGGGTGGCAGTGCCTTCAGCTCAAGTTTGGGTACTTTTTTTCTTTCATCCTTCTCTTCTAGTGTGCTTTGAACATGCATTTCAGTGGCTGCAGCTTCTTCGCTTGATGCTAATTCTTCTTCTTCTGTTAATTCCTCAAGTTCTTCTTCAAGAGTTTCTTGCACCAAAGCCTCCATCGAGTCCAACCTCATACATTCTCCCAATGAGTTATGTGGGTAACTCATGGCTTTAAACACATTGAATATCATTTTCTCCTCATGTAATCTAAGGACATGTTCACCCTTTTGGACATCAATGATGGCTCCGGCAGTGGCCAAGAATGGCCTTCCCAGGATGATGGAAGTCTTAGCTCCTTCTTCCATGTCTAATACTATAAAATCTGCTGGAAAGATGAAGTCTTCCACCTTCACCAACAAGTCTTCTACTATTCTGTGGGGAAACTTGAATGATCTGTCTGCTAGTTGCAGGGCCATTCTTGTTGGTTTGGCTTTCTCAATCTTCATTTTTTTCATCATTGCTAAGGACATCAGATTTATGCTAGCTTCTAGATCACATAAAGCCTTTTCCACTGTGATTTCCCCTATGATACAAGGGATTTGGAAGCTCCCAGGATCCTTCAATTTCTGGGGCAATTTGTATTGGATGATGGCACTGCATTCTTCGGTGAGTACCACAGTCTCATTGTTCTTCCAGCTTCTCTTCTTGGTCATCAATTCCTTCAAGAACTTGGCGTAAAGTGGCATTTGCTCTATTGCTTCAGCAAAGGGTATGTTAATTTGTAGTTTCTTGAAGATTTCCAAGAATCTTGAGAACTGGTTATCCTCTACCTTCTTCTTTAACTGCAGCTGCTGGGGGTATGGAGCTTTTGAGAGGCATGGTTTGAGCGCTTCTCCTTCTTGATGTGACTTAGGGATGGAGATTCGAGTTCCCTCATGTCCCTTGTCTTCTTCATTCAAATTCTTCTTTGGTAGTTTCTTATGGGTCTCCTTCAATTCCTTTTCATTTATGAGGGTGATAGCTTGACATTCCTCCATTGGCACTCAGTTAGTGTTGCTGCAAATGTTGTGTCCAGAGGCTTGCTTGAATAAGTAATCAATCTGTGTTTCAAGTTTCTTGATGGCAGAATCTTGATTCTGCATGTTGGATCGCACTTCTTCCCGGAAAGCTTTACTATCTTGAATTTCCTTACATATGCTTCCAAGTAGGGTCTCAATCTTTGAAAGTCTATCCTCGGTTAGTTATGGTGGGTTGGGATTAGGTGGTTGTTGATAGGACCTCTGTGAGGGATGTTGGTGAGTTACATTGTTGTTGGGTTGTGGTTGTGGCGTCTTTGGTCTTGGCCTTGGTCTTGTTGATTTCCCCACCCAAAGTTGGGGTGATTTCTCCATCCAGAGTTGTAAGTTTTGGAGTATGGATCATGGATTTGTCTAGGTGAGTTTCCAACATAGTTGGCTTGTTCCTAGTCACCTTCTTCTCCTATATTCACTCCTTCTTGAGCTGGTGATGAAGTGATGACTGCTGCAACATGGTTTTCCTCCACCTTCTTTGTAAGATCTGCTAGCTGCTTGGTGATCATCTTATTTTGAGCTAGCAATGCATCCATGTGATTCAGCTCCATTACTCCTCGAGTGTTGCTTCTTTCAGAGGCATAGAAGTAGTCATTCTCAGCTACTGTTTCAATGACATATATGGCTTCTTCAATGGTTTTCTTCTTGTTTAGAGATCCCCTTGCTGAATGGTCTACAGGCTTCTTTAACTCATTAGAAAGACCTTCATAGAAAATGTGAAGTTGAACCCATTCATTGAGAGTCACACCATCTTGTTGTCTGAAGGTTTGCACCTCAGCTCTCAGCCTGTTAATTCTTTGAAGAGGGTAGAATCTTGCCAAAAACTTGTTCACCACATCTTACCAATTTGTCAAGATCTCCTTTGGGAAAGATTCAAGCCACCTGGATGCTTTGTCCCTGAGTGAAAAATGGAACAAAAGCAGCCTATAGACATCCGGGTGGACTCCATTAGACTTCACAGTGTCATAAATTCTCAGGAAGGTGGTTAGATGTTGATTGGGGTCTTCTTGAGCACTTCCTCCAAATGAACAATTGTTCTGAACAAGGTTGATTAGCTGGAGTTTTAATTCAAAGTTGTTGGCATATATGGTAGGCTTTTGGATTCTACTTCCACAGTTTCCTGGATTTGGATTGATGTAGGAGCCTAGAACTCTCCTTTCTTGCCAAGCATGGTTTGCAGGGCCTTCTCTAGCATGGTTGTGAGCTTCTCCTTCATGATTGTTTTCCATGTTCTCCTCCATATTGGTTTCAAAATACTCTTCCTATTCCTCAGCACCAACAACTCCTTTCCCTCTTGCTTTCCTCCTTAGTCTCCGGAGTGTTCTTCCAGGTTCTGAATCGAAGAAAGTTGAAGCTCCCCGTCCTCTCCGTGTCATACAACTAACAAAACAAACAGCAAGAGATGAAATGAAGAAATTATTCTTGTTAGAGTGATTGTTAGTGTGAGTGGTGCAAATTATCAAATAGTTAGTGGGTTAGTGAGTAGAATTGTAAATAATAATAAAGAAAGAAAGAAAATAGAGGGGGTATAGGGGGTGAGGAAGAAACAAAACAAACTGAAGGTGAACAACTGAATAAAGTAAACAAACAAAAGAAAAAATACTCAATCTAGTGCACTTTCAACTTAATCATTGTTGATACAGAATCAATCCCCGACAACAGCGACATAAAATTGATGCATGAAAACTTGTCTCTCAACAAATTTTCCTTCAGCAAGTATACCGAATTATCATCAAGTAAAAACTCACAATAGAGTGAGGTCGAATCCCACAAGGATTGATTGATCAAGCAACTTTAGCTGGAAGAGTATGCTAGTTAAGCTAAACAGAATGTAGTTTGAGAATTGTAGAAAATTAAATGGCGGGAAAGTAAATAGCAAAAAATAAAGTGCAGAATCTTATATGGGGATTTGGGGAAATGAGCATGTAAATAAATGGCAGAAAGTAAAGAGAATGGGTAAGATCAAAAATGGGGAATTCATTGGGCTCAGGAGATGTTGTATTCTTCGGATCAAATTCATTTTTCTTCTCTTCCTTAATCAAAGCATCTATTGATCTCCTTGGAAATCTTAAGTGTTTGGGTTCCAATTCCTTGGCAACCCAATCTCTATAAGCTTGAACAATTGCCCAATTCCTTGATTTAATTGCTCATGGGAAGAGATAAAGTGTGGTCACTGATTATACCACATGTATTTCCAAATCAAAGTGTTGGGAGGATTACATGTCACTATATCTGCTCAGACCCCAATTTAGTCCAACATGAGAAAGCATTTCTAGCATGATCTCTTCATCCCTTTTCCAAGGCTCAGAGGAGATCCAATTATGGAGAGTTTCTTTTCCAAGACAACTAACCAATTGAATTAAGATCGAAAGCTTTCTAGTAAATCAAAAGAGAAGAAAGAAGAAGAGAATGAAAACTATAATTGATCCATCTATTTACAACAGAGCTCCCTAACCCAATGGAAGGGGTTTAGTTGTTCATAGCTCTCGAAATGGAAAATGGCAGAAAAGAATACATCCCTAGCTAAAAGTGCAGAAAAGTAAATATACAGAGGGTAGTTCTCCAAAGTGCCAAGCTTCTCTATAGTTTAAAGTTACTCCTATATATACTACTTCTCTTGATCTTCTAGTGAGTTCTTCAAGTCTTGGATGTGGTCCTTAGATCTTGAGTTGAAGTAGTTACAACCTTTAGTGGTCTCAGCTTGTAGAAAAGTATGAATTAGGCATAGGCATTAGTGAAGTTAACGTTAAGTGACATTGTGGGTTCGAGAACGTTAGTGGCAATCACCTTTTTCACTAACGTTCCAACCCCATATAATCCACGTTAACTCCAACGTTAGTGGCACTAACGTGACCACTAACGTTGCCTTATGAACCTTTGCAAGCATTATTGGGACTCACCTTTCCCAATAACGTTGCCTTGTGCCCCTTGTCCCTACATTAACCGTTGTCACTAACGCTCCAAGTTCCCCTACTCTCCATGTTAGAGCTCACGTTAACTAAGTTAACGTGGCTACTAACGTGGTAGTGAATGTCATCTCCAACGTTAGTGACAAAGGTGAGTGTCACTAACGTTGGCTCATCAATCTTATCTCCATGTTAACTTTCACATTAGTGGTCTTAACGTGACCAATAACGTGGGTAATGCTAGTTTGATCCAACGTTAGTGACAAAGGTGAGTGTCACTAACGTTGGCATTGTTCCTCTCTTTCACGTTAGAGTTCACGTTAAGTAAGTTAATTTGACTCTTAACGTGGTTCATTGCCACATTTTGGAGCATTAGTGGTGTTCACAATAGTTGCTTGAATCAAGGTGTGAGTGTATTTTTATCCAAAACTTGCCTCATTCTCTAAGAAAATGCATGAATAGTAAAGAAAAGGTCAGTGAAACTGCCCTAGATGCCCTGGCATCAACATCCAACACCTCTGAGGTAATGTTGGAGAGGGCTATTCTCATATAAAGCATCATGAAGTGAGAAAATGTGAATGTTGGAGAGATGATTGCCAGCAAAATCAATAGGGTGCTGAAAAGCACCAAGGATAGAACAAGGTTGGCATTTCCCAGTATCATTCAAAGGTTATGTGATGAAGCAGGGGTTAAGAAGATCATTGATGAGGTGCTGGTGGATCAAGAAAAGCCCATAACTGCCAAGAAGATGGCCAAAGTGGTAGTTGTCAACCCACTTCAAAGGGCCAAGGAGCACAGAGCTCATGCTCATGTGCCATAAGGGCAACCACAACAAGAAGAAGAGGCTGAAGATCAACCACATTACCTAGCACTTCCACCACCACCATACCAACAATTTCTGGAAGGTTTCAACCGGGAGCAATTGCAAGGAAATATACACCAAATGAGAGGAAATATACACCACCTTGGAGAGGATGTCAACTAACTCAAGGAACAACAATAACATTGGGACCAAATAAATGAGAACATACAACAACTCCAAGGAAGTATGAAATCAATGAAGGAGCAGCAAGAACAGTTCAACTAGGGTGAAATGTAAGGTACACTCAACAAAATAGTGGAGCAAAACAAATGGCATCAGAGGAACCTTGTTGAGTTTAAGCATCTTTATGATGCTAGAATCATTTCAAGGAGGTAATATGATATCAACAAACAAGCAAAGCTAAATCACTTATGTAATGCTATGGCAGCCTTGAACCCCGGATATCCAATATTCATGCAAGGAATGGAGGAGTTAAGTGCGAGACAAGATAAAATTCTGGCTAAGCATAAGGAGGATGAAAGAAATTACATGAGAAAGCTGGGATTTTGGAAGCCTAAGGACACAAAGGCACAAGAAGGATCCTCAAAGAAGAAAGGCAACGGAAAAGGGCCAATGAACTGAAGTTGCTCAAGGTTTTTGAGTCCTATGGTTGACACTTTTAAAATTCTGAATTTCTGTTTAGTTTGCTTTATGTTTAAATTTCTGTTTAATAATAGTTGCAATGCTAGGATAGTTTATGTTTAATGTTTGATTCCCTGAAGTCTTTTATGAGTCCTTTATGTTTACAAGAAAGAAAAGGCAATGTTGTTAAAAGTCTCATGATCATCAATAAAAGAATAGTTTGTTCCCATAAGAGTCTATGGTGAGTTGTGCACAAATTAGGAAGTTTGGTAAAATAGAGGTTTGGCAATTCTTTGTATACACTTCATTTTTTACTGAACTTTGGCGGGCCATAACTTGGCTTCAAGACCTCTAAACTTTTTCAAACTTATCTTAAATAAAAATTGGATATGTGAAGCTTACGCCGTTTGAAATATGGAGTAAAAATAATTTTTAACGAAATGTTATGCTCGTCAAAAGTTTGGTATGTAAAGGTATTTTTTGCAGAACTTAAACAGCTTTTTACCATTCCTAAGAGGCATGTGTACGCGACACACATACACGACATGGATGTTTTGTTCTATCTAGACGTCTCACGTATGCGGGCGTATGCGTGCGTACACGAGTGAGTGGCACGCGATGCAGGACTTCTCCTCTATCCATGGGGCTCGCGTATGCAAACAATAGTCGCATATGCAGGACCCTGTTTTCAAAAATATTGCATGTTTATGATTTAAACATGATCTCAAAACTCTAAACCTCTATTTTACTCTCTAAAACCCTAATACTTGTTTTAATCTTGGTAAAAGGGGAGAACCTTGAGGGAGTGTTAACTTGGAAGTGAAGAAAGCTTCTGAATTGGTGAATTATGACTGATGACTAACTTGAGATTGAATGAATTTTTTATTGAGATACCTGGGCAGTAGTAAGGATTGTGCTTCGTTCAGCTTGCTCCAGGTCAGTGATTGTGACACCTGGGTAGTAGCAGCAGTAGTAAATTATTCTACTTGTTCCAGATTGAGTTTGTAAACACCTGGTTGGGTAGTAGCAGTAGTAGTGGTTACTCCACTTACTCTGGGTTAAGCGGGTAGTAACAAGGGGGTTGTGGCTTATACCCACTTGCTCTGTGATGGGTGCTTTTGTCCAAGGTTAGCTACCAGGACATGTCGGGTTAGCTATATAACAGGTAGATGATATTATCAGCCACAGGGCAGGCATACATCATGTGCATTTGTTTGTTTTGTTTGAGTGTGCATTACTTGGGTTTGCCTATTTGATTACTATGCTTATTTGCTCTATGTTCTACCTGCTGTAATTGCATTTTATTTGTGTTTTCTTTATTTGTATTATATGTTTATGCAACTGAGAGATCCATCATTTGACGGAGGAGCGACGAGGGTAGTTCCACCGGAGTTTGGAGGGTTGGAGGAAAAAGAGGTTGAGGTGTTAAGTTAGAATTTAGTTAGAACCTATGGGCCTTAGATATTAGTTATGTGGGCACCATTACCATGCTAAGAATCCCCTGGTTCTCACCCTATACATATATTATTGTTTTCAGATGTAGGACACGAGGCACTGTACTCAGCATTGTGGAGACTATGTGGATGCAAAGAACTCTTGGGACTTAGTGTTGTAGTTTGTTCAGGTTTATATATGTATTAAGATTCTCCACCTTGTATATGTTATGTTTGTCCCTCTTATAGGTTGACTAGGAGAAACAGGTTGTCGGTTTTCTATTTTGGGATAGTTTAGGTTATATATATATATATATATATATATATATATATATATTCACAGGTCGAGTTTGGGACTTGATACCCGTATCTTCTGAAATTATGTTCTATATGTGTATAGTTTATCCTTTCTCTCAATCTTTATATCCGTATAATGCTTATTTATACGAGTGTGACGCGGGTTTCTGTTACATTTTTGCTTAGCTCTTTCTTCAAGTCTCCTAGTTATAATTTCCTTCAGTTATATATATATATATATATATATATATATTTTTTTTTTTTTCTTTTTCTTTTAGAGATCATAACGCCTCACCACCTTTGATTTACATTCTTGGCGTAAAGTTCTATTTGGTAGGGTGTTAAAATAATTGATGAAAAAAAGATTAGGATGCTTAGTGTAAACCCCTAGTAATTAATGAATAATTATCTAATAAATTAATTATTATTAAAAAAAGTTAGAAAATTAAATTTGATAAGTTAGAAGAATAGAAATAATTGAAATACGAATTTTAACACTAATATTAAAAGTTTTGGCCCAAAAACGGGCCAATAGGCCGAACCGGTTAGACCGGGTCCAAACCAGCCCAAGGACCATTATATAAAGCCTCCATTCAGCCTTCTCTCCCTATTTCTCTTTCAATTCCACGCTGAACTTCAAGGGGAAGCATTGGAAACCTAACCCTAAACTTCACCTCAACTTCAATTCCACGTATTTTTCAATCCGATGCTCCGATTGACAAGCTATTTGTGGCCATGCATTCGTCTCGAAATTCTCTACAAAACCCACTAAACTATTTGGTAAGAGTTTCTGAATTTTGTGCCCAATTTTTCCCTTTTCAGAATTTCGAGTTTTAGGTATGTGTATTGAGAGATTTTGATGATTTTGATGATTTAGGTGTAACATAAGGTTGGATAATTGTCGGGTTTTACCCTAATCATCAATGACTAAGGTAAAAAAATTCTAAACCCTTGTGATTTGCCCAATTATGTGAATCCTAGTAATTAATTTGTTGAATTTCATAGAAATAAATTAAATTGTGTTGAATTTGGTGTTGTATTGGCAAATTGGAGCTTGTGGGAATTGATTTGGAGTTTTGGAAGCTTGATGTTCGGTGTTTTGAGCTTAGGGAGGAATTGGCTAAGGTATAGTTTTAGTTTCTCGTAGTTAATATATAATGTTGCTTGAAAACTTAGGCTAGTTGTCCGTAAGATAGGTTGAACGGTATGAGTTGATTGAGTAATGTGGTTAGAAAATGAGTATTTGTATATGTATGTATGAAAATACTTATATAATATAGTTGGAAGAAGTTGTAACTAGGAGCCTTGAAAAGGGAGCTAAACAAAAGCGTAACAGAAATTGCATCATACTCGAACGAATAAACTTAAAACGGATATGCAAGATTAAAAAGAAGGATAAAATATATATATAATGAGTTGATGATGAGTAAATAAGTATTTGTAGTATTGTGAATTTGAATTGTTAATATAATGAGTTGATGATGATTGGGGATTGGTGATATAAATGTTGAGTTTGGTAGAAAAATTATGCATGGAATTGGTAAATAACAAAAAGGTTTGTATGTTGATATGTGATGGAATAATTCAGTGACATGAGAAATTATCTAGAGGTATTTGCTATTGATTCAGAATATGAAATGGTTGATTAGATTGCGTAGAGGTGGTATGTGCATGAATCATGAATTGTTGATATTTAATGTTGATGTTGGTGGTAATTATGAGTAGGAATTGTGGCTTTGGTTGATGAATTTAAGTGTTAAGATGATGAGATGTCTTTGGAAAATAGGTGGATATTGATGACATGTCATCATATACCCATTTTCTATGCTTTTTCATACAAGAAATTGATGATTTGTGCATAAATATTGAATGCTTTTTGTACTTAAATGATATATTTTCTTGATATTTTAATTTTATAAATCTTGTAGGAAATAAGAAGAAAACGAAGTAAAGAAGCACAAAAAAAGGAGAAAAAAAGAGCTTTGGGGTACACTTTGAAGTTGGGGTACACTTTGGAGCCTTAGGCCACGCTTTTAAAAGCGTGGCCCATGACCAAATCAAGGAAGGAAGCAGCCAGCACGCACACTGCCCTGCCCTTGCCAAGGGCAGGGCAGAATCGTGATGCACATTGAGGATTGGAAGCAAGAATTTCGCTAAGGTAAAATCTGGGTGCTCACAGCATGACCATGCCTCCTTCAAAGGGCTATAACTTGAGCTACAGACGTCCAATTGATGTGCTTCCAGTTGTGTTGGAAAGCTGACATTCAGAGCTTTCCAACGATATATAGCAATCCATATTTGGCGAACAATTGAGGCAGGAACGAGAGGCATCTTTAAGGGCCAAAAATAAGCAAAAATAAACCAAGGAAAAGGAGTAGCGTGTGCATCCACCAAGTTTCGAACTTGGAACTTCATCTTTTGGAAACACTGCCCTGCCCTCCGCGAGGGCAGGGCAGCATTTTGTGGTGCACACACACGCACCAGATTGGCACACCAAGGAAGGCTTCGGCAGCACCAGCAGCACGCACAAGCACCAAATTGGCGCACCAGATTTTTCTGCCCTGCCCTCCGCAAGGGCAGGGCAGCATCTTCACACTCCAAGCCCACACCACGCTCGCACCAAGGACGCACGCACCAAATCCTGCCCTGCCCTCCACAAGGGCAGGGCAGCCTCCTGGGAACCCATGGGTCAAAATTCAACTCAAATTCCCTTTGAACCCAAATCTTCACCAATTGAACCAAGGCCATCCAAGACCCATCTCTCCTCAAATCCAAAGCAAGCAAAGCCCACATCATCACTCAAAGGCACATGGATAAATTAGATTAGGATTTTTATTTTAATTGTAATTTGTTTTAATTTCATTTTCACTTTGAAAAGCCTATATAAAGGCATCACTCTCATTTCAAAAGGGGAGCTCGATTGAAAAAAAGAGGCTAGCACACTAGGGAGTATTAGGAATTGAGAGTTCTCTCATCTTAGTTTTCATTTCTGTTTGAATTTTGGATCAAGAATTGAAGGAATTCTGTTTCACTTGATCTGAAATCTCTTTTTCTTCTTCTGCATTGAATCTGAGTTTTCTTTACTGCTTCCATCTCATTTTCTTTTTCAAATTGCTTCTCTGTTGGGTCAAGGAAGGAATTGAGATCTAGACTTGTTTTCTAGTCTCATTGATTCCCTGAGATCCTCACTTGTCTTTTTAGATTTCATATTTGAATTGAGCTTTCTTGCTGATTTATTTCTCTGCTGTTATTTCATCTGCATTTTTACCTTTCTATTCCTATTGCTTCCAATTTAATTTTAAGCAATTTAATCTCCCTGCAATTGTTCTGCGCTTTGCTTTACTGCTCTCTTTAATTTCCAGCACCCAACCCCCCTTTACTTTTCATGCAATTTACTTTTCTTGCAATTTAAGTTTCAGCTATTTTACTTTCTTGCTCTTTAAGTTTCCTGCCAATTTACATTCTGTCATTTACAATTCTTGTCAATTTACTTTCTGTTGGCTACTATTTCACTCAATTCCACTTCAATGTTAGCTTGACTAAACTAATCACCCACTAAAATTGCTTGATCCATCAATCCCTGTGCGATCGACCTCACTCTTGTGAGTTATTATTACTTGATGCGACCCGGTACACTTGCCGGTTGGATTTGTGTGTTGGAAATTCGTTTTTCCACAAAAACACCATCAAGTTTTTGGCGCCGTTGCCGGGGATTGATTAGATCAACAATGATTAAGTGGGTGAGAAGTCTAGATCAAGCATTTTCTTTATTTTTGTTCTCTGTTCTAAGTTGAAACCAAGGTGTTTGAGTTATTGCCTCACTAAGAAATTCATCTTTGAGATATGAATTTCAATTTCCCTTGGTGTTGTGTTTTACAAAATTCAAATGGAGTTCAACTCATCTTATGATCAAACAAATTTTATGGGATATTACCCACCATCACCAATCTCTAATGGTGGCTGGGAATATCACCAAGAGAATACACATTCTGAGCACTCCAATTCATGGAGATTTGCTTCAGAGACACAAGATGAGCAAGAAAATTATATGGGATACCAACCACCACCACAAAATGATTCATATCATTATCCTCATGGTGGATGGAAGTATCACCAAAGAATGGAAGAGCATCCACCCTCACGTCCCAGTTTCTCATTTGAAAGTTCTTCATCACTTGATTATGATTACTCTCAACCTTCATCTCTTGAACTAACAGATTGGGATTACCTTCAAGCCATTGAAATACATAGAAAACTCGTGGAAAGATATACACAACCCCAATCCTGGAAAGAAATCATCCTCAAGAAGATGAATGAGCCCTTAGAGCAAACAAGGAGGAACTTAGAACCATCAAATAGAGAGGTTGAAGACCAATTTGTGGGTGAGGAAGTGGAAAAGCAAGATGAGGAAGCCTCTGTGTCAAGTGAAATTTCAGTGAAAAAGGAAGAGGTGGTGGAAGTATTTGGACATGAGCCAAGGATTCTACATTCACAAGAGCCACTTGAGGTGACAATAAAACACAAAGATTCCCTCCCAGAGGCACTAATGGAAAATTATGAAGAAGAAAGGGAGGAAGACATTCAAGATAAGTCACACTCAACTGAAGTGGAGAAATGCACAGAGGAAGAGCTCACGAAACCACCATTGCAAGAAGCTCTCAATGAAGAAATCACTCCAACAATCACACAGCAACCAAAACTTGGATTCAAGGAAGTGAAGGCAATCAACAAAAGCACCAAGAAGAGGATTGCGACCAAGCTACAAAGGACAATATTCATGAAGAAGAGAAGGTCAACTACAAGCAATCCTTCCCCTGGACCACTAGCAAGCCAGCTCAATCAAGCCATGTACAAAAGGAGGCTTGCTGAGAGGAAACCAAGAAAGGGGACAATAGCTGAAACTTCCTCCCCCTTGAGGTCATTCCTCTTAACAAATTGGATGAAGAGGAAGAAAGTGAAAAACAGGTAGACAGTAGGTACATTTCTTCTCCTTCCTTTGTTTAAATTCAATAAATTGGCATATGGGTACATTCTAAGTTTGGTGTTGCCTTGCAACAAATTGTTTTCAATCTTTTTGGATGATTGCATCAAATCAAAAATGAAAGTGACACACCAAGATTCTAAGTTTGGTGTGCCACTTATTTTCTATGCAATTCATCCAAGCAACACTGCTTGTCTGCATAATCATAATGCCTCTATAGTGTTATTTTTTTTTCTTTTAATTTGACACTTTGTCATTCTACTTTCTTTAGTCATTTTTCTGTTTTTAAATGCTTTCATTTTAGTTTGCTTATTTACTGTGTTTGTTAATACATTACCAAGAGAGCTTTATTCATGACAGATTCTTGGCTTGGTGATTGTACTTAACAAATAACAGTTTCACCTGCTTAGTTTTAATTCAAATAAATTGACATATGATTGCATTCTAAGTTTGGTGTTGCTATGCAACAAAATTTGGTTCCAATATCTATTAGATACTTGCATCAATTCCAAGTGAAAGTGTCACACTAAGTTTGGTGTGCCACTTATATTTTTTTATGCAATGTATCATGCACACCATCTTATGTTTGCAATCATAGTGTTTTTATTTCTCTGTGCCTTGATTGTTATCTTTAATTTTGCTTGCAACACATGTAATGCTAACATTTCATTGTGTAAGACATTCATGATCCATCTTAGCCCCATAGCCATTGTTCTAATTATTTCTTGAGAATGAACAAGCATTCTGAGTTTGGTATGGGAAGGAAGAAAATGGGAGGAAAATGACAACAATAGAGAAGATGAACTACAAGGTTGTAAAGTTCCTTTTCCTCTCATTTGTTTCATAAACTGCATGATTGTCTTTACCTTCTCTGTATACATGTGTGTATGAATAAGCATAGCTAGAATTTTGATTTATAATATGTTGTTGTGGCATTATAACTACCAACTTGAGCTTTGTGAATTCAAAAGCAATAAAGCATCATGATCATAAACAAACAAGGCATTAAAGAAGATTTTAGCATGTGCATACAAGTATTGGAAAGCTAGTATGATTAATTGTTGCTCAATTGCATTGGATTTTATTTAATTGAAGTTTTTCATCTAGTACATTTTGTGAAATCTTTTGAAATCATGAAAACCTTGAAGAAGCAAATATAATTAAGGCAAGAAAAGAAAAAGGGAAAGAATGAGAAAGCTGAAGGCTCTGAGTACCAATGGCAATTTATTTGCTAAGTGCTTGTGGTGTTTATGTATCAAGCCAAATGCTTGAAAACAAAACACTTAGAAGTCAAGGCTAGGCTCAAGTGCAAAAGCACTCCCTCAAAGCTCAAGGCTCTGAGCATCAATGATTAGAGAGTCAAGAAAAGAAAAGAAAAAATGAGCTTAATGAAGTCCTCTAATTAAATGCTTGTGGTGCTTATGTATCAAGTGGTAATACTTGAAAACAAAGCATTTAGAAGTCGTAGCTTTGTTATTAACTCATGGGGCAAAGCACCCAAAAGGAGAAAAAAAAAGAAAAATCAAAAGCTTGTTTCAAGGAAGAATTATAAGAAAAATATTTCATAAAATAAGCTAGATAGAAGCATCAATCATTTACATCTCTTTTGTAATTGTAGCATACATAGAAAACTAGCTTGCCATGAACATTGAGTTGCTATTCTTCTTACCTTGGATTGTCAATCTTTATTGCATGATTCTTTTCTTGCTTGGGGACAAGCAAGATTTAAGTTTGGTGTTGTGATGACATGTCATCATATACCCATTTTCTATGCTTTTTCATACAAGAAATTGATGATTTGTGCATAAATATTGAATGCTTTTTGTACTTAAATGATATATTTTCTTGATATTTTAATTTTATAAATCTTGTAGGAAATAAGAAGAAAAAGAAGCAAAGAAGCACAAAAAAAGGAGAAAAAAAGAGCTTTGGGGTACACTTTGAAGTTGGGGTACACTTTGGAGCCTTAGGCCACGCTTTTAAAAGTGTGGCCCATGACCAAATCAAGGAAGGAAGCAGCCAGCACGCACACTGCCCTGCCCTTGCCAAGGGCAGGGCAGAATCGTGATGCACATTGAGGATTGGAAGCAAGAATTTCGCTAAGGTAAAATCTGGGCGCTCACAGCATGACCATGCCTCCTTCAAAGTGCTATAACTTGAGCTACAGACGTCCAATTGATGTGCTTCCAGTTGCGTTGGAAAGCTGACATTCAGAGCTTTCCAACGATATATAGCAATCCATATTTGGCGAACAATTGAGGCAGGAACGAGAGGCATCTTTAAGGGCCAAAAATAAGCAAAAATAAACCAAGGAAAAGGAGTAGCGTGTGCATCCACCAAGTTTCGAACTTGGAACTTCATCTTTTGGAAACACTGCCCTGCCCTCCGCGAGGGCAGGACAGCATTTTGTGGTGCACACACACGCACCAGATTGGCACACCAAGGAAGGCTTCGGCAGCACCAGCAGCACGCACAAGCACCAAATTGGCGCACCAGATTTTTCTGCCCTGCCCTCCGCAAGGGCAGGGCAGCATCTTCACACTCCAAGCCCACACCACGCTCGCACCAAGGACGCACGCACCAAATCCTGCCCTGCCCTCCACAAGGGCAGGGCAGCCTCCTGGGAACCCATGGGTCAAAATTCAACTCAAATTCCCTTTGAACCCAAATCTTCACCAATTGAACCAAGGCCATCCAAGACCCATCTCTCCTCAAATCCAAAGCAAGCAAAGCCCACATCATCACTCAAAGGCACATGGATAAATTAGATTAGGATTTTTATTTTAATTGTAATTTGTTTTAATTTCATTTTCACTTTGAAAAGCCTATATAAAGGCATCACTCTCATTTCAAAAGGGGAGCTCGATTGAAAAAAAGAGGCTAGCACACTAGGGAGTATTAGGAATTGAGAGTTCTCTCGTCTTAGTTTTCATTTCTGTTTGAATTTTGGATCAAGAATTGAAGGAATTCTGTTTCACTTGATCTGAAATCTCTTTGTTCTTCTTCTGCATTCAATCTGAGTTTTCTTTACTGCTTCCATCTCATTTTCTTTTTCAAATTGCTTCTCTGTTGGGTCAAGGAAGGAATTGAGATCTAGACTTGTTTTCTAGTCTCATTGATTCCCTGAGATCCTCACTTGTCTTTTTAGATTTCATATTTGAATTGAGCTTTCTTGCTGATTTATTTCTCTGCTGTTATTTCATCTGCATTTTTACCTTTCTGTTCCTATTGCTTCCAATTTAATTTTAAGCAATTTAATCTCCCTGCAATTGTTCTGCGCTTTGCTTTACTGCTCTCTTTAATTTCCAGCACCCAACCCCCTTTACTTTTCATGCAATTTACTTTTCTTGCAATTTAAGTTTCAGCTATTTTACTTTCTTGCTCTTTAAGTTTCCTGCCAATTTACATTCTGTCATTTACAATTCTTGTCAATTTACTTTCTGTTGGCTACTATTTCACTCAATTCCACTTCAATGTTAGCTTGACTAAACTAATCACCCACTAAAATTGCTTGATCCATCAATCCCTGTGGGATCGACCTCACTCTTGTGAGTTATTATTACTTGATGCGACCCGGTACACTTGCCGGTTGGATTTGTGTGTTGGAAATTCGTTTTTCCACAAAAACACCATCAAGAGGCCTTTTGGAGCTTATGTAGGAATCGGCCAAGGTATAGTTTCATTTTTCTTTAAATAATATGTAATGTTGTGGGCAACTTAAGCTAGAAGACCTTAGGATAATATTGAATTGATGATAAATGATAATATTAATGATAATTTATGATGATTGTTGATGTTGTTGAGGAGTTATGATGATTATTAATGTTGATGACAATTCATGGTAATTATGAGTTTTGATGATGATGAGTTGATGAATAATGATTGTGATGGATATGGTTAATGGTTGATAGTGTTTATTGTTGATTATGTTGATAATGGGTATTGTTATGAATATGTTGAATTGAGAACTTTGAACAAGTTGATGAGGGAGAATTGAGTGGTTTAGATGGTTGAATCATTGAGAAATGGTTGAGGAATGTTTGGTATGAATTTTGGGTTGTTTGGTATTGTTGGGTTGTGATTGAATTGGTTTGGTTTGAAGAATTTAGTATTTTGAGGATTTAACAAATTTGGTAAAATATTGTTTTGAACCAATGTCAACGGGCCATAACTTGGCCCTCAAAGTTTAGAATTGAGTGAACTTTGTTTTAAATTAAAGATGGTTGTGAGAGCTTTAAAACGGTATAAAGATTAAGGAAATTAGAATTTTGTATAGGAAGTTATGAACGTCGAAAGTTATGTTTATCCTTATCAATTTCACGATTACCTCAACCTTGTCGTTAAGATTGACACGCTCCCTGATTCTTCCTGTGTGGACAATCTCGGGAGATATGCCTTGATCCCCCACAACGATAGCACAGACCTAACTCAGTCTGGCACAGCTGGTCTGGATGGTATCTTCAGAATCTTCGGCACTTAAAATCATTCAAAATAGCCTCTGCCTGTTTTACTTTAGCATTTCCTGAGTGGTTGTCATTCCTTCGGTAATTGTTCCAACCTTGTGAATAATGAGGTGGATACCCACTTCTCTTGAAGTCTAGACCCCATGGTAAGTTGGTGTAAGTGCCATGTTGTGAATTATTGTTGAAATGATGAGTTCAGATATAATTGATGAGTTGTGATTGTTGTTGTGGATGGACATTGTGATGGTTTACGCTATATGAGTTAGAATTGGGTTGATTAGGTTTTGAATGGTTAGAAATTGATAAATAAGTATCAAAGAAAAGGCTTGGGTTGTTTTGAAAGGAAATGAATAGAAAGAGTTGGTGAAATGAATGATTATATGAAATTTGGTAAAAGCAAAATTTTGACAAAATTCAGGGGGCCATAACTTGGCACTTGAAGCTTATATTTGATATCTGTCTTAAATTAAAACCAATGATAAGAGCTTTAAAACCGTCTAAGAATAGAGAAAAATAAAATTTTATAGAGAAAGTTATAAACGTTTGAAAACTGTTGTAAAAAACTGAATTCTGAGATTATGGAGAAAAACCAGAATTTTGGCCTACATGCACTCTCACAGGGCTTGCAGGTGCACCATTTAGAACGAATGCTCCAACTCGTGCATATGCCTGAGGGTCTGCATACGCACACCAAGGATCGAGATTTGTCCCACTTGCGTGGCAAGGTCTGCGTGTCATTTCGCTTGAATGTTGATTTGATATTTGTTCCGAACAAGGTTCTACTTGTCCATTGTTGCGGTGTAGTTGTAAGGACGGAGATTTTATCCCATCTGCACTGAGGACGGTGATTTCATCCCGGATTCTGCAAGTTGAGGATGAGGTATTTTCTCTCTTGCTGTGCTAGGCAAGTTGAGGGTGAAAGCTCTCATAATGTTGTGATTGTGATAGATATTTAATGTTGAGCATAATCTCGTGAGCACCACGATACATAACACTAACTTGAGATACAGTGTGTGAGGTTCAGTGGAGATAGCGACACGTAACGTCCACTTCAGACCTAAAGGATGGTTTCCCCACAAGGATGGCGATAGATAACGCTCATGGAGGGGACAAAATTATGAGTGGGAACAGCGATACGTAATTCCTGTAAGAACCAGAGTTTTTCATGAAAAACCTTTTTAATAAAAATAATAATTTTGGTGCCTGGAATAGATTCAAAACTTAGAAGTTTTAATTTGAAAATAAAAAAGTGAAATTTGATTTCAATGAATTTTCCTGAGTTGGAAAATGTATCTTTTGCACAAAGTTTTTGTAAAAATGCGTACTGGTGCTTAAGCTGGCAGTACCAGCTTTAGTATGTCCAGTACCGTGTATTTTGGGAAAATAATATTTTGAAAAAAATTGATTTGTTGTTTTCAAAGGACAAAAATAATTCAGAATTGAAAACTGGGTGCTAATCTTAAAGGTTTTGCCCCAAAGTGGGCCAAACGAACCAAAATCGCTATGCGGTTGGACGGGGCCCAAGTTGGGCCCAAGTCCAACATATAAAACCACCTTTTAATGAGCTTTAAGCTCATTTTCAGCACACCACAAGCGAGGGCGCTGGTTTTGAGAGAAGAGAGGAGGAATGAGAGCATTATTCATCTCCTCCTTCTTTTGACCGTATCTTGAGCTACGGAGCTCCGATTGACGAGCTGTTTGCGACCACGTGAAGCTCTTGTCGAGCTCTTCATTTTTGTGCAAGAAAATTTGGTAAGAAGTCAAACCTCACACTCCAGTTTCCTGCCCTAGTTTCTGTGCATTTTTGGTTATGATTTTTGAGTAGATTTTGTGGTTTTGGTTGCTTAGGTGGTCTTTAGTAGTGGGTAATTGTTAGAAATTAACCCAATCCTCTTTGGACAAGGTAAACTTGCTCATAAACCGTTGTAATGTTGTATGTTATGGTTTCTAGTTCTTGATTTTAGTGATATATGTGATGTTAGTTTGATCTTTGGTGTTTGTTGCAGTTGGCTTGGCTTTTTGGAAGCTTGTTTGGACTCAAAGTAGTGGTTTGTGCATATTAAAAATCAGCCAAGGTATGGTTTCGGTTTTCTTTATGTAATATGTAATGTTTCTGGACACTTAAGCTAGTGGCCCATAGGATAGGATTGAATTGGATATGTGGTTGTTTGTGATATATGTATGATGATGGTGATTGTTGAGGATTATTGGTATTAATGATGTATTTTGATGTTGGTTAATGTTAGATATTGTTTGGTGATGATTGTTGGAATTGATGAGGATTTGTACTGGTTGTTGAATTTGGTTGGTTGATGATGTATGATGAATTGATGTTGTTGTTGTTGAATAATGTTGTTAATGTATGATGTGTGATGAATTTGGATGAGAAATATTGTTGATGTTATTAAACAATATTGATTATTGATATTGGGAATGAATGAGGTTGATGTTGATGAATTGAAAGTGGTGAAATGATTATTGTCAAGTTTGTTGGATGAGAAGGGGTTTTAGTGTGAAATCATGCATAATTGGATTTGAGAATTGATTATATGAGTAGTGGATTATGGCATAAATGATAAAATCTGATGTGGTATGGAGTTAATGTGGTTTTGATTTGGTTTTGGTAGTGAAAATGGAATTTGGTAAAAGCTGGTTTTTAGTGAACTTTGACAGGTCATAACTTATGCCTCAGTTTTCAAAATTTGTTGAAATTTGTTTAGAAATAAAGTTTATTAAAAAGTCTTAAATTTGATATAAAGTTTGTAAAATTTGAATTTTTGTAGAGGAAATTATGATCATTCAAAGTTTGGTGTCAAAATCTGAAATTCTGCAAAGTTGCAGAATTTTGTGATTTCTGGTATGTGCGCACGCACACCCCTGAAAAATTTTAAATCTGTGCGCACGCATAGCCTTGTCCGTACACACACACACACAGGGGAATGCCTTCTTTTTAGAGCGCTAGCACAACCTGTGCGCGCACATAGCCAATGAATATTTACAATCTGTGTGCACGCACAGCCTTGTGCACACCCAGACGTTGGGAGTGGCAGTCTGTTGAGGGCACTAGCACATCGAGGTGTGCGTACGCACACTTTCTGAAAATCTCTTTGGGTGTGCGCACGCACACCCCTCTACGTACGCACATGCCCTGTTTTTTAGACTTAAACTTTGTTTTCAACTATTCTACCTTCCTAACAAGCTTGTAAGCTTCTGTGACACTATTTTAAGACTCTTGGGCGTATCTTTGGGCATTGAAACATGGGAAAGATCTTAGGAGAATTTAATTTGGGTTTTACTTTGAAAAGTTAGCAAACGGAGGTTTAGGTTTCTGGTATACTGAGGATGAGTTTGGTTGAGAGAGAAGGAAGAGTAGTGAACTTGGTGATTACTGACAATGAATTGAGAAACTGATTAATTAATGAGTTCGGAATGGAATTAAGAACTGATGGTGGTTATTGTGAGCTTTATGGATATTGAAGGAAAGTGTGTCAGGCACTATATCCTTGGAATGTTGAGAATTGATAATTGAAAGTGATTTGAGATGAAGAATGGTGATGACTGGTGATGATTTGAGGTCGATGGACTTGTTGAATGTGGACAGTGTGCCAGGAACTATATCCTTGGGTTAAGTATGATGAGAACTCAATAAAGAATGATGATCTTATTGAATGTGGAAAGTGTGTGAGGCATTATATCCTTGGGTTAAGCATGAAGGTGTCCAGGGCACTATATCCCTGCGAATGAATTATGATTGATAACCTTTTCTATTGCAACAGTGTGTCAGGCACTATATCCTTGGGTTACGCATGCGAGTGTGCCCGGCACTATATCCGTGGGTGAATAGAGTGTGCCCGACACTATATCCGGGGGTCAATAGAGTGTGCCCGGCACTATATCCATGGGCGTGGCAGAAAAGCTACATCTAAAAGGATGTGTCGGGTTGGCATTTATAGACCGACAAGTGAGATCACGAGCCAATAGGACAGACATTCATCATGTGCATCTCTTATATGTTTGTTTGCTTTGATGACTTGAGTTTGCCAACTTGTATAATATGCCTACTTGCTTCTTGAATTACTTGTTATATATGAATGCTATTTGTGTTTTACTTGCTTGCATTAGCTGTGATTGTCTGGTGCGGAGGAGGATAGATAGGCGGTCGCGATGGGATCGCATGGAGGTTAGGTTGGTGAAGGCTGTGGGATACAGCGGTGTGTTTAGCATTAGTTAGAATTTCCTTAAGTTTAGATAACCCGGTTTACGTTAAAGTTCTTTATTTATTTAATTTATTCTAAGCTTGAATATCCGTATTTGCTGTGAAGTTCTAAGATTGCCTTCGGCGTCCCAGAGCCTTACATCTTACTTATTGGGCACTATTACCATACTAAGAACCTCCGGTTCTCATACCATATTCCGTTGTTGTTTTTTAGATGCAGGTCACAACCCACCTCGGTGAGTTATTTTGGTGGTGACAGAGCGAAGGATCTCTCTCTATTTTGGAGTCTTTTTGCTTATTTTGTTTATATCTCTCATTTTTGTATTTACTTTTGCCTAGAGGCTTACCTTGAGAGAGAAAACTTGTATAAGCTGTTTTAACTTTCAGATTTCTGTATGGTCTATGATGAAGGGATTTTTGACAGTTTAGAATTTTACAAATAAATTCTCGTTGCTAGTATAGTTTCTAAACCAACAAAGAATCCTTTCATACAAAAATTTGGTTGTCACTAAAGCAAACCCAATAAAATAAACCGAAGTATTTAAACCTCGGGTCGTCTCTCAAGGAAGTGCAGGGAAGTGTGTTACTATTGGTTATGGGTTTTTTTGAGAAATTTTAGAGTTGGAGAATGGGAAAATAAATGATTATAAATTAAAACAATGAAAATAAACGAGGAGTTTTATGTAATTAAAATAAAAAGCCATGGCTAGGAGAAGATCAGTCGGAAGTTCTATCCTTATTGGATTTTCCAAGATTAATAATAATAGGTTGTTGTTTCTACTTAGTTAACCCTCAACGAATGAAGGAAAGTCAAGTAGTTGAGCCAACTTCTATTCACAAGTCCTAATCTTCTCCCTTAGGAAGGATTAGCGTTAGTAATTAGAGAGCTAGCCAACAACTTCTAGTTACTATTTATCTCTTGAGTTTTCCAACTCAAGGGTCTCTAAATATTAATCCAACTCCAAAGCCAAGTTGGAAGCCTACTCCATTGACATGGATGCCAATTTCGCATACATGTAAAGGGAGTAGAAAGAAGACATGATAATTTTGGAATTGATTTGAGATAATCAACTGGAAATGCTTCATTTGGATCTCTGTAACTCAAGTTATGGTCAGTTAAGTGCGAAGAGGTCATACTTGACAGCTCAGCAATTCCTTCAATTACTTGTATTCCTTCCACTTTTGCATGCTTCCTTTCCATCCTCTAAGCCATTCCTGTCCTGAAAAACCTTAAAACACTTAACACACATATCACGGCATCGAATGGTAGTAATAGAGAATTAAAAATTAGTAATATAAGGCCAAAGAAGCATGTTTTCAATCGTAGTACAAAATTAGGAAGGAAAGTGTAAAACATGCAAATTATATGAATAAGTGTGAAAATAATGGATAAAATCCATTGAATTAAGCACCAGATAAACTGTAAAATAGCAGTTTATCAATCTTCCCACACTTAAACATTAGCATGTCCTCATGCTAAGCTCAAGAGAGATTATAAAGAGTGAAGGCAAAACGGTAGGATGTATGAAATGCAACCTATCTGTATAAATGCAGCTAAATACAAAATGCTTTTACCTACCTGGTGAAAAGTAATTAAACCCTTTAAGAATAAATATGAACTGAATTTCACTAATTCAAATCGAAGAAGTGAAGTACAAATAGACTTGCAGAAGAAAATAGCTCATGAAAGCCGGAAACAAAGAATCGAGCATCGAACCCTTATCGGAAGTGTATACACTCTAATCACTTAAGTGTTTAAGGTTCGATTCTCTCAACTCTCTACTAATCTTGCCTTCTAAAGCTTTCTCTTCTTTGACCAATCAACAGAAATTTAATGCATGACTACACATATCAAGAGGTGTTTTAAGGGTTGTAATGGGGTTAGGGTAAAGGTAGGATTGTATTTGGTCAAGTGGACTAAAATCTGAATCCTCAATTAACCTAAACTTCCCACCTAACCTAAGACAATCCATGTAATTAAAATGTAAAATCTAACTATCCATTAACCATTTTTTGCACATATTCATGCATCCCAAATTGAGTACAAGTCTTATGCATTACTACCAATATTTACTTTGGGGCATTTTGTCCCCTTTTTATTGTTTGCTCTTTTTCTTTTCTTTTTTCTCTTTTTTTCTACTTTTTTCTTTTCTTTTCTTTTCTTTTTCTCAATGTATATGATTAAAGTATCGAATGCAATAATATGTGCTCAACCATTATTTTGCACATTTTCACAAGAATATACAACACCCAATTCTCAAATGAAATATTGGCAAACCCAACTTCCCCACACTTAAATCATGAGCACTCTCACTAGTCTAAGCTAACCAAGGATTCAAATTAGGGACATTATTATTTTCTGCTTAGAGTTAGTGATGAGCTAAAGTAAAGAACAAAGGGGTGAAATAGGCTCAACTTTAGTTTGCAAAGGATAATGAAAGGGTAGGGCTATATGGGTATGTAAGCTCAATGAAACAAGGCCTCAATCATGTAAGTGTATGCATACATCAAATAATGAAAATATAGAATTAAGCAAGACAAAGATCACAATTTTAGAGAGAACAACACACACAAACATAATATTGGTTGATAAAATGTAACCAATCGAATAGGCTCAAAATCTCACTGGTTTAGCTCTAAACCATGTTCCAAAATAAAATTCTTCAAACAAGTTTAACAAAAGTTTTAATTCAAGTTAGTGAAATTCTATAAAATAATTTCTTGGAAAAGAGTTCATCACTTCAACCAAGCAGTGGTAGAATATGCACGAAATCAAACCAACATGCAATCAAACATGCAAATGCAACAATTAATTTAACAAAGAAAATTAAACATCGGTGTTGATGACAGGAAAGTAACTAACCCACGGAGATCGGTATCAACCTCCCAACACTTAAAGATTGCACCGTCCTCAGTGCATGCTGAGATGCACACGTGGATGGGGGTTGTGAGCTACAACTGCTGCTCTTTCTTTAATGGATTGTGCAGATGGACTTGTTGTTCACCCCATTTAAAAGCTGTTCCTTTCTCTTTCTTGATGGTCATTGGTGCACGAAATTACAATCACACATTGCAATCCCGCACAACTAACCAGCAAGTGTACTGGGTCATCCAAGTAATACCTTACGTGAGTAAGGGTCGATCCCACGGAGATTGTCGGCTTGAAGCAAGCTATGGTTATCTTGTAACTCTTAGTCAGGATATCAGAAATTATCAGGATTGATTGTGAAAAGCAAAAGAACATGAAATGAGTACTTGTTTTGCAGTAATGGAGAATAGGTTGAGGTTTTGGAGATGCTCTGTCTTCTGAACCTCTGCTTTCCTACTGTCTTCTTCTTCAAACACGCTAGGCTCCTTCCATGGCAAGCTGTATGTAGGGTTTCACCGTTGTCAATGGCTACCTCCCATCCTCTCAGTGGAAATGTTCAACGCACCCTGTCACGGCACGGCTATCCATCTGTCGGTTCTCAATCAGGCCGGAATAGAATCCAGTGATTCTTTTGCGTCTGTCACTAACGCCCCGCCTTCAGGAGTTTGAAGCTCGTCACAGTCATTCAATCATTGAATCCTACTCAGAATACCACAGACAAGGTTTAGACCTTCCGGATTCTCTTGAATGCCGCCATCAGTTCTAGCTTATACCACGAAGATTCTGATTAAGGAATCCAAGAGATATCTACTCAATCTAAGGTAGAACGGAGGTGGTTGTCAGGCACACGTTCATAGTTGAGAATGATGATGAGTGTCACGGATCATCACATTCATCAGGTTTAAGAACAAGTGATATCTTAGAATGGAAGCAAGCATGATTGAATGAAAAACAGTAGTAATTGCATTAATCCATCAAGACACAGCAGAGCTCCTCACCCCCAACCATGGGGTTTAGAGACTCATGCTGTGGAAAATACACAAAGAAACGTGTAAAGTGTCATGAGGTACAGATACAATGTCAAAAGATCCTGTTAATAGTGAACTAGTAACCTAGGGTATACAGAAATGAGTAAATGACATAAAAATCCACTTCTGGGTCCACTTAGTGTGTGCCTGGGCTGAGCATTGAAGCTTTCATTTGTAGAGACTTTTTCTGGAGTTAAACGCCAGCTTTCATGCCAGTTTGGGCGTTTAACTCCAAGTTTTATGCCAGTTCCAGCGTTAAACGCTGGAAATTCTAAGGCTGATTTGCCACGCCGGTTTAGGCCATCAAATCTCGGGCAAAGTATGGACTATTATACATTACTGGAAAGCTCAGGATGTCTACTTTCCAACGCCGTTGAGAGCGCGCCAATGGGGCTTCTGTAGCTCCAGAAAATCTACTTCGAGTTCAGGGAGGTCAGAATCCAACAGCATCTGCAGTCCTTTTCAGTCTCTGAATCAGATTTTTGCTCAAGACCCTCAATTTCAGCCAGAAAATACCTGAAATCATAGAAAAACACACAAACTCATAGTAAAGTCCAGAAAAGTGAATTTTAACTAAAAACTAATAAAAATATACTAAAAACTAACTAACATATACTAAAAACATACTAAAAACAATGCCAAAAAGCGTATAAATTATCCGCTCATCACAACACCAAACTTAAATTGTTGCTTGTCCCCAAGCAACTGAAAATCAAAGTAGGATAAAAAGAAGAGAATATACTAGAGACTCCAAAATATCAAGGAAACTTAGCTCCAATTAGATGAGCGGGACTAGTAGCTTTTTGCTTCTGAACAGTTTTGGCATCTCACTTTATCCTTTGAAATTCAGAATGATTGGCTTCTTTAGGAACTCAGAATCCATATAGTGTTATTGATTCTCCTAGTTAAGTATGATGATTCGTGAACACAGCTACTTCATGAGTCTTGGCCGTGGCCCAAAGCACTCTGTCTTCCAGTATTACCACCGGATACATACATGCCACAGACACATAATTGGGTGAACCTTTTCAGATTGTGACTCAGCTTTGCTAGAGTCCCCAATTAGAGGTGTCCAGGGTTCTTAAGCACACTCTTTTTGCCTTGGATCACAACTTTATTTTTTTTTTCTCTCTCTTTTTTTCGATTATTTTCTCTTTTTTTTTGTATTCACTGTTTTTTCTTGCTTCAAGAATCATTTTTATGATTTTTCAGATCCTCAGTAACATGTCTCCTTTTTCATCATTCTTTCAAGAGCCAACAATTTTAACATTCATGAACAACAAATTCAAAAGACATATGCACTGTTCAAGCATACATTCAGAAAACAAAAAGTATTGTCACCACATCAAAATAATTAAGCTAGTTTTAAAGATGAATTCGAAATCCTGTACTTCTTGTTCTTTTGTAATAAAAACATTTTTCATTTAAGAAAGGTGATGGATTCATAGGACATTCATAGCTTTAGGACATGAATTTTAAATTTTATTAATTATGAATTAAGGACAATACTCAAAAATAGATATAAGATGATACTAAAATAGAAAACAACAAAAAACAAAAAATTAAATAGGCTCCTAATGATAGAGGTTTTCACAGAGTTAGGACTCAACAACCTTGATTTTGAGAAGTGGATGCTCCCTCAAATTGAGGGGAGAATTTTTGGCGTTTCAGTTCTTGAAGTTCACGCCCCTGCTTCTCTTGTTCCTTCAGCAATTTGCAGAGCATGCAGTTCTGATTCTGCTATTCTTCCTTAAGTTGCTCCATAGTTTCTTGCAACTTGGTGATAGATGCTTCTAGGCTGGCCCAGTAACCAATTTCAGGAAATTCAGGGAGGAACTCCTGCGCCCTCCTTTTGATAGAGTTGTCTTGCACTTGTCCTTCCATTGACTTCTTGGTAATTGGATGTTCAATGGGTATGAATTCATCTACTCCCATCTTTACCCCAGCCTCTTTACAGAGCAAGGAGATCAAGCTTGGGTAAGCCAATTTGGCTTCAGTGGAATTCTTATTTGCAATTGTGTAGATCTCACAAGCAATCACATGATGAACCTCCACTTCTTTTCCAAGCATAATGCAATGAATCATCACTGCTCTCTTGATAGTGACCTCAGAACGGTTGCTAGTGGGCAGTGTGGAATGCCCAATAAAGTCTAGCCAACCTCTTGCAATTGGTTTGAGGTCTCCCCTCTTGAGTTGGTTTGGGACACCCTTTGAATTGGTTATCCACTTAGTTCCAGGGAGGCATATGTCCTCTAGAACTTGATCCAACCCTTTATCTGCTCTCACCATTCTCCTATTAAAGGAATCAGGATCATCCTGCAGTTGAGGCAATTTGAAGATTTCTCTTATTTTGTACAGATGGAAGTACATAACTTTCCCTCTGACCATGGTTCTGTAAGTATGGTAAGCAGTTCCAGTCATTCTCTGCTTATCTGTTAGCCACAGATTTGAGTAGAATTCCTGAACCATGTTCCTTCCAACCTTTATCTCAGGATTGGTTAGAACTTCCCATCCTCTGTTTCGAATTTGCACTTGGATCCCCGGATATTCATCTTCTTTCAGATCAAATTTAACTTCCGGGATCACTGACCTCAGACCCATTATTTTGTGATAATGGTCTTTATGTTCTTTGGTTAAGAACTTCTCTTGATTCCAAAAATTCTTTGGATTATTCTCTTTCTTTCCTCTTAAATTGGTTTGTTTTCCCTTAGGAGCCATGATCTTGATGAATCTTGGCTTAGTTGTGATCACGGAAAAGCACACCAAACTTAGAGGTTTGCTTGTCCTCAAGAAAAAGAAAGGAAAGAAGAGGGAGAGGAGAAGAGCAAATTCGAATGGTGTGGGGGATTGAGGAGGCCGAACGTGTTTTTAGAGGGGGGGAAGGAGATTTCGAAAAAAATTGAAAGGAGATTTGAGAAGATATGGAGAGAATTTTAGAGAAGGGTGAGTTTTTTTGAATAAGATTTGGGACTGATTTGAGAGAGATTTGAAGAATGATTTTGATTTTTTAAGATTTGAAAGTGAATGATGAAAGGTTGAAATGTGTTTATGTAGAAATGTATGGGTAAGAAAAGGAACGTTTGAAAAAAAATTGATCAGAAAGCAAAATCTTGGTCCCCCACCTTTCTGGCGTTAAATGCCCAGAATGGCATCCATTCTGGCGTTTAACGCCCATTTGCTGCCCATTGTGGGCGTTTAACGCCCAGCCAGGTGCCCTGGCTGGCGTTAAACGCCAGAATTCCCTTTATCACTGGGCGTTTTGCTAAACGCCCAGGATGCTGCACACCTGGCGTTAAACGCCCAGAATGGTGCCCATTCTGGCGTTTAACGCCCAAAATGGCACCTTTACTGGCGTTAAACGCCCAGAATGGTGCCCATTCTGGCGTTTAACGCCCAAAGTACCCCTTACTGGCATTTTTTCGCCAGTAAGCTCTTTTTCTCTGCTTTTTGCACTGAATCCTTCTGTAACTCTGTGAATTCCTTCATTTTTGATACTTGCCTTTGTAAAAACAAAACATATAACCTGGTAATGACTGGGTTGCCTCCCAGCAAGCGCTTCTTTACTGTCTTTAGTTGGACCTTTACTGAGAATCACTCAAGTCTCAGTTTTGAGCATTCCTGCTCAAAATTGCCTTCAAGATAGTGCTTGATTCTCTGTCCATTAACAATGAACTTTTTGTCAGAATCAATATCCTGAAGCTCAACATATCCATATGGTGACACTCCTGTAATCACATACGGACCCTTCCACCGGGATTTAAGATTTCCTGGAAACAATCTGAGCCTAAAGTTGAAGAGCAGAACTTTTTGTCCTGGCTCAAAGACTCTGGATGACAACTTCTTGTCATGCCACTTCTTTGCCTTTTCCTTATAAATCTTTGCATTTTCAAAGGCACTAAGTCTAAATTCATCTAGCTCATTTAGCTGGAGTAATCTCTTTTCACCAGCTAACTTAGCATCCAGGTTTAGGAATCTGGTTGCCCAGTAGGCTTTATGTTCCAGTTCCACGGGCAAATGACAGGCCTTGCCATACACAAGTTGGTATGGTGAGGTTCCTATTGGGGTCTTAAATGCTGTTCTGTATGCCCACAGAGCATCATCCAAGCTCCTTGCCCAATCCTTTCTTCGGGCCATCACAGTCCGTTCTAGGATTCTTTTTAGCTCTCTGTTAGAGACTTCAGCTTGCCCATTTGTCTGTGGATGATACGGGGTAGCCACTTTGTGGCTAATTCCATATCGGACCATAGCAGAGTACAGCTGTTTATTGCAGAAATGAGTGCCCCCATCACTTATTATGACTCTGGGAACACCAAATCTGCTGAAGATGTGTTTCTGGAGGAATTTCAGCACGGTCTTAGTATCATTAGTGGGTGTGGCAATTGCTTCTACCCACTTAGATACATAGTCCACTGCCACCAGAATGTAAGTGTTTGAGTATGATGGTGGGAATGGACCCATAAAGTCAATTCCCCATACATCAAACAACTCAATCTCTAAGATCCCTTGTTGAGGCATGGCGTATCCATGAGGTAAGTTACCAGCTCTTTGGCAGCTGTCACAGTTACGCACAAACTCTCCGGCATCTCTATAGAGAGTAGGCCAGTAGAAGCCACATTGGAGGACCTTAGTGGCTGTTCGCTCACTTCCAAAATGTTCCCCATACTGTGATCCATGGCAATGCCATAGGATCCTCTGTGCTTCTTCTCTGGGTACACATCTGCGGATCATTCCGTCTGCACATCTCTTAAAGAGATATGGCTCATCCCATAGGTAGTACTTGGCATCTGAAATTAATTTCTTTCTTTGCACTCTGCTGTACTCCTGGGGTATGAACCTCACAGCTTTATAATTTGCAATATCTGCGAACCATGGAGCTTCCTGAATGGCAAAGAGTTGCTCATCTGGGAAAGTCTCAGAGATCTCAGTAGAAGGGAGGGACGCCCCAGCTACTGGTTCTATTCGGGACAGATGATCAGCTACTTGGTTCTCTGTCCCTTTTCTGTCTCTTATTTCTATATCAAACTCTTGCAGAAGCAACACCCATCTTATAAGCCTGGGTTTTGAATCCTGCTTTGTGAGTAAGTATTTAAGAGCAGCATGGTCAGTGTACACAATCACTTTGGATCCCACTAGATAGGATCTAAACTTGTCAATAGCATAGACCACTGCAAGTAACTCTTTTTCTGTGGTTGTGTAATTCTTCTGTGCATCATTTAGAACACGGCTGGCATAATAAATGACGTGCAGAAGCTTGTTATGCCTCTGTCCCAACACTGCACCAATGGCATGGTCACTGGCATCACACATTAGTTCAAATGGCAATGTCCAGTCTGGTGCAGAGATGACTGGTGCTGTGACCAGCTTGGCTTTCAGGGTCTCAAATGCCTGCAGACACTGTGTGTCAAACACAAATGGTGTGTCAGCAGCTAGCAGGTTGCTCAAAGGTTTTGCAATTTTCGAAAAATCCTTTATAAACCTTCTATAGAATCCTGCATGCCCCAGAAAGCTTCTGATTGCCTTAACATTGGCAGGTGGTGGTAATTTTTCAATTACCTCTACCTTTGCCTTATCCACCTCTATTCCCCTGCTTGAAATTTTGTGCCCAAGGACAATTCCTTCAGTCACCATAAAGTGACATTTCTCCCAGTTTAAAACCAGGTTAGTCTCTTGGCACCTTTTCAGGACAAGTGCTAGGTGATTAAGACAGGAGCTGAATGAGTCTCCATATACTGAGAAGTCATCCATGAAGACTTCCAGGAATTTCTCCACCATATCAGAGAAGATGGATAACATGCATCTCTGAAAGGTTGCAGGAACATTACACAGACCAAAAGGCATCCTCCTGTAGGCAAACACGCCAGAAGGGCAAGTAAATGTTGTTTTCTCTTGGTCCTGAGGATCTACTGCAATTTGGTTGTAACCTGAATAGCCATCCAAAAAGTAGTAATAATCATGACCAGCTAGTCTTTCTAGCATTTGGTCTATGAATGGTAAAGGAAAATGATCCTTTCTGGTGGCTGTATTGAGCCTTCTGTAGTCAATACACATACGCCACCCTGTGACTGTTCTTGTAGGAACCAGTTCATTTTTTTCATTATGAACCACTGTCATGCCTCCCTTTTTGGGGACAACTTAGACAGGGCTCACCCAGGGGCTGTCAGAAATAGGATAAATAATCCCAGCCTCCAGTAATTTAGTGACCTCTTTCTGCACCACCTCCTTCATGGCTGGATTTAGCCTCCTCCGTGGTTGGACCACTGGTTTGGCATTATCCTCCAACAGGATCTTGTGCATGCATCTAGCTGGGCTAATGCCCTTAAGATCACTTATGGACCACCCAAGAGCTGTCTTGTGTGTCCTTAGCACTTGAATCAGTGCTTCCTCTTCCTGTGGATTTAAAGCAGAGCTTATAATCACTGGAAAAGTGTCACCCTCTCTCAGAAATGCATACTTCAGGGATGGTGGTAGTGGTTTGAGTTCAGGTTTGGGAGGCTTATCCTCCTCCTGAGGAATTTTCGAAAATTCCTTTGTTTCCTCTGGTTCTTCTTGATTAGGTTGAGCATCCTTGAGGATGTCCTCAAGCTCTGATTCTAGACTTTCAGTCATATTGATCTCTTCCACCAAAGAGTCAATAATGTCAGCGCCCATGCAGTCATTTGGTGTGTTTGGATGCTGCATAGCTTTCACAGCATTCAACTTGAACTCATCCTCATTGACTCTCAGGGTTACTTCCCCTTTTTGTACATCAATGAGAGTTCGTCCAGTTGCTAGGAAAGGTCTTCCTAGAATGAGAGTTGCACTCTTGTGCTCCTCTATTTCCAGCACCACAAAGTCAGTTGGAAAGGCGAATGGCCCAACCTTGACAATCATGTCCTCTATTATGCCTGATGGATGTTTAATGGAGCCATCAGCAAGTTGGAGGCATATCCGGGTTGGTTTGACTTCTTCAGTCAACCCAAGCTTTCTGATAGTGGATGCAGGTATTAGATTGATACTTGCTCCAAGGTCACACAGGGCTGTCTTGGTGCAGGCACCTTCTAATGTGCATGGTATCATGAAGCTTCCTGGATCTTGAAGCTTTTCTGGTAAGCTTTTTAGAATGACTGCACTGCATTCTTCAGTGAGAAATACTTTTTCAGTTTCTCTCCAATCTTTCTTATGACTTAAGATCTCTTTCATGAACTTAGCATAAGAAGGTATTTGCTCAAGTGCCTCTGCAAATGGAATCTTTATTTCAAGAGTCCTTAGATAGTCTGCAAAGCGGGCAAATTGCTTATCCTGTTCCGCTTGGCGGAGTTTCTAAGGATAAGGCATCTTGGCTTTATATTCTTCAACCTTAGATGCTGCAGGCTTATTCCTTACAGAAGTGGTTGAAGAAGCCTTTTTAGAGGGATTACTATCGGCACTCTCAGGTGTCTGATCCTCCCTTGGCGTCTGAACGCCAGAATTGGGTGAAGATTGGGCGTTTAACGCCAACTTCTCTCCCTTCTCTGGCATTTGAACGCCAGAACTGGGCAGGGAATGGGCATTTAACGCCAGCTTTCCCCCCTTTCTGGCGTTTGAACGCCAAAAGTGTTCCTCTCTGGGCTCTTACTGTCCTCAGAGGGATTTTGAACAGTGGTTTGGTTATCCTCTGTTAATTGTTCCTTATTTGGCTTTTTGCTACTTTGAGCAGTGTTATTCAATGTATTCCCACTCCTCAGTTGAACTGCTTGACATTCTTCTGTTATCTATTTAGATATCTGCTGTTTTGCTTATTTTCAACTGCAGTTCTATGTTCTTGTTAGTAACTTTAGTTTCATGGAGCATCTCTTTAAATTCTGCTAACTGTTTTGTCATCAGGAGCAATTGTTGATTAAGCTCAATCATCTGTTTTTGAGGATTAGGATCAGTGGCTACTGTCATAACTTCCTCTTTTGGAGAGAGCTCATTGCTAGAGTATAAATATTGATTTCTAGCAACAGTGTCTATAAGTTCTTGAGCCTCTTCAATTGTCTTCCTCATGTGTATAGATCCACCAGCTGAGTGGTCTAAAGACATCTGAGCTTTTTCTGTAAGCCCATAGTAGAAGATGTCTAACTGTACCCATTCTGAAAACATTTCAGAGGGAAATTTTCTTAGCATACCTCTATACCTCTCCCAGGCATTATAAAGGGATTCATTATCCTCCTGTTTAAAGCCTTGGATGTTCAGCCTTAGCTGTGTCATCCTCTTTGGAGGGTAAAAATGATTCAGGAATTTGTCTGATAACTGTTTCCATGTCTTTATGCTTGCTGTAGGTTGGTTATTCAACCACCTCTTAGCTTGATCTTTTACAGCAAATGGAAACAGTAATAGTCTGTAGACATCCTGATCCACCTCTTTATCACGTACTGTGTCAGCAATTTGTAAGAACTGTGCTAGAAACTCAGTAGGCTCTTTCTATGGAAGACCGGAATACTGGCAATTTTGCTGCACTATGATAATGAGTTGAGGATTTAGCTCAAAGCTGCTTGCTTTGATGGGAGGTGTACAGATGCTACTCCCATATGCAGCTGTAATGGGGTTAGCATATGACCCCAGAGTCCTTCTGGACTGTTCAATTCCACTTAGGTCCATGATGGATAAAGGAAAATGATATGGATTGCAAGTAGATAAAAATATATTTATATATATATATTTTTTTTTGAATTAACCGAAAAATAAAATATAAACAAAAGGAAAATAAAAAAATTCGAAAATTAAAAGAGAATAAGATCAAAACAAATTGAAAACTGAATCAATTAGTTAATTAAAAAGATTTTGAGGTTAGCAATTAGAAAGATATGATTGAAAAATTTTTATGAATAAGATTTGATTTTTGAAATAAGGAAAGAGAAAAACAACAAAATGACACCAAACTTAAAATTTTTGGAGAATCAAACACAAATTTTCGAAAATTTTAAAGGAAAAACACAAAGAGGACACCAAACTTAGAATATGAAACTAGACTCAATTAAAAGACTCTAAACCGACGAAAACAAAACAGTCCTAATCTAAGCAATAAGATAAGCCGTCAGTTGTCCAAACTCGAACAATCCCCGGCAACGGTGCCAAAAACTTGGTGCACGAAATTACAATCACACTTTGCAATCCCGCACAACTAACCAGCAAGTGTACTGGGTCGTCCAAGTAATACCTTACGTGAGTAAGGGTCGATCCCACGGAGATTGTCGGCTTGAAGCAAGCTATGGTTATCTTGTAACTCTTAGTCAGGATATCAGAAATTATCAGGATTGATTGTGAAAAGCAAAAGAACATGAAATGAGTACTTGTTTTGCAGTAATGGAGAATAGGTTGAGGTTTTGGAGATGCTCTGTCTTCTGAACCTCTGCTTTCCTACTGTCTTCTTCTTCAAACACGCTAGGCTCCTTCCATGGCAAGCTGTATGTAGGGTTTCACCGTTGTCAATGGCTACCTCCCATCCTCTCAGTGGAAATGTTCAACGCACCCTGTCACGGCACGGCTATCCATCTGTCGGTTCTCAATCAGGCCGGAATAGAATCCAGTGATTCTTTTGCGTCTGTTACTAACGCCCCGCCTTCAGGAGTTTGAAGCTCGTCACAGTCATTCAATCATTGAATCCTACTTAGAATACCACAGACAAGGTTTAGACCTTCCGGATTCTCTTGAATGCCGCCATCAGTTCTAGCTTATACCACGAAGATTCTGATTAAGGAATCCAAGAGATATCTACTCAATCTAAGGTAGAACGGAGGTGGTTGTCAGGCACACGTTCATAGTTGAGAATGATGATGAGTGTCACGGAACATCACATTCATCAGGTTTAAGAACAAGTGATATCTTAGAATGGAAGCAAGCATGATTGAATGAAAAACAGTAGTAATTGCGTTAATCCATCAAGACACAGCAGAGCTCCTCACCCCCAACCATGGGGTTTAGAGACTCATGCTGTGGAAAATACACAAAGAAACGTGTAAAGTGTCATGAGGTACAGATACAATGTCAAAAGGTCCTATTAATAGTGGACTAGTAACCTAGGGTATACAGAAATGAGTAAATGACATAAAAATCCACTTCTGGGTCCACTTAGTGTGTGCTTGGGCTGAGCATTGAAGCCTTCATTTGTAGAGACTTTTTCTGGAGTTAAACGCCAGCTTTCATGCCAGTTTGGGCGTTTAACTCCAAGTTTTATGCCAGTTCCAGCGTTAAACGCTGGAAATTCTGAGGCTGATTTGCCACGCCGGTTTGGGCCATCAAATCTCGGGCAAAGTATGGACTATTATACATTTCTGGAAAGCCCAGGATGTCTACTTTCCAACGCCGTTGAGAGCGCGCCAATTGGGCTTCTGTAGCTCCAGAAAATCCACTTCGAGTTTAGGGAGGTCAGAATCCAACAGCATCTGCAGTCCTTTTCAGTCTCTGAATCAGATTTTTGCTCAAGACCCTCAATTTCAGCCAGAAAATACCTGAAATCACAGAAAAAGACACAAACTCATAGTAAAGTCCAGAAAAGTGAATTTTAACTAAAAACTAATAAAAATATACTAAAAACTAACTAAAATATACTAAAAACATACTAAAAATAATGCCAAAAAGCGTATAAATTATCCGCTCATCAGTCATCCTGAAAGAAGAGAGAAAGGAAGAAGAGTAACCCACAAATAAAGACAGGAAAACAAATAGAATATGGGTGGGTTGATGCCAAATAATGAGGATCTCAACTACACGGTAGCTATAACATGCAAGTGAGGAAACAGTAGAAGCAAATGGCATATAAATAGTGCAAAAATTGCAATGATGGGGAAGAGAGTGTGGGTAATAGAAGACAATATATATGTATATCAATGCAAATGGAATACAAGTAATATAAAAATGAGCATTGACTTATAATTAATAATGCCCAACCATTTAAAACAAGTCACGAAGCACCAAAATAATTCAAGAAAAGATGCAACAGTTGAATAAGAACATGTAACACCAATGGTAAAAGAGAAGATTAGAAAAGGAGATAAAAATATGAATAAAATTAAAATGCAATGAAGGAAAGTATGCAAATGCAGCATGTAAAAGAGATGGAAAGAGAATAATGATGAGAAGGGAGGATAAGATAGTAAGAAAGAAGGAGGATAGAAGAAAAAGAAAGAAGAGAGAAGGAGAGAGGGGATCGGAGAACTGGGCGGCGCACTAGTTAAGTTAGGCGGCATGAGAGACGCACACGCGTATGGCACGTGTACGCATGGATGTGCAAAAGTGAAGGGGCGCATGAGCGTCAAGCGCGCGTACGCGTGCCTCTGGGTGTGCTAATCGCGCGCGTCCAGCCCCGCGCATGTACAACTCTCTTGTCAGTCTGGGTAGGGGGCCAAGATTGCAAATGATCCGTGCGCATCCTGCACGCGCACGCGTGGATGGCCATATGTGGGAAAGGATGCGCATGCGTCAGGGGCGCGTACGCGAGGGTGAATTTGTGCGTCTAGTATAGTACCTGCCTCATACCAGCACAATGCTCGGGATAACATGGTTTTACGCCGATTTACAAATGCACGCAGGCACACCATAGGCACGGACGCGTGGGTCGCCAAATGGCAAAGGAACGCACACGCGTACAGTACGCGTACGCATGGGCTGGATTGTGCCCAAAGCACGTTTCGTGCCCAGTTCCCGCGTAACTCACTTATCGATACAACCCATTTCGCATTCATGTAGGACGCGGATGCGTACTAGGCACGCGAGCGTCAAATGCCCCTTTTGATGCAAAATGTATGTAGGACACTGAGAAAAATAAAACAAAATAAAACTAAGGAAGAAAAGGAACGATTATACCATGGTGGGTTGTCTCCCATCTAGCACTTTTAGTTATTGTCCTTAAGTCGGACATTTTCTTTCCTCTGTCCTAACACTGTCCCAACTACAAAATCAGATGCATCACACATCAGTTCGAATGGTAAATTCCAATCAGGTGGGGTGATGATAGGAGCTGAGGATAAATTCTTTTTCAAGTTTTCAAATGCTAGCATGCACTTCTCATCAAAGATAAATGGTGTATCAGACATTAGGAGATTGCTTAAGGGCTTGGCTATCTTTGAAAAATATTTAATAAACCTTCTATAGAAGGCAGCATGTCCCAAAAAGCTCCTAATTGCCTTGACATCACTTGGTGGAGCTAATTTTTCACTTAGCTCCACCTTAGCTCTGTCTACCTCAATGCCTTGGTTAGAAACTTTATGGCCAAGGACTATTCTATCTGTCACCATGAAGTGACATTTTTCCCAATTCAAGACCAAGTTGGTCTCTTGACATCTTGTTAATACCAAGGCAAGATGGTTTAGGCAATTAAGAAAGGAGTCTCTGAATACTGAGAAGTCATCCATGAAAACTTCAATGAACTTCTCTATCATATCTGAGAATATGGAAAGCATGTTGCGTTGAAAAGTTGCAGGTGCATTACATAGCCCAAATGGCATGCGCCTGTAGGCAAACACTCCATATGGGCATGTGAATGATGTTTTCTCTTGGTCTCTTGGATCAACCACTATTTGGTTATATCCTGAATAACCATTTAGAAAACAATAATATGCATGTCCTGCAAGTCTTTCCAGCATCTGATCCATGAAAGGAAGTGGGAAATGATCTTTTCTTGTGGCTTCATTGAGCTTTCTGTAGTCAATACACATCCTCTATCCTGTGACGGTTCTTGTAGGGATTAGCTCATTTCTTTCGTTGGGTACCACAGTGATTCCTCCTTTCTTGGGGACCACTTGAATTGGACTGACCCATGGGCTATCGGAAATTAGGTAGATTATTCCTCCTGCCACAACTTCATGACTTCTTTCTGTACTACTTCCTTCATAGCTGGATTCAACCTTCTTTGGGGCTGAATGGAAGGTTTGGCATTCTCTTCCAAAAGTATCTTATGCATGCATATGGCTGAACTGATTCCCTTCAAGTCAGCAAGTGTCCATCCAATGGCATCCTTATATTTTTGCAAGACTTGAAGCAACTTTTCCTCTTGTTCTTGGCTGAGGGCTGAGTTTATGATCACTGAATAACTTTTATTTTCTCCCAAGTATGCATACTTGAGAGTGGGTGGCAGTGCCTTCAGCTCAAGTTTGGGTACTTCTTTTCTTTCATCCTTCTCTTCTAGTGTGCTTTGAACATGCATTTCAGTGGCTGCAGCTTCTTCGCTTAATGCTAATTCTTCTTCTTCTGTTAATTCCTCAAGTTCTTCTTCAAGAGTTTCTTGCACCAAAGCCTCCACCGAGTCCAACCTCATACATTCTCCCAATGAGTTATGTGGGTAACTCATGGTTTTAAACACATTGAATATCATTTTCTCCTTATGTAATCTAAGGACATATTCACCCTTTTGGACATCAATGATGGCTCCGGCAGTGGCCAAGAATGGCCTTCCCAGGATGATGGAAGTCTTAGCTCCTTCCTCCATGTCTAATACTATAAAATCTGCTGGAAAGATGAAGTCTTCCACCTTCACCAACAAGTCTTCTACTATTCTGTGGGGAAACTTGAATGATCTGTCTGCTAGTTGGAGGGCCATTCTTGTTGGTTTGGCTTGCTCAATCTTCATTTTTTTCATCATTGCTAAGGACATTAGATTTATGCTAGCTCCTAGATCGCATAAAGCCTTTTCCACTGTGATTTCCCCTATGATACAAGGGATTTGGAAGCTCCCAGGATCCTTCAATTTATGGGGTAATTTGTGTTGGATGATGGCACTGCATTCTTCGGTGAGTACCACAGTCTCATTGTTCTTCCAGCTTCTCTTCTTGGTCATCAATTCCTTCAAGAACATGGCGTAAAGTGGCATTTGCTCTATTGCTTTAGCAAAGGGTATGTTAATTTGTAGTTTCTTGAAGATTTCCAAGAATCTTGAGAACTGGTTATCCTCTACCTTCTTCTTTAACTGCAGCTACTGGGGGTATGGAGCTTTTGAGAGGCATGGTTTGAGCGCTTCTCCTTCTTGATGTGACTTAGGGATGGAGATTCGAGTTCCCTCTTGTCCCTTGTCTTCTTCATTCAAATTCTTCTCTGGTAGTTTCTTATGGGTCTCCTTCAATTCCTTTTTATTTATGAGGGTGATAGCTTGACATTCCTCCATTGGCACTGAGTTAGTGTTGCTGCAAATGTTGTGTCCAGAGGCTCGCTTGAATAAGTAATCAATCTGTGTTTCAAGTTTCTTGATGGCAGCATCTTGATTCTGCATGTTGGATCACACTTCTTCCCGAAAAGCTTTACTATCTTGAATCTCCTTACATATGCTTCCAAGTAGGGTCTCAATCTTTGAAAGTCTATCCTCGGTTAGTTATGGTGGGTTGGGTTTAGGTGGTTGTTGATAGGACCTCTGTGAGGGATGTTGGTGAGTTACATTGTTGTTGGGGTTGTGGTTGTGGCGTCTCTAGTCTTTGCCTTGGTCTTGTTGATTTTCCCACCCAAAGTTGGGGTGATTTCTCCATCCAGAGTTGTAAGTTTTGGAGTATGGATAATGGATTTGTCTAGGTGAGTTTCCAACATAGTTGGCTTGTTCCTAGTCACCTTCTTCTTCTATATTAACTCCTTCTTGAGCTGGTGATGAAGTGATGACTGCTGCAACATGGTTTTCCTCTACCTTCTTGGTAAGATCTGCTAGCTGCTTGGTGATCATCTTATTTTGAGCTAGCAATGCATCCATGTGATTCAGCTCCATTACTCCTCGAGTGTTGCTTCTTTCAGAGGCATAGAAGTAGTCATTCTCAGCTACTGTTTCAATGACATCTATGGATACTATTTCAATGACATATATGGCTTCTTCAATAGTTTTCTTCTTGTTTAGAGATCCCCTTGCTGAATGGTCTACAAGCTTCTTTGACTCATTTGAAAGACCTTCATAGAAAATGTGAAGTTGAACCCATTCATTGAGAGTCACACCATCTTGTTGTCTGAAGGTTTGCACCTCAGCTCTCAGCCTGTTAATTCTTTGAAGAGGGTAGAATCTTGCCAAAAACTTGTTCACCACATCTTACCAATTTGTCAAGCTCTCCTTTGGGAAGGATTCAAGCCACCTGGATGCTTTGTCCCTGAGTGAAAAAGCGAACAAAAGCAGCCTATAGACATCCGGGTGGACTCCATTAGACTTCACAGTGTCATAAATTCTCAGGAAGGTGGTTAGATGTTGATTGGGGTCTTCTTGAGCACTTCCTCCAAATGAACAATTGTTCTGAACAAGGGTGATTAGCTAGGGTTTTAATTCAAAGTTGTTGGCATATATGGTGGGCTTTTGGATTCTACTTCCACAGTTTCCTGGATTTGGATTGATGTAGGAGCCTAGAACTCTCCTTTCTTGCCCAGCATGGTTTGCAGGGCCTTCTCTAGCATGGTTGTGAGCTTCTCCTTCATGATTATTTTCCATGTTCTCCTCCATGTTGGTTTCAAAATACTCTTCCTATTCCTCAGCACGAACAACTCCTTTCCCTCTTGCTTTCCTCCTTAGTCTCCGGAGTGTTCTTTCAGGTTCTGAATCGAAGAAAGTTGAAGCTCCCCCTCTTCTCCCTATCATACAACTAACAAAACAAACAACAAGAGATGAAATGAAGAAATTATTCTTGTTAGAGTGATTGTTAGTGTGAGTGGTGCAAATTATCAAATAGTCAGTGGGTTAGTGAGCAGAATTGTAAATAATAATAAAGAAAGAAAGAAAATAGAAGGGGTATAGGGGGTGAGGAAGAAATGAAACAAACTGAAGGTGAACAACTAAATAAAGTAAACAAACAAAAGAAAAAATACTCAATGTAGTGCACTTCCAACTTAATCATTGTTAATACAGAATCAATCCCTGGCAACGGCGGCATAAAATTGATACATGAAAACTTGTCTCTCAACAAATTTCCCTTCGGCAAGTATACCGAATTATCATCAAGTAAAAACTCACAATAGAGTGAGGTCGAATCCCATAGGGATTGATTGGTCAAGCAACTTTAGTTGGAAGAGTATGCTAGTTAAGCTAAACAGAATGTAGTTTGAGAATTGCAGAAAATTAAATGGCGGGAAAGTAAATAGCAAAAAATAAAGTGTAGAATCTTAGATGGAGATTTGTGGAAATGAGCATGTAAATAAATGGCAGAAAGTAAAGAGGATGGGTAAGATAAAAAATGGGGAATTCATTGGGCTCAGGAGATGTTGTATTCTTCGGATCAAATTCATTTTCATCTCTTCCTCAATCAAAGCATCTATTGATCTCCTTGGCAATCTTAGGTGTTTGGGTTCCAATTCCTTGGCAAGCCAATCTCTATAAGCTTGAACAATTGCCCAATTCCTTGATTTAATTGCTCATGGGAAGAGATAAAGTGTGGTCACTGATTATACCACATGTATTTCCAAATCAAAGTGTTGGGAGGATTACATGTCACTATATCCGCTCAGACCCCAATTTGGTCCAACATGAGAAAGCATTTCTAGCATGATCTCTTCATCCCTTTTCCAAGGCTTAGAGGAGATCCAATTATGGAGAGTTTCTTTTCCAAGACAACTAACCAATTGAATTAAGATCGAAAGCTTTCTAGTAAATCAAAAGAGAAGAAAGAAGAAGAGAATGAAAACTATAATTAATCCATCAACTTACAACAGAGCTCCCTAACCCAATGGAAGGGGTTTAGTTATTCATAGCTCTCGAAATGGAAAATGGCAGAAAAGAATACATCCCTAGCTAAAAGTGCAGAAAAGTAAATATACAGAGGGTAGTTCTCCAAAGTGCCAAGCTTCTCTATAGTTTAAAACTACTCCTATATATACTACTTCTCTTGATCTTCTAGTGAGTTCTTCAAGTCTTGGATGTGGGCCTTAGATCTTGAGTTGAAGCAGTTACAACCTTTAGTGGTCTCAGCTTGTAGAAAAGTATGAATTAGGCATAGGCGTTAGTGAAGTTAACGTTAAGTGACATTGTGGGTTCGAGAATGTTAGTGGCAATCACCTTTTTCACTAACGTTCCAACCCCATATAATCCACGTTAACTCCAACGTTAGTGGCACTAACGTGACCACTAATGTTGCCTTATGAACCTTCGCAAGCGTTATTGGGACTCACCTTTCCCAATAACGTTGCCTTGTGCCCCTTGTCCCTACGTTAACCGTTGTCACTAACGCTCCAAGTGCCCCTACTCTCCACGTTAGAGCTCACGTTAACTAAGTTAACGTGGCTACTAACGTGGTAGTGAATGTCATCTCCAACGTTAGTGACAAAGGTGAGTGTCACTAACGTTGGCTCATCAATCTTATCTCCACGTTAACTTTCACGTTAGTGGTCTTAACGTGACCAATAACCTGGACAATGCTAGTTTGATCCAACGTTAGTGACAAAGGTGAGTGTCACTAACGTTGGATCAACCACATAAGGGCAACCACAACAAGAAGAAGAGGCTGAAGATCAACCACATTACTTAGCACTTCCACCACCACCATACCAACAATTTCTGGAAGGTTTCAACCGGGAGCAATTGCAAGGAAACATACACCAAATGAGAGGAAATATACACCACCTTGGAAAGGATGTCAAATAACTCAAGGAACAACAATAACATTGGGACCAAATAAATAAGAACATACAACAACTCCAAGGAAGTATGAAGTCAATGAAGGAGCAGCAAGAACAGTTCAACTGGGGTGAAATGTAAGGTGCACTCAACAAAATAGTGGAGCAAAACAAATGGCATCAGAGGAACCTTGCTGAGTTTAAGCATCTTTATGATGCTAGAATCATTTCAAAGAGGCAATATGATATCAAGACACAAGCAAAGCTAAATCACTTATGTAATACTATGGCAGCCTTGAACCCCGGATATCCAATATTCATGCAAGGAATGGAGGAGTTAAGCACGAGACAAGATAAAATTCTGGCTAAGCATAAGGAGGATGAAAGAAATTACATGAGAAAGCTGGGATTTTGGAAGCCCAAGGACACAAAGGCACAAGAAGGATCCTCCAAGAAGAAAGGCAACAGAAAAGGGCCAATGAACTGAAGTTGCTCAAGGTTGTTGAGTCCTATGGTTGACACTTTTAAAATTCTGAATTTCTGTTTAGTTTGCTTTATGTTTAAATTTCTGTTTAATAATAGTTGCAATGCTAGGATAGTTTATGTTTAATGTCTGATTCCCTGAAGTCTTTTATGAGTCCTTTATGTTTAGAAGAAAGAAAAGGCAATGTTGTTAAAAGTCTCATGATCATCAATAAAAGAATAGTTTGTTCCCATAAGAGTCTATGGTGAGTTGTGCACAAATTAGGAAGTTTGGTAAAATAGAGGTTTGGCAATTCTTTGTATACACTTCATTTTTTATTGAACTTTGGCGGGCCATAACTTGGCTTCAAGACCTCTAAACTTTTTCTAACTTATCTTAAATAAAAATTGGATATGTGAAGCTTACGCCGTTTGAAATATGGAGTAAAAATAATTTTTACGAAATGTTATGCTCGTCAAAAGTTTGGTATGTAAAGGTATTTTTTGCAGAACTTAAACAGCTTTTTACCATTCCTAAGGGGCATGTGTACGCGACACACATACACGACACGGATGTTTTGTTCTATCTAGACGTCTCACGTATGCGGGCGTATGCGTGCGTATGCGAGAAGGGATTTTCCAGGCTTGCGTACGCGAGTGAGTGGCACGCGATGCAGGACTTCTCCTCTATCCATGGGGCTTGCGTATGCGAATAATAGTCGCGTATGCAGGACCCTGTTTTCAAAAATATTGTATTTTTATGATTTAAACATGATCTCAAAACTCTAAACCTCTATTTTACTCTCTAAGACCCTAATACTTGTTTTAATCTTGGTGAAAGGGGAGAACCTTAAGGGAGTGTTAACTTGGAAGTGAAGAAAGCTTCTGAAGTGGTGAATTATGACTGATGATTAACTTGAGATTGAATGAATTTTTTATTGAGATACCTGGGCAGTAGTAAGGATTGTGGTTCGTTCAGCTTGCACCAGGTCAGTGATTGTGACACCTGGGTAGTAGCAGCAGTAGTAAATTATTCTACTTGTTCCAGATTGAGTTTGTAAACACCCAGTTGGGTAGTAGCAGTAATAGTGGTTACTCCACTTACTCTGGGTTAAGCGGGTGTAACAAGGGGGTTGTGGCTTATACCCACTTGCTCCGTGATGGATGCTTTTGTCCAAGGTTAGCTACCAGGACATGTCGGGTTAGCTATATAACAGGCAGATGATATTATCAGCCACAGGGCAGGCATACATCATATGCATTTGTTTGTTTTGTTTGAGTGTGCATTACTTGGGTTTGCCTATTTGATTATTATGCTTATTTGCTATATGTTCTACCTACTGTAATTGCATTTTATTTGTGTTTTCTTTATTTGTATTATATGTTTATGCAACTGAAAGATCCATTATTTGACGGAGGAGTGACGAGGGTAGTTCCACCGGAGTTTGGAGGGTTGGAGGAAGGAGAGGTTGAGGTGTTAAGTTAGAATTTAGTTAGAACCTATGGGCCTTAGATATTATTTATGTGGGCACCATTACCATGCTAAGAATCCCCTGGTTCTCAACCTATACATATATTATTGTTTTCAGATGTAGCACACGAGGCACCGTACTCAGCATTATGGAGACTATGTGGATGCGAAGAACTCTTGGGACTTAGTGTTGTAGTTTGTTTAGGTTTATATATGTATTAAGATTCTCCACCTTGTATATGTTATGTTTGTCCCTCTTATAGGTTGACTAGGAGAAACAGGTTGTCGGTTTTCTATTTTGGGATAGTTTAGGTTATATATATATATTCTCCGGCCGGTCTTAACTTCACAGGTCGAGTTTGGGACTTGATACCCGTATCTTCTGAAATTATGTTCTATATGTGTATAGTTTATCCTTTCTCTCAATCTTTATATATGTATAATGCTTATCCATACGAGTGTGACGCGGGTTTCTGTTACATTTTTGCTTAGCTCTTTCTTCAAGTCTCCTAGTTATAATTTCCTTCAATTATATATATATATATATATATATATATATATATATATATATATATATATATATATATATATATATATTCTTTTAGAGATCATAACGCCTCACCACCTTTGATTTACATTCTTGGCGTAAAGTTCTATTTGGTAGGGTGTTAAATAATTGATGAAAAAAAGATTAGGATGGTTAGTGTAAACCCCTAGTAATTAATGAATAATTATCTAATAAATTAATTATTATTAAAAAAAGTTAGAAAATTAAATTTGATAAGTTAGAAGAATAGAAATAATTGAAATACGAATTTTAACACTAATATTAAAAGTTTTGGCCCAAAAATGGGCCAATAGGCCGAACCGGTTAGACCGGGTCCAAACCAGCCCAAGCCCCATTATATAAAGCCTCCATTCAGCCTTCGCTCCCTATTTCTCTTTCAATTCCACGCTGAACTTCAAGGGGAAGCATTGGAAACCTAACCCTAAACTTCACCTCAACTTCAATTCCACGTATTTTTCAATCCGATGCTCCGATTGCCAAGCTATTTGCGACCATGCATTCGTCTCAAAATTCTCTACAAAACCCACTAAACTATTTGGTAAGAATTTCTGAATTTTGTGCCCAATTTTTCCCTTTTCAGAATTTCGAGTTTTAGGTATGTGTATTGAGAGATTTTGATGATTTTGATGATTTAGGTGTAACATAAGGTTGGATAATTGTTGGGTTTTACCCTTATCATCAATGACTAAGGTAAAAAAATTCTAAACCCTTGTGATTTTCCCAATTATGTGAATCCTAGTAATCAATTTGTTGAATTTCATAGAAATAAAATAAATTGTGTTGAATTTGGTGTTGTATTGGCAAATTGGAGCTTGTGGGAATTGATTTGGAGTTTTGGAAGCTTGATGTTCGGTGTTTTGAGCTTAGGGAGGAATTGGCTAAGGTATAGTTTTAGTTTTTCGTAGTTAATATATAATGTTGCGTGAAAACTTAGGCTAGTTGTCCGTAAGATAGGTTGAACGATATGAGTTGATTGAGTAATGTGATTAGAAAATGAGTATTTGTATATGTATGTATGAAAATACTTATATAATATAGTTGGAAGAAGTTGTAACTAGGAGCCTTGAAAAACAAAAGCGTAATAGAAATTGCATCATACTCGAACGAATAAACTTAAAACGGATATGCAAGATTAAAAAGAAGGATAAACTATATATATAATGAATTGATGATGAGTAAATAAATATTTGTAGTATTGTGAATTTGAATTGTTAATATAATGAGTTGATGATGATTGGGGATTGGTGATATAAATGTTGAGTTTGGTAGAAAAATTATGCATGGGATTGGTAAATAACAAAAAGGTTTGTATGTTGATATGTGATGGAATGATTCAGTGACATGAGAAATTAGTTAAAGGTATTTGCTATTGATTCAGAATATGAAATGGTTGATTAGATTGCGTAGAGGTGGTATGTGCATGAATCATGAATTGTTGATATTTAATGTTGATGTTGGTGGTAATTATGAGTAGGAATTGTGGCTTTGGTTGATGAATTTAAGTGTTAAGATGATGAAATGTCTTTGGAAAATAGGTGGATATGATTTTTGGAGCTATGGGGCTGTTTTAGTTGTAAAGCAATTCGTTTAAAATTGAGAATTTGGAAAGTGGAGGTTATGAACTCTTTTGGTAAAATTTGATTTTTGACCAACTTTGGCGTGCCATAAATCGGCTTCTGGGCCCCAAACTTTGTTAAACTTGATTCAAATGAAAATTGGGTTTGTGAAGTTTATAACATTCGAAGAACAGATGAAAAATTATTTAAAATGAAAGACTTATGCACATTTGAAGTTTGGTGTAAAAATTTGAAATTCTGCAACTTAGCAGCTTTTTGAGGCAAGGGAAGGGTCATATATGCAAGCATGCACACGTGACGCGAGTTTTAGTCACTGTCTTGATATCTCGTGTACGCAGACCTGCTAACGTGCCACTCAATTATCATCATCATCAAAAACCAAAAATCATCATGCATCCTTCACCATCGTCGAAGGAAGTAGTTCATGGTGTATCGTCTCTCTCTTTGCCGTGGTTTATTGCTGCTTCTCCCCTTTCCTTCCCGTAGTTGTTGTTGCTTCTCCCCTGGTCGTCGCTGTTTCTTCGCTCCTCGTCATGGGCCGTCGCTGCTTCTTCGCTCCTTACCGTGGGCTATCGCTGCTTCTCCCTTCCTTGCCATGGGTTGTCACTGCTTCTTCCCTCCTCGCCATCGATCGTCGCTACTTCTCCTCTCCTTATTGTGCGTCATTTTTGCTTCCCTGCTCCTCGTCGTTTCTAGTTGTTACTTCTTTGCTGCTCCCTGTCAATCTTGCCATCATTGACTGTTTGCTTTGTACTGTGTCTTTCGTTGTTGCTTCTCTGCTTTACGACGTCTCGTAGTCACTGGTTCTCTACCCCTCGTCATGTCTTGCTGTCTCTGCTGGGTGGTCTTTGCTCTGCGCCATGTCTCTTCTTCTTTATGGATTCTAGTGGATCAACCTCTGTTTAGGTAACTCAAGTCTCTATATTCCTCTAATTTTAATTGATTTGGTTTCTATTATGATTTCAATATGATTTGGTATAATACTCCTCTGTTTTGTTATGAAACTAATTACTAATTACTATATTGCTATTACTACAATTAGCTACTTCAAAATTTACTTCTTCATATTCTCTAGAAAATTTTATGTGAATTGTTATTTTGCTATCATTGTTTCAAAATAGGAAAATATTACCATAGTTCTACAAATTTCAATATGGTTAATTGGCTTAGTGGCTTCTACTCATATGCTATTATTTAGTTTAAAGTTCATAGTGCAATCAATTGTATAAAGTGCAGATTTTCAATCTATTTAAACTGTCCAATGCAAATAAAATTAACTCTATTGTTAATTTTTTTATGCCATAAACCAAAAAAGTTTTTTAGTTCACTAAGTATATAATTGTTGATTTGTTTGATTTAGGTGTTACTGCTAGTGTATAGCGATAGAAGTCATAATAACATTAGTATTACGATTATTGTTATGAATTGCTTCCATTTTTATTCTCTACTACTATTGCAATTCATCTCTTTGAATATTAGGAATCACAATCAAATCGTCACAAAACAAGTTCACAAATTGAGAATAATGATAGCAGAAAGTGTTTGCATATATCCTTTAATTTCTTTTATAATATATATATATATATAATGAACAATAAGATAAAGACTTATATTTCTATTTTTAAATTCACTCCTTCGAATGAAGTTTAATTTATATATCTATAGGAATTAGGAAATGAAAACTAGAAACGTTGTTTGTGATTTTTTCACCTTTTTTAATTATACTCTCTTTTCTCTTTTAGCTTAGTCTTTTTATCTTTGTTTTCTTGTTTTGATTTTTTTTGGTATAGGTTGGAAGTTTTAGTAGAAGTGGTAGTTTATACTCACACACATCATTAGGTCATTTTCAAAATCGATCTATCAGTACAATTCTTTCAAATTCTCTTTTTAGTTCTAATATATACCAAGATTGAATGATTTTATATTGTATAATTTTATGGTTCTCTTGATTTTTTCCATTACTTTTAAATTTCTTATTGTATTTTCCCACCAATATTAATAGCATATAAGCTAATTATTGAGACATGCAAGTCGTAGCTCAAAATTACTAACTTGACCACTTTTTAGGTAACAACAAAATAAAAGCTATTAAAAACTACATTGTATTAAGAATTAAACCACGCCACTTTTTGTAGTTGTCACCATCTTAAGAATTAAACCACACTACAGGTAAATCATTTAACATGTTATCTCTATGAATTGTTTTGATTTAATTGTTAAGAATATTTAGTGATTGATTGATTGATTAAGCTTCTTTGAATAGTTTGTTGGATACAAATTGTAAGTTTCATGACTGCTTGAGATATTTCTTTTGAGCATTAGTGGTCGACTTTTAAAAATTCTTTAGAAGTAATAAGCTATTGATTAAAAATATCACTTATGGTTAGTTGACAACGTAATGGACATAAGGGGGAATAGTTTACCAAGACATACTGAGGGGTACTAACACGGTGTTAATTCATTTTTGAATTTTGCCTTTTCTAAAGGTAGACCACATGGATAAAAAATTATTTGTCCTTTTTCTATATGTAACAACTTTACTTAGGTTGCGAAGGGATGAAGTTTATGATCATCTAATAAGTAAGGGATTTCAAAGAGGTTACACTGTGTGGGTTCATCATGGTGAAAGGATAAGTCACATGAATATTGATTCTGAAGAGGTTGAAATTCAGCAAGGATTTGTTGATAACATTGAACGATTGCTAAACGAGACGCTTAAGCGTGTGCTTGAAGGAGATAAAGATGGTGATGGGCTAATGAAGATGCAAAGAAGTTTTATAAGTTGCTTCAGGAAGGAAAACAAGAGTTGTATCCTAGTTGTAAAAACTTTGACATTATCATTCATTATCCGAATGTATATATTGAAATATCTAAATGGTTGGAGCAGTACATCATTTACTGCTCTACTTGAATTATTGAAAGAAATAATTCCTCATTTGAATATTCCTTATTCTTACAATAAAATCAAGGTCATGGTAAAAGATTTAGTACTTGGTTATGAAAAAAATCCATGCTTATCCCAATGATTGCATTTTGTTCTAGGATAAGTATGAGGATGATGAATTTTGTCCAGTTTGTGGATCATCTAGGTACATAGAAAATGTTGAGGTAGATACAGATGTTGATAAGTTGAAGAAAACATCCGTACCTATAAAGGTTTTACGGCACTTTCCTTTGATTCCAAAGCTTAAGAAGTTGTTTATGTTTTAAGAACTGAAATTTAATTAACCGGTTAATTAGAATAAAATAATAAATTAATTGTCCATAATACGTTCAAAAATTTAGTAATATTAATTTGAAAATCTGAAGGTGAGATTTGAATTTAGTGGATTTTTTCGAGTGGAAAAGTGTACTTTTTTGCGAAAATTGCGTAAAAACGTGTACTAGTAGTTTAGCCAGCAGTACTAGCTTAAGTATGTCCCGTATTGTGTGAGAGTAATAAAAACTATAGAAAAATTTAGAAAAAACATTTAAAATTGAAAATCGGACACTTATTTTAATAGTTTTGGCCAAAAGTTAGGCCAAACGAACTAAAAACACTAAATGGTTGGACCGAACCCAAGTTGGATCCAAGCCCAACATATACAACCTTCATTAAGAGGCCATTCAACCTCATTTCACCACCAAAGAGGGTTAGGGCAGCTGAGTTAAAAGGGAGAAGAGAAGAGAGGTTAATATTTATCTTATTCTTCAATCGCTCATATCTTGAGCTACGAAGCTGTAAATTGCATTCCGTTTGTGGCCGCACAAAGCTCTCACTGAGCTCTTCGATTATATTCAACAAAGTGGTGAGAATCTCAAAATTCATGATCCTGTTCTCTACTTTATACATTTTTTCATTTTTGGGTTTGGTTATTGAGAAGATATTGTGATTTTGGTTATTTAGGTGCTATCTAACATTGGAAAATTGTTGGATTTTGTCCTAATCCACAGTGGGTAAGGTAAGAAAGCTCTTAACCCTTGTGGTTTGTTAATTTTTTTAAACCCTAGGAGTGATTTTTGGTAATTTGTATGATAGCTAACTTGAATTGATCTTGTTAGGAGTGGAATTGATGATTGTAATGCTTGGAATATGAGCTACAGTGGTGGCTAACCTTGGTTTGTTGATTAAACTTAGAAACTTGTGGCAGAGGCCTTTTGGAGCTTGTGTAGGAATCGGCCAAGGTATAGTTTCATTTTTCTTTAAATAATATGTAATGTTGTGGGAAACTTAAGCTAGAAGACCTTAGGATAATATTGAATTGATGATAAATGATAATATTAATGATAATTTATTATGATTGTTGATGTTGTTGAGGAGTTATGATGATTATTAATGTTGATGACAATTCATGGTAATTATGAGTTTTGATGATGATGAGTTGATGAATAATGATTGTGATGGATATGGTTAATGGTTGATAGTGTTTATTGTTGATTATGTTGATAATGGGTATTGTTATGAATATGTTGAATTGAGAACTTTGAACAAGTTGATGAGGGAGAATTGAGTGGTTTAGATGGTTAAATCATTGAGAAATGGTTGAGGAATGTTTGGTATGAATTTTGGGTTGTTTGGTATTGTTTGGGTTGTGATTAAATTGGTTTGGTTTGAAGAATTTAGTATTTTAAGGATTTAACAAATTTGGTAAAATATTGTTTTGAACCAATGTCAACGGGCCATAACTTGGCCCTCAAAGTTTAGAATTGAGTGAACTTTGTTTTAAATTAAAGATGGTTGTGAGAGCTTTAAAACGGTATAAAGATTAAGGAAATTAGAATTTTGTATAGGAAGTTATGAACGTCGAAAGTTATGTTTATCCTTATCAATTTCACGATTACCTCAACCTTGTCGTTAAGATCGACCCGCTCCCTGATTCTTCCTGTGTGGACAATCTCAGGAGATATGCCCTGATCCCCCACAACGATAGCACAGACCTAACTCAGTCTGGCACAGCTGGTCTGGATGGTATCTTCAGAATCTTCGGCACTTAAAATCATTCAAAATAGCCTCTGCCTGTTTTACTTTAGCATTTCCTGAGTGGTTGTCATTCCTTCGGTAATTGTTCCGACCTTGTGAATAATAAGGTGGATACCCACTTCTCTTGAAGTCTAGACCCCATGGTAAGTTGGTGTAAGTGCCATGTTGTGAATTATTGTTGAAATGATGAGTTCAGAGATAATTGATGAGTTGTGATTGTTGTTGTGGATGGACATTGTGATGGTTTATGCTATATGAGTTAGAATTGGGTTGATTAGGTTTTGAATGGTTAGAAATTGATAAATAAGTATCGAAGAAAGGCTTGGGGTTGTTTTGAAAGGAAATGAATAGAAAGAGTTGGTGAAATGAATGATTATATGAAATTTGGTAAAAACAAAATTTTGACAAAATTCGGGGGGCCATAACTTGGCACTTGAAGCTTAGATTTGATATCTGTCTTAAATTAAAACCAATGATAAGAGCTTTAAAACCGTCTGAGGGTCGGCATATGCACACCAAGGATCGAGATTTGTCCCACTTGCGTGGCAAGGTCTGCGTGTCGTTTCGCTTGAATGTTGATTTGATATTTGTTCCGGACAAGGTTCTACTTGTCCATTGTTGCGGTGTAGTTGTAAGGACGGAGATTTTATTCCATCTGCACTGAGGACGATGATTTCATCCCGGATTCTGCAAGTTGAGGATGAAGGATTTTCTCTCTTGCTGTGATAGGCAAGTTGAGGGTGAAAGCTCTCATAATGTTGTGATTGTGATAGAGATTTAATGTTGAGCATAATCTCGTGAGCACCATGATACATAACACTCACTTGAGATACATTGCGTGAGGTTCAGTGGAGATAGCGACACGTAACGTCCACTTCAGACCTAAAGGATGGTTCCCCACAAGGATGGCAATAGATAACGCTCATGGATGGGACAAAATTATGAGTGGGAACAGCGATACGTAATGCCTGTAAGAACCAGAGTTTTTCATGTAAAACTTTTTTAATAAAAAAATAATTTTGGTGCCCGGAATAGATTCAAAATTTAGAAGTTTTAATTTGAAAATAAAAAAGTGAAATTTGATTTCAATGAATTTTCCTGAGTTGGAAAATGTATCTTTTGCACAAAGTTTTTGTAAAAATGCGTGCTAGTGCTTAAGCTGGCAGTACCAGCTTTAGTATGTCCAGTACCGCGTATTTTGGGAAAATAAGATTATGAAAAAAATTGATTTGTTGTTTTGAAAGGACAAAAATAATTCAGAATTGAAAACTGGGTGCTAATCTTAAAGGTTTTGCCCCAAAGTGGGCCAAACGAACCAAAATCGCTATGCGGTTGGACAGGGCCCAAGTTGGGCCCAAGTCCAACATATAAAACCACCTTTTAATGAGCTTTAAGCTCATTTTCAGCACACCCACAAGCGAGGGCGCTGGTTTTGAGAGAAGAGAGGAGGAAGGAGAGCACTATTCATCTCCTCCTTCTTTTGACCGTATCTTGAGCTACGGAGCTCCGATTGACGAGCCGTTTGCGATCACATGAAGCTCTTGTCGAGCTCTTCATTTTTATGCAAGAAAATTTGGTAAGAAGTCAAACCTCACACTCCAGTTTCCTGCCCTAGTTTCTGTGCGTTTTTGGTTATGATTTTTGAGTAGATTTTGTAGTTTTGGTTGCTTAGGTGGTCTCTATTAGTGTGTAATTGTTAGAAATTAACCCAATCCTCTTTGGACAAGGTAAAGTTTCTCATAAACCATTGTAGTGTTGTATGTTGTGGTTTCTAGTTTTTTATTTTAGTGTTATATGTGATGTTAGTTTGATCTTTGGTGTTTGTTGGAGTTGGCTTGGCTTTTCGGAAGCTTGTTTGGACTCAAAGTAGTGGTTTGTGCATATTAAAAATCGGCCAAGGTATGGTTTCGGTTTTCTTCATGTAATATGTAATGTTTCTGGACACTTAAGCTAGTGGCCCATAGGATAGGATCGAATTGGATATGTGGTTGTTTGTGATATATGTATGATGATGGTGATTATTGAGGATTATTGGTGTTAATGATGTATTGTGATGTTGGTTAATGTTAGATATTGTTTGGTGATGATTGTTGGAATTGATGAGGATTTGTAGTGGTTGTTGAATTTGGTTGGTTGATGATGTATGATGAATTGATGTTGTTGTTGTTGAATAATGTTGTTAATGTATGATGTGTGATGAATTTGGATGAGAAATATTGTTGATGTTGTTAAATAATATTGATTATTGATATTGGGAATGAATGAGGTTGATGTTGATGAATTAAAAGTGGTGAAATGATTATTGTCAAGTTTGTTGGATGAGAAGGGGTTTTAGTGTGAAATCATGCATAATTGGATTTGAGAATTGATTATATGAGTAATGGATTATGGCATAAATGATAAAATCTGATGTGGTATGGAGTTAATGTGGTTTTGATTTGGTTTTGGTAGTGAAAATGGAATTTGGTAAAAGCTGGTTTTTAGTGAACTTTGACAGGTCATAACTTGTGCCTCAGTTTTCAAAATTTGTTGAAATTTGTTTAGAAATAAAGTTTATTAAAAATTCTTCAATTTGATATAAAGTTTGTAAAATTTGAATTTTTGTAGAGGAAATTATGATCATTCATAGTTTGGTGTCAAAATCTAAAATTCTGCAAAGTTGCAGAATTTTGTGATTTCTGGTATGTGCGCTCGCACACCCCTGAAAAATTTTAAATATGTGCTCACGTATAGCCTTGTGCGTACACACACACGGGGGAATGCCTTCTTTTTAGAGCGCTAGCACAACCTGTGCGCGTACATAGCCAATGAATATTTACAACCTGTGTGCATGCACAGCTATGTGCGCACGCAGACGTTGGGAATGGCAGTCTGTTGAGGGCACTAGCACATCAAGGTGTGCGTATGCACACTTTCTGAAAATCTCTTTGGGTGTGCACACGCACACCCCTCTGCGTACGCACATACCCTGTTTTTTAGACTTAAACTTTGTTTTCAACTATTCTACCTTCCCAAAAAGCTTGTAAATTTCTGTGACACTATTTTAAGACTCTTGGGCGTATCTTTGGGCATTGAAACATGGGAAAGGTCTTAGGAGAATTTAATTTGGGTTTTACTTTGAAAATTTAGCAAACGGAGGTTTAGGTTTCTGGTATACTGAGGATGAGTTTGGTTGAGAGAGAAGGAAGAGTAGTGAACTTGGTGATTACTGACAATGAATTGAGAAACTAATTAATTAATGAGTTCGGAATGGAATTAAGAACTGATGGTGGTTATTGTGAGCTTGATGGATATTGAAGGAAAGTGTGTCAGGCACTATATCCTTGGAATGTTGAGAATTGATAATTGAAAGTGATTTGAGATGAAGAATGGTGATGACTGGTGATGATTTGAGGTCGATGGAGTTGTTGAATGTGGACAGTGTGCCAGGCACTATATCCTTGGGTTAAGTACGATGAGAACTCAATAAGGAATGATGATCTTTTTGAATGTGGAAAGTGTGCGAGGCACTATATCCATGGGTTAAGCATGAAGGTGTCCAGGGCACTATATCCCTGCGAATGAATTGTGATTGATAACCTTTTCTGCTGCAGTAGTGTGTCAGGCACTATATCCTTGGGTTACGCATGCGAGTGTGCCCAGCACTATATCCGTGGGTGAATAGAGTGTGCCCGACACTATATCCTGGGGTCAATAGAGTGTGCCCGGCACTATATCCATGGGCGTGGCAGAAAAGCTACATCTAAAAGGATGTGTCGGGTTGGCATTTATAGACCAACAAGTGAGATCACGAGCCAATAGGACAGACATTCATCATGTGCATCTCTTATATGTTTGCTTGCTTTGATGACTTGAGTTTGCCAACTTGTATAATATGCCTGCTTGCTTCTTGAATTACTTGTTATATATGAATGCTATTTGTGTTTTACTTGCTTGCATTAGCTGTGATTGTCTGGTGCGGAGGAGGATAGATAGGCGGTTGCGATGGGATCGCATGGAGGTTAGGTTGGTGAAGGCTGTGGGATACAGCAGTGTGTTTAGCATTAGTTAGAATTTCCCTAAGTTTAGATAACCCGGTTTACGTTAAAGTTCTATATTTATTTAATTTATTCTAAGCTTGAATATCCGTATTTGCTGTGAAGTTCTAGGATTGCCTTCGGCGTCCCAGAGCCTTACATCTTACTTATTGGGCACTATTACCATACTAAGAACCTCCGGTTCTCATACCATATTCCGTTGTTTTTTAGATGCAGGTCGCAACCCACCTCGGTGAGTTATTTTGGTGGTGACAGAGCGAAGGATCTCTCTCTATTTTGGAGTCTTTTTGCTTATTTTGTTTATATCTCTCATTTTTGTATTTACTTTTGCCTAGAGGCTTACCTTGAGAGAGAAAACTTGTATAAGCTGTTTTAACTTTCAGATTTTTGTATGGTCTGTGATGAAGGGATTTTTGACAGTTTAGAATTTTACAAATAAATTCTCGTTGCTAGTATAGTTTCTAAACCAACAAAGAATCCTTTCATACAAAAATTTGGTTGTCACTAAAGCAAACCCAATAAAATAAACCGAAGTATTTAAACCTCGGGTCGTCTCTCAAGGAAGTGCAGGGAAGTGTGTTACTATTGGTTATGTGTTTTTTTGAGAAATTTTAGAGTTGGAGAATGGGAAAATAAATGATTATAAATTAAAACAATGAAAATAAACGAGGAGTTTTATGTAATTAAAATAAAAAGCCATGGCTAGGAGAAGATTAGTCGGAAGTTCTATCCTTATTGGATTTTCCAAGATTAATAATAATAGGTTGTTGTTTCTACTTAGTTAACCCTCAACGAATGAAGGAAAGTCAAGTAGTTGAGCCAACTTCTATTCACAAGTCCTAATCCTCTCCCTTAGGAAGGATTAGCGTTAGTAACTAGAGAGCTAGCCAACAACTTCTAGTTACTATTTAATCTTGAGTTTTCCAACTTAAGGGTCTCCAAATATTAATCCAACTCCAAAGCCAAGTTGGAAGCCTACTCCATTGACATGGATGCCAATTTCGCATACATGTAAAGGGAGTAGAAAGAAGACATGATAATTTTGGAATTGATTTGAGATAATCAACTGGAAATGCTTCATTTGGATCTCTGTAACTCAAGTTATGGTCAGTTAAGTGCGAAGAGGTCATACTTGACAGCTCAGCAATTCCTTCAATTACTTGTATTCCTTCCACTTTTGCATGCTTCCTTTCCATCCTCTAAGCCATTCCTGTCCTGAAAAACCTTAAAACACTTAACACACATATCACGGTATCGAATGGTAGTAATAGAGAATTAAAAATTAGTAATATAAGGCCAAAGAAGCATGTTTTCAATCGTAGTACAAAATTAGGAAGGAAAGTGTAAAACATGCAAATTATATGAATAAGTGTGAGAATAATGGATAAAATCCATTGAATTAAGCACCAGATAAACCGTAAAGTAGCAGTTTATCAATCTTCCCACACTTAAACATTAGCATGTCCTCATGCTAAGCTCAAGAGAGATTATAAAGAGTGAAGGCAAAACGGCAGGATGTATGAAATGCAACCTATCTGTATAAATGCAGCTAAATAAAAAATGCTTTTACCTACCTGGTGAAAAGTAATTAAACCCTTTAAGGATAAATATGAACTAGATTTCACTAATTCAAATCATAAAAAGTGAAGTACAAATAGACTTGCAGAAGAAAATAGCTCATGAAAGCCGGAAACAAAGAATCGAGCATCGAACCCTTATCGGAAGTGTATACACTCTAATCACTTAAGTGTTTAAGGTTCGATTCTCTCAATTCTCTACTAATCTTTCCTTCTAAAGCTTTCTCTTCTTCTACCAATCAACAGAAATTTAATGCATGACTACACATATCAAGAGGTGTTTTAAGGGTTGTAATGGGGTTAGGGTAAATGTAGGATTGTATTTGGTCAAGTGGACTAAAATCTGAATCCTCAATTAACCTAAACTTCCCACCTAACCTAAGACAATCCATGTAATTAAAATGTAAAATCTAACTATCCATTAACCATGTTTTGCACATATTCATGCATCCCAAATTGAGTACAAGTCTTATGCATTACTACCAACATTTACTTTGGGGCATTTTGTCCCCTTTTTATTGTTTGCTCTTTTTTTTTTTTTCTCTTTTTTTTCTACTTTTTTCTTTTCTTTTCTTTTGTTTTTCTCAATGTATATGATTAAAGTATCGAATGCAATAATATGTGTTCAACCATTATTTTGCACATTTTCACAAGAATATACAACACCCAATTCTCAAATGAAATATTGGCAAACCCAGCTTCCCCACACTTAAATCATGAGCACTCTCACTAGTCTAAGCTAACCAAGAATTCAAATTAGGGACATTATTGTTTTCTGCTTAGAGTTAGTGATGAGCTAAAGTAAAGAACAAAGGGGTGAAATAGGCTCAACTTTAGTTTTCAAAGGATAATGAAAAGGTAGGGCTATATGGGTATGTAAGCTCAGTGAAATAAGGCCTCAATCATGTAAGTGTATGCATACATCAAATAATGAAAATATAGAATTAAGCAAGACAAAGATCACAATTTTAGAGAGAACAACACACACCAAAACATAATATTGGTTGATAAAATGTAACCAATCGAATAGGCTCAAAATCTCACTGGTTTTGTGTGTTCGAGCTCTAAACCATGTTCCAAAATAAAATTCTTCAAACAAGTTTAACAAAAGTTTTAATTCAAGTTAGTGAAATTCTATAAAATAATTTCTTGGAAAAGAGTTCATCACTTCAACCAAGCAGTGGTAGAATATGCACGAAATCAAACCAACATGCAATCAAACATGCAAATGCAATAATTAATTTAACAAAGAAAATTAAACATCGGTGTTGATGACAGGAAAGTAACTAACCAACGGAGATCGGTATCGACCTCCCAACATTTAATGATTGCACCGTCCTCGGTGCATGCTGAGATGCACACGTGGATAGGGGTTTGTGAGCTACAACTGCTGCTCTTTAATGGATTGTGCAGATGGACTTGTTGTTCGCCCCATTTAAAAGCTGTTCCTTTCTCTTTCTTGATGGCCATCCTGAAAGAAGAGAGAAAGGAAGAAGAGTAACCCACAAACAAAGACAGGAAAACAAATAGAATATGGGTGGGTTGATGCCAAATAATGAGGATCTCAACTACACGGTAGCTATAACATGCAAGTGAGGAAACAGTAGAAGCAAATGGCATATAAATAGTGCAAAAATTGCAATAATGGGGGAGAGAGTGTGGGTAATAGAAGACAATATAAATGTATATCAATGCAAATGGAATACAAGTAATATAAAAATGAGCATTGACTTATAATTAATAACACCCAACCATTTAAAACAAGTCACGAAGCACCAAAATAATTCAAGAAAAGATGCAACAGTTGAATAAGAACATGTAACACCAATGGTAAAAGAGAAGATTAGAAAAAGAGATAAAAATATGAATAAAATTAAAATGCAATGAAGGAAAGTATGCAAATGCAGCATGTAAAAAAGAAGGAAAGAGAATAATGATGAGAAGGGAGGAGAAGATAGTAAGAAAGAAGGAGGATAGAAGAAAAAGAAAGAAGAGAGAAGGAGAGAAGGGACCGGAGAACTGGGCGGCGCACTAGTTAAGTGAGGCGGCGTGAGAGACGCGCACGCGTATGGCACGTGTACGCGTGGATGTGCAAGAGTGAAGGGGCGCATGAGCGTCAAGCACGCGTACGCGTGCCTCTGGGTGTGCTAATCGCGCGCGTCCAGCCCCGCGCATGTACAACTCTCTGGTCAGTCTAGGTAGGGGGCCGAGATTGCAAATGATGCGTGCGCATCCTGCACGCGCACGCGTGGATGGCCATATGTGGGAAAGGATGCGCATGCGTCAGGGGCACGTACGCGAAGGTGAATTTGTGCGTCTAGCATAGTACCTACCTCATACCAGCACAATGCTCAGGAAAACATGGTTTTACGCCGATTTCCAAATGCACGCAGGCGCACCCTAGGCACAGACGCGTGGGTCGCCAAATGGTAAAGGAACGCACATGCGTACGCATGGGTTGGATTGTGCCCAAAGCACATTTCGTGCCCAGTTCACGCGTAACTCACTTGTCAATACAACCCATTTCGCATTCATGTAGGACGCGGATGCGTACTAGGCACGCGAGCGTCAAATGCCCCTTTTTTATATGCAGAATGCGAGAGGGGATGCAAAATGTATGTAGGACACTGAGAAAAATGAAACAAAATAAAACTAAGGAAGAAAAGGAACGATTATACCATGGTGGGTTGTCTCTCACCTAGCACTTTTAGTTATTGTCCTTAAGTCAGACATTTTCTTTCCTCTGTCCTAACACTGCCCCAACTACAAAATCAGATGCATCACACATCAGTTCGAATGGTAAATTCCAATCAAGTGGGGTGATGATAGGAGCTGAGGATAGCTTCTTTTTCAAGTTTTCAAATGCTAGCATGCACTTCTCATCAAAGATAAATGGTGTATCAGACATTAGGAGATTGCTTAAGGGCTTGGCTATCTTTGAAAAATCTTTAATAAACCTTCTATAGAAGGCAGCATGTCCCAAAAAGCTCCTAATTGCCTTGACATCACTTGGTGGAGCTAATTTTTCAATTAGCTCCACCTTAGCTCTGTCTACCTGTAGGCAAACACTCCATATGGGCATGTGAATGATGTTTTCTCTTGGTCTCTTGGATCAACCACTATTTGGTTATATCCTGGATAACCATTTAGAAAACAATAATATGCATGTCCTGCAAGTCTTTCCAGCATCTGATCCATGAAAGGAAGTGGGAAATGATCTTTTCGTGTGGCTTCATTGAGCTTTCTGTAGTCAATACACATCCTCCATCCTGTGACGGTTCTTGTAGGGATTAGCTCATTTCTTTCGTTGGGTACTGACGAGCGGATAATTTATACGCTTTTTGGCATTGTTTTTAATATGTTTTTAGTATGTTTTAGTTAGTTTTTAGTATATTTTTATTCGTTTTTAGTTAAAATTCACTTTTCTGGACTTTACTATGAGTTTTTGTGTTTTTCTGTGATTTCAGGTATTTTCTGGCTGAAATTGAGGGACCTGAGCAAAAATCTGATTCAGAGGCTGAAAAGGATTGCAGATGCTGTTGGATTCTGACCTCCCTGCACTCGAAGTGGATTTTCTAGAGCTACAGAAGCTCAATTGGCGCGCTCTCAACGGCGTTGAAAAGTAGACATCCTGGGCTTTCCAGCAATATATAATAGTCCATACTTTGCCCGAGATTTGATGGCCCAAACTGGCGTTCCAAATCAGCTCAAAACTGCCTGGCGTTAAACGCCGGAACTGGCACAAGAATGGGAGTTAAACGCCAAAACTGGCACAAAAGCTGGCGTTTAATTCCAAGAGAAGTCTCTACATGAAAATGCTTCAATGCTCAGCCCAAGCACACACCAGGTGGGCCCGGAAGTGGATTTTTATGTAATTTACTCATCTTTGTAAACCCTAGGCTACTAGTTCTCTACAAATAGGACCTTTTGCTATTGTATTTTCATCTTGGTTCTTCTGGTTCCCTCTCTGGGGCCGAAGCCAAAGATCACTTTTGTTCTTATGTATTTTCAACGGTGGAGTTTCTACACACCATAGATTAAGGTGTGGAGCTCTGCTGTACCTCGAGTATTAATGCAATTACTATTGTTCTTATATTCAATTCAGCTTATTCTTGTTCTAAGATATTCATTTGCACCCAAGAACATGATGAATGTGATGATTATGTGACACTCATCATCACTCTCACTTATGAACGAGTGCCTGACAACCACTTCTGTTCTACAAGCAAACAAGGCTAGAATGTTTATCTCTTGGATCCCTTAATCGGAATCTTCGTGGTATAAGTTAGAATTGATGGCGGCATTCAAGAGAATCCGGAAGGTCTAAACCTTGTGATGAAAGGATAATTTATACGCTTTTTGGCATTGTTTTTAGGTAGTTTTTAGTAAGTTTAAGCTACTTTTAGGGATGTTTTCACTAGTTTTTATGTTAAATTCACATTTTTGGACTTTACTATGAGTTTGTGTGTTTTTCTGTGATTTCAGGTAAATTCTGGCTAAAATTGAGGGACTTGAGCAAAACTCTAAAGAAGGCTGACAAAAGGACTGCTGATGCTGTTGGAATCTGACCTCCCTGCACTCCAAATGGATTTTCTGGAGCTACAGAACTCCAATTGGCGCGCTCTCAACGGCGTTGGAAAGTAGACATCCAGAGCTTTCCAGCAATATATAATAGTCCATACGTTATTCGAAGATTGACGACGTAACTTGGCGTTGAACGCCAAGTTCATGCTGCTGTCTGGAGTTAAACGCTAGAAAAACGTCATGATCCGGAGTTGAACGCCCAAAACACGTCATAACTCGAAGTTCAACTCCAAGAAAAGCCTTAGCTCGTGGATTGATCAAGCTCAGCCCAAACATACACCAAGTGGGCCCCGGAAGTGAATTTATGCATCAATTACTTACTCATGTAAACCCTAGGAGCTAGTTTATTATAAAGAGAACATTTATCTATTGTATTAGACATCTTTTGACAGTTTAATCTCTTGACTATTCGGTCACTTGATCATGGAGAGGGCTGGCCATTCGGCCATGCCTGAACCTTTCACTTGTGTATTTTCAACGGTGGAGTTTCTGCACACCATAGATTAAGGGTGTGGAGCTCTACTGTACCTCAAGTATTAATGCAATTCCATTGTCTTTTATTCAAATCTCTCTTATTCTTATTCCAAGATATTCATTCGTACCCAAGAACATGATGAATGTGATGATAAGTAACCCTCATTATCATTCTCACTTATGAACGCACGTGATTGACAACCACTTCCGTTCTACATGCAACCGAGCTTGAATGTGTATCTCTTAGATTCCCCAACAGAATCTTCGTGGTATAAGTTAGATAGATGGCGGCATTCATGAGGATCCGGAAAGTCTAAACCTTGTCTGTGGTATTCTGAGTAGGTTCCTGGGATTGAATGACTGTGACGAGCTTCAAACTCCTGAAGGCTGGGCGTGATGACAAGCGCAAAAGAATCAAGGGATTCTATTCCAACCTGATTGAGAACCGACAGATGATTAGCCGTGCTGTGACAGAGCATAGGAACGTTTTCACTGAGAGGATGGGATGTAGCCATTGACAACGGTGATGCCCTACATACAGCTTGCCATGGAAAGGCGTAAGAAGGATTGAGTTGAAGCAGTGGGAGAGCAGGCGTCCTTGAGCCATACAGTATCTCCATTCGCTTATCTGAAATTCCCACCAATGAATCTGCATGAGTACTCTATCCCTTTTATTATTTTTATTTTCTTATTTCTATTTTCAAAAACCCATAAACCAATTTAATCTGCCTAACTGAGATTTACAAGGTGACCATAGCTTGCTTCATACCAACAATCTCTGTGGGATCGACCCTTACTCACGTAAGGTTTATTACTTGGACGACCCAGTACACTTGCTGGTTAGTTGAACGGAGTTGTGAATTCAACTGGTGCCACAATAATGATTTCATACAAGTACAAAAGAACATGGATCACAATTTCGTCCACCAAGTTTTTGGCACCGTTGCCGGGGATTGTTCGAGTATGGACAACTGACGGTTCATCTTGTTGCTCAGGTTAGGTAATTTTCTTTTCAAAAATCTTTTTCAAAAATTTTTCCTTTATTTTTCGTTTTTCCAAAAAAATGTTTTTCGAAAAAAAAAATTTAATAAAAACACAAAAAAATTAGAAAATCATAAAAATCAAAAATATTTTGTGTTTCTTGTTTGAGTCTTGAGTCAATTTTTAAGTTTGGTGTCAATTGCATGCTTTTAAAATTTTTCTTGCATTTTTTTCGAAAATCTCATGCATTCATAGTTTTCTTCATGATCTTCAAGTTGTTCTTGATAAGTCTTCTTGTTTGATCTTGATGATTTCTTGTTTTGTGTTGTTTGTTGTTTTTCATGTGCACTTTTGCATTCATATTTTCCATGCATTAAAGATTTCTAAGTTTGGTGTCTTGCATGTTTTCTTTGCATCAAAAATTTTTCAAAAATTATGTTCTTGATGTTCATCATGATCTTCAAAGTGTTCTTGGTGTTCATCTTGACATTCATAGCATTCTTGCATGCATTCATTGTTTTGATCTAAAAATTTCATGCATTGAGTATTTTTGTTGTTTTTCTCTCTCATAATTAAAAAATTCAAAAATCAAAAAAATATCTTTTCCTTATTTTCCTCCAAAATTTCGAAATTTTGGGTTGACTTGGTCAAAAATTTTTCAAAATCAGTTGTTTCTTACAAGTCAAGTCAAAATTTCAATTTTAAAAATCTTATCTTTTCAAAATCTTTTTCAAAAATCATATCTTTTTCATTTTCTTTTATTTTTTTCGAAAATTTTAAAAATTATTTTTCAAAAATCTTTTTCTTATCTTTATATCATATTTTCGAAAATTAGCTAACAATTAATGTGATTGGTTCAAAAATTTGAAGTTTGTTACTTTCTTGTTAAGAAAGGTTCAATCTTTAAGTTCTAGAATCTTATCTTGTAGTTTCTTGTTAGTTGAGTCTTTTTAAAAATTATATCTTTTTCAAAATATCTTTTTATTAAAATTTTTATCTTATCTTTTTATCTTTTATCTTATCTTTTTCAAAAATTTTATCTTTTTCAAAATTTAATTTCAAAATATCTTATCTAACTTCTTATCTTCTTATCTTTTTCAAAATTTGATTTCAAATCTTTTTCAATCAACTAACTAACTTTTTGTTTGTTTCTTATCTTTTTCAAAACCAACTAACTACCTATCCCTCTCTAATTTTCGAAAATTCTCCCTCTCTTTTTCAAAAATTCTTTTTGTTTTAAATTTTAATTTTAACTATATTTTGTCTTTGATTTTCGAAAATTACTAACCTCTTTTTCAAAAATTATTTTCGAAAATTTCTCTTCTCTTCTCTTATTCTATTTAATTATTTAATTACTAACACTTCTCTTCACCTCTCTTCATCCACAAATCCGAATCTCCCTCTTCATTCTTCTACCTCTTTCTTCTTCTACTAACATAAAGGAATCTCTATACTGTGACATAGAGGATTCCTCTTTCTTTTCTTGTTTTCTTCTCTTTCATATGAGCAGGAACAGGGAAAAAGGCACTCTTGTTGAAATTGATCCAGAACCTGAAAGGACTTTGAAGAGAAAAATAAAAGAAGCTAAATTATAACAATCCAGAAATAACCTTTCAGAAATTTTCGAACAAGGGAAGGAGATGGCAGCCGAAAATAATAATAATAATAATGCAAGGAGAATGCTTGGTGACTTCACAAAGCCAACATCCAAGTTTGATGGAAGAAGCATCTCCATTCCTGCCATTGGAGCCAATAACTTTGAGCTGAAACCTCAGCTAGTTGCCTTGATGCAACAAAACTGCAAGTTTTATGGACTTCCATCTGAAGATCCTTATCAGTTCTTAACTGAGTTCTTGCAGATCTGTGAGACTGTAAAGACGAATGGAGTTGATCCTGAAGTCTACAGACTCATGCTTTTCCCTTTTGCTGTAAGAGACAGAGCTAGAATATGGTTGGATTCACAACCTAAGGATAGCCTGGACTCCTGGGATAAGCTGGTCACTGCCTTCTTGGATAAATTCTTTCCTCCTCAAAAGCTGAGCAAGCTGAGAGTGGATGTTCAAACCTTCAAACAAAAAGATGGTGAATCCCTCTATGAAGCTTGGGAAAGATACAAGCAGCTGACCAAAAGATGTCCATCTGACATGTTTTCAGAATGGACCCTATTAGATATATTCTATTATGGTCTCTCTGAATTTTCGAAAATGTCATTGGACCATTCTGCAGGTGGATCTATTCACCTGAAGAAAACGCCTGAAGAGGCTCAAGAACTCATTGACATGGTTGCAAACAACCAATTCATGTATACCTCTGAGAGGAATTCCGTGAATAATGGGATACCTCAGAAGAAAGGAGTTCTTGAAATTGATGCTCTGAATGCCATATTGGCTCAGAACAAAATGTTGACTCAACAGGTCAACATTATCTCTCAAAATCTGAATGGATTGCAACATGCATCCAACAGCACTAGAGAGGCAGCTTCTGAAGAAGCTTATGATCCTGAGAACCCTGCCATGGCAGAGGTCAATTACATGGGTGAACCTTATGGAAATACCTATAACCCATCATGGAGAAATCATCCAAATTTCTCCTGGAAGGATCAACAAAAACCTCAACAAGGCTTTAACAATGGTGGACGCAATATGCTGAGCAATAGTAAGCCATATCCATCATCTTCTCAGCAACAGACAGAGAATTCTGAACAAAACACTTCTAATTTAGTCAATATAGTCTCTGATCTGTCAAAAGCCACTTTCAGTTTCATGAATGAAACAAGATCCTCCATTAGAAATCTGGAGGCACAAGTAGGCCAGCTGAGTAAGAAAGTCATTGAAACTCCTCCCAGTATTCTCCCAAGCAATACAGAAGAGAATCCAAAAGGAGAGTGCAAGGCCATTGATCTGATCAAAGTGGCCGAATGCACTAGGGAGGAGGAGGACAAAAATCCTAGTAAGGAAGACCTCCTGGGACGTCCATCAAGCAAGAAGGAGTTTCCTAATAAGGATCCAGAGGAATCTGAGGCTCATATAGAGACCATAGAGATTCCATTAAATCTCCTTCTGCCATTCATGAGCTCTGAAGACTATTCTTCCTCTGAAGAGGATGAAGATGTGACTGGAGAGCAAGTTGCTCAATACTTAGGAGCTATCATGAAGCTGAATGCTAAGCTGTTTGGTAATGAGACTTGGGAAAGTGAACCCCCCTTGCTCATTAGTGAACTAGATACTTGGATTCAGAAAACTCTACCTCAAAAGAAACAAGATCCTGGCAAGTTCCTAATACCTTGTACCATAGGCACCATGAGCTTTGAAAAAGCTCTATGTGATCTAGGGTCAGGGATAAATCTTATGCCACTCTCTGTAATGGAGAAGCTGGGGATCATTGAGGTACAACCTGCCTTGTTCTCATTGCAATTGGCAGATAAGTCATTGAGACAAGCTTATGGAATAGTAGAGGACGTGCTAGTAAAGGTTGAAGGCCTTTACATCCCTGCTGATTTCATAATCCTAGACACTAGGAAGGAAGATGATGAATGCATCATCCTAGGAAGACCTTTCCTAGCCACAGCAGGAGCTGTGATAGATGTCAACAGAGGTGAGTTAGTCCTTCAATTGAATGGGGACTACCTTGTGTTTAAGGCACATGGCCATCCCTCTGTGACAAAAGAGAGTAAGCATGAAGAGCTTCTCTCAGTTCAGAGTCAAGAAGAGCCCACACAGTCAAACTCTAAGTTTGGTGTTAAGATCCCATATCCAAACTCTAAGTTTGGTGTGGACAACTATACAACATTGACCTGATCACCTTGTGGCTCCATGAGAGCCACTGTCAAGCTATTGACATTAAAGAAGCGCTTGTTGGGAGGCAACCCAATTTTATTTATCTAATTTTATTTTATTTTGTTTTATTGTTATTTTTGTGTTTTATTAGGTACATGATCATGAGAAGTCACGAAAAAAATCAAAAAAATTAAAAACAGAGTCAAAAACAGAAGAAAAAAATTTTCACCCTGGAGGACGCACGGGCTGGCGTTCAACGCCAGTAAGATGCATCTGGCTGGCGTTCAACGCCAGAACAGAGCACCATTCTGGCGCTGAACGCCAAAAACAAGCAACATCCTGGCGCTGAACACCAGGAATGTGCCTGGAGGAGACAAGCTGGCGTTAAACGCCAGCAACAAGCATGAAACTGGCGTTTAACGCCAGAAACATGCATTACATGGGCGTTGAACGCCCAAAACGTGCACCAATGGGCGTTTGAACGCCAGAATGATGCACGAAGGCATTTTACATGCCTATATGGTGAAGGAATGGTATTTCTTTTCACCTCAGGATCTGTGGACCCCACAGGATCCCCTCAGAATCTGTGGACCCCACAGGATCCCCACCTACCATATTCCTACCTTTTCTTTTAATCCTAATCACACTCTCCTAATCCAAATCTCATTTCACTCTTCCCCATATCACACTTCCCAAAAACCTTCACCAATCACCTCAATTCCTCTTCCCAATTACCCCATTCACCATTCACATCAACCCACTCTTCCCCATAAACCCAACCTACCTTCATAAAATTCAGATTCATTTTCCCACCCATTCCCACCCAAATTGGCCGAACCTATACCCTCCCCTCTCCCTATAAATACCCTTCCACTCTTCTTCATTTTCACGCATCACAAACCCACATTCTCCCACATAGCCGAACCAACTCTTCCCCCTCTCTTCCCTATTCTCTTCTTCTTCTACTACTTTTCTTTTCTTTCTTGCTCGAGGGAGAGCAAAATTTTAAGTTTGGTGTGGTAAAAGCATAAGCTTTTTGTTTTTCCATTACCATCAATGGCACCTAAGGCCGGAGTATCCTCTAGAAAAGGGAAAGGGAAGACAAAAGCTTCCACCTCCGAGTCATGGGAGAAGGAAAGATTCATCTCCAAGAGCCATCAAGACCACTTCTATGATGTTGTGGCAAAGAAGAAGGTGATCCCCGAGGTCCCTTTCAAGCTCAAAAAGAATGAGTATCCGGAAATCCGACATGAAATCCAAAGAAGAGGTTGGGAAGTCCTAGCCAACCCCATGCAACAAGTCGGAATATTGATGGTTCAAGAGTTCTATGCCAATGCATGGATCACTAGGAACCATGATCAAAGTATGAACCCGAATCCAAAGAACTATCTCACAATGGTTCGGGGGAAATACTTAGATTTTAGTCCGGAAAATGTGAGGTTGGCGTTTCACTTGCCTATGATGCAAGGAGATGAACGCCCCTACACTAGAAGGGTCAACTTTAATCAAAGGTTGGACCAAGTCCTTACGGACATATGTGTGGAAGGAGCCCGATGGAGAATAGACTCCAAAGGCAAGCCAGTCCAACTAAGAAGACTGGACCTCAAGCCTGTAGCTAGAGGATGGTTAGAGTTCATCCAAAGATCCATCATTCCTACAAGTAACCGATCTGAAGTTACTGTGGATCAGGCCATCATGATCCATAGCATCATGATTGGAGAGGAAGTAGAAGTTCATGAGGTCATCTCCAATGAACTCTACAAAATAGCCGACAAGTCCTCACCCATGGCACGGCTAGCCTTCCCTCACCTTATATGCCATCTATGCTACTCAGCTGGAGTTATCATAGAAGGAGATGTCTCCATTGAAGAAGACAAGCCCATCACCAAGAAAAGGATGGAGCAAGCAATAGAAGCTCCTCACGGCCCTCAAGAAATGCATGAGGAAGCTCACCATCAACAAATTTCTGAGATGCCTCAAGGAATGCACTTTCCTCCCAACAACTATTGGGAGCAACTCAATACCTCCTTAGAAGATTTGAGCCATAATGTGGAACAGTTAAGGGTGGAACATCATGAACACTCCATCATTCTCGAAGAAATAAGAGAAGATCAAAGAGCAATGAGGGAGGAGCAACAAAGGCAAGGAAGGGACATAGAAGAGCTTAAGGACATTGTTGGTCCTTCAAGAAGAAGACGCCACTAGAGGTGGATTCATTCCTTATTCTTTATTTCTTTCTGTTTTCGGTTTTTAGTATTATGCTTATTTATGTTTTGTGTCTTTATTTCATGATCATTAGTATGTAACCATGCCTTAAAGCTATGAATAAAATCCATTAATCCTTCACCTCTCTTAAATGAAAAATGTTTTAATTCAAAAGAACAAGAAGTACATGAATTTCGAATTTATCCTTGAATTTAATCTAATTATATTGATGTGGTGGCAATACTTTTTGTTTTCTGAATGAATGCTTGAACAGTGCATATTTTTGATCTTGTTGTTTATGAGTGTTAAAATTGTTGGCTCTTGAAAGAATGATGAACAAAGAGAAATGTTACTGATGATCTGAAAAATCATGAAATTGATTCTTGAAGCAAGAAAAAGCAGTGAAAAAGGAAGCTTGCGAAAAAAAAAAAGTGGCGAAAAAAAAATAGAAAGAAAAAGAAAGAGCAGTAGAAAAAGCCAATAGTCCTTAAAACCAAAAGGCAAGGGTAAAAAGGATCCAAGGCTTTGAGCATCAATGGATAGGAGGGCTCAAGGAAATAAAATCCAGGCCTAAGCGGCTAAATCAAGCTGTCCCTAACCATGTGCTTGTGTCATGAAGGTCCAAGTGAAAAGCTTGAGACTGAGTGGTTAAAGTCGTGATCCAAGGCAAAAGAGTGTGCTTAAGAGCTCTGGACACCACTAACTGGGGACTCTAGCAAAGCTGAGTCACAATCTGAAAAGGTTCACCCAGTTATGTGTCTGTGGCATTTGTGTATCCGGTGGTAATACTGGAAAACAAAGTGCTTAGGGCCACGACCAAGACTCATAAGTAGCTGTGTTCAAGAATCAACATGCTTAACTAGGAAAGTCAATAACACTATCCAAAATTCTAAGTTCCCAGAGATGCCAATCACTCTGAAATTTATAATTAACATTCATTGATATTCTGAAATTTATAGTATATTCTCTTCTTTTATCCTATTTGATTTTCAGTTGCTTGGGGACAAGCAACAATTTAAGTTTGGTGTTGTGATGAGCGGATAATTTATACGCTTTTTGGCATTGTTTTTAGGTAGTTTTTAGTAAGTTTAAGCTACTTTTAGGGATGTTTTCACTAGTTTTTATGTTAAATTCACATTTCTGGACTTTACTATGAGTTTGTGTGTTTTTCTGTGATTTCAGGTAAATTCTGGCTAAAATTGAGGGACTTGAGCAAAACTCTAAAGAAGGCTGACAAAAGGACTGCTGATGCTGTTGGAATCTGACCTCCCTGCACGCGAAATGGATTTTCTGGAGCTACAGAACTCCAATTGGCGCGCTCTCAACGGCGTTGGAAAGTAGACATCCAGAGCTTTCCAGCAATATATAATAGTCCATACTTTATTCGAAGATTGACGACGTAACTTGGCGTTGAACGCCAAGTTCATGCTGCTGTCTGGAGTTAAACGCCAGAAAAACGTCATGATCCGGAGTTGAACGCCCAAAACACGTCATAACTCGAAGTTCAACTCCAAGAAAAGCCTTAGCTCGTGGATTGATCAAGCTCAGCCCAAACATACACCAAGTGGGCCCCGGAAGTGAATTTATGCATCAATTACTTACTCATGTAAACCCTAGGAGCTAGTTTATTATAAAGAGAACATTTATCTATTGTATTAGACATCTTTTGACAGTTTAATCTCTTGACTATTCGGTCACTTGATCATGGAGAGGGCTGGCCATTCGGCCATGCCTGAACCTTTCACTTGTGTATTTTCAACGGTGGAGTTTCTGCACACCATAGATTAAGGGTGTGGAGCTCTGCTGTACCTCAAGTATTAATGCAATTCCATTGTCTTTTATTCAAATCTCTCTTATTCTTATTCCAAGATATTCATTCGTACCCAAGAACATGATGAATGTGATGATAAGTAACCCTCATTATCATTCTCACTTATGAACGCACGTGATTGACAACCACTTCCGTTCTACATGCAACCGAGCTTGAATGTGTATCTCTTAGATTCCCCAACAGAATCTTCGTGGTATAAGTTAGATAGATGGCGGCATTCATGAGGATCCGGAAAGTCTAAACCTTGTCTGTGGTATTCTGAGTAGGTTCCTGGGATTGAATGACTGTGACGAGCTTCAAACTCCTGAAGGCTGGGCGTGATGACAAGCGCAAAAGAATCAAGGGATTCTATTCCAACCTGATTGAGAACCGACAGATGATTAGCCGTGCTGTGACAGAGCATAGGAACGTTTTCACTGAGAGGATGGGATGTAGCCATTGACAACGGTGATGCCCTACATACAGCTTGCCATGGAAAGGAGTAAGAAGGATTGAGTTGAAGCAGTGGGAGAGCAGGCGTCCTTGAGCCATACAGTATCTCCATTCGCTTATCTGAAATTCCCACCAATGAATCTGCATGAGTACTCTATCCCTTTTATTATTTCTATTTTCTTATTTCTATTTTCAAAAACCCATAAACCAATTTAATCTGCCTAACTGAGATTTACAAGGTGACCATAGCTTGCTTCATACCAACAATCTCTGTGGGATCGACCCTTACTCACATAAGGTTTATTACTTGGACGACCCAGTACACTTGCTGGTTAGTTGAACGGAGTTGTGAATTCAACTGGTGCCACAATAATGATTTCATACAAGTACAAAAGAACATGGATCACAATTTCGTCCACCACCTTGTCTGTTGTATTCTGAGTAGGATTCAATGATTGAATGACTGTGACAAGCTTCAAACTCGCGATTGTGGGGCGTTAGTGACAGACGCAAAAGAATCACTGGATTCTATTCCGACATGATCGAAAACCGACAGCTGAATAGCCGTGCCGTGACAGGGTGCGTTGGACATTTTCACTGAGAGGATGGGAGGTAGCCACTGACAATGGTGAAACCCTACATACAGCTTGCCATGGAAAGGAGTAAGAAGGATTGGATGAAGACAGTAGGAAAATAGAGGGACGGAAGGGACAAAACATCTCCATACGCTTATCTGAAATTCTCACCAATGAATTACATAAGTATCTCTATCTTTATCTTTATGTTTTATTCATACATCATCCATAACCATTTGAGTTTGCCTGACTAAGATTTACAAGGTGACCATAGCTTGCTTCATACCAACAATCTCCGTGGGATCGACCCTTACTCGCGTAAGGTTTATTACTTGGACGACCCAGTGCACTTGCTGGTTAGTTGTGCGAAGTTGTGATAAAGAGTTGGGATTACAATTGTGCGTACCATGTTGATGGCGCCATTGATGATCACAATTTCGTGCACTAGGTACCACAGTGATTCCTCCTTTCTTGGGGACCACTTGAACTGGACTGACCCATGGGCTATCGAAAATTGGGTAGATTATTCCTCCTGCCACAACTTCATGACTTTTTTCTGTACTACTTCCTTCATAGCTGGATTCAACCTTCTTTGGGGCTGAATGGAAGGTTTGGCATCCTCTTCCAAAAGTATCTTATGCATGCATATGGCTGAACTGATTCCCTTCAAGTCAGCAAGTGTCCATCCAATGGCATCCTTATATTTTTGCAAGACTTGAAGCAACTTTTCCTCTTGTTCTTGGCTGAGGGCTGAGTTTATGATCACTGAATAACTTTTATTTTCTCCCAAGTATGCATACTTGAGAGTGGGTGGCAGTGCCTTCAGCTCAAGTTTGGGTACTTCTTTTCTTTCATCCTTCTCTTCTAGTGTGCTTTGAACATGCATTTCAGTGGCTGCAGCTTCTTCGCTTGATGCTAATTCTTCTTCTTCTATTAATTCCTCAAGTTCTTCTTCAAGAGTTTCTTGCACCAAAGCCTCCACCAAGTCCAACCTCATACATTCTCCCAATGAGTTATGTGGGTAACTCATGGCTTTAAACACATTGAATATCATTTTCTCCTCATATAATCTAAGGACAAGTTCACCCTTTTGGACATCAATGATGGCTCCGGCAGTGGCCAAGAATGGCCTTCCCAGGATGATGGAAGTCTTCGCTCCTTCCTCCATGTCTAATACTATAAAATCTGCTGGAAAGATGAAGTCTTCCACCTTCACCAACAAGTCTTCTACTATTTCGTGGGAAAACTTGAATGATCTGTCTGCTAGTTGCAGGGCCATTCTTGTTGGTTTGGCTTTCTCAATCTTCATTTTTTTCATCATTGCTAAGGACATCAGATTTATGCTAGCTCCTAGATTGCATAAAGCCTTTTCCACTGTGATTTTCCCTATGATACAAGGGATTTGGAAGCTCCCAGGATCCTTCAATTTTTGGGGCAATTTGTGTTGGATGATGGAACTGCATTCTTCAGTGAGTACCACAGTCTCATTGTTCTTCCAGCTTCTCTTCTTGGTCATCAATTCCTTCAAGAACTTGGCGTAAAGTGGCATTTGCTCTATTGCTTCAGCAAAGGGTATGTTAATTTGTAGTTTCTTGAAGATTTCCAAGAATCTTGAGAACTGGTTATCCTCTACCTTCTTCTTTAACTGCAGCTGCTGGGGGTATGGAGCTTTTGAGAGGCATGGTTTGAGCGCTTCTCCTTCTTGATGTGACTTAGGGATGGAGATTTGAGTTCCCTCTTGTCCCTTGTCTTCTTCATTCAAATTCTTCTTTGGTAGTTTCTTATGGGTCTCCTTCAATTCTTTTTCATTTATGAGGGTGATAGCTTGATATTCCTCCATTGGCACTGAGTTAGTGTTGCTGCAAATGTTGTGTCTAGAGGCCTGCTTGAATAAGTAATCAATCTGTGTTTCAAGTTTCTTGATGGCAGCATCTTGATTTTGCATGTTGAATTTCCTTACATATGCTTCCAAGTAGGGTCTCAATCTTTGAAAGTCTATCCTCGGTTAGTTATGGTGGGTTGGGATTAGGTGGTTGTTGATAGGACCTCTGTGAGAGGATGTTGGTGAGTTACATTATTGTTGGGGTTGTGGTTGTGGCGTCTCTGGTCTGGCCTTGGTCTTGTTGATTTCCCCACCCAAAGTTGGGGTGATTTCTCCATCCAGAGTTGTAAGTTTTGGAGTATGGATCACGGATTTGTCTAGGTGAGTTTCCAACATAGTTGGCTTGTTTCTAGTCGCCTTCTTCTCCTATATTCACTCCTTCTTGAGCTGGTGATAAAGTGATGACTGCTGCAACATAATTTTCCTCCACCTTCTTGGTAAGATCTGCTAGCTGCTTGTTGATCATCTTATTTTGAGCTAGCAATGCATCCATGTGATTCAGCTCCATTACTCCTCGAGTGTTGCTTCTTTCAGAGGCATAGAAGTAGTCATTCTCAGCTACTGTTTCAATGACATCTATGGCTACTGTTTCAATGACATATATGACTTCTTCAATGGTTTTCTTCTTGTTTAGAGATCCCCTTGCTGAATGGTCTACAGGCTTCTTTGACTCTTAGAAAGACCTTCATAGAAAATGTGAAGTTGAACCCATTCATTGAGAGTCTCACCATCTTGTTGTCTGAAGGTTTGCACCTCAGCTCTCAGCCTGTTAATTCTTTGAAGAGGGTAGAATCTTGCCAAAAACTTGTTCACCACATCTTAATAATTTGTCAAGCTCTCCTTTGGGAAGGATTCAAGCCACCTGGATGCTTTGTCCCTGAGTGAAAAAGGGAACAAAAGTAGCCTATAGACATCTTGGTGGACTCCATTAGACTTCACAGTGTCATAAATTCTCAGGAAGGTGGTTAGATGTTGATTGGGGTCTTCTTGAGCACTTCCTCCAAATGAACAATTGTTCTGAACAAGGGTGATTAGCTGGGGTTTTAATTCAAAGTTGTTGGCATATATGGTGGGCTTTTGGATTCTACTTCCACAGTTTCCTGGATTTGGATTGATGTAGGAGCCTAGAACTCTCCTTTCTTGCCCAGCATGGTTTGCAGGGCCTTCTCTATCATGCTTGTGAGCTTCTCCTTCATGATTGTTTTCCATGTTCTCCTCCATGTTGGTTTCAAAATACTCTTCCTATTCCTCAGCACCAACAACTCCTTTCCCTCTTGCTTTCTTCCTTAGTCTCCAAAGTGTTCTTTCAGGTTCTAAATCGAAGAAAGTTGAAGCTCCCCCTCTTCTCCCTATCATACAACTAACAAAACAAACAGCAAGAGATGAAATGAAGAAATTATTCTTGTTAGAGTGATTGTTAGTGTGAGTGGTACAAATTATCAAATAGTTAGTGGGTTAGTGAGCAGAATTGTAAATAATAATAGAGAAAGAAAGAAAATAGAGGGGGTATAGGGGGTGAGGAAGAAACGAAACAAACTGAAGGTGAATAACTGAATAAAGTAAACAAACAAAAGAAAAAATACTCAATCTAGTGCACTTCCAACTTAATCATTGTTGATACAGAATCAATCCCCTGCAACGGCGGCATAAAATTGATGCATGAAAACTTGTCTCTCAACAAATTTCCCTTCGGCAAGTACACCGAATTATCATCAAGTAAAAACTCACAATAGAGTGAGGTCGAATCCCACAGGGATTGATTGGTCAAGCAACTTTAGTTGGAAGAGTATGCTAGTTAAGCTAAACAGAATGTAGTTTGAGAATTGCAAAAAATTAAATGGCAGGAAAGTAAATAGCAAAAAATAAAGTGCAGAATCTTAGATGGGGATTTGGGGAAATGAGCATAAAGATAAATGGCAGAAAGTAAAGAGAATGGGTAAGATCAAAAATGGGGAATTCATTGGGCTCAGGAGATGTTGTATTCTTCGGATCAAATTCATTTTCATCTCTTCTTCAATCAAAGCATCTATTGATCTCCTTGGCAATCTTAAGTGTTTAGGTTCCAATTCCTTGGCAACCCAATCTCTATAAGCTTAGACAATTGCCCAATTCCCTGATTTCATTGCTCATGGGAAGAGATAAAGTGTGGTCACTGATTATACCACATGTATTTCCAAATCAAAGTGTTGGGAGGATTACATGTCACTATATCCGCTCAGACCCCAATTTGGTCCAACATGAGAAAGCATTTCTAGCATGATCTCATCATCCCTTTTCCAAGGCTTAGAGGAGATCCAATTATGGAGAGTTTCTTTTCCAAGACAACTAACCAATTGAATTAAGATCGAAAGCTTTCTAGTAAATGAAAAGAGAAGAAAGAAGAAGAGAATGAAAACTATAATTGATCCATCAAATTACAACAGAGCTCCCTAACCCAATGGAAGGGGTTTAGTTGTTCATAGCTCTCGAAATGGAAAATGGCAGAAAAGAATACATCCCTAGCTAAAAGTGCAGAAAAGTAAATATACAAAGGGTAGTTCTCCAAAGTGCCAAGCTTCTCTATAGTTTAAAACTACTCCTATATATACTACTTCTCTTGATCTTCTAGTGAGTTCTTCAAGTCTTGGATGTGGGCCTTAGATCTTGAGTTGAAGCAGTTTCAACCTTTAGTGGTCTCAGCTTGTAGAAAAGTATGAATTAGGTATAGGCGTTAGTGAAGTTAACGTTAAGTGACATTGTGGGTTCGAGAACGTTAGTGGCAATCACCTTTTTCACTAACGTTCTAACCCCATATAATCCACGTTAACTCCAACGTTAGTGGCACTAACGTGACCACTAACGTTTCCTTATGAACCTTCGCAAGCGTTATTGGGACTCACCTTTCCCAATAACGTTGCCTTGTGCCCCTTGTCCCTACGTTAACCGTTGTCACTAACGCTCCAAGTGCCCCTACTCTCCACGTTAGAGCTCACGTTAACTAAGTTAACGTGGCTACTAACGTGGTAGTGAATGTCATCTCCAATGTTAGTGACAAAGGTGAGTGTCACTAATGTTGGCTCATCAATCTTATCTCCACGTTAACTTTCACGTTAGTGGTCTTAACGTGACCAATAACGTGGGCAATGCTAGTTTGATCCAAAGTTAGTGACAAAGGTGAGTGTCACTAACGTTGGCATTGTTCCTCTCTTCCACGTTAGAGTTCACGTTAAGTAAGTTAATGTGACTCTTAACATGGTTCATTGCCACATTTTGGAGCATTAATGGTGTTCACATTTACCACTAACGTTGGAGCATTAGTGGTGTTCACATTTACCACTAACGTGGCAATTAACGTGGGCTTATGATGGCTTCACAGGCGTTATTGGTGATCACTTTTCTCATTAACGTTGCAAGCTCTTTCCCATTCCACGTTAGTGGTCACGTTAACAAGGTTAACGTGGCTACTAACATGGTTCTTCCTTGCTTCCTTTGTCCTGAAATCAAGCAAATAAAGCGCATCAAAGCTCTAGCCCAAGTTATGAGATTATGCATCATCAATTTGTCATGCAATCCTTGCAAGATCCTTATGAAATCATGTAAAATTCACAATAGTTGCTTGAATCAAGGTGTGAGTGTATTTTCATCCAAAACTTGCCTCATTCTCTAAGAAAATGCATAAAACTACCCTAAAGTAGTAAAGAAAAGGTTAGTAAAACTGGCCTAGATTCCCTGGCATCAACATCCAACACCTCTGAGGTAATATTGGAGAGGGTTATTCTCATATAAAGCATCATGAAGCGAGAAATTGTGAATGCTGGAGAGATGATTGCCAGCAAAATCAATAGGGTGCTAAAATGCACCAAGGATAGAACAAGGTTGGCATTTTCCAGCATCATTCAAAGGTTATGTGATAAAGCAGGGGTTGAGAAGATCATTGATGAGGTGCTGGTGGATCAAGAAAAGCCCATAACTGCCAAGAAGATGGCCAAAGTGGTAGTTGTCAACCCACTTCAAAGGGCCAAGGAGCACAGAGCTCATGCTCATGTGCTATAAGGGCAACCACAACAAGAAGAAGAGGCTGAAGATCAACCACATTACCTAGCACTTCCATCACCACCATACCAACAATTTCTGGAAGGTTTCAACCGGGAGCAATTACAAGGAAACATACACCAAATGAGAGGAAATATACACCACCTTGGAGAGGATGTCAACTAACTCAAGGAACAACAATAACATTGGGACCAAATAAATGAGAACATACAACAACTCCAAGGAAGTATGAAGTCAATGAAGGAGCAGCAAGAACAGTTCAACTGGGGTGAAATGTAAGGTGCACTCAACAAAATAGTGGAGCAAAACAAATGGCATCAGAGGAACCTTGCTGAGTTTAAGCATCTTTATGATGCTAGAATCATTTCAAGGAGGCAATATGATATCAACACACAAGCAAAGCTAAATCACTTATGTAATGCTATGGCAGCCTTGAACCCCGGATATCCAATATTCATGCAAGGAATGGAGGAGTTAAGCGCGAGGCAAGATAAAATTCTGGCTAAGCATAAGGAGGATGAAAGAAATTACATGAGAAAGCTGGGATTTTGGAAGCCCAAGGACACAAAGGCACAAGAAGGATCCTCCAAGAAGAAAGGCAACGGAAAAGGGCCAATGAACTGAAGTTGCTTAAGGTTGTTGAGTCTTATGGTTGACACTTTTAAAATTTTGAATTTCTGTTTAGTTTGCTTTATGTTTAAATTGCTATTTAATAATAGTTGCAATGCTAGGATAGTTTATGTTTAATGTCTGATTCCCTGAAGTCTTTTATGAGTCCTTTATGTTTACAAGAAAGAAAAGGCAATGTTGTTAAAAGTCTCATGATCATCAATAAAAGAATAGTTTGTTCCCATAAGAGTCTATGGTGAGTTGTGCACAAATTAGGAAGTTTGGTAAAATAGAGGTTTGGCAATTCTTTGTATACACTTCATTTTTTACTGAACTTTGGCGGGCCATAACTTGGCTTCAAGACCTCTAAACTTTTTCAAACTTATCTTAAATAAAAATTGGATATGTGAAGCTTACTGGTGCACGAAATTGCAATCACACTTTTGCAACTCCGCACAACTAACCAGCAAGTGTACTGGGTCGTCCAAGTAATACCTTGCGTGAGCAAGGGTCGATCCCACAGAGATTGTCGGCTTGAAGCAAGCTATGGTTATCTTGTAAATCTTAGTCAGGATATCAGAAATTATCAGGATTGATTGTGAAAAGCAAAAGAACATGAAATGATTACTTGTTTTGCAGTAACGGAGAATAGGTTGAGGTTTGGAGATGCTCCATCTTCTGAATCTCTGCTTTCCTACTGTCTTCTTCTTCAAGCACGCAAGTCTCCTTCCATGGCAAGCTGTATGCAGGGTTTCACCGTTGTCAATGGCTACCTCCCATCCTCTCAGTGAAAGCGATTGCATATGCTCTGTCACAGCATAGCGGAATTCATCTGTCGGTTCTCAATCAGGCCGGAATAGAATCCAGTGATTCTTTTGCGTCTGTCACTAACGCCCCGCCTTCAGGAGTTTGAAGCACGTCACAGTCATTCAGTCATTGAATCCTACTCAGAATACCACAGACAAGGTTTAGACCTTCCGGATTCTCTTGAATGCCGCCATCAGTCTAGCTTATACCACGAAGATTCCGATTAAAGAACCCAAGAGATAACTACTTAATCTAAGGTAGAACGGAGGTGGTTGTCAAGCACACGTTCATAGTTGAGAATGATGATGATTGTCACGGATCATCACATTCATCCGGATTAAGAACAAGTATTATCTTAGAATGGAAGCAAGCATGATTGAATGAGAAACAGTAGTAATTGCATTAATCCATCAAGACACAGCAGAGCTCCTCACCCCCAACCATGGGGTTTAGAGACTCATGCCGTGGAAGAAAACGTGTAAAAATGTCATGAGGTCATCCAAAGGTACTGATACAATGTCAAAAGATCCTATTAATAGTAAACTAGTAGCCTAGGGTGTACAGAAATGAGTAAATGACGTAAAAATCCACTTCTGGGTCCACTTGGTGTGTGCTTGGGCTGAGCAATGAAGCTTTTATGTGTAGAGACGTTTTCTGGAGTTAAACGCCAGTTCTCATGCCAGTTTGGGCGTTTAACTCCAAATTTTATGCCAGTTCCGGCGTTTAACGCTGGAATTTCTGAGGCTGTTTTGCCACGCCGGTTTGGGCCATCAAATCTTGGGCAAAGTATGGACTATCATATATTGCTGGAAAGCCCAGGATGTCTACTTTCCAATGCCGTTGAGAGCGCGCCAATTGGGCTTCTGTAGCTCCAGAAAATCCACTTCGAGTGCAGGGAGGTCAGAATCCAACAGCATCTGCAGTCCTTTTTGGTCTCGGAATCAGATTTTTGCTCAGGACCCTCAATTTCAGCCAGAAAATACCTGAAATCACAGAAAAACACACAAACTCATAGTAAAGTCCAGAAAAGTGAATTTTAGCTAAAAACTAATAAAAATATACTAAAAACTAACTAAATTATACTAAAAACACACTAAAAACAATGCCAAAAAGCATACAAATTATCCGCTCATCACTTACGCCATTTGAAATATGGAGTAAAAATAATTTTTAACGAAATGTTATGCTCGTCAAAAGTTTGGTATGTAAAGGTATTTTTTGCAGAACTTAAACAGCTTTTTACCATTCCTAAGGGGCATGTGTACGCGACACACATAAACGACACGGATGTTTTATTTTATCTAGACGTCTCACGTATGCGGGCGTACGTGAGAAGGGATTTTCCAGGCTTGCGTACGCGAGTGAGTGGCACGCAATGCAGGACTTCTCCTCTATCCATGGGGCTCGTGTATGCAAACAATAGTCGCGTACGCAGGACCCTATTTTCAAAAATATTGCATTTTTATGATTTAAACATGATCTCAAAACTCTAAACCTCTCTTTTACTCTCTAAGACCCTAATACTTGTTTTAATCTTGGTGAAAGGGGAGAACCTTGAGGGAGTGTTAATTTGGAAGTGAAGAAAGCTTCTGAAGTGGTGAATTATGACTGATGATTAACTTGAGATTGAATGAATTTTTTATTGAGATACCTGGGCAGTAGCAAGGATTGTGGTTCGTTCAGCTTGCTCCAGGTCAGTGATTGTGACACCTGGGTTGTAGCAGCAGTAGTAAATTATTCTACTTGTTCCAGATTGAGTTTGTAAACAACCAGTTGGGTAGTAGCAGTTGTAGTGGTTACTCCACTTACTCTGGGTTAAGCGGGTAGTAACAAGGGGGTTGTGGCTTATACCCACTTGCTCCGTGATGGGTGCTTTTGTCCAAGGTTAGCTACCAGGACATGTCGGGTTAGCTATATAACAGGCAGAAGATATTATCAGCCACAGGGCAGGCATACATCATATGCATTTGTTTGTTTTGTTTGAGTGTGCATTACTTGGGTTTGCCTATTTGATTACTATGCTTATTTGCTATATGTTCTACCTGTTGTAATTGCATTTTATTTGTGTTTTCTTTATTTGTATTATATGTTTATGCAACTGAGAGATCCATCGTTTGACGGAGGAGCGACGAGGGTAGTTCCACCGGAGTTTGGAGGGTTGGAGGAAGGAGAGGTTGAAGTGTAAAGTTAGAATTTAGTTAGAACCTATGGGCCTTAGATATTATTTATGTGGGCACCATTACCATGCTAAGAATCCCCTGGTTCTCACCCTATACATATATTATTGTTTTTAGATGTAGGACACGAGGCACCGTACTCAGCATTGTGGAGACTATGTGGATGTGAAGAACTCTTGGGACTTAGTGTTGTAGTTTGTTTAGGTTTATATATGTATTAAGATTCTCCACCTTGTATATGTTATGTTTGTCCCTCTTATAGGTTGGCTAGGAGAAACAGGTTGTCGATTTTCTCTTCACAGGTCGAGTTTGGGACTTGATACCCGTATCTTCTGAAATTATGTTCTATATGTGTATAGTTTATCCTTTCTCTCAATCTTTATATCTGTATAATGCTTATCCATACGAGTGTGACGCGTGTTTCTGTTACATTTTTGCTTAGCTCTTTCTTCAAGTCTCCTAGTTATAATTTCCTTCAATTATATATATATATATATATATATATATATATATATATATATATATATTCTTTTAGAGATCATAACGCCTCACCACCTTTGATTTACATTCTTGGCGTAATGTTCTATTTAGTAGGGTGTTAAAATAATTGATGAAAAAAAGATTAGGATGGTTAGTGTAAACACCTAGTAATTAATGAATAATTATCTAATAAATTAATTATTATTAAAAAAAGTTAGAAAATTAAATTTGATAAGTTAGAAGAATAGAAATAATTGAAATACGAATTTTAACACTAATATTAAAAGTTTTGGCCCAAAAATGGGCCAATAGGCCGAACCGGTTAGACCGGGTCCAATCCAGCCCAAGGCCCATTATATAAAGCCTCCATTCAGCCTTCTCTCCCTATTTCTCTTTCAATTCCACGCTGAACTTCAAGGGGAAGCATTGGAAACCAAACCCTAAACTTCACCTCAACTTCAATTCCACGTATTTTTCAATCCGATGCTCCGATTGACAAGCTATTTGCGGCCATGCATTCGTCTCGAAATTCTCTACAAAACCCACTAAACTATTGGGTAAGAATTTCTGAATTTTGTGCCCAATTTTTCCCTTTTCAGAATTTCGAGTTTTAGGTATGTGTATTGAGAGATTTTGATGATTTTGATGATTTAGGTGTAACATAAGGTTGGATAATTGTTGGGTTTTACCCTAATCATCAATGACTAAGGTAAAAAAATTATAAACCCTTGTGATTTGCCCAATTATATGAATCCTAGTAATTAATTTGTTGAATTTCATATAAATAAATTAAATTGTGTTGAATTTGGTGTTGTATTGGCAAATTGGAGCTTGTGGGAATTGATTTGGAGTTTTGGAAGCTTGATGTTCGGTGTTTTGAGCTTAGGGAGGAATTGGCTAAGGTATAGTTTTAGTTTCTCGTAGTTAATATATAATGTTGCGTGAAAACTTAGACTAGTTGTCCGTAAGATAGGTTGAACGGTATGAGTTGATTGAGTAATATGGTTATAAAATGAGTATTTGTATATGTATGTATGAAAATACTTATATAATATAGTTGGAAGAAGTTGTAACTAGGAGCCTTGAAAAGGGAGCTAAACAAAAGCGTAACAGAAATTGCATCATACTCGAACGAATAAACTTAAAACGGATATGCAAGATTAAAAAGAAGGATAAACTATATATATAATGAGTTGATGATGAGTAAATAAGTATTTGTAGTATTGTGAATTTGAATTGTTAATATAATGAATTGATGATGATTGGGGATTGGTGATATAAATGTTGAGTTTGGTAGAAAAATTATGCATGGGATTGGTAAATAACAAAAAGGTTTGTATGTTGATATATGATGGAATGATTCAGTGACATGAGAAATTAGTTAGAGGTATTTGCTATTGATTCAGAATATGAAATGGTTGATTAGATTGCGTAGAGGTGGTATGTGCATGAATCATGAATTGTTGATATTTAATGTTGATGTTGGTGGTAATTATGAGTAGGAATTGTGGCTTTGGTTGATGAATTTAAGTGTTAAGATGATGAGATGTTTTTGGAAAATAGGTGGATATGATTTTTGGAGCTCTGGGGCTGTTTTAGTTGTAAAGCAATTCGTTTAAAATTGAGAATTTGGAAAGTGGAGGTTATGAACTCTTTTGGTAAAATTTGATTTTTGACCAACTTTGGCGTGATATATATCGGATTCTGGGCCCCAAACTTTGTTAATCTTGATTCAAATGAAAATTGGGTTTGTGAAGTTTATAACATTCGAAGAACAGATGAAAAATTATTTAAAATGAAAGACTTATGCACATTTGAAGTTTGGTGTAAAAATTTGAAATTCTGCAACTTAGCAGCTTTTTGAGGCAAGGGAAGGGTCACATATGCAAGCATGCACACGTGACGCGAGTTTTACTCACTGTCTTGATATCTCGCGTACGCGGACCTGCTAACGTGCCACTCAATTATCATCATCATCAAAAACCAAAAATCATCATGCAGCCTTCACCATCGTCGAAGGAAGTAGTTCGTGGTGTATCGTCTCTCTCTTTGCCGTGGATCATTGCTGCTTCTCCCCTTTCCTTCCCGTAGTTGTTGTTGCTTCTCCCCTGGTCATCGCTGTTTCTTCGCTCCTCGTCGTGGGCCATCGCTGCTTTTTCGCTCCTTACCGTGGGCTATCGTTACTTCTCCCTTCCTTGCCATGGGTTGTCACTGCTTCTTCCCTCCTCGCCATCGATCGTCGCTACTTCTCCTCTCCTTATTGTGCATCATTTTTGCTTCCCTGCTCCTCGTCATTTCTAGTTGTTACTTCTTCGCTGCTCCCTGTCAATCTTGCCATCATTGACTGTTTGCTTTGTACTGTGTCTTTCGTTGTTGCTTCTCTGCCTTACGCCATGTCTAGTAGTCACTGGTTCTCTACCCCTCGTCATGTCTTGCTGTCTCTGCTGGGTGGTCTTTGCTCTGCGCCATGTCTCTTCTTCTTTATGGATTCTAGTGGATCAACCTCTGTTTAGGTAACTCAAGTCTCTCTATTCCTCTAATTTTAATTGATTTGGTTTCTATTATGATTTCAATATGATTTGGTATAATACTCCTCTGTTTTGTTATGAAACTAATTACTAATTACTATATTGCTATTACTACAATTAGCTACTTCAACATTTACTTCTTCATATTCTCTAGAAAATTTTATGTGAATTGTTATTTTGCTATCATTGTTTCAAAATAGGAAAATATTACCATAGTTCTACAAATTTTAATATGGTTAATTGGCTTAGTGGCTTCTACTCATATGCTATTATTTAGTTTAAAGTTCATGGTGCAATCAATTGTATAAAGTGCAAATTTTCAATCTATTTAAACTGTCCAATGCAAATAAAATTAACTCTATTGTTAATTTTTTTATGCCATAAACCAAAAAAGTTTTTTAGTTCACTAAGTATATAATTGTTGATTTGTTTGATTTAGGTGTTACTGCTAGTGTATAGCGATAGAAGTCATAATAACATTAGTATTACGATTATTGTTATGAATTGCTTCCATTTTTATTCTCTACTACTATTGCAATTCATATCTTTTAATATTAGGAATTACAATCAAATGGTCACAAAACAAGTTCACAAATTGAGAATAATGATAGCAGAAAGTGTTTGCATATATCCTTTAATTTCTTTTATAATATATATATATATATATATATATATATATATATATATAAAATGAACAATAAGATAAAGACTTATATTTCTATTTTTAAATTCACTCCTTCGAATAAAGTTTAATTTATATATTTATAGGAATTAGGAAGTGAAAACTAGAAACGTTGTTTGTGATTTTTTCACCTTTTTCAATTATACTCGCTTTTCTCTTTTAGCTTAGTCTTTTTATCTTTGTTTTCTTGTTTTGATTTTTTTTGGTATAGGTTGGAAGTTTTAGTAGAAGTGGCAGTTTATACTCACACACATCATTAGGTCATTTTCAAAATCGATCCATCAGTACAATTCTTTCCAATTCTCTTTTTAGTTCTAATATGTACCAAGATTGAATGATTTTATATTGTATAATTTTATGGTTCTCTTGATTTTTTTCATTACTTTTAAATTTCTTATTGTATTTTCCCACCAATATTAATAGCATATAAGCTAATTATTGAGACATGCATGTCGTAGCTCAAAATTACTAACTTGGCCACTTTTTAGGTAACAACAAAATAAAAGCTATTAAAAACTACATTGTATTAAGAATTAAACCACGCCACTTTTTGTAGTTGTCACCATCTTAAGAATTAAACTACACTACAGGTAAATCATTTAACATGTTATCTCTATGAATTGTTTTGAAGATTTAATTGTTAAGAATATTTAGTGATTGATTGATTGATTAAGCTTCTTTGAATAGTTTGTCGGATACAAATTGTTAGTTTCATGACTGCTTGAGATATTTCTTTTGAGCATTAGTGGTCGACTTTTAAAAATTCTTTAGAAGTAATAAGCTATTGATTAAAAACATCACTTATGGTTAGTTGATAACGTAATGGACATAAGGTGGAATAGTTTACCAAGACATACTGAGGGGTACTAACACGGTATTAATTCATTTTTGAATTTTGCCTTTTCTAAAGGTAGACCACATGGATAAAAAATTATTTGTCCTTTTTCTATATGTAACAACTTTACTTAGGTCGTGAAGGGATGAAGTTTATGATCATCTAATAAGTAAGGGATTTTAAAAAGGTTACACTGTGTGGGTTCATCATGGTAAAAGGATAAGTCACATGAATATTGATTCTGAAGAGGTTGAAATTTAGCAAGGATTTGTTGATAACATTGAACGATTGCTAAACGAGACGCTTAAGCGTGTGCTTGAAGGAGATAAAGATGGTGATGGGCTAATGAAGATGCAAAGAAGTTTTATAAGTTGCTTGAGGAAGGAAAACAAGAGTTGTATCCTAGTTGTAAAAACTTTGACATTATCATTCATTATCCGAATGTATATATTGAAATATCTAAATGGTTGGAGCAGTACATCATTTACTGCTCTACTTGAATTATTGAAAGAAATAATTCCTCATTTGAATATTCCTTATTCTTACAATAAAATCAAGGTCATGGTAAAAGATTTAGTACTTGGTTATGAAAAAAATTCATGCTTATCCGAATGATTGATGAATTTTGTCCAGTTTGTGGATCATCTAGGTACATAGAAAATGTTGAGGTAGATACAGATGTTGATAAGTTGAAGAAAACATCCGTACCTATAAAGATTTTACGGCACTTTCCTTTGATTCCAAAGCTTAAGAAGTTGTTTATGTTTTAAGAACTGAAAGTTAATTAACCACTTAATTAGAATAAAATAATAAATTAATTGTCCAAAATACGTTCAAAAATTTAGTAATATTAATTTAAAAATTTGAAGGTGAGATTTGAATTCAGTGGATTTTTCCGAGTGGAAAAGTGTACTTTTTTGCGAAAATTGCATAAAAACGTGTACTAGTAGTTTAGCCAGCAGTACTAGCTTAAGTATGTCCCGTATTGTGTGAGAGTAATAAAAACTGTAGAAAAATTTAGAAAAAACATTTAAAATTGAAAACAGGACACTTATTCTAATAGTTTTGGCCAAAAGTTAGGCCAAACGAACTAAAAACACTAAATAGTTGGACCGAACCCAAGTTGGGTCCAAGCCCAACATATACAACCTTCATTAAGAGGCCATTCAACCTCATTTCACCACCAAAGAGGGTTAGGGCAGCTGAGTTACAAGGGAGAAGAGAAGAGAGGTTAATATTTATCTTCTTCTTCAATCGCTCATATCTTGAGCTACGAAGCTCCAATTTGCGTTCCGTTTGCGGCCGCACAAAGCTCTCACTGAGCTCTTCGATTATATTCAACAAAGTGGTGAGAATCTCAAAATTCATGATCCTGTTCTCTACTTTATACATTTTTTCATTTTTGGGTTTGGTTATTGAGAAGATATTGTGATTTTGGTTATTTAGGTGCTATCTAACATTAGAAAATTGTTGGATTTTGTCCTAATCCACAGTGGGTAAGGTAAGAAAGCTCTTAACCCTTGTGGTTTGTTAATTTTTTAAACCCTAGGAATGATTTTTGGTAATTTGTATGATAGCTAACTTGAATTGATCTTGTTAGGAGTGGAATTGATGATTGTAATGCTTGGAATATGAGCTACAGTGGTGGCTAACCTTGGTTTCTTGATTAAACTTGGAAAGCTTGTGGCAGAGGCCTTTTGGAGCTTGTGTAGGAATCGGCCAAGGCATAGTTTCATTTTTCTTTAAATAATATGTAATGTTGTGGGCAACTTAAGCTAGAAGACCTTAGGATAATATTGAATTGATGATAAATGATAATATTAATGATAATTTATGATGATTGTTGATGTTGTTGAGGAGTTATGATGATTATTAATGTTGATGACAATTCATGGTAATTATGAGTTTTGATGATGATGAGTTGATGAATAATGATTGTGATGGATATGGTTAATGGTTGATAGTGTTTATTGTTGATTATGTTGAGAATGGGTATTGTTATAAATATGTTGAATTGAGAACTTTGAACAAGTTGATGAGGGAGAATTGAGTGGTTTAGATGGTTGAATCATTGAGAAATGGTTGAGGAATGTTTGGTATGAATTTTGGGTTGTTTGGGTTGTGATTGAATTGGTTTGGTTTGAAGAATTTAGTATTTTAAGGATTTAACAAATTTGATAAAATATTGTTTTGAACCAATGTCAACGGGTCATAACATGGCCCTCAAAGTTTAGAATTGAGTGAACTTTGTTTTAAATTAAAGATGGTTGTGAGAGCTTTAAAACGGTATAAAGATTAAGGAAATTAGAATTTTGTATAGGAAGTTATGAACGTCGAAAGTTATGTTTATCCTTATCAATTTCAAGATTACCTCAACCTTGTCGTTAAGATCGACCCGCTCCCTGATTCTTCCTGTGTGGACAATCTCGGGAGATATGCCCTGATCCCCCACAACGATAGCACAGACCTAACTCAGTCTGGCACAGCTGGTCTGGATGGTATCTTCAGAATCTTCGGCACTTAAAATCATTCAAAATAGCCTCTGCCTGTTTTACTTTAGCATTTCCTGAGTGGTTGTCATTCCTTCGGTAATTGTTCCGACCTTGTGAATAATGAGGTGGATACCCACTTCTCTTGAAGTCTAGACCCCATGGTAAGTTGGTGTAAGTGCCATGTTGTGAATTATTGTTGAAATGATGAGTTCAGAGATAATTGATGAGTTGTGATTGTTGTTGTGGATGGACATTGTGATGGTTTATGCTATATGAGTTAGAATTGGGTTGATTAGGTTTTGAATGGTTAGAAATTGATAAATAAGTATCGAAGAAAGGCTTGGGGGTTGTTTTGAAAGGAAATGAATAGAAAAACTTGGTGAAATGAATGATTATATGAAATTTGGTAAAAACAAAATTTTGACAAAATTCGGGGGGCCATAACTTGGCACTTGAAGCTTAGATTTGATATCTGTCTTAAATTAAAACTAATGATAAGAGCTTTAAAACCGTCTAAAAACAGAGAAACATAAAATTTTATAGAGAAAGTTATAAACGTTTGAAAACTGTTATAAAAAACTGAATTCTGAGATTATGGAGAAAAACCATAATTTTGGCCTAATGCACTCTCACAGGGCTTGCAGGCGCACCATTTAGAACGAATGCTCCAACTCGTGTATACGCCTGAGGGTCTGCATACGCACACCAAGGATCGAGATTTGTCCCACTTGCGTGGCAAGGTCTGCTTGTCGTTTCGCTTGAATATTGATTTGATATTTGTTCCGGACAAGGTTCTGCTTGTCCATTGTTGCGGTGTAGTTGTAAGGACGGAGATTTTATCCCATCTGCACTGAGGACGGTGATTTCATCCCGGATTCTGCAAGTTGAGAATGAAGGATTTTCTCTCTTGCTGTGATAGGCAAGTTGAGGGTGAAAGCTCTCATAATGTTGTGATTGTGATAGAGATTTAATGTTGAGCATAATCTCGTGAGCACCACGATACATAACACTCACTTGAGATACAGTGCGTGAGGTTTAGTGGAGATAGCGACACGTAACGTCCACTTCAGACCTAAAGGATGGTTCCCCACAAGGATGGCGATAGATAACGCTCATAGAGGGGACAAAATTATGAGTGGGAACAGCGATACGTAATGCCTGTAAGAACCAGAGTTTTTCATGTAAAATTTTTTTAATAAAAATAATAATTTTGGTGCCCGGAATAGATTCAAAATTTAGAAGTTTTAATTTGAAAATAAAAAAGTGAAATTTGATTTCAATGAATTTTCCTAAGTTGGAAAATGTATCTTTTGCACAAAGTTTTTGTAAAAATGCGTACTGGTGCTTAAGCTGGCAGTACCAGCTTTAGTATGTCCAGTACCGCGTATTTTGCGAAATTAAGATTTTGAAAAAAATTGATTTGTTGTTTTGAAAGGACAAAAATAATTCATAATTGAAAACTGGGCGCTAATCTTAAAGGTTTTGCCCCAAAGTGGGCCAAACGAACCAAAATCGCTATGTGGTTGGACGGGGGCCAAGTTGGGCCCAAGTCCAACATATAAAACCACCTTTTAATGAGCTTTAAGCTCATTTTCAGCACACCCACAAGCAAGGGCGCTGGTTTTGAGAGAAGAGAGGAGGAAGGAGAGCACTATTCATCTCCTCCTTCTTTTGACCGTATCTTGAGCTACGGAGCTTCGATTGACGAGCCGTTTGCGACCACGTGAAGCTCTTGTCGAGCTCTTCATTTTTGTGCAAGAAAATTTGGTAGGAAGTCAAACCTCATACTCCAGTTTCCTGCCCTAGTTTCTGTGCATTTTTGGTTATGATTTTTGAGTAGATTTTGTGGTTTTGGTTGCTTAGGTGGTCTCTAGTAGTGGGTAATTGTTAGAAATTAACCCAATCCTCTTTGGACAAGGTAAAGTTGCTCATAAACCGTTGTAGTGTTGTATGTTGTGCTTTCTAGTTTTTGATTTTAGTGATATATGTGATGTTAGTTTGATCTTTGGTGTTTGTTGGAGTTGGCTTGGCTTTTTGGAAGCTTGTTTGGACTCAAAGTAGTGGTTTGTGCATATTAAAAATCAGCCAAGGTATGGTTTCGGTTTTCTTTATGTAATATGTAATGTTTATGGACACTTAAGCTAGTGGCCCATAGGATAGGATTGAATTGGATATGTGGTTGTTTGTGATATATGTATGATGATGGTGATTGTTGAGGATTATTGGTGTTAATGATGTATTATGATGTTGGTTAATGTTAGATATTGTTTGGTGATGATTGTTGGAATTGATGAGGATTTGTAGTGGTTGTTGAATTTGGTTGGTTGATGATGTATGATGAATTGATGTTGTTGTTGTTGAATAATGTTGTTAATGTATGATGTGTGATGAATTTGGATGAGAAATATTGTTGATGTTGTTAAACAATATTGATTATTGATATTGGGAATGAATGAGGTTGATGTTGATGAATTGAAAGTGGTGAAATGATTATTGTCAAGTTTGTTGGATGAGAAGGGGTTTTAGTGTGAAATCATGCATAATTGGATTTGAGAATTGATTATATGAGTAGTGGATTATGGCATAAATGATAAAATCTGATGTGGTATGGAGTTAATGTGGTTTTGATTTGGTTTTGGTAGTGAAAATGGAATTTGGTAAAAGCTGGTTTTTAGTGAACGTTGACAGGTCATAACTTGTGCCTTAGTTTCAAAATTTGTTGAAATTTGTTTAGAAATAAAGTTTATTAAAATGTCTTAAATTTGATATAAAGTTTGTAAAATTTGAATTTTTGTAGAGGAAATTATGATCATTCAAAGCTTGGTGTCAAAATCTGAAATTCTGCAAAGTTGCAGAATTTTGTGATTTCTGGTATGTGCGCACGCACACCCCTGAAAAATTTTAAATCTGTGCGCACGCATAGCCTTGTGCGTACACACACACAGGGGAATGCCTTCTTTTTAGAACACTAGCACAACCTGTGCGCGCACATAGCCAATGAATATTTACAACCTGTGTGAACGCACAGCCCTGTGCGCACGCAAACGTTGGGAATGGCAGTCTGTTGAGGGCACTAGCACATCGAGGTGTGCGTACGCACACTTTCTGAAAATATCTTTGGGTGTGCGCACGCACACCCCTCTGCGTACGCACATGCCCTGTTTTTTAGACTTAAACTTTGTTTTCAACTATTCTACCTTCCCAACAAGCTTGTAAGCTTCTGTGACACTATTTTAAGACTCTTGGGCGTATCTTTGGGCATTGAAACATGGGAAAGGTCTTAGGAGAATTTAATTTGGGTTTTACTTTGAAAAGTTAGCAAACGGAGGTTTAGGTTTCTGGTATACTGAGGATGAGTTTGGTTGAGAGAGAAGGAAGAGTAGTGAACTTGGTGATTACTGACAATGAATTGAGAAACTGATTAATTAATGAGTTCGGAATGGAATTAAGAACTGATGGTGGTTATTGTGAGCTTGATGGATATTGAAGGAAAGTGTGTCAGGCACTATATCCTTGGAATGTTGAGAATTGATAATTGAAAGCGATTTGAGATGAAGAATGGTGATGACTGGTGATGATTTGAGGTCGATGGACTTGTTGAATGTGGACAGTGTGTCAGGCACTATATCCTTGGGTTAAGTACGATGAGAACTCAATAAGGAATGATGATCTTGTTGAATGTGGAAAGTGTGCGAGGCACTATATCCTTGGGTTAAGCATGAAGGTGTCCAGGGCACTATATCCCTGCGAATGAATTATGATTGATAACCTTTTCTGCTGCAACAGTGTTCCAGGCACTATATCCTTGGGTTACGCATGCGAGTGTGCCTGGCACTATATCCGTGGGTGAATAGAGTGTGCCCGACACTATATCCGGGGGTCAATAGAGTGTGCCCGACACTATATCCGTGGGCGTGGCAGAAAAGCTACATCTAAAAGGATATGTCGGGTTGGCATTTATAGACCGACAAGTGAGATCACGAGCCAATAGGACAGACATTCATCATGTGCATCTATTATATGTTTGTTTGCATTGATGACTTGAGTTTGCCAACTTGTATAATATGCCTACTTGCTTCTTGAATTACTTGTTATATATGAATGCTATTTGTGTTTTACTTGCTTGCATTAGCTGTGATTGTCTGGTGCGGAGGAGGATAGATAGGCGGTTGCGATGGGATCGCATGGAGGTTAGGTTGGTGAAGGCTGTGGGATACAGCGGTGTGTTTAGCATTAGTTAGAATTTTCCTAAGTTTAGATAACCCAGTTTACGTTAAAGTTCTTTATTTATTTAATTTATTCTAAGCTTGAATATCCGTATTTGCTGTGAAGTTCTAGGATTGCTTTTGGCGTCCCAGAGCCTTACATCTTACTTATTGGGCACTATTACCATACTAAGAACCTCCGGTTCTCATACCATATTCCGTTGTTATTTTTTAGATGCAGGTCGCAACCCACCTCGGTGAGTTATTTTGGTGGTGACAGAGCGAAGGATCTCTCTCTGTTTTGGAGTCTTTTTGCTTATTTTGTTTATTTCTCTCATTTTTGTATTTACTTTTGCCTAGAGGCTTACCTTGAGAGAGAAAACTTGTATAAGCTGTTTTAACTTTCAGATTTATGTGTGGTCTGTGATGAAGGGATTTTTGACAGTTTAGAATTTTACAAATAAATTCTCGTTGCTAGTATAGTTTCTAAACCAACAAAGAATCCTTTCATACAAAAAATTGGTTGTCACTAAAGCAAACCCAATAAAATAAATCGAAGTATTTAAACCTCGGGTCGTCTCTCAAGGAAGTGCAGGGAAGTGTGTTACTATTGGTTATGGGTTTTTTTGAGAAATTTTAGAGTTGGAGAATGGAAAAATAAATGATTATAAATTAAAACAATGAAAATAAACGAGGAGTTTTATGTAATTAAAATAAAAAGCCATGGCTAGGAGAAGATCAGTCGGAAGTTCTATCCTTATTGGATTTTCCAAGATTAATAATAATAGGTTGTTGTTTTTACTTAGTTAACCCTCAACAAATGAAGGAAAGTCAAGTAGTTGAGCCAACTTCTATTCACAAGTCCTAATCCTCTCCCTTAGGAAGGATTAGCGTTAGTAACTAGAGAGCTAGCCAACAACTTCTAGTTACTATTTAACTCTTGAGTTTTCCAACTCAAGGGTCTCCAAATATTAATCCAACTCCAAAGCCAAGTTGGAAGCCTACTCCATTGACATGGATGCCAATTTCGCATACATGTAAAGGGAGTAGAAAGAAGACATGATAATTTTGGAATTGATTTGAGATAATCAACTGGAAATGCTTCATTTGGATCTCTGTAACTCAAGTTATGGTCAGTTAAGTGCGAAGAGGTCATACTTGACAGCTCAGCAATTCCTTCAATTACTTGTATTCCTTCCACTTTTGCATGCTTCCTTTCTATCCTCTAAGCCATTCCTGTCCTGGAAAACCTTAAAACACTTAACACACATATCACGACATCGAATGGTAGTAATAGAGAATTAAAAATTAGTAATATAAGGCCAAAGAAGCATGTTTTCAATCGTAGTAGAAAATTAGGAAGGAAAATGTAAAACATGCAAATTATATGAATAAGTGTGAGAATAATGGATAAAATCCATTGAATTAAGCACCAGATAAACCGTAAAATAGCGGTTTATCAATTTTCCCACACTTAAACATTAACATGTCCTCATGCTAAGCTCAAGAGAGATTATAAAGAGTGAAGGCAAAACGGTAGGATGTATGAAATGCAACCTATCTGTATAAATGCAGCTAAATACAAAATGCTTTTACCTACCTGGTGAAAAGTAATTAAACCCTTTAAGAATAAATATGAACTGGATTTCACTAATTTAAATCATAAAAAGTGAAGTACAAATAGACTTGCAGAAGAAAATAGCTCATGAAAGCCGGAAACAAAGAATCGAGCATCGAACCCTTATCGGAAGTGTATACACTCTAATCACTTAAGTGTTTAAGGTTCGATTCTCTCAATTCTCTACTAATCTTGCGTTCTAAAGCTTTCTCTTCTTCTACCAATCAACAGAAATTTAATGCATAACTACATATATCAAGAGGTGTTTTAAGGGTTGTAATGGGGTTAGGGTAAAGGTAGGATTGTATTTGGTCAAGTGGACTAAAATCTGAATCCTCAATTAACCTAAACTTCCCACCTAACCTAAGACAATCCATGTAATTAAAATGTAAAATCTAACTATCCATTAACCATGTTTTGCACATATTCATGCATCCAAATTGAGTACAAGTCTTATGCATTACTACCAACATTTACTTTGGGGCATTTTGTCCCCTTTTTATTGTTTGCTCTTTTTTTTTCTTTTTTTCTCTTTTTTTTTCTACTTTTTTCTTTTCTTTTCTTTTGTTTTTCTCAATGTATATGATTAAAGTATCGAATGCAATAATATATGCTCAACCATTATTTTGCACATTTTCACAAGAATATACAACACCCAATTCTCAAATGAAATATTGGCAAACCCAACTTCCCCACACTTAAATCATGAGCACTCTCACTAGTCTAAGCTAACCAAGGATTCAAATTAGAGACATTATTGTTTTCTGCTTAGAGTTAGTGATGAGCTAAAGTAAAGAACAAAGGGGTGAAATAGGCTCAACTTTAGTTTGCAAAGGATAATGAAAGGGTAGGGCTATATGGGTATGTAAGCTCAGTGAAACAAGGCCTCAATCATGTAAGTGTATGCATACATCAAATAATGAAAATATAGAATTAAGCAAGACAAAGATCACAATTTTAGAGAGAACAACACACACCAAAACATAATATTGGTTGATAAAATGTAACCAATCGAATAGGCTCAAAATCTCACTGGTTTTGTGTGTTCGAGCTCTAAACCATGTTCCAAAATAAAAATCTTCAAACAAGTTTAACAAAAGTTTTAATTCAAGTTAGTGAAATTCTATAAAATAATTTCTTGGAAAAGAGTTCATCACTTCAACCAAGCAGTGGTAGAATATGCACGAAATCAAACCAACATGCAATCAAACATGCAAATGCAACAATTAATTTAACAAAGAAAATTAAATATCGGTGCATGCTGAGATGCACACGTGGATGGGGGTTGTGAGCTACAACTGCTGCTCTTTCTTTAATGGATTGTGCAGATGGACTTGTTGTTCGCCCCATTTAAAAGCTGTTCCTTTCTCTTTCTTGATGGCCATTCTGAAAGAAGAGAGAAAGGAAGAAGAGTAACTGGTGCACGAATTTGTAATTCGCACAACTAACCAGCAAGTGCACTGGGTCGTCCAAGTAATACCTTACGTGAGTAAGGGTCGATCCCACGGAGATTATTGGTTTGAAGCAATCAATGTTTATTTTATTAATCTTAGTCAGGAAGCCAATAAGGTTATTTGGATTTAATTGTAAGAAGTCAAAGTATTTAAAATTGTAAGAAAAATAAGAGAGAATCAAATTGTTACTTGTTGTGCAGTAATGGGAAATATGTTGGAGTTTTGGAGATGCTTTGTCCTCTGACTTCAACTCTTCCTTGAAATCCTTCAACACACGCAAGGCTCCTTCCATGGCAAGCTCTATGTAGGGTGTCACCGTTGTCAATGGCTACTTCCCATCCTCTCAGTGAAAACGTTCCTATGCTCTGTCACAGCACGGCTAATCATCTGTCAGTTCTCAATCAGGTTGGAATAGAATCCATTGATTCTTTTGCATCTGTCACTAATGCCCAGCCTTCAGGAGTTTGAAGCTCGTCACAGTCATTCAATCCCAGAATCCTACTCGGAATACCACAGACAAGGTTTAGACTTTCCAGATTCTCATGAATGCCGCCATCAATCCGGCTTATACCACGAAGATTCTGATTAAGGAATCTAAGAGATACTCATTCAATCTGATGTAGAACGGAGGTGGTTGTCAGGCACACGTTCATGGATTGAGGAAGGTGATGAGTGTCACGGATCATCACCTTCTCCATAATTAAGCGCGAATGAACATCTTAGATAAGAACAAGCGTGTTTGAATGGAAAACAAAGGAATTGTATTAAATCATCGAGACGCCGCAGAGCTCCTCACCCCAACAATGGAGTTTAGAGACTCATGCCGTCAAAAATTATGTAATTCAGATATGAAAATGTCATAAGGTACAAGAATAGTCTCTAAAAGTTGTTTAAATAGTAAACTAGTAACCTAGGTTTACAGAATATGAGTAAACTAAGATAATTGGTGTAGAAATCCACTTCTGGGGCCCACTTGGTGTGTGCTGGGGCTGAGACTAAAGCTATCCACGAGTTGAGGCCTTTCTTGGAGTTGAACTCCAAGTTATAACGTGTTTTGGGCGTTCAACTCCGGATCATGACGTTTTTCTGGCGTTTAACTCCAGACAGCAGCATGTACTTGGCGTTCAACGCCAAGTTACGTCGTCTATCTTCGCACAAAGTATGGACTATTATATATTGCTGGAAAGCCCTGGATGTCTACTTTCCAACGCCGTTGAGAGCGCGCTAATTGGACTCCTGTAGCTCCAAAAAATCCATTTCGAGTGCAGGGAGGTCAGAATCCAACAACATCAGTAGTCCTTTTTCAGCCTAACTCAGATTTTTGCTCAGCTCCCTCAATTTCAGCCAGAAAATACCTGAAATCACAGAAAAACACACAAACCCATAGTAAAGTCCAGAAATATGATTTTTGCCTAAAAACAAATAATATTCTACTAAAAATTAATTAAAACTTACTAAAATCTACATGAAATTACCCTCAAAAAGCGTATAAAATATCCGCTCATCACAACACCAAACTTAAACTGTTGCTTGTCCTCAAGCAACTAGATAAATAAAATAGGATGAAAAGAAATTAAGAAGCAATAATATCTCAGAGTTTTAAGTGAGGCTCAGATTCTTATTAAATGAGCGGGGCTTGTAGCTTTTTGCTTCTGAACAATTTTGGCATCTCACTTTATCCTTTGAAATTCAGAATGGTTGGCATCCATAGGAACTCAGAATTCAGATAGTGTTATTGACTCTCCTAGTTTAGTATGTTGATTCTTGAACACAGCTACTTATTGAGTCTTGGCCATGGCCCTAAGCATTTTGTTTTCCAGTATTACCACCGGATACATAAATGCCACAGACACATAACTGGGTGAACCTTTTCAGATTGTGACTCAGCTTTGCTAAAGTCCCCAATTAGAGGTGTCCAGAGTTCTTAAGCACACTCTTTTTGCTTTGGATCACGACTTTAACCACTCAGTCTCAAGCTTTTCACTTGGACCTGCATGCCACAAGCACATGGTTAGGGACAGCTTGATTTAGCCGCTTAGGCCTGGATTTGATTTCCTTGGGCCCTCCTATCCATTGATGCTCAAAGCCTTGGATCCTTTTTACCCTTGCCTTTTAGTTTTAAGGGCTATTGGCTTTTTCTGCTTGCTTTTTCTTTTTCTATTTTTTTTTCTTTTTTTTTTTCGCACAAGCTTTTGCTTTTTCACTGCTTTTTCTTGCTTCAAGAATCACTTTCATGATTTTTCAGATCATCAATAACATTTCTCTTGTTCATCATTCTTTCAGGAGCCAACAATTTTAACATTCATAAAATTCAATATCAAAAATATGCACTGTTCAAGCATTCATTCAGAAGACAAAAGGTATTACCACCACATATAATTAATTAGAATTTTTCTTATTAAGAACTCGAAAAAATATTGCCTCTTTATTCTAAAAATCTACTATTTTATTCATGTTTGATGATGATGAGAAAAATAAATTATAGCTTAATTGGAATTAAAATCAAAGTAGAGATACTAATTACTACTACTAATATATAACTTCTAAGGTAAATTTCTAATAAGAACAGTTATCACAGAGTTAAGGCAAAGATTAGAACTCAACGACCTGTGTTTTGGGAAGTGGATGTTCCTCTAGTCTGTGGGGTGCCTTCAATAATTAATTTCTGACGCTTCAGCTCCCTTAAGTTCACATCCTTGCTCTCCCTGTTCCCTTAGGTGCCATGATCTTAATGAGTTTTAGCTCAGTGATCATGGCAAATCACACCAAACTTAGAGGTTTGCTTGTCCTCAAGCAAAAGAAAGGAAAGGAGAGGAATAGAAGAAGAGGCTCCTCCCCACCATTCTGGCGTTAAACGCCCAACTGGTGCATGTTTTGGGCGTTTAACGCCCAATTGTTGCTTCTCCTGGGCGTTCAACGCCCAGCTGATGCTTCTTTCTGGCGTTGAACGCCAGGAAGTCCTTTATCACTGGGCGTTTTTCAGAACGCCCAGGATGCTGTCAATCTGGCGTTAAACGCCCAGAAGGTGCTTCTTTCTGGCGTTCAACGCCCAGAAGATGCTCCTTTCTGGCGTTTAACGCCCAGATGGCTACCCTTACTGGCGTTGAACGCCCAGTGGGTGCTTCTTTTGGGCGTTCAACGCCCAAAATGTATCTTACTGGCTTTTTCACGCCAGTGAGCTTCCAAATTTCCCTGTAACTCTGTGAATTCAATCAATTGCTATTTTTACCCTTTGAAGATACTTGGACTCATACCTGTAAAAAAAAGGAAATTTATTTAATTAGTAAATAAACTTTGTAAATGGCTGGGTTGCCTCCCAGCAAGCGCTTCTTTATTGTCTTTAGCTGGACTACCACTGAGCTCTAATCAAGTCTCAGTTTTGAGCATTCTTGCTCGAAGTTACTTTCAAGATAATGTTTAACTCTCTGTCCATTAACAATGAACTTTTTGTTAGAGTCATTATCCTGAAGCTCTACATATCCATATGGTGATACACTTGTAATTACATATGGACCTCTCCACTGGGATTTTAATTTCCCAGGGAATAATTTGTGCCTAGAATTAAATAGCAGAACTTTCTGCCCTGGCTCAAAGACTCTGGATGACAATTTCTTATCATGCCATCTTTTTGCTTTCTCCTTGTAAATTTTTGCATTCTCAAAAGCATTGAGTCTAAATTCCTCTAGCTCATTTAACTGGAGCAATCGTTTTTCTCCAGCTAACTTGGCATCAAGGTTTAGGAATCTGGTTGCCCAGTAGGCCTTGTGTTCCAGTTCCACTGGCAAGTGAGATGCCTTTCCATACACAAGCTGGTATGGAGAGGTCCCTATAGGGGTCTTGAATGCTGTTCTGTATGCCCACAGAGCATCATCCAAGCTCCTTGCCCAATCCCTTCTACGGTTAATTACAGTCCGTTCCAGGATTCTTTTGAGTTCTCTATTTGAGACTTCAGCTTGCCCATTAGTCTGTGGATGATATGGAGTGGCCACCCTGTGGCTAACTCCATAACGAACCAAAGCAGAGTAAAGCTGTTTATTACAGAAATGACTGCCCCCATCACTGATTAATACTCTAGGGGTACCAAATCTGCTGAAGATGTGTTTCTGGAGGAATTTTAACACTGTTTTAGTGTCATTAGTGGGTGTTGCAATAGCCTCCACCCATTTGGATACATAATCCACTGCCACCAGAATATAAGTGTTTGAGTATGATGGTGGGAAAGGTCCCATGAAATCAATACCCCATACATCAAACAACTCAATCTCCAAGATTCTTTGTTGAGGCATGGCATAACTGTGAGGCAGATTGCCAGATCTTTGGCAACTGTCACAATTAAGTACAAAAGCTCGGGAATCTTTATAGAGAGTAGGCCAGTAGAAGCCACATTGGAGGACTCTTGTGGCTGTTCGCTCACTCCCAAAATGTCCTCCATACTGTGATCCATGGCAATGCCATAGAATTTTCTGCGCTTCTTCCTTAGGCACACATCTACGGATTACTCCGTCTGCACATCTCTTGAAGAGATATGGTTCATCCCAAAGATAGTGCTTTGCATCTGTGATTAATTTCTTTGATTGCACCCTACTGTACGCTTTGGGTATGAATCTCACTGCCTTGTAGTTTGCAATATCTGTAAACCATGGCACTTCCTGGATGGCAAAGAGTTTCTCATCCGGAAAAGTTTCAGAGATCTCAGTGAGAGGGAGGGACGCCCCTTCTACTGGTTCTATTCGGGACAGGTGATCTGCTACTTGATTCTCTGTCCCTTTTCTGTCTCTTATTTCTATATCAAACTCTTGCAGAAGCAACACCCATCTGATGAGTCTGGGTTTTGAATCCTGCTTTGTGAGTAGATATTTAAGAGCAGCATGATCAGTGTACACAATCACTTTTGATCCTACTAAATAGGATCTGAATTTGTCAATGGCGTAAACCACTGCAAGTAGCTCTTTTTCTGTGGTTGTGTAATTCTTCTGTGCATCATTTAGAACACGGCTGGCATAGTAAATGACGTGCAGAAGCTTGTCATGCCTTTGTCCCAACACTGCACCAATGGCATGGTCACTGGCATCACACATCAATTCAAATGGTAATGTCCAGTCTGGTGCAGAGATGATTGGTGCTGTAACCAATTTAGCTTTCAGAGTTTCAAATGCCTGCAGACACTCTTTATCAAAGATAAATGGCGTGTCAGCAGCTAGCAGGTTGCTCAGAGGTTTGGCGATTTTTGAAAAATCCTTTATAAACCTCCTATAGAATCCTGCATGCCCTAGAAAGCTTCTGATTGCCTTAACATTAGCAGGTGGTGGCAATTTTTCAATTACTTCTACCTTAGCTTGATCCACCTCTATTCCCTTGTTCGAAATTTTGTGCCCAAGGACAATTCCTTCAGTCACCGTAAAGTGACATCTTTTCCAGTTTAAAACCAGGTTAGTCTCTTGGCATCTTTTCAGAACAAGTGCTAAATGGTTAAGGCAGGAGCTAAATGAGTCTCCAAATACTGAAAAGTCATCCATGAAGACTTCCAGGAATTTTTCCACCATGTCAGAGAAAATTGAGAGCATGCACCTCTGAAAGGTTGCAGGTGCATTGCACAGGCCAAATGGCATCCTTCTGTATGCAAATACTCCAGATGGACATGTGAATGCCGTTTTCTCTTGATCCTGGGGATCTACTGCAATTTGATTATAACCTGAATATCCATCCAGGAAGCAGTAGTATTCATGACCTGCTAATCTTTCTAGCATTTGGTCTATGAATGGTAAAGGAAAATGATCCTTTCTGGTGGCTGTATTGAGCCTTCTATAATCAATACACATACGCCACCCTGTAACTGTTCTTGTAGGAACCAGTTCATTTTTTTCATTATGAACCACTGTCATGCCACCTTTCTTGGGGACAACTTGGACAGGGCTCACCCAGGGGCTGTCAGAAATAGGATAAATGATCCCAGCCTCTAGTAATTTAGTGACCTCCTTTTGCACCACTTCTTTCATGGCTGGATTCAGCCGCCTTTGTGGTTGGACCACTGGTTTGGCGTCATCCTCCAGTAAGATCTTGTGCATGCATCTGGCTGGGCTAATGCCCTTAAGATCACTGATGGACCACCCAAGAGCTGTCTTGTGTGTTCTTAGCACTTGAATTAGTGCTTCCTCTTCCTGTGGCTCTAAGGTAGAGCTTATAATTACAGGAAAGGTATCACCTTCTCCCAGAAATGCATATTTCAGGGATGGTGGTAATGGTTTGAGTTCGGGTTTTGGAGGTTTCTCCTCTTCTCGAGGGATTTTCAGAGGTTCTATTATCTTCTCTGATTCCTCCAAATCAGGCTGAACATCTTTAAAGATGTCCTCTAGCTCTGATCCGAGACTCTCAGCCATATTGACCTCTCTTACCAGAGAGTCAATAATATCAACACTCATACAGTCATTTGGGGTGTCTGGATGTTGCATGGCTTTGACAACATTCAACTTGAACTCCTCCTCATTGACTCTCAAGGTTACTTCCCCTTTTTGGACATCAATGAGGGTTCGGCCAGTTGCTAGGAAAGGTCTTCCTAGAATGAGAGTTGCACTCTTGTGCTCCTCCATTTCCAGCACCACAAAGTCAGTGGGAAAGGCGAATGGCCCAACCTTGACAATCATGTCTTCAATCACTCCTGATGGGTATTTAATGGAGCCATCAGCAAGTTGAAGACATATCCTGGTTGGTTTGATTTCTTCAGTTAAACCAAGCTTTCTGATAGTAGATGCAGGTATTAGGTTGATACTTGCCCCAAGATCGCATAAAGCTTGCTTGGCACAAGTACCCTCTAATGTGCATGGTATCATAAAGCTCCCAAGATCTTTAAGCTTCTCCGGTAAGCTTTTCAGAATGACTGCACTGCATTCTTCAGTGAGGTAAACTTTTTCAGTTTCCCTCCAATCCTTCTTATGACTTAAGATCTCTTTCATGAACTTAGAATAAGAGGGTATTTGCTCAAGTGCTTCTGCAAACGGAATCTTTATTTCAAGAGTCCTGAGATAGTCTGCAAAGCGGGCAAATTGCTTATCCTGTTCCGCTTGGCGGAGTTTTTGAGGATAAGGCATTTTAGCTTTGTATTCTTCAACCTTAGTTGCTGCAGGTTTATTACCTACAGAAGTGGGTTGGGAAGCTGTTTTAGAAGGGTTGTCATCAGGACTTGTATGTGACTGATCCCCCACTGGCATTTGAATGCCAGGGTTGGAAGCTGGAGTGGCGTTAGACGCCACCTCCTTGTTTGTTACTGGCGTTTGAACGCCAGAACCATGTTCCCTTTGGGCGTTCAATGCCGGATTCATGCTTGTTTCTGGCGTTGAACGCCAGAAATGAGCATGGTCTGGGCGTTCAGCGCCAGCTTTATTCCTCTCTGGGCTCTGACTGTCCTCAGAGGGATTTTGAGTAACCATTTGTTCATTTCTTGGTTTCCTGCAGCTTTGAAGTGAGGTATTTAATGTTTTCCCACTTCTTAATTGAACTGCTTGACATTCTTCTGCTATTTGTTTTGACAGTTGCTTTTCTGTCTGCTTTAATTGCACTTCCATATTCCTGTTAGCCATTCTTGTTTCCTGTAATATTTCCTTGAATTCGGCTAGCTGCTGAGTTAGAAAGTCTAATTGCTGATTAAATTCATTATCCTGATCCACCGGACTGAGTTCTGCAGTTACTGTTTTAGCTTCTTCTTTCATGGAAGATTCACTGCTTAGGTACAGATGCTGATTTCTGGCAACTGTATCAATAAGCTCTTGAGCTTCTTCAATTGTTTTTCTCATATGTATAGATCCACCAGCTGAGTGGTCTAGAGAAATCTGAGCTTTTTCTGTAAGCCCATAGTAGAAGATGTCTAATTGCACCCACTCTGAAAACATTTCAGAGGGGCATTTTCTTAGCATCTCTCTGTATCTCTCCCAAGCATCATAAAGGGATTCATTATCTCCTTGTTTGAAGCCTTGGATGCTTAGCCTTAGCTGTGTCATCCGTTTTGGAGGGAAATAGTGATTCAGGAATTTTTCTGACAGCTGTTTCCATGTTTTTATGCTGTTCTTAGGCTGGTTATTTAACCACCTCTTAGCTTGATCTTTTACAGCAAATGGAAACAGTAATAATCTGTAGACATCCTGATCTACTTCTTTATCATGTACTGTATCAGCAATTTACAGAAATTGTACCAGAAACTCTGTAGGTTCTTCATGTGGAAGACCAGAATACTGACAGTTTTGCTGCACCATGATAATAAGCTGAGGATTCAACTCAAAGCTACTAACTCCAATGGAGGGTATACAGATACTACTCCCATATGAAGCAGTAGTGGGGTTAGCATATGACCCGAGAGTCCTCTTGGACTGTTCATTCCTACTTGCTTCCATGATGGATTACAAGAGATAATTTATATGTTGATTTTATTTATTTTATAAAAGTGGAATAAATAAAAACGAAATATATAAAAAGAATTTTAAAAATATTTTGT